>NC_136283.1:17500-638088 GCF_964198595.1 Lampetra fluviatilis
TCCCTGTTGGGGATGTGTTACAGCCTCTTCCTTGCCTCACTACAATGAAAAACAATCTGAGGATTTTGCGCTTAAAATAGCTTAAATATTTCGCTTAAAAAAGCAAAGGTCTACGAGTCTAGCTATGACTAACTCTAAACACAAGACAGGCCTCGTCAATTTGTGTTGACAAAACATTCCACCGAATGAGCTGGTAACTCACCTTGAGGAGCTGGGAATCCACCTTGATGAGCTGGTAATCCACATGGTCGAGCTGGTGATCCACATGGTCGAGCTGGTAATCCACAACACGAGCTGGTAATCCACATGGTCGAGCTGGTAATCCACATGGTCGAGCTGGTAATCCACATGAACGAGCTGGTAATCCACATGGTCGAGCTGGTAATCCACATGGTCGAGCTGGTAATCCACATGGTCGAGCTGGTAATCCACATGGTCGAGCTGGTAATGCACATGAACGAGCTGGTAATCCACATGAACGAGCTGGTAATCCACATGGACGAGCTGGTAATCTACATGAACGAGCTGTTAATCCACAACACGAGCTGGTAATTCACATGAACGAGCTGGTAATCCACAACACGAGCTGGTAATTCACATGAACGAGCTGGTAATCCACAACACGAGCTGGTAATCCACATGGACGAGCTGGTAATCCACAACACGAGCTGGTAATTCACATGAACGAGCTGGTAATCCACATGAACGAGCTGGTAATCCACATGGACGAGCTGGTAATCCACATGAACGAGCTGGTAATTCACATGGTCAAGCTGGTAATCCACATGAACGAGCTGGTAATGCACATGAACGAGCTGGTAATCCACATGAACGAGCTGGTAATGCACATGAACGAGCTTGGAATCCGATTGGAGGAGTTAAGGACACGTGGCCGGAAGCGGGGGTGCCGTCCTTGATACAGCAAGGGGCGGGGCCGGGGCAAAGGGATGAAGGGGGAGCGCGAGGGGGATTCGGGGCTCGTTCGGGGATCAAGAGAGGGAACAGACACGCAACATAGTGAGCAGCCTACAACAAGTTAGCCACACTTACCAACAGAAGCCGGTGTACATTGAATTGTTTCATAAATGCAATGCCTCCTACAACGGTGTGTGTGCGTGCCTCAGTCGACACAACGCATGCTTAAGTATGTTTTTCGTACAATTCTGGGGCGCAGAAATTGCAAATACTTTGGAAATGTTTTTTGTCAAACCTCTGGACAATTTGTAGCCTACATATTCTGCAATCAGGAAATACAACTGGGTCTCTGTGTCTTTTGGTTGCAGTGCTATTGACAAGCAAAATAAGGGCTTTTTAGAAATGTTTTGCAACAATTAAGACTTTTTCCAATGGGAAATTGCATTGAACAATGGTCAACTTTGCACCTTCATAACCCCTAAAGCTAAACCTATCCCTAATTAAATTGTCGATTTTTTTCTCGAGAAAAAATATATTTGTATAATCACCAAATTTCATTTCATATATAGCATAGTATGACTAAAGGCATTAGAGGAATGAGCTTCTAATTTAAAAATTACAAGTCAAAAATGTGGCTATTTATTTGCAAAAAACCACGTAGTACCTTTAATTTTACAGTTTTTGTTTCATCCATCACGTAGTGAGACTAACGTCAATGGAGGAATTCACAGTGGCAAGAATGTAACTACATTGCCTGGTATACAGGAAGTCGTAAGTTGAACCCCGTCCCTCACACCTGCTGTATGTTTGTAGTTTGCATGTTCTCCCCATGGTCGTGTGGCTTTTTCCCTCCACATGCGTTTAGTGTATTTGACTGCTATGTCGATTTTTTCACGCAAAAAATATACATGTTAAATTGCCCAGTTTTTATTGTATATACAGCATTGTAAGACAAAATTCAATGGAGGAATTCACTTCTCATTGACCCCTAACCGTTTACCATAACCCTAACTAGGCTAACAGGCTACTGTATATGGATTATTTTGGGAGTCCCTATTCCATTTCCGGGAGCCCCACAACCACTTCCTTGGTGTTCACATTCCCGCATGAAGAATCGGAACTCCGAGATTTGGAATTGAGACTCCTGCTTTGGATTTAGGACTTCTTAGGGTTGCAAGTGAGATGCCTCAAATATGCCTTTAAACGCGTCTCAGCGAGATGAGTTGAATCGTATATGGCGCGACTCTGTCGAGTAGAGTCAAAGGGCACACGCCACTTGCTTGTGTGACTTGTGGAACCGGGGCGGCATTTTGCATTGAAGTCAAGGATGGGTGTGATTGTTGCCGATTTGAAGGGCACTGTTTGAGAATGCAGTGCTTTTCATTATTTCAGCACCGATGTTCACCAAATATTCAATGGTCTAAATGTATGGGACAGCTTGGGATGTCAATGCAGTAGTTTGTTATTTGAAAATCCGTAAAGAAATAAAGCATTGCAGTGCAAATCGGCCGGATAGTTTCGTTTTTACACGCTTTCTTTTAACTCACTCTATCTGTTGTTGTTATCGTCGTTGTATCCTCAAATCTTCTAACTCAATTTTAACCCACTACCCAATGTGGTATCGACTGCAAACTTGTTATACTTATGTCAAACTAATGACAAATACTATATTCTATCATATTTTTTTAAATATTTTTAAACAATATTTTTTATCTTCTTGGTTCTTTCGGTAAAGTCATGTAGAAGGGTAGTAAATGCGTATATAAGCTTGGAGCTTATATATACGCATTTCCCATGAATATGCTAAATTCCTCTTGATATGCAAATTATGTTGTCACGGCGCTCTTCTTCCACCTCCAACCCAGCTTATATATAAGCTCCAAGCTTGGCAGTGTCTCATTCTTCACCTGAAGACGGCTGCTTGCGTTGTAGCCGAAACGTCGTGAGAATTATTTTATTATGTTTATTTTTATTATTTTATTACTTCCCTTCTACGTGACTTTACCGAAAGAACCAAGAAGATGAATCCCTGCAATCACGAAAGCTTTAAATCGAAATTTAATATTTTTTATATGTTATGTTTTGGCTTGGGTCTAATTGTCCACGGTCAACTGACATTGGCTGTAATTGTCCACGGTCCCTTACGTTTTGGAAAGCTTCAGGGCCACTTCCTGGAGTCGTGGAGTTCTGCCATTACTCGTACATTTCATAAAAGCGTGTTTAAAAAAAAGTTTTTTTAAATATTATTTTTACCGCGCTTGACGTGTTACGTGTCCCCTCTGGTGGACAAGTGCAGTATCACAAGCAATCAATTCGTAGTTGTGAGTCGCTGGTGATGTGGCGTCCTGGCGTTTGTCCGAAGTACGGTTGGCTGCAATGAAGCCGTGAAGACACCACACAGTGCCACTGCTGCTGTTACCGTGCCGAGGCACTGCAGTTGTCATACTAACCCTTAACCCTAACCCCCTGAACCTAACCCTAATGCCTAACCCTCAACTAACCCTAACCCTGAACTCTAACCATAATCCAACCATGACCCTAACCCCTGACCACGACCCTGGCCCTAACTACCTTAACCCTAACCCCCAACCACTAACTCCTAGCCCTAACCCCTAACCACTAACCCTGACCTTCACCCAAATCCTAACCCCTAACCCAAACCCTAACCCTAATCCAAACCCTCACCCAAACCCTTACACAATTTTGTCCATACACGACATAGGCTAGTATGCCAATTTGCTTTTTGGCCAAAGAAGGTATGATGATTTTCTCGGCATACCTGAGGTGAAAATGTTATCGTGAAATTTAACATTTTGTACGTAATACGTAGCATACTACAGCAAACACAATGGAGGAATGCACTTTTTGTAAAAAAATAAAGCTATGGAAATTTGGCTCATTTTGGGAAAAAAACTGTATAAGTTAGTATGCTGATTTTCTTTTTGAGACGTGAAAATGTGATCGTGAAATGTCTCACTTTTAATGTAATATATAGCATACTAATGCTAAACAAAAGGGAGGAATTAACTTTTTATTGGAAAATAAAGATGTGAAAATTTGGCTCATTTTGGCAAATAAACTGCATAGGTTAGTATGCTGACATCTTTTTGAGACGTAAAAATGTAATCGTAAAATTTCTCACTTTTAATCTTACCTATATAATTCATTTTTTGTCTGTCTGTCCGTCCGTCTGTCCGTCTGCGTACGCTCGCTTGCGGGGGATTTGGCTCTCGGACCGTGGGGTTCGCCGAGATAAAATTTTGCCGGTGGGCACGCCCCCGTCCCCGCAGTGGGAATAGGCATTTCCGATTTTTAGTCTCTAAACTTTAAATTGGTCCGATTATTGATTTAGTGCGATTTCTCTTTATTTATTTACTTTTGCTGACCGGCACGTGACAAAGCACGCCTATGCGCATGCGCGAAGGCGGTTGCCCCTGGCAACGGGCAGCAACGCCGTCGCTGCGGGGTGGACGCCATTTTTAATTCCCGTTAAAAATATGCACACGCATTAACACGCGACGCTGAGGTAAATTCATCAAAGTTTCACGTCCTCTTCACTCCCCCCCCACCCCAATGTGCGCAATTACTATTATAGGGTCGGTAGCTAATAAAATTATAGCGCTTAGACAGTATTATTCCAGCGCGGGGGGGGGGGGTAGCGGCCCCAGCACCCAGCCTCGGCCGGGTGGGCAATCTAGGCGAGGCCGGAGGCTCTGCACGGTACTAGGCCTCGACACCCCACACGTGTTAGGCGAAGACTTTGTGCTATAAACTCGATATACCCAGCGTTGCCCGGGAGAAAAATACATTTAAAATCTTCTGAAAACTTTAAAACATAACATACCAATGAAAATACAATTGTGTAATTAAAATTTTAAACCCGACCGAGCCAAGAATTGATTCTCTGAATCGCGCAAAGGAATCGAAGGTTGTAGAATCGGCTGATTCCCGTTTACTATAAGTTGGTTATAGAGTCGATATAAACTGCAACGAACGGGAAATATCCGGCGTTGCCAAGGGCAAAAATATATTTTAAAACTTCTGAAAACTTTTAAACATAACATACCAATCAAAATAAAACTCTGTAATTCAAATTGTAACCCAAGCGTGCCAAGAAGCGATTCTTTGGAATCGTTGCGAATGAATCGAGGGTTGTAGATTACTTTAGAATCGCCCTATTCCCTTTTTAACAAACTCCGTGTCGCCAAGTTTGCTTAACATTTCCAACAGACACACACATTCACACATTTAGCTTTCACATTTAACATACAAAACGTCAGCATGTACTGCTGTCATCATAGGCAAAAATATATACACCCTCACCACTCTCCCTCACCACTCTTCCTCACCACTCACCCCTCTCCCTCAACACTCACCCTCACCAATCATCCTCACCACCACCACTCACCCTCACCACTCACACTCAACACTCACCCTCACCACCACCACTCTCCCTCACCACCACTCACCCTCGCCACCACCACTCACCCTCACCACTCACCCTCACCACTCTCACTACTCACCCCCACCACCACCACTCACCCTCACCACCACCACTCACCCTCACCACTCTCACTACTCACCCTCACCACCACCACTCACTCTCACCCTCACCACTCACTCTCACCACTCACCCTCACCACTCACTCACCACTCACCCTCACCACTCACCCTCACCACTCACTCTCACTACTCACCCTCACCACCACTACTCACTCTCACCACTCACCCTCACCACTCACCCCTCTCCCTCAGCATGCACCCTCACCATCACTCACTCACCCTCACCACTCACCCTCACTACTCTCCCTCACCACTCTCTCAACACTCGCGCTCACCACTCACCCTCGCCAATCATCCTCGCCAATCATCCTCACTACTCACCACTCACCCTCACCACTCACCCTCACCACTCACCCTCACCCACACCACTCACCCCTCTCCCTCACCACTCACGCTCACCACTCACGCTCACCACTCACCCTCACCACTCACCCTCACCACTCACCCTCACCACTCACCCTCACCACTCACCAATCACCCTTCCCAATCATCCTCACTACTCACCACTCTTCCTCACCACTCACCCTCACCCCTCTCCCTCACCACTCACCCTCACCACTCACACTCACCACTCACCCTCACTCTCATCACTCACCCTCACCACTCACCCTCACCGCTCACCACTCACCCTCACCACTCACCATCACTGTGGTGGTGGTATCTGCTATGATGACAGTAGTACAAGCTGACGTTTTGTATGTTAAATGTGAAAAGCTAAATTAGTGAATGTGTGTGTCTGTTCGAAATGTTAAGCATACAGTACTTGGCGACACGTAAGCAAGTTTTTAAAACGGGAATAGGGTTAGTGGTGGTGGTGAGGGTGAGTGTTGAGGGTGAGTGGTGAGCGTGAGTGGTGAGTGGTGAGCGTGACTGGTGAGTGGTGAGGGTGAGTGGTGAGGGTGAGTAGTGAGTGGTGAGCGTGAGTGGTGAGGGTGAGTGGTGAGGGTGAGTAGTGAGTGGTGAGCGTGAGTGGTGAGTGGTGAGAGTGAGTGGTGAGGGTGAGTGGTGATTGGTGAGGGTGTGATTGGTGAGGATGAGTGGTGAGTAGTGAGTGAGGAGGGTGAGTGGTGAGGGTGAGGGTGAATGGTGCGGGCGAGTGGCGGTTGTGAGTGGTGATTAGTGAGGGGTGAGTGGTGAGCGTGAGTGGTGTGGGTGAGTGGTGAGGGGTGAGTGGTGAGCGGTGAGGGTGAGCAGTGAGGGTGAGTGGTGATTGGTGAAGGTGAGTGGTGAGGGCGAGTGGTGAGGGTCGGTGGTGAGGGTGAGTGGTTAGCGGTGAGGGTGAGTGGTTGTTGTGAGGGTGAGTGGTGAGAGTGAGTGGTGAGGGTGAGTGGCGATTGTGAGTGGTGATTAGTGAGTGGTGTGTAGGTATATATACCTACGAGGGGTAAATATTTTTTTTGAGCGGGATGGGGGGGTCCACAATTTTCAGAAACCTTTTACATAAACTATTTACCCCACACTTTCTACAAATTTTTGGGCTTGTGCAAGCCTCATATATTTGTTGGTGGAGAAATGTACAAACGGCCAACCGGGCTTTGACAATACCTTCGTATCTGTGTATATAAATGTAAGGTTGTAAAGGAATATTTTTTTCACCCGGGCAATGCCGGGTACTTCCGCTAGTGTAATATATAGCATACTACGGCTAAATACAAAAGATGAATGAACGTTTTGTTGAAAAATAAAGATGTAAAAATTTAGCTAATTTTGGCTAAAACGACATAGTTTAGCATGCTTATTTTTTATGGACGTGAAAATTGCATAGTGAAATTTCTGACTTTTAATTAAACATATGGCATACTAAGGCTGACCCAACTGAATTTGTTGAAAAATAAAGCTGTGGAAATTTGGCTTATTTTGGCTAAAAACGGCATAGGTTAGTATGCCAATTTGAATATTTACTTGAACATTTCATCGTGAAATGTCCCACTTTTAATCTACATATATCATACTAACCCTATCCCTAAACCCTAACCCCCCTGACCCTAAGCCTTAACCGCTAACCCTAAACAAACCCAAACCCAACCCTCTTTTGTATTGACAAATTGTCAACTTTGCACCTTAACGTTTGTTCTGAAATATATTTCGGGAAATGATTGCGGGGGGTGGGGGTTGACAATCACTGTCAGATTACACAAAATAAACGAAATCGATCGTAGGGAAGTATATTTGAAAAAACCTCGCAAAAACTCAATATTCAACGAGCGCGGACTCGCCTGAATTACATACAGGCTGCCGATAATCACCACGCAGGCCGCAATCTAAACGTGTTGACGCACGATGTTAAACTTCATCCCTCTTGGGGACGTGTTACAGCCTCCTCCTCGCCTCATTACAATGAAAAACAATGTGAGGATTTTGCACTTAAATAGCTTTAATGGTACACTTAAAAAAGCGACGGTCTACGAGTCTAGGCTATTACTAACTCTCACAAGACAGGCCTCGTAACTGTCTTTGACAAAAAATTCCACTGAATGAGCTGGCAACTCACCTTGAGGAGCTGGGAATCCACCTTGACGAGCTTGCCAAGCCATATGGTCGAGCTGGTGATCCACCTTGACGAGCTTGCTAAGTCACATGGACCAGCTGTGATCGGTAGTTGAAGACGAATTCAACGACGCCACAAGAACCACGCGTTCTCCACGCGGTGCCCAGCCGAGATGGCGTCCTCCGTGGGGAATCCCCGCCCCGCCCCGCCCCGCCCCGCCCCGCCCCGCCCCGCCCCGCCCCGCCCCGCCCCGCCCCGCCCCGCCCTCAACCTCCCCCCACGTGACGCCTCGCTCCGCACGCGCCTTCCCATCAATCATCCTCTAGCCGCCTGTCACGACTCTCGTTCACCACCTGGCCTCTACTGCTCGCTGCGCCCTCGTTCATTACATCGACAGTGCCACTTCCTTAATTATCTCTTCCCCTTTCTAATTTCTCTCAGCACCTGTGTTCTTCATATTAAAAAAATAGTAACTCCATGTAACGTGTATTTTTGTTATTCAATCTCCGACACTTCCATGTATGAAAATGAAAGTATGTTCCAAATACAAATCCACACCGTGAAAGCAATCGCCACCAAACTTGGCTGGTATTTAATTCGTGGTTACGTCTGCCATCTTGGTGGACATGTGCAGTACAGGCCAACACAGTTCGCCAGCAGTTGCCGCTGTCAGGCGTCACCCCGCGCGTTCCCGCAGTTGTGAGTTGCTGCTGCTGCTGCGTCCTGGCGTTAGTCCCAAGCGGGTTGGCTGCAATGAAGCCGTGAAGACGCAGCACAGCGCCACTGCTGCTGTCAACGCGCCAGGCGCTGCAGTGGTACCACGTGACCACACGGTGGCGCTACAGCACCATGTTGGTTACGTTGTTTAGCGAGTGTCCATGTTGGTTAGGTTATTTAGCGAGTGTCCATGTTGGTTAGGTCATTTAGCGAGTGTCCATGATGGTTAGGTTATTTAGCGAGTGTCCATGTTGGTTAGTATATTTAGCGAGTGTCCATGTTGGTTAGGTTATTTAGCGAGTGTCCATGATGGTTAGGTTATTTAGCGAGTGTCCATGTTGGTTAAGTTATTTAGCGAGTGTCCATGATGGTTAGGTTATTTAGCGAGTGTCCATGTTGGTTAGGTTATTTAGCGAGTGTCCATGTTGGTTAGGTCATTTAGCGAGTGTCCATGATGGTTAGGTTATTTAGCGAGTGTCCATGTTGGTTAGTATGTTTAGCGAGTGTCCATGTTAGTTAGGTTATTTAGCGAGTGTCCATGATGGTTAGGTTATTTAGCGAGTGTCCATGTTGGTTAAGTTATTTAGCGAGTGTCCATGATGGTTAGGTTATTTAGCGAGTGCCCATGTTGGTTAGGTTATTTAGCGAGTGTCCATGATGGTTAGGTTATTTAGCGAGTGTCCATGATGGTTAGCTTATTTAGCGAGTGTCCATGTTGGTTAAGTTATTTAGCGAGTGTCCATGATGGTTAAGTTATTTAGCGAGTGTCCATGTTGGTTAAGTTATTTAGCGAGTGTCCATGATGGTTAGGTTATTTAGCGAGTGTCCATGTTGGTTAGGTTATTTTGCGAGTGTCCATGATGGTTAGGTTATTTAGCGAGTGTCCATGTTGGTTAGGTTATTTAGCGAGTGTCCATGATGGTTAGGTTATTTAGCGAGTGTCCATGATGGTTAGCTTATTTAGCGAGTGTCCATGTTGGTTAAGTTATTTTAGTGAGTGTCCATGTTGGTTAGTATATTTAGCGAGTGTCCATGTTGGTGTGTATGTTGAACTTCTTTCACACCGTACATAGCCAACCATGGTCATCGGAGGTGCCGGGGAGGGACACCAAACTAAGCACGAAAAGCAGTTCTAAAGAAAATATATTTTCAACCTAGATTTTAAAAATGCGTAGCTCCAGTTACTTCTTAATCTCGGAGGGAAGAACATTCCAGACGGCTGCAGAAGTGCATCTGAAAGCGTGCAATGCAGCGACCGTCTTTGTTCGATGACTAGCCAAAAGCTGCTACGAGGATGACCGGAGTTTGCGTGATGGTTGATGCTCTTTGATGATACCAGCAAGGTATTGGGGTTCACTTGTGGCCAGCGCTTTGTATGTAATGAGTGCAATCTTATACTGTATGAGTTCGGCAACAGGAAGCCAATGCAGTTCGGTGAGCACTGGACAGACATGGTCGGATTTTGCAGTACCCGTCATGACGCCAGTAAAATAATTTTGTACACGCATCAGCTTGGTAATGTTTTTGCCAGATGTCCCGGAGAGTAGTGAGTTGGAATAATCGAGCCCTAACCCTATCCCTAACCCTACCCCTAACGCCTAACCTTAAACCCTAACCCTAATTGCTAAGCCTAACTCTAACCCAATTATGTCCAAAAACTGCATAGGTTAGTATGCCTATTTGTTTTTTAGCCAAAAAATGTTATGTCAATTTAATTTTTAGGAAGTGAAAATGTCATCATGAAATATCAAACCTTTATAGTAATAATACAGCATACTAATGCTAATCAAAAAAGAGGAATTAACTTTTTCTTTGAAAAGTTTAGCTATGAAAATTCGCCCAATTTTGGCCAAAAATGGCATACGTGAGTGTGCCGATTTCTTTATGGGACCTGAAAATTTCATTGTGAAATTTCCCTCTTAATGTAATATATAGGCAACTCAGGCTAAACACAACCGAGGAATGTACGTTTGGTTTAAAAATACAGCTGTAAAAATGTGTCCAATTTTAGCCAAAAACGGCATAGTATGCCGATTTTCTTTTTTCACTTAAACATTTCATGGTGAAATTTCGCACTTTTTAACGCTATATATAGGATACTAAGGCTAAACACACGAGGATTGCACTTTTGTTGAAAAATAAAGCTGGAAAAATTTGGCCAATATTGGCCAAAAACGGGACGTGAACATTTCATCGTGAAATTTCCCACTTTTAATCTAATACATAGCATACTAAGGCTAAATACAATAGAGGAATGAACTATTGTCCAAAAATAAAGCTGTGAAAGTTGGGCTTATTTCGGCTAAAATCGGCACAGTATGCCGATTCATTTTTTTATATTCGAAAATTTAATGTATCAAATTCCCCACTTTTTTACGTAATATATAGGCTACTCAGGCTAAACACAACCAATAAATGCACTTTTTGTTTAAAAATAAAACTAGAAAAATTGGGACAATTTTGCCAGTAACGGCATAGGTTAGGTGGTGTTCACTCTAGACGCGTGGCGGTGTTCACTCTAGACGCGTGGTGGTGTTCACTCTAGACGCGTGGTGGTGTTCACTCTAGACGCGTGGTGGTGTTCACTCTAGACGTGTGGTGGTGTTCACTCTAGACGCGTGGCGGTGTTCATTCTAGACACGTGGCGGTGTTCACTCTAGACACGTGGCGGTGTTCACTCTGGACGCGTGGCGGTGTTCACTCTAGACGCGTGGCGGTGTTCACTCTAGATGCGTGGCGGTGTTCACTCTGGACGCGTGGCGGTGTTCACTCTAGACGCGTGGCAGTGTTCACTCTAGATGCGTGGCGGTGTTCACTCTAGATGTGTGGCGGTGTTCACTCTAGACGCGTGGCGGTGTTCACTCTAGACACGTGGCGGTGTTCGCTCTGGACGCGTGGTGGTGTTCACTCTAGACGCGTGGCGGTGTTCGCTCTAGACGTGTGGCGGTGTTCACTCTAGATACGTGGCGGTGTTCGCTCTGGACGCGTGGTGGTGTTCACTCTAGACGCGTGGTGGTGTTCACTCTAGACGCGTGGCGGTGTTCACTCTAGACGCGTGGCGGTGTTCACTCTCTACATGTGGAGGGGAAACCCGGGGATCGGGAAGGAAATCCATGCGACCACGGGGAGAGAGAGAGACACGTAAACTACAAATATACAGCAGGCGTCAGGGTCGGGATCGAACCCACGACTTCCTGTATGCCAGGACAGGTAGTGAACATCTCACCACAGAGAGACAGGCAGCCTCGGCTGTTGGTTGATCCTCAATGAATTACTTGGTGGAGTGAGGAAGCATTAATACTGAGCAGGTGAAGGTGGCAAGGCATGGGTCTGGACACACCACCACCTGTGAACCGTGACAGTGGTGGAGCCAGTGGGGGTGGGGTGGCACGTGCCCCCCCAACGATCCGATAGAAATCCCTAATTTCGATAGGATCATTGGGGTTTATTAGTAACTAGCTTCACTACCCGGCTTTGCCCGGGACTTGGATTCTTGTCTTGGATTAATTTAATATTCCCTCATAATTCACTGAAAAACCCTGAAAAAATTGATGCTTGCAAGAAGGAAGCCGAAACACTTCAATTTACCTAAATCGGATGTTTTCACTCAAGGAAATTCAACCTGAACCCACTGCTACGTCAGGTCGATTTTTGCCACTCGGGAAGGGAATGACGTGGCGTTCGCTTAGAAATTACAGACAGCATAAGCTGTGAAAATTTCATGACGCCAGAGCTCAGCGTTGGAGAGTTTTTGCTGCTTCACACAAACAAACAGGTGTAAGTTCTGCTATATATTTAAGATGGCAGTTGTACCTGTTCTTCACACGGATTTGTATTGAAACTCCGAGAAGCCAATGACTTAATCGGCCAGGAGCGAAGCGCCACCTAAAATCTCCCGGCACGCTGTGAACAGCTGTAGAAGTACGGCGCGCGAAGAGCCATGTGGTAGGGGGGTAAGCATTGCAGAGCCCTTAGCTCAGGTGTGATGCGGGTTGATGCCACATACGTCATGGTCATTTCCCCCCCCCCCCCCAAATACAAAAGTCTATTTTTCTTTCCTGAAGGCATCAACACGTTCAGCGAGCGCGATGACGATCACACGCGTCGAATGAAAAGCAAGGGACAAGTCCTTTCTTACTAACAACTCCTTTCTCACTAACAACTCCTTACTTACTAACAACTCCTGTAATTTTTCATTGCTGGAGGGGTTTCCTCCCCCTACCTGAAAATCCTGGCTCCACCTCTGAGTGTGTGACAGTGTCAAGTTTGTATTTGCAGTAAAGTCTATTAACTCTATTGAGCACAGAGGTTATATCAAAACGGTAGTTTATTTTAGTTTTCCTCTGGAACTCTTTGTAAGAATGGAGTCAAGAAGTGATCACAGCAAACACGTGCAGCAGCTTAAGTCGGAACTGCTCATCCGAGCAATCAAGGACATCTGTGCCTGGCTTCACACCTCTAAATTGCGATTGAACATTAATTTATGCATTTGTGCATAACACAAATAGTATTATTTTCAACACCCTTTGCTATGTCAGCTGAATTTAGCTTTCATAAACATTTATTTAGAAGCCAGACAGCTGAAATTGTGTGCTGAGTTTTGGGTTAACGTTCATTTTGAAGATACGAGGGCTTCCAGGCACGGTTATAACCATTTGCCCTCTCATTGTGTGCCATAACAGCCCATGTGATGAATTTGGGACACTTTTTTACTATATCATAAATATATGAATAACTATAGACGTGTAAGTCACGTGTGACTGTGTATATATGTGTAGTAACGCTTACGACTCGTTGACACCGGAGTTGGAGGCACACTTGTTTATTTGAACACCAACTTTGTGACATACACAAGTGAGGGGGTATCGGCCCCCTCACCCGTCTATCTGAGGACACACCTCTAGGCTAACCTTAGCCTGCCTCTGAGTCCTCCACTAATGGGCTAGGGGAGGCTATCTTGGCCCGACACTGGTCAGTCGGGCCCGGTACCCAGAGTCCAGACCAGCACTGGCTCTGGCTCTGGTACCACGCCACTGGCTCGAGCCTGCGCGGTCCTGATAAGGACGGCGTACCAGGGGGAGTCCAGGGCTCTATCTCAGACGTCTTCCGCCTCCTCTTCTTTAGCTAAACATCACTCCCGAGCCCTTCGATACATTCCCCTTTCATACCCAACCCCTCCCTGAGGGGTGGGGCCCCGGGGGATCATAACGACCGAATCGACCCCCCAGGGTGTCTGGCGCAGACGTCGCAGAGGGCACCTGCTTGTGCACACATGTAGCCCCGCCTACTGTGTTTGTTTACCATAGGCTGCCATGCATAACGGGCTCTCTCTCTAACACCCCTACATCACTCCCCCCCCGCATAGCATGCAGCCGTCCCGGCTGCCAACATACAAAAATTTGACAATAAAGGTGCCTTCACCCCCTGACCGCGCGTGTGCCTCACTATTTTTGAACAATAACAGGAACCAGAACAAGAACGCAACAACAAGATGAGAAACAACCCGACGCACCCCCCCCCGAATAAATACGAATTCCGTAAAAAAAAACAGCCTATATACAATCAGCAGGGAACCCACCACGCACACACAACACACGGTGAACCCAACATATGTACATCCGAGGAGCGGGGAACACACCACCCACACAACACCCAATAAACACAACAGCTATGTACACATTTTCCGGCCTCACAACAGTTTGCGCATTTTAGCGCGCGTCCTTGCAGCGGGCCCCTCACACGGGGTAACCGCGCGTGGCGGACCATCAGGTGGCGACTGTCCGTCTTGGGGTGAGCATTCATCCGACTCCGCGTGACCCTCGGTATCCGCAGGAGGGGTGATCGGGCGTGAGCCCGTCACTCCTGATGCTCCTGAAGGTGGCACAGCCGGCAAGGCATTAGGTGAGAGCGACGGAGACGGACCCAGCAAGTCGGCCGACCCCCCACATGTTTGGCCACGCGCGTGTGAAGTGGGATTGTGTACTGCCGCGAAGGGTTTTAACCTAGAGGGATGCACGAACCATCTCCGCTTCCCCCACTTTATGCGCACGCACTGCGGACGTAACACCTCCACCACTTCCACAGGGCCCCGCCACGGCCGCACCAGTTTAGAGGAGGTTGCCAGTGGCACCTGGGGGCAGTGCAACCATGCCTTGTCCCCCGGCTTCCACTGCAGTATGTGCGCTCGACTCAATCTGAGGCGCTCATTCGCCTTCTGACGGAGGTCAGAGTTTTGCATTGCAGCATCCCGTGCCTCGGTCAATTTGTCCAGATTAAATTTAACATGGTCAGCCAGATTAGTCTTTCCCCGCGGCACGGGGATCCGCAACTGGGCACGAACAGGCGGGTCTGGTTCTCGGCCGTACATGAGGTAAAAGGGAGAAAACCCCGTAGCTGCATGGGGTGCCAACCGGTACGCCGCCAAGACCCCCTGAATTTGTAGGTCCCAATCCGTTTGCGAGTCCGAAACTTGTTGTGATAACATGGACGAGATGGTGCGATGCAAACGTTCGACCATCCCGTCAGTTTGTGGGTGATATGGGGAGGTCCGAATTTTCTTTGTGCCCAGGAGATCGCAGACTTGTCTGAGTAGTTTACCGGAAAAATTTCTGCCCTGGTCGGTCAGCAACCTCTCCGGAGCACCTTTGTCCAGGACATAACCCTGAACAAAGGCCTCCACGATGGCTGCTGCCGACTGGTTGGCCAGAGGCCAGGCCATAGGCCAGCGTGTAAAATACTCGACACCAGTCAACAAATATCTATTCCCCCTGGGGGTGGCGGGGAATGGTCCCAAAATGTCCAGAGCGACCAGCTCGTTTATCCTGGACACTTTGATCGATTGCAAAGGCGGGTTAGACTCCCGTGCCGGCGGTTTGCGTTGTGCACATTGAGGGCATGATCCCAACAAATCCCCAACATCCCTCGTCATGCCAGGCCAATAAAAATCAAGTTGCAACAAGGCGAGAGTCTTTTGGGTCCCCAGGTGTAGGAGGCGCTCATGAGCGGCCCATACCACCCTACCCCGCAACCCAGTAGGGACCACCAGCCGATGTCGACGTGACTTCCCGTCCCAATGCATCAGCAGACCTTGGCACATTTCCCATGCGTCGGAACCACCTCTTTTTCCCCCCGCCGCACCGCCAACGCGACGTCGCCACCCGAGGAGGGAGACATCCTCCATCTGGAGGCGCCCCCATTCAATGACGGGCAACCCCAACAGGGAATCTTTGCCCTGTTGTTCGATCGAATTAGGAACCACTGCATCGTCGTCGTTGGCGGCCGCCAAGACAGGTACCGATGTGTCCCCTGGAGGCCTGCAACGTCCAGACCCCAGGAGGCATGCACACTCGGAGGCGGTTGGCAAGCGTGACAGAGCGTCCGCGTTGGTGTGGCGAACGCCCTTACGGTATGTGGTTTGGAAATCGTAATCCTGGAGGACCTCCAACCATCGGGACAATTGTCCCGATGGCTGTTGAACCCTCAGGGCGTACTGCAGTGCCGCATGATCTGTGCGGACGGTGAAATGCCGACCGTACAGATATGGGCGATACTGTTGGATGAAATGGACAATTGCCAACAGTTCCCTATGGGTGACACAATATCGTTGCTCCGCTGGAGACAACACCCGACTGCCGTACGCAACCACACGTTCCACGCCGTCAACCACCTGGGAGAGCACGCCCCCAATACCCGTGTTGCTCGCATCGGTGTCGAGCAAGAACGGTTTTGAAAAATCAGGGTAAACCAGGGGAGGAGCGTTTACCAAAGCATCCCGAAGGGAGCAAAAAGCAGCTTCCTCCTCCTGACCCCAGCAGAACCGAACCCCTTTAGATGTTAAAGCATGTAGGGGTTTGGCGATAGTCGCAAAATTAGCGACGAAGCGTCTATAATACGACGCAAACCCAATAAAACTCCTAACCTCTCCCACTGAGGTGGGAGTCGGCCAGGAGCTTACACACTGCGTTTTGGCGGGATCGGTAGAAATACCTGAGCGCCCCACGATGTGCCCCAAATAACGCACCGACTCGCGTAACAAATGGCATTTTTGGGGCTTAAATTTCAAATTAGCAGCCCGCATCTTTAGGAAAACCGCCCGCAACCTCTGGAGATGTTCCTCAAAAGTTTTGCCAAAGACAATGACGTCATCCAAATAAATCAGGCACGACTCCCATTGCAATCCAGCCAAAACCAATTTCATCAACCGCTGGAAAGTTGCCTGGTGCTGAGTGTAAGCCCATCGGCAACCGGTTGAATTGAAACAGGCCGTGCGGAGTACGGAAAGCAGTTTTAGGCTTTGAATCATCGTCCAGAGGAAGCTGCCAGAATCCCGAAAGTAAGTCCAATGTGGAGAAGAATCGCGCTCCCGCCAAGGCGTCAAGCGATTCGTCCATCCGTGGGAGCGGGTATGCGTCGGCAACCGTAATTTTATTAAGGCGCCGAAAGTCAACGCAAAACCGCAACGAACCGTCCTGCTTCTTAACCAGGACGATCGGCGCTCCCCAAGGGCTGTTGGAGGGAGAAATGATGTCGGCGGCTAGCATGTCATCAACAGCCGATTTGACATGGTCCTTTTCGGCGGGACTCAACCGAAAAGGATTTTGGCGTATTGGCGCGCTGTCACCCGTATCAATATGGTGACGCAGCAGATGAGTGCAGCCCAAATCGTATTTATCCCGACTGAAAACGTCGGAAAATTCCCTCAGTAGTGTCTTAAGACGTTGGCGCTCTAAATTTGACAGGTCCGTCGATCCCGCGCAAAGCGCCTCGAGCCACCCTTCATCGCTGTCTGAATGTGGTCGCGGTGCAGGGGCAGCGCCGACATGACTCGCGACGGGTTCCTCACAGGGCACCGGCGTTGCGTGAGCAAGCACGGTCCCCTGTGGGACCACCACCATCTGCGAGCCCACATTGAGGACCGCGATGAAGGGTTCTCCATCCCCTCTCACTATGGTCTGGGCCGGGAGTAAATTAGGTCCACTGACCCCGGCCCTAGACGGTCCCAGCAGAACCCCTTGAGCCCCAATGCCCTTAGCGAGGGGCCGCCGAAGTCTCAAAGGAATTAACATTTGTGCCCCCGGAGGAACGCGCACCGTTCTATCTACGAACGCCGGCACCGTCGCGAACGCCGTCCGGCTCGTAGCGGGGGATGGCAAAAACGCCATGCGTCGGCCCGATGGGAGCTCAATGCATCTCTGGTCGATTAATATCCTAATCGGCATTTTGGCCAGGAAATCCGTCCCTAGCAGGCACGGAACCGCCAGCGAGGAGGAAACAAAAATCGGCCCAGATAATTTAATATCCCCGACACAAATTTGGGCTCGAATTTGTCCGATGATGCCAAGTGAACCCCCGTTAGCAGCAAAGAATGGCACATTAACAGGCATCAAAGGACGGCTCTGGGCAGAGAGAATGTTATAAATCAACTCCGAAATAATGGTCGCCGATGCTCCTGTATCGACCAAGATGTGCACCTCCACCCCATCGATGTGACCCACAACGGCCGACGACCCCGACGACGCGGCTACAACCCGATGGGCCAACACGGACCACTGGCTGGGTTCAATGTGAGTACCCAGAGCGGTGCGTGTTGGTGCCATGGTACGCGACATTGGCCCCCCCTTCGCTGCGGTGTTTGAGTGTGCGACGGGCGTGTACGTGGGCCAAACATGAGGGGTGCCGCGACTCGCCGGATTATGATGGTGGAGCTTGTGACGAGGGCCGGCGTCCCGTTGAGGTGTCGTCCCGCGCTGCCGAGGAGAGCGGCACCCCGAGGCGACGTGGCCCCGGATGCCGCAGTTGTAGCAGCGTGGAAGCGCTGGTGGCGACGATGAACGTTGTAGATGGCTTGAACCGGCCCGGTCCTCCCGCGCTCCCGCTCCGTGCTGCCGTCGATGGTTGATGGCGCAAACCTCTTCTGCCGGGAGGGTGGCCGCAGCGACGGCACGCCCGCTCGCTGCCTTGCTGGCCTTCCGTCGTTGAGAGGACAGGTTTGCGTGGAGGAGACGGGCCGCTTGGAGGGAGCACATTTCTGCATCGTCCTGTGCGACAATGACGATGTCTAAGTCGTCCGCCAGCAAAAGTATCTTTTCTGTCACCATGGCGTCGATCCCCTCGTCGTCCATTCGTGGAAAGGCTTCCTTTGCCAGCGCCAGGAGGCTTGTACGGTACGCCAGGGGCGACTCCTTCGTCCCCCGCTGGCGATCGTAAAAGAGTTGACGACAGTCCGATGGTGGCCCATACACAGCGGACAGCACTTGCATCGCCTTCCGCAGCGTGGAACGCCTCTCCTTCATTGCCGATGTTAGTGTGGCGAGGGCGTCGCTGTCGAGGAGTGCTGGCAGTGCTCGGAGAGCCTCGGCGTCTGTCCACTGTGCCATCTCCTGGTGAGCGAGGAAGCGCCGCTGGAAGCCGCCCCAGTCGCCCTCCTCGCCCACAAATTCTTTGAGCGGCGGCAGTCGCTGATGTAAGGCAGCGGCTGCAGAGGACGATCGCGCTCCCTCGTCTCCCTCACTCGACTCAGCGTCGGCCCGAAGCAGCGATGGCATCGCCGGTCGCACCCGTGGTGACGCGGCAGGTACTGTACTCCCGCCGTTGGACGCGATGCTTAGAGCGGCCACGCCCTCAACAGCAGCTGCGGCGATGGCGGGAGTTTCAAAATGTTGCTCCGTTGAAATGGCGGGAAGGCGCTGTGGTCGTTGGCTGCTGTATCCTCGTGGCAATCCCGCAGCCCCCAGCCGCGTTATGTTATCGAGCATGGCGGCTGCGGCGTACAGCAGCTCGGCCAGCTTCGCGTGCGCCTGCCTCAGCCCCTCCGTCGACGGCTCCCCTTCCTCCAGCTGCTGTGGCATGGATGCACCCAGCCCCGGCTGCTCGATGGCATCTTCAGCCGTCTCGGGCTCTCCAACTGCAGCGGTGTCCTCCGCCCCTGGTACTCTGACTCGAGTCGTCCGGCGTGTATCCATGTTCGTACTTTGTTTCACTTCTGACGCCAGATGTAGTAACGCTTACGACTCGTTGACACCGGAGTTGGAGGCACACTTGTTTATTTGAACACCAACTTTGTGACATACACAATTGAGGGGGTATCGGCCCCCTCACCCGTCTATCTGAGGACACACCTCTAGGCTAACCTTAGCCTGCCTCTGAGTCCTCCACTAATGGGCTAGGGGAGGCTATTGTTGTATATGTTGATTATCAAAATTTTGATATGTTGTATGCGTGCGTGGGTGAAATTATTATGTTGTATATGTGGGTTATGAATATTCAGTGAAAATAATAATAATCAAATGAAATTTGGCCAAATGTGTAATTATCCGGAAATATGTTAATTTATGTAATTATGCACATTTAATTATGCCAATTCGAGAGGTAATCGTAGTAATTATGCGAGTGGGTGTAATTATGATAATGCAAGTCGTTATGATAACCAGACCCCGCCTCGGTGACGAGGGTGGGTTATCGATCGGAATAAGGCAATTAATCGTATGCAGTTATGCAGGTGTGGTGTAAGTATGCAAGATTAACTTAGATTAACTCGGCATCGTTGTCTAGGTTCGTCTCATTCTCGCTTATATTTTAGGTCCCCGGTTCACCCCGTTATCGCTTTAACATTTACTGAGTATGTATTAGTGTGTTTATTAAGGTCACCAAGTTCAGATCTCAACGCAGAAGCAGATCTTATGCATAGATTTCAGGAAAGAATCACACAACCACTTCTGTATTAATCAATTTATTACTAATTCAACCTCAACTATGATATAGAATGCGAACTCTCAATCCCGGAACGTCAACACGGCATCAATACAGTATCATCAATGATTGTCTGATTTCACTTTGACAACGGCACATGTATCCCGCATAACGCGATGGTTGTTAGTGAGAGAGAGTCGTTAAAACATGCAAATACTATGCTAAGAAAAACCTTAACGTTAATGAATGATTACTCAATATTGTTCACGCAGTACCGCACTCCTTATTGATCATATGCAACCCTTATCACGTTGTTAGCACCTTGGGTCACGGGACAGTTGAATATTCTGTAGAGGATGCGAGTACGTGCGGCGATTATGACTGAAAGATACTTGAAAGATTATACGGCGATAAAAAAAACACAATCAAAAACAGTTATTATTCTTAAAGGCACCAATCTCAACAGATACATCGGCAGGTTATCTGACAACAGAATGGCTCGGAGTAAGGGCCTGCGACGGTGCTCCTTTTCCGAAGATCGTTATCTTATCAAGTTTACTAATTGGGGACCAGATCACCTGATAAGGATCTGGTGGGCCACCACTCCCCACGTGAGCGTGGCTTGGCGGAAGGAGGTGCCAAGAATCAATTCGTATTGATGGATCTGTTGGGAATTTATGCGATTAAGAGTACAGCCCACTAAATATTAAAGATAAAAATTACGAATACTCTTATAAACGACGGATGGCCATCACTCGGTCTCGAGTGTTTTTGAGTGGTAAGAGTTGTCTTGAATAGTCAGTGTTCGGAGTCGGTTCTTTATGTCAAACAGACGCCTGGTGGTCGTGTGGTGAGGGGGCGGTGCGCGTCATACGTATCAGTCGCTCCCCTGTCACCGTGGTGAACTGGTGGATGCCCGTCGATACGCTGTCGCAGCTCGGAACCCGGTCGGTAGGTGGCGCCCACAGCTCGCTCGCAGCGTGCAGTGTTGGGTCGTCAACCAGGGGAAGCACAGAGCCTCGTCGCCAAACCGCGACCTCCGGCGGCAGCAGAGACCTCCGACTCGGCAGAGGTTGACCCACGCAGGCCGAGTTGAGCTGTCAAGCGGGTCTTGCCCGCCTGCAGAGGAGATGGGGAGCCGCTTGAGTCGAGCCCCGAGAGCCGGCTCCGGTGAGCCGATCGAACTCGGCTGAGTCCCAGACGAGCTGAAGAGTCGAGCCGACCCGCTGGTCGCAGCTCGCTCCTGAGTCGACCCTCCCGGTCGAGCTGAAGATGAGTCGAGCCGACCCGCTGGTCGCAGCTCGCTCCTGAGTCGACCCTCCCGGTCGAGCTGAAGATGAGTCGAGCCGACCCGCTGGTCGCAGCTCGCTCCTGAGTCGACCCTCCCGGTCGAGCTGGTTTCCAATGCTCAGGGTCCTTTCTTTTTTGCCGAAAAATCCCTTTTGGGTCCTGCCCACAAGGCGGGGTTTCTTTCGATTTTTGCTGTGTCAGGATCTGTCCGTAGGTAGGTGTGTCCATGTGTGTGTCCGTATGTCCTTGTCCTTGTGTGCATCACCCACGGTATATTCCGTTGTCATACTCCCTCCATAAAATCCACGAGCAAACAATCAGATGTTACAAATTGCCTCGAAGTCGTCTCTCTGTCTGGGTGCAATATTATCTCTTGTCTGGCCTTCTTCATGAACCAAAACACAGACGTTACAAATCGTCTCACAGGCGTCTCTGTCCGTGTTGCACGACCTGGAGGGAGGGCAACACTCCCTCCGACCCTCACCGATGCACAAAGAAATGGTTAAAAAGTTTTAACATTTGTCCCTTACCATTTCACAGTTATGATTCTGTATGTAACCTAAGGTCTGCCGTTTCCCATCGTGGTGCTTGACCCAAGTGGAGGTGCCTCCCCGAGCGTATACACACTCTTATCCCGCGCTGCGGGGATACAAAGACGGCCGGGATCTCCCTTTCTCTCCGACCCTGGGTTTAACATCGCTCTTTTATTATGTATTTTATATTCGACCTGGTGGTGATTCATCCCGTTATCCTGGCTTTTCATAAGTTTTACTTTTGTCTTTTCATGCATAGGCTTATTATTATTAATTTATTTCCGATATCTTAGGTTAAGGGGTAAGTTTCTTGATCCTAGGAATTCGTATTCCTTGGTGTCTGCATGGTTATATAAGCGGAATATAGTTTACGGTGAATAGCGTTAACATTGATGTTATGTACGATATTATGTATTGTGATGTCTTTAACTTAACTTGTTGGTCAGGGCTTTACTGACATGAAGTTGCATTTCATAGCCTCGCAGTCTTTGCCTCACCCTGTCTCTGCTCGCCGTTGTTGTTGCTGTCCAGCTGACGCCGTTAACTCAAGGCCTCATTAATTTCCGTCACTCCTTGTAGGTGAGGGCGGTTGAACCTTGGAGTCAGTTCTGGTTTTTGTCTGCCTGCTTCTCCTGATGTCCCCTGACCCCGGGAGTTATTATTTCTACTTTTATGGCCTGTCGAAGCCCGACTCGCTGTTGTTGGGCTGGTGGGTCGCTGGGTTGGTGTCGTTCCCGGCTTTTTTGCTTACGTTTGCAGTTCGCCGTGCTCTTAATTTCCTTCCCTCTTCAACCTTATATCGACTATTCGCTCCTGTCTGGGTGCGATTCAATTTTGACTTAGGAAGGTTCTGATTGTCATATGCTTCGGGTTGAGTTGTATAGATGGAAATAACATTTCATATTGACTTAATGATGGTGATGGTTCAGTAGGCGTAACTTGTGGCCTGGTTTAATTGGAGTGGGTGTGAATATCAATAACTTTAGCCTATCCTGTTGTTAAATTCCGACTTTAACGTTACTTTAATAGCAATACAGAATAATTGAGCTTTTCGTCTTAACTAGGCGAACGCGAACTTCTGGTGACCCCCGCAGCCTTGTTATTCAGCTGAGTCTGCATCCTTGAGATATACAACGCTCTTATTCGTCTCACTGTGGCCATCCAACCTTCTGCTCTGGGAGTGTTATTCTTAATTTCAGGTCAAAGGCCCCTTCACGTTCAGACGTGCAGGGTTGTTTAAATCAGCTCCCCCCCCCTGTGTACACAGCCTTGAGCTGACCCACTTATTTAATAATTTAATTCCTTGGCCTTTTTGGGTTTGCTCCCTCAGCTGCAGGACAACAAGGCGTATTTCTCCTCCCTGTGTGCACGTGTTCCAATTAGCTCGGAATCCCTAAACACACAATCAGTGATGATTCCTGGCTTTCTGTGGTTGTGATTTAGACAAAGGCGCCTCTGCTTCCTTTCATTGCCTTCGAGTTGACACTGCCCCATTATTCGCCCATGTGCTGAGGTCATAGATGGTTGGGCTTTTTGCCTTAACTATGTCTGGCTGACTCTCCCACTGTCTCTGCCGCCTGCACGGGTGACATGTGCCCGTTTATCAGGCCTTATCTTTCCTTGAAGTAAGGTTGCAATTCTGCCATCCTAGCCCTCCTCCCGTTCATTACTTAACAACACCTGGTGTTTTGCAGTTTGCTGCGCTTTGGTGTGTTTTCATTCATTATATATCAATTATGGAAGAAGGCTAGGATACAACACTATCTTGGCCCGACACTGGTCAGTCGGGCCCGGTACCCAGAGTCCAGACCAGCACTGGCTCTGGCTCTGGTACCACGCCACTGGCTCGAGCCTGCGCGGTCCTGATAAGGACGGCGTACCAGGGGGAGTCCAGGGCTCTATCTCAGACGTCTTCCGCCTCCTCTTCTTTAGCTAAACATCACTCCCGAGCCCTTCGATACATTCCCCTTTTATACCCAACCCCTCCCTGAGGGGTGGGGCCCCGGGGGATCATAACGACCGAATCGACCCCCCAGGGTGTCTGGCGCGGACGTCGCAGAGGGCACCTGCTTGTGCACACATGTAGCCCCGCCTACTGTGTTTGTTTACCATAGGCTGCCATGCATAACGGGCTCTCTCTCTAACACCCCTACATATGCATTCCTCTGTGCCTCGATACTGACGTGTAGATGGTGTGGATATTCTTTGTTTCTGTCTGCAGCTGTCACTGCCTCTGCAGAATTGGTCTCATGGAGCAAAGGCACTCGGCGCAGCTCGGTGCAAAAAGGCATCAATGCGACCAGTGTGCATACAGCACGGATCGTCCTGAACATTTGACACGGCACCAGAGAACTCACACAGGAGAGAAACCCTTCAAGTGCAATGTGTGTGGGAGGGCGTTTGCACAGTCATATGATCTTGTAACACAACAGAGAACTCACACAGGAGAGAAACCCTTCAAGTGCAGTGTGTGTGGGAGGGCGTTTGCACAGTCATATGATCTTGTAACACACCAGAGAACACACAAGAGAGAGAAACCCTTCAAGTGCAGTGTGCGTGGGAAGGCGTTTGCACAGTCATCTGCTCTTGTAGCACACCAGAGAACACACACGGGAGAGAAACCCTTCAAGTGCAGTGTGTGTGGGAAGGCGTTTGCACAGTCATCTGCTCTTGTGACACACAAGAGAACACACACGGGAGAGAAACCCTTCAAGTGCAGTGTGTGTGGGAAGGCGTTTTCAGATTCATCTACTCTTGTAAAACACAAGAGAACACACATGGGAGAGAAACCCTGCAAGTGCAGTGTGTGTGGGAAGGTGTTTGCACGTTCATCTGCTCTTGTAGCACACCAGAGAACACACATGGGAGAGAAACCCTTCAAGTGCAGTGTGTGTGGGAAGGCATTTTCACAGTCATCTGCACTTGTAGCACACCAGAGAACACACACGGGAGAAAAACCCTTCGAGTGCAGTGTGTGTGGGAAGGCGTTTGCATGGTCACCACATCTTCAAAGACACCAGAGAACACACAAGCATCAGAAGATCCACCAGGAGTGGAGTGTGAAATCAGCTTGTGAAAGTCAAAGTGCTGCAATGAGCCCATCGCTCATCAAACAAGAACCGGAAGAAAATCCCAGCTTGGACACTTTTAAAGGTAACGAGGTGAAATATGAAGAGGTGAATGTGAAATGTGAAGACGTGATGGTGAAGAGCAAAGAAGTGAAGGTAAAATGTGAAGATGAAGATTCAACTCCCAAATGGGACCTTCGCATCGATGGAGGCAACGTGAAGCAGGAGGAAAATTCTGTCTGTGAGGCAGAGCGAGGCGACTCCCAGCAGTTTGTGGAAGTGGAGGTGTGGGTGGACTTCCTCCGAGACAATACAAAGTCAAATGGAGACCCGGGAGATGCGTAAGCCTTTGACCAGTGGTTCTTAACCTGGGTTCGATCGAACCCCAGGGGTTCCGTGAGTCAGTCTCAGGGGTTCGGCGGAGGTTAAGACACACACCTGACTCATGATTGTGCACCAGTAAAACATGTACCTATGTTTTGAATTTGAAAAAATAATTTTATTTTTCCAATTAAGAAGGGTTCTGTGAATGCGCATATGAAACTGGTGGGGTTCAGTACCTCCAACAAGGTTAAGAACCACTGCCTTAGACGATGCCGCTCCAATAGATGCACCTTTGTCACAGGCCTTTAATGACAAGAATGTGAAGTTGAACACTCAGTTCCTAGGTTCAACCTGCAGGGTAAGAGCGGCCAGTCTTTGTGGACCTGTGTGTTGGGTAGATCTCTAACCAGGAGCGAGAGCCAATAAGCTCCCAAGCATTCACTGTTATCAATTGCATTTATATTGTGCTTGCTTAATTGCCTCGGCAATTCGGAGTTTTCATCGTATCTCGTCTCAAACACTCCAAGAGCATCCCCAAGTAGTAGCTGCCCCTGTGTAGCACAAGGTGGTGGCCCTGCACCGGCTTGCATGTGGACAAGAGCCTGTCAGTAGGGGGCGATGGTTGATGTGGCATCTCAGTTGTGAAGTTTGTAGGTAATGTTTAGAGTTTGCTAAATTTTTACCCAGATGCCAGCATGCAATGGCCGACTCGTTTTGAATGGTGCATTAGTATGTTGTACATACACTGTTAAGCAGACGGTGCGTATTTTTTAAAATTAGCTTCTTGTTAATAGGATGTAACCTAATGCAGTATATTTCAGTGCAGTAATTCAATTTTGTTAATATGCCTGTCACGAATTTAGAATGAATACTTGTCTGATGGTGTGCGTACATGTACCATTTTGTCTATAAGGGTCAGAGGTGTGGACTCGAGTCATGTGACTTGGACTCGAGTCAGACTCGAGTCATGAATTTGATGACTTGCGACTCGACTTGGACTTGCATAACAATGACTTTGTCCCACCTATGAGATGTGGACTCGAGTCATGTGACTTGGACTCGAGTCAGACTCGAGTCATGAATTTGATGACTTGCGACTCGACTTGGACTTGCATAACAATGACTTTGTCCCACCTCTGATAAGGGTCAAACATTGAATGAGTCATGTTAGGACACAGTGTGTGTTTTGCAAGTAACCTGTACAGATCACTCAGGTGAGACTCATTGTTCTTGTGATACAGGTCAAAGGGTACTTTTGTGTTTTCAGGAAGCATCTCCCTCTGGAGCAACTCAATGTCTTTGAAATAGGGAGCACACTCGGATCATTCATCAATTACAAGGCAAACCACTCAGAAGTTACACGTAGTGTAGATACATTCTCTACAACTTGAATTATAATTTGGTATTACGTGTTGACACAAATTTCGTCTAACTAGGGCTAGAAATGCTCCTTACTGATTAACGTCTGGATGTTTGAAGCTATCGGTTGAAGCAAGCCCGGCTGCTCTTGAGACGCTGTGCACCAATAAGGGTCCCCAGGTGGCTTGCACTGAATCAATGACGCGCTCCCAGAAGTCTGTGCTAGTTATAGTTTGTGTAAAACATTCCTTTGTTTCGTGGAGAGATCGATAAATGAAAGATGTCGTGTCTGCTGATCTGCTTCATAGCAAGGAGGTAATTTTAAGAGCATATTTGAAATGCATTTTTGGTACAGATTTGTATTCGGTTACAAGGCAGAGCACATCTAGTAGATACATTCTCCACAACAACACTCATTAGAATTTTGCATGACGTCTTATATGTTGGCGAACTAGGACAATAAATGGTCCTTGCCGATTAACGTCTGGATGTTCACAACCATGGGGTTGAAGCAAGCCGGACTGCCTACAGCCCCCTCACAACCATTTACGGCCTTGGGCTAGGAAAGTCACGAAAAATGCACACGAACGATGCATTCACGCAAGCACCCGATGCTCCGTTTTGAAGTTTCAAAATGAAACAACTTTGAATTGTATTATGTTTTGCATTAGATAATTGTATTTCTTCTTTAAAAGCTTATATCATTTTACATCTGGAAGACTTAATTGAAAACGACATTTCGTGTGAATTTTCTCTCGTCGTTAAGTAGATTGCCTTGCCGCGGATTCTGTTTGATGCGGACTTTCACCTGGTTGAGAGAAGACCGCCGTCTGCAGATCGATTCCAACGTGATCGAACGTCTGTCCCTGCGCCTCCGTCGTTCATGCAGGGGGCGCGTAGGTTTGCAGTGCCCCCTGCATGAAAGCGATGGAAAGTGCAGCGTTCGTCACAGATAAATGAAGTCGTGTGCTTATATATTTATGTATAAATTGTACACCAAAACCGGTCCACAGTTGACTTGCACTGAATGCTGCAGTAGTTATATTTTGTGTAAAACATTCCTTTGTTTCGCGGAGAGACTGATAAATGAAAGACGTCTGCTGATCTTGTTCGTATCTGTGTACATTGATATCCCACATTGCTTACACTACACACCACACAGGGAAATAAATAGAAACTAGAACGACTTCCGGGGATGGGCAAAGATCGAGGAAACTTTCAATGGATCGAGTTCAGTGTGTTCGATTCAACATCTCTGTCCGTCTGTCTCTCTGTTTGCCTCTGTGTGTCTCTCTGCCTGTGTCTCTCTGCCTGTCTCTGTCTATGTCGTCTCTGTGTCTCTGTGTTCCTCTTGTCTGTGTCTGTCCGCCTGTCTTGTCTGTCTGTGTCTGTCTATCAGCGTCTGTCCAACCGCAGTCAACGACTGTCAGTAGCAGCAGGCGCCCGTTCAACTCCCACGGCTACACGCCACTCAAACTTGCTCCCAACACACAAAGACAAAGACCCCCCCGTATAGCCTTAACAGACTGTAGGGGCAAGTGCTGTTAGCGAGCACCTATTAAGGGTGGGACGGCACACGAGGGGGTGGGTGGCCAGCACCACGCCCGGCCGCCTTTCTCTCCCCAGTGGCGATGTTGACACACCGCACCGGGGACTCGTTTGAGGCTGAGTCGACGTAGGGGAGGCTCAGGACCGGCTCAGAAAGTCGTCACTGGCGGTGTTGGCCACGAGCGGGAATGGAACTCGGCTGGTCGGTGCGGAGCGCAGCGCTCACCACGTCACTGCCGCTCCCCTTCTGTCAACAAACTTGAACTCTGACCCCGCCCTCTGACGTCGCCGCTCAGCGTGACCTCATCGGCGTCAAACGCCAGGGGGAGGTGTGCCTCGCTAGTGACGTCATGTCACCAAGGTATTCACCCCACCCAACTCACGCGCTCTTGAGCATGACGTCACCTCCGCTCGGCCGCTGCCGATAGCTGTTCCAGTGCCAATCCTTATTTGGGCAAAGCTACGCCCGGTGACTGGCGGCTCATTAACATAATTTATTTAAGTTACAGAGCCGCTCGTTGTGGGAGGAGAGTGTCTTTTCCTGCAAGTGACGTCATGTCACCTCCTGCCTCGTGACGTCACGATGTAACAGGAAGTTGCCGCTCAGCGCTCGCCCTGAAATCCGAGGTGAGAAATTCTCATCGCGGTTGTTGTGGTGGTTGTTGTTGTTGTGGTGGTTGTTGTTTACCGAGGTAGAGCCTCGCTCTCTCTCTCGTAGGGATGTTATTTGAGTAGCAGCGAGCATGGAAGCGATGTCCAAGTTGGAATTTTACAACGCGGGGCCTTGCCTCCTGCCCTCGCCTGATCGCGTTTGCTTCAATTCTCTCGCTCAAGTTTAATTTGTCTTCACACGGCTCGCCACTTTGTAACTTTGTTTTACTTTTAATATTCTTAGTTTTTCTTTTTTTATTCCAGGCCAAGCCCGCTTGAGCTGCTATACCGCGCTTGTTTTCAGAAGCGACCTGCCCACAACAACAACAAGGTGAGGCTCGTCAACAGCGTGGCAGTGTTCACTCTAGACACGTGGCGGTGTTCACTCTAGACGCGTGGCGGTGTTCACTCTAGACGTGTGGTGGTGTTCACTCTAGACGTGTGGTGGTGTTCACTCTCTGCATGTCGAGATGGGGACAACCGGGGGTCAGGGTCGGGATCGAACCCACGACTTCCTGTATACCAGGAGAGGTAGTTAACACCACGGGGAGAGAGACGCAGCCTCGGCGATGTTGATTGATCCTCAATGAATTTCTTGGTGGAGTAAGGAAGCATTAATACACCACCACCTGTGAGCCATGCCAGTGTGTGACAGTGTAAAGTTTGTGTTTGCAGTAAAGTCTATTAACTCTATTGAACAGGGAGGTTATATCAAAGCTGTAGTTTGTTTTTTGTTTTCCTCTGGAGCTCTTTGTAAGAATGGAAACAGTCAAGAAGTTAACACAGCACACACATGCAGGTGAAGTCAGATCTGTTCATTCCAGCATTCAAGGACATCGTGAGCCTGTCTGGCTTCACACCTGTTGTATATGTTGGGCCTTGAAAAATTAATTAAAAATAATAAAAATTAAATGTAAATAGGAAAAATGTGTAATTATCCGAAATTATGCTAATTAGGGAGGTGATCCTATTAAGTTATGCAACTGTATGCAATTATGCTAATGTATGCAGTTATGATAATTACGCTTATCTTCGTTGTCTAGGGTCGTATTATCACTCGGGATAATACAATTAGTCTCATATTCTCAGGTTTTTTCGGTAAAGTCACGTAGGTAAAACATTAAAAGTAATGAAAGTAAAATAAAACAAAAATAAAATTCACGACGTTTCGGAGGCAACACAAGTCTCCGTCATCAGGTGGGACCGTCACAGCCAGATTAGCTGCATCAAGTGAAGCAATGATTCAAGATGTAATCCCTTATAAGCAAGTTGAAGGGGGGGAGGAGAGGGGGGGGGGAGTTCATCAGAATGTGGTAGCCAATGAATGGAAACGTATCGGGAGGGAGGGGGGTGGGAGGGGGAGGGAGCCAACAAAAAATTTGGCGACGGCTTGGACGCGGCTGCTGCGCACGCCAACACAATGGACAGAGAGGGGGGAGGGGAGGTCTGATACACATGATAGAACAAAGGAACGAAAATGCCCATGTTTATACCAATGCAGGCTGAAAAATGAAGAGAGTACTGTTAAAAATAACTGGGGATGTTAACACTCGGTGAAGTAAATTAAAATAGTGCCTGTCAGATAAGATGGTCCAAAAAGTGTAATTAAGTCTTTTTTGCGTGGTTAATAACATCTTTCCAGTGATTACTGAGTTTGTACCCATCATCACGGTTGAAATTATGTCTGTGTTTGTATATTTGTATGGCTTCGTGTACAAACCTTTGATGGTAGCCAGGAGGCTTGCAGAGAACCTTGGTCTCGGAAAAGACAATTTCATGAGAGCCCGCCGAGTTGTAGCAATGATCGGCAACGGCCGAAGAATCAGTTATGCCGTGATTCTTCGGCCGTTGCCGATCATTGCTACAACTCGGCGGGCTCTCATGAAATTGTCTTTTCCGAGACCAAGGTTCTCTGCAAGCCTCCTGGCTACCATCAAAGGTTTGTACACGAAGCCATACAAATATACAAACACAGACATAATTTCAACCGTGATGATGGGTACAAACTCAGTAATCACTGGAAAGATGTTATTAACCACGCAAAAAAGACTTAATTACACTTTTTGGACCATCTTATCTGACAGGCACTATTTTAATTTACTTCACCGAGTGTTAACATCCCCAGTTATTTTTAACAGTACTCTCTTCATTTTTCAGCCTGCATTGGTATAAACATGGGCATTTTCGTTCCTTTGTTCTATCATGTGTATCAGACCTCCCCTCCCCCCTCTCTGTCCATTGTGTTGGCGTGCGCAGCAGCCGCGTCCAAGCCGTCGCCAAATTTTTTGTTGGCTCCCTCCCCCTCCCACCCCCCTCCCTCCCGATACGTTTCCATTCATTGGCTACCACATTCTGATGAACTCCCCCCCCCCTCTCCTCCCCCCCTTCAACTTGCTTATAAGGGATTACATCTTGAATCATTGCTTCACTTGATGCAGCTAATCTGGCTGTGACGGTCCCACCTGATGACGGAGACTTGTGTTGCCTCCGAAACGTCGTGAATTTTATTTTTGTTTTGTTTTATTTTACTTTCATTACTTTTAATGTTTTACCTACGTGACTTTACCGAAAAAACCTGAGAATATGAATCATTGCAGTCACGAAAGCTTCAAATCTAGAAACAATTAGTCTCGTTTTAACATTTACTGATTGTGTCTTCGTGTCTCCAAATTCAAATCTCACCGCAGGATACAGTTCTCATAATTGAGATCATTACGCATGAACTTAGGAAGGCACCACTCGGACTCTTTTGTGTTAAGAAATTTAAATTTCTAACCAATAACATAAAACTTTAATATTCGAACTCTTATGCTTGGAATTGTCAACACAGTACCCCTGGAGATGTTCTCATTGATCCGTACATTTAACCCTCAATGATTACGTTGTTTACTGGGTAACAGAACATTCGATTAATTCCTCAGAGTAACGCGAGCATATACGGCGATAGGAAAACGTCCTTATACATGCATGCGACGATATTCATACGAACGGCAATAAAAAAACATTTCCCGAAAGCAAAAGTATACGTCAATTAATTCATTGGCAAGATTATGCAATCATCGAAAAGGAATGACAAAAATACTTCTGAACGACCGTATCCACGTAACTCAATGGGCAGTAAATGCTTTTCATCTTATTCGTCCCGATATGCGTGTTGTGTGCGTGTGTCTTCTTTTCCACTTGTTGACTTGGCGGATTACGCGGTACGGCAGTCCTTGTGCTGAAAATACCTCGGGATTCCCAGCAGGGCCGCTGGGACGGCGTGTGTGTGTGTAGCTGTGTGTACGTGTGTGTAGCTGTGTGTACGTGTGTGTAGCTGTGTGTACGTGTGTGTGTAGCTGTGTGTACGTGTGTGTGTAGCTGTGTGTACGTGTGTGTAGCTGTGTGTGTAGCTGTGTGTACGTGTGTGTGTGTAGCTGTGTGTACGTGTGTGTGTGTGTGTAGCTGTGTGTACGTGTGTACGTGTGTGTAGCTGTGTGTGTGTGTGTAGCTGTGTGTACGTGTGTGTGTAGCTGTGTATACGTGTGTGTGTGTAGCTGTGTGTACGTGTGTGTGTGTAGCTGTGTGTACGTGTGTGTGTGTAGCTGAGTGTACGTGTGTGTGTGTAGCTGTGTGTACGTGTGTGTGTGTGTGTGTAGCTGAGTGTATGTGTGTGTGTAGCTGTGTGTACGTGTGTGTGTGTGTAGCTGAGTGTGTACGTGTGTGTGTGTGTAGCTGAGTGTGTGTGTGTAGCTGTGTGTGTGTGTAGCTGTGTGTACGTGTGTGCAGCTGTGTGTACGTGTGTGTGTGTATTAAACACACGGCACTCTTCCTCTTGGCGTTGCAGCCCTCTTCACTGCTGGTTGAGTTGGCGTGATGCTCGCCGTCGGCGGTGTGCGATGATTCCGTCATCAGATAGCGTGCGCAGCTTGTCTGCTGGTCGCCGCTCCTCACTCTGGCATTGGTTCCCAGCTGGTGCTGGTCGGTGTGTGTGTGTGGGTCGAACCCACGGCGCTCTCGCTGGCGCTGACACTCTTGCTCACGGGCGGCTGGTCAGGCTCTTTCCACTGCTCCGTGCTCTCTCCTTGATCGTGCAGCTGCCAGCTTCACACGGACACCCGCCCTTACTTCAGGGCTTGCGCTGGCTCAGGCTCTTTCCACTGCTCCGTGCTCTCTCCTTTCTCTCTCCTTGCTTTCGCCCTTGGCGTGCAGCTGCCAGTTTTGCACTGGCATTGTGTTACCTCTCCCGCCCTCACTTCCGGGCTTCGCCTTGTCGTTGCTCAACTTTCGTGCTCTCCACCCTTCTTCTAAGAGGGCTGCTGCTGTGAGCTGCTCATCGCTGGCTGGATCACTGACTCTCAAAACTTGTAAATTGTATTAGCACACCTCTTACGCAACTCTGATAGCTTGGTACAATACAACTTATCGCAAACCCTCGATTCCACAAGCGACTCAAAACATCAGGATGAATGTAGAATAAACTTTCAGCGATACTCTGTCAGTTCATGCCGAACTCAGCTCTTAACACACATCGTCCCTTCGCTCCACGAGACACGACACCCATGGTTGATCTCGAGGCCATGCCCCGGAGTTTGCCCCTTTGCAAGACTGAATTGCATGATCTGTGTCGTTCGTTATATCTGAAATTCCCTCCCCTCTCTGTGCGTCTCTTGCGAGAGAAAAAAAACAGATGCCCTCTGTCACCGTCCTCTCTCCGCGGCCGCGCCTGAATGCCCCCCCCCCCTTCCCTTGATGACCCCGGACGGGCTGTTTTCCGTCTAAGTTTATGCTTGTTGGCATCCCCCCCCCCTTCGTTGTGTTTGTTAGCTCAAGGCCAGACACCCTTCATACGTAATTGTGGCTGCCATGTGTTTGTGTCAAATTGTTGGAAGACAAAGGTGGCCGGGGAGGCTTTGATTCCATGGAATACATATTATCTGGTCTTGTGTGTGTTGGACCTATTTCTTGTACCTCTTATGAGTTACCCCGGGTCTAATATCTCGTGGTTATTATTTGGTTCATGTTTAACCAAGATTCGTAATGCCCCTCGTTGTTACCATTATTCCGAGGGGTTTGCCAAGCTTTGTTGTAAGTCTGTGTCACCAGGGATCGGTGTTTTATTTTGAGTTATATTTTGATATCCCAAGGCTGGAGATATAACCAAGCGCTCACTTTCTTGTCTACCAGAATGCACATTCCTTGGTTCTCTTGGTGAAGTTACATGGATAGAAAGATACAATACAAAATGATATACGAGTTGAATAAGGGTGAAATAAAATAAATAATAAACAGGACCCTGCGGGGTGGGCTGGTAGGAACGAATATCAAAGAATATAAACATAATGTATTATTACACTTGTTTAGCCATGAAAGCCCCACTGTAGGTTTTTGTAGGGTCCTGCCAAGTGTTTGCAGTAGGGGGCAATGTTGCTACACCTAATCGGACGATACGAAAGGAGACTTTGAGGCCTATTTCTAGGCTTTAGGCCTAACTGTAGGCGTTAGGTCGCTGTGAGTTAATATTTAATTTAAATGTTTTAATTATTAATGTAAAAGCTTGAAATTTAAATGTTTCTATTTAAAAAAATCAGGGAATGTAACATTGTGAAACATTAACTCCCTTTCACACACGCGGGGGTACGATACAAAGGGAGAGTTTCAGGCCTAGTTCTAGGATTTAGGCCTAGCTGTAGGCTTTAGGGCGCTGTGAGTTTTTTTTATTTAATTTCAAAGTTTTAATTAAAAGCTATCTCAGGGAATTATAAGGAATGTTACACGTGTTTAGCCAGGAAAGCCTCATTAATTTAAATGTTTTAATTAAAAGCTATCTGAGGGAATTATAAGGGAATGTTACACTTGTTTAGCCTGGATAGCATCACTGAGTCTCAAGGTTTTTGTAGGGTCATGCCAAGTGTTTGCAGTAGGGGGCGATGTTGCTACACGGACGGACGGACGGACAAATGGACAAACGGACGGACGATATAATCTATTGGTGTCTGGTCCACTTCGTTCCTACCAGTATAAAGCCGCTCGTATAGACTGCAGTCTATAACGTCGATTTGTTATTTTTGACGAGTTTCAAACTTTTGCCGTGAAAGAAAATGTGAGTTGTAACGTCCGTTTGTCTCTGCTATGTGCTCTGGAGATTTGTTTGTGAACTGTCCAAAACGTCCGGGGAGGTCATGTCATATGGTCATCTGCCAGCCTGGAGATTTCCAGATAGTCGCGAACCCCTCTTTGCCCCGAAGTTTGTTGTTTAATGACCTCCAGATGCTTGGTGTGGCTTGAGGGGTAGCGGAGTTGAGTGTTGGTTTCATTTATTAATTATTTAAGGGAAAAAATGGGTCGAATTATTCTTAATATATATTTTTGGAAAAGGTCTATATATACAACACACCTAAGTTGCGATTGAACATGAATTTATGAATTTCTGCATAACACAAATAGTATTATTTTCAACACCTTTTGCTATGTCAACTGAATTTAGCTTTCATAAATATTCCTTTTGTAGCCAGACAGCCGAAATTTGTGACCATTTGCCCTCTCATTGTGTGCCATAACAGCCCGCGTGATGAATTTTGGAAGCTTTTTCACTATATCATGAATATATAAATAAGTATAGACGTGTAAGTCACGTGTGACTGTGTATATGCATTCCTCTGTGCCTCTACTGACGTGTAGATATTTTGTTTTCTGTCTGCAACTGACGCTTCCTCTGTACTTTCCTCTGCAGAATTGGTCTGATGGAGCAAAGGCACTCGGCGCAGCTCGGTGCGACAAGGCAACAATGCGACCGGTGTTCATACAGCACGAATTGTCCTGAACATTTGACACAGCACCAGAGAACACACATGGGAGAGAAACCCTTCAAGTGCAGTGTGTGTGGGAAGGCGTTTGCACTTTCATCTACTCTTGCAACACACCAGAGAACACACACGGGAGAAAAACCCTTCAAGTGCAGTGTGTGTGGGAAGGCGTTTGCAAAGTCATCTACTCTTGTAAAACACCAGAGAACACACACGGGAGAAAAACCCTTCAAGTGCAGTGTGTGTGGGAAGGCGTTTGCACAATTATATACTCTTGTAACACACCAGAGAACACACACGGGAGAAAAACCCTTCAAGTGCAGTGTGTGTGGGAAGGCGTTTTCAGATTCATCAGATCTCGTAAAACACCAGAGAACACACACGGGAGAGAAACCCTTCAAGTGCAGTGTGTGTGGGAAGGCGTTTGCACTTTCATCTACTCTTGCAACACACAAGAGAACACACACGGGAGAAAAACCCTTCAAATGCAGTGTGTGTGGGAAGGCGTTTGCACAGTTATCTGCTCTTGTAGCACACCAGAGAACACACTCGGGAGAGAAACCCTTCAAGTGCAGTGTGTGTGGGAAGGCATTTGCAATGTCATCTGCTCTTGTAGCACACCAGAGAACACACACGGGAGAGAAACCCTTCAAGTGCAGTGTGTGTGGGAAGGCGTTTGCAAAGTCATCTGCTCTTGTACCACACCAGAGAACACACACGGGAGAGAAACCCTGCAAGTGCAGTGTGTGTGGGAAGGCGTTTTCAGATTCATCTACTCTTGTAGCACACCAGAGAACACACACGGGAGAGAAACCCTTCAAGTGCAGTGTATGTGGGAAGGCGTTTGCAAAGTCATCTGCTCTTGTAGTACACCAGAGAACACACACGGGAGAGAAACCCTTCAAGTGCAGTGTGTGTGGGAAGTCGTTTGCAAAGTCATCTACTCTTGTAGAACACCAGAGAACACACACGGGAGAGAAACCCTGCAAGTGCAGTGTGTGTGGGAAGGCGTTTTCAGATTCAGCTCATCTTGTAAAACACCAGAGAACACACACGGGAGAGAAACCCTTCAAGTGCAGTGTATGTGGGAAGGCGTTTGCACTTTCATCTACTCTTGCAACACACCAGAGAACACACACGGGAGAAAAACCCTTCAAGTGCAGTGTGTGTGGGAAGGCGTTTGCACAGTCATATGTTCTTGTAGAACACCAGAGAACACACACGGGAGAGAAACCCTTCAAGTGCAGTGTGTGTGGGAAGGCGTTTACAAAGTCATCTACTCTTGTAAAACACCAGAGAACACACACGGGAGAAAAACCCTTCAAGTGCAGTGTGTGTGGGCAGGCGTTTGCACAATTATATACTCTTGTAACACACCAGAGAACACACACGGGAGAAAAACCCTTCAAGTGCAGTGTGTGTGGGAAGGCGTTTTTAGATTCATCTCATCGTGTAAAACACCAGAGAACACACACGGGAGAGAAACCCTTCAAGTGCAGTGTGTGTGGGAAGGCGTTTGCACTTTCATCTACTCTTGCAACACACAAGAGAACACACACGGGAGAAAAACCCTTCAAATGCAGTGTGTGTGGAAAGGCGTTTGCACAGTTATCTGCTCTTGTAGCACACCAGAGAACACACTCGGGAGAGAAACCCTTCAAGTGCAGTGTGTGTGGGAAGGCGTTTGCAATGTCATCTGCTCTTGTAGCACACCAGAGAACACACACGGGAGAGAAACCCTTCAAGTGCAGTGTGTGTGGGAAGGCGTTTGCACAGTCATCTGCTCTTGTACCACACCAGAGAACACACACGGGAGAGAAACCCTGCAAGTGCAGTGTGTGTGGGAAGGCGTTTGCAAGTTCATCGACTCTTAAAAAACACCAGAGAACACACAAGCATCATAATATCCACAAGGAGCGGAGTCTGATATCAGCTTGTGAAAGTCAAAGTGCCGTAATGAGCCCATCCCTCATGAAACAAGAACCGGAAGAAAATCCCAGCTTGGACGCTTTTAAAGGTGTCAATGTGAAATATGAGGAGGTGAAGGTGAAATTTGAAGAAGTGATGGTGAAGAGCGAAGAAGTGAAGGTAAAATGTGAAGATGAAGAGTCAACTCCAAAATCTGACCTCCACATCGATAGAGGCAACGTGAAGCAGGAGGAGAATTCTGACTGTGAAGCAGAGCGAGGCAACTCCCAGCAGTTTGTGGAAGTGGAGGTGTGGGTGGACTTCCTCCGAGACAATACAAAGTCAAATGGAGACCCGGTAGATGTGTAAGCCAGAGACAATATCGCTCCAATAGATGCACCTTTGTCACAGGCCTTGAATGACGAGAATGTGAAGTTGAACACTCAATTCCTAGGTTCACCCTGCAGGGTAAGAGCGGCCAGTCTTTGTGGACCTGTGGGTTGCGTTGATCTCTAACCAGGAGCGGGAGCCAAAAAGCTCCCACGCATTCACTATGTTATGAATTGCATTTATATGGTGCTTGCTTAATCGCCTCGACAACTCGGAGTTTTGTATCGTATCTCATTTCAAACACTCGAAACATCCCCAAGTAGCAGCTGCCCTTGTGTGGCACAAGGTGGTGGCCCTGCACGGGACTTCATGTGGACAAGAGCCTGTCAGTAGGGGGCGATGGTTGATGTGGCATCTTGGTTGTGGAATTTGTAGGTAATGTTTTTAGAATTTGCTACATTAAACATGCAATGGCCTACTTGTTTTGAATGGCGCAATAGTACGTTGTATATACACTGTTAAGCAGACATTGTTTTTTGTTTATCTTGTTAATGCGATGTAACCTGATGCAGCATATTTCAGTGCAGTAATTTAACTTTGTAAAAATGATTGTCAATAATTTAGAATGCATACTTGTCTGATTGTGTGCGTACATGTACTATTTTGTCTTTAAGGGTCAAACATTGAATAACTGATGTTAGGATAAAGTGTGTGTTTTGCAAGTAACCTGTGCATATCAGGTGAGACTCCTTGTTCTTGTGATATAGGTCAAAGGGTACTTTAGTGTTTTCAGGAAGCATCTCCCTCTGGAGCAACTCATTGTCTTTGAAATAGGGAGCACATTTGGATTGTTCATCAGTTACAAGGCATACCACTCAAAAGTTACACGTAGAGGAGATACATTCTCTACAACACGAATTATAATTTTGCATTACGTGTTGACGTAGATTTTGTTTAACTCGGACTAGAAATGCTCCTTGCTGATTAACGTCTGGATGTCCGTAACTATCGGTTGAAGCATGCCCGGCTGTTGTTGAGACTCTGTGCACCAATCGGGGTGCACAGGTGGCTTGCACTGAATCAATGGTGCACTCCCAGAAGTCTGTGCTAGTTCTAGTTTGTGTAAAACATTCCTTTGTTTCGTGGAGAGATCGATAAATGAAAGATGTCGTGTCTGCTGATCTGCTTCATTGCAAGGAGGTAATTTTAAGAGCATATTTGAAATGCATTTTTGGTACAGATTTGTATTTGGTTACAAGGCAGAGCACATCTAGTAGATACATTCTCCACAACAACACTCATAATTTTGCTTCATGTCATATATGTTGGCGAACTTGGACAAGAAATGGTCCTTGCCGATTAACGTCTGGATGTTCACAACCATGGGTTGAAGCAAGCCGGACGGCCTGTGGTGCCCCTCAACCATTTACGGCTTTCGGCCAGGAAAGTCACGAAAAAAATTGCACACGAACGACGCATCCACGCAAGCTCCCGATGCTCCGTTTTGAAGTTTTAAAATGAAACATCTTTGAACTGTTATTTTTTAAATAGATAATTGTATTCATTAAAAGCTTATATCATTTTACATCTGTAAGACTTAATTGAAAACGACATTTGGTGTGAATTTTGTCTCGTCGTGAGGTAAATGGCCTTGCCGGGGGGTTCGGTTCGATGCAGACTTTCACCTGGTTGGGATCGTGGAATCGAGGTAAGGTGACAGAGTTGGCCGTGCGAGAAGACCGCCGTCTGCAGATCGATTCCAACGTGATCGAACGTCTGTCCTTGCGCCTCCGTCGTTCATGCAGGGGGCACGTAGGTTTACAGCGCCCCCTGCATGAAAATGACAGTGCAGCGTTCATCACAGTTAAAGTAGTGCGTTATATATAAATGTCATTTTTGTCTGTCTGTGTTCACGCAATTGCACTCCTAGCAACGCACACACGATCGATACAAATCTCATTCGCGTTAACAATGCTTAAAAAATATACACACAATGCTGAGGTTCATTCTTTAGTCTTATGTCTCCCACCCCAATGCATGCAGTTACTGCTATAAAGTCCGTAGATATTAATATTAGAGCACTTAGATGGCATTATTGCAGTGCGGGTGGGGAGAGCGGCCCAGCCCCCAGCCTGGCAATGTGTCACCTCCTCCGGCTTGGCAATCTCGGCGAGGCCGCGGGCTCTGCATTGGACTAGGCCTCACCACGGCAATGTGAAGTACAATTTTATTTAATCTTTCGCTAAGAACTCAGGTTTATTGTTTACTATTATGAAACAAATAAGTTGCCAAATATTACAATAAAAATGTTTGTGTGTAGAAAACTAATATTGCACTATTTGGTTGCTAAATATGTTCTTGTTTAGCTGTGTTTCTATGAAGCTGAGACGGTGCACTGCCAGTCCGTGCTGTTGCCTGCTGCCTGCTCGTTAATTAACTTCGGTGCATTGGCACCATTCTGGCGAATTGCCCGATGATGCTGGATGTAATTACTAGCGAAAAGTCGTACTACTCAAAAATTGTAAATGTTGTGGATTCACTCTTCAACACACCGGTGGGCTGAAGTAGGGAACTTTTTGCCTTTTGGCGTCATCTGGTCCAACCCATGTGAGACTAGGCTCTAAGGAAAGCTGTCTCGGGTGTGGACCAATCAACTTCAAGGCCAGTGCACATTATCAGAGTTATGTCTTTTGCTTGTATTATGACTGCAGGTATTGTGGTCTATGCAAACATGACTCCTTGTAGAAAGGTGTCAGTTTTGTTGCCCGATAGAAGGGTAAAAAAACAATTATCATATTTTTACTGGCAAATGAGGTTCCCATGGTGAACTTTTTGTCTTTTTTGCTGATTGGCCGTGTCGGGTGGTGGAGGGTTATGACACGTAAATAATAACGCGATCTGACCCAAAAATGTTTATTATAAATAATATTGGTCGCAAAAACTACATGTTATCTACACTGCTAATTTTGCTTTTGGGCATTGAGTATGCCAGTCTATAATCTGTTGCCTGCTTCTTTACCTCACTCAGTGTACTGCCAGCCTTTCATGTCGACTGTATCCTGCTTTTTCAGCTGCTGACCGTATTGACAGCTTTTTATGTCGACTGTAGCAATGCTTGTGTCATTGAGTCGGCGTACTGCCAGTCTATAATCTAGACTGTCGTCTGCTTCTCAACTTACCTGTACGTACTGCTGCTCTTTAATGTAAACGTATTTCATCTTATTTCTTCAATGCATTTCTATTGTTTCGATTGCGCACGTCACGATATTTACTGATTTGTAGTACTGCGTTGCCGATTAATATGTTATACTGCTAAATACGTTGGACTTTTTTAGCTACAGCCCATTGAATTTCGTCTATCGTTTTGTGACATTCGTGGGAATATCACGCATTTAAATGTTTCCGTACCGCACCTTTCCACCTAAGCGGGGAGCACGCAGGGAGGTTCAATGCCCCAAATATTGTTGACCTTGCTTTCTTACGGTGGGTGAGGAACATTGTGAGAGAGACATTGTTCTTCCATACCAAGAAAACACCATCGCACAATTTCCTGACACTGAAAGAGCATACGATGCCCTACAATAACACATTTTCCTGTCGCAAGGCCAAGATGGGTACCACGTCAAGATTCCTCCAATTACAAAGCTGCAGGACAAAGACATCCTCACAAAACTGTCTCTAAAGAAACTTCTATTCCTTCGTGATTCATCACCTTCACTTGCAATCTCAAATGAAAGGAGTTGCAGGTTTACCTTTATCCAATCCAAAAGCCACCAGACAGACATGACATGTTAGCTAGGGTCTAAAAACTCAAAGTTTATGAGATGCTTATTATGACTAACGAAGGTGGCGTCTTTGGATAGACAAACAGTAGCTTGCACACCATTGGGTGGCAAAAACGTCGTCCACCTCGTGCTCACATTTCGCTATGGATGAGGGAAACAATTGATGCAAGTCACATTGACACATTTATCAGTGCTGAGCTATCTCACCCCCATCCAGACCCTGCCCTTTTTCTATGTGGTCTGCAACCAAATGGTCCATGGCCCATGTGCCCAGTTCTATCCAAATGCGCCATGTGTAATAAAGGACTCGACCACGGTATCTGGTTTGGTGTCCTTTATTCGGGTTCGTATACTTTTCCCACACGGCTCTTCCACTTTCCCGTAGCAGCCTCACTGCTAATCTCCTCGTGCAGCTTCTCCAGCTGCCCTCGTTGCAGCCCCACCGCTGCTCTCTCTTCTCCGAAGCAGTCCCGCTGCTGTTCTCTTCGTGCAGCCTCTCAGCTGCCCTCGCTGCAGCCTTACCGCTGCTCCCCGCTTCTCCGGGGTCGGTCACCGCTGGCCGACGGTGCCCTATCCGTACTCTGTGTGTGTGGCGATCTCGCCACTCTCCCCAGCCTTCGCCCTGCGTGGCCTTACTCTCTCCCAGTCTCCAACAACCTCCCCTCCTCTTCCGGTTTCTCCCCTTTTAGCTCTGAACCCTCTCCCCCACGTGACGTAACTCCTCCCCCCATGACGTCACATCCGGAAGGTCGTTTACGCCCGCATTACACATGTATGCAAGACCACAGGTGTACCAAGAGGTATCCACGGAACTACTTGCAAGACACTCAGTCGGCCCATGATGGCTATCCTCGATATCGTCACAGAAATACTGAGCATGGTGGATTTCAGACAACGCTCAGACCTGCCACTAACTCGCTAATGAAAGTTCACAACCGGTGGATCGTTCCCCACTTTAATGTGAAATTCTGCTATTCTAAAAAAAAGCCATCAAATATGTTTGCCAATACATCAACAAAGGCCCTGACATGGCTGTCTTTGCATTACAAAAGAGAGGGGCAAAGTGTGCATGAGCTCAAACTTTCTTTCCAAGGAAGATACATCAGCAACAATGAGGCCATTTGCTGTATTCTTGGCTTCCCCATCCATGACCGTTCCCCCACAGTCGTCCATTTGGCACTTCACCTCAAAATGGTCAACGCATCTACGTCACCAAAGGAAATGCCCAACAACAGGCCCTGGCTCCACTAGATACCACCCTGATGGCGTTCTTGGTTTTGTGCCCAAGTGACCCATTTGCTGCCAACCTGCTCTACCATTAAGTTCTCTCCTACTATACATGGACTGCTAAAAAAATGGAAGCGACGAGCTGCTGACGGTGAATCTGATGGCTTAGGACGAGTCTACACAGTTCATCCCAAGGCAGTCGCCCTCCAACAACAACGGAGGGTGGAGGAGCGACGCTCACAACAACGAGCGGAGCGTTGGTTGGCTAAAGCACAGCAAGTTGGCACAGTAGGGGGCACAGGTGGTGCATCAGCCAGTCATCTCAGTCGACCCGTGGCACCTGGGTCTCAGTGGCGGCTCCTGCAAAATCTCTCAGGGGGGGCAAATGGCTGGATGATTGATAAGGATAAGGTCCACCCATGCAATGGATAAATTAACAGCTTAAGCATGTAAAGGCAACTTCACTTCTTTAATATTAATGAAAAATAAAGTGACTCTTACAATACATCTCCTTGTTTGTTTCTATACTCACTATTATTACAATCCACTCAGTTTCTTTTATTAAAGATTCCACTAGGTGGCGACAAATAATATTGTTGACTGAAACGTGCTTACGTATGATGACGTAAGCACGTATGATGACGTAAGCACGTTAGTGCGAGCCCTCCCGGAAGCCATAGAAAATGCTTTGCAGCGCCCGCCGTTCGAAAAAAAACATCTTTGAATGTAAGTCTATGGGGCCACTCGGGGCGATTCTCAGCTGGAGGGAAATCGCCCAAAAAGAGGCGGTACTCCACAGAACGTGACATGACGCTGATTGGACTATATCCAGAGGCACAGTAACGGCTAGCGTAACTCTGTGGTTGAATTAGATTGTTAATGTGATTGAAAAAGTCCCTTTCCCAATTTGGTGGTGCGTCGCCCAATCGCCCTAATGAAGAAACCGCCCCTGCTGGGTCTGCTCCGTGACCTGCCGGTGGGCGTTCGACATTTCGCATGGCCTCAAGGTGCACGTGGCCTGGCACAAGCGTCGTGGTGACGTCACCGCCACTTAGTGGCGAATAGCGGTTGTTGTCTCTAACTGCGTATATCCAACCATATTCAACTACTGTCAGTAGCAAGTAGCAACACGCAGCTGTTCAACTTCCACGACTACACGCGACTGGAACTGATTTCACACCATACATAGCCAACCGTGCTCATCTATAGGTCTCTGTGTGTATGGTGAACGTCTTTTGCACCATACGTAACCAACGGTGATAATCTATGGATCTCTGTGTGAGTCTGTGTGTATCTAGAACTTATTTCGAACCATGCGTAGCTGTCCCTGCAGAGTAGGAGCGGCTGGTATCTGTGGAGCTGTCGGCTGGGTGCATCTGTCGGCAGGAGCGAGAGACGATGAAGCTCCCAAGCATTCACTCATAAGTCGCTTGCCTAATTGCCTCAGCAACTCAGTGTTTCTATCGAATCTCATCTCAAACGATCTAAAGGTGCCCCCCCCCCCCTAAGTGGCAGCTGCCCCTGTGTGGCACAAGGTGGTAGCCCTGCACGGACCTGCACGTGGACACGAGTCTGTCGGTAGGGGGCGATCATTGACGCGCCATCTCCATTGTGTAGTTTCTGGATAATGTTTGGCATTACCCCAATGTTGACCGTGACACCAACATGCAGTGACCTGTGCGTTGTGAATGACACGACGCTTTGTTTTACATTTGCCGTTAAGCAGACTGCGCATATTTTTGCGAATGTTACTGGGGTAGCCAGGTGTGCCTGTCGGATTTAAACCTTGAACCTCTGAAAAAAAACAGAGAATGCACTACCATAGTATTGGTTCTTTTGGTAAAGTTACGCAGATAGAAAACGAACAATAATATATAAAATAATAAATAAAATGAAAAAGTTGGAAAATAAATTGGTGAAAAGATGCCATTGGTCGACTGACTGAGATTACTGTGCCCCCCACAGTGTACACACACACACAGTGTACACACACACACAGTGTGTACACACAATGTACACACGCACAGTGTACACACACAGTGTACACACACAGTGTACACGTACACACACAGTGCGTACACTCACACACAGTGTGCACACACACACACAGTGTGCACACACAATGTACACACACACAGTGTACGTACACACACAGTGTGTGTACACACACAGTGTGTACACACACAGTGTACACACACACAGTGTACACACACACACTGTGTGAACACACACATACAATAATGTCCACATTGTTGTTGCTGAGCTCACACTCCCAAGGGGTCTCTGTTCAAGGGAGGGAGTAATGGAAAATGAATCTAAATCAACTTAAACTCCAACCCCGCTTTGTGACGTCACCACTCAGCATTACCTCATCGGCGTGAAACGCCAGCGGGAGGTGTTCCTCGCTAGTGACGTCATGTCACCAAGGTATTCACCCCACCCCACGCGCTGAGTGTGACGTCACCTCTGCCTGGGGTCATTTTCGTTATCTGTTCAAGTACTATCCTTATTTGGGCAAAGCCACACCCAGTGATTGGTGGCTCATTAACATAATTTATTCGTCAAAGCCGTCTCGAGTTCGTTGTGACCGGTTCGGCACCCACGCTCCATCCCTCCACGATTGGGCCAGGCTCATTAACATAATTTATCTAAGTTACAGAGCCGCTCATTGTGGGAGGGGAGTGTCTTTTACCACGCAAGTGACGTCATGTCACCTCCTGCTGCCGCGTGACGTCACGAGGTAACGGAAAGTTGCCGCTCCGCGCGGGAACTGAAATCCACGGTGAGAAATTCTCATCGCGGTTGTGGTGGTGGTTGTGGTGGTTGTTGTGGTGGTTGTTGTTTACCGAGGTAGAGCCTCGCTCTCTCTCTCGTAGGGATGTCAATTGAGTAGCAGCGAGCATGGAAGCGATGTCCAGGTCGGAACTTACAACACGGGGCCTTGCCTCCTGCCCTCGCCTGATGGCGTTTGCTTCAATTCTCTCGCTTAGTTGATCAATCTGTGGAAGAACGCGATCAGCCAGGCCATGCGTCAGTTGTGTGTTGACCGACTCTCTGTGTTGCATTGCATTACATTTCTAATTTTATTAAGTTTGTTTGATGAAGTGCAGTCACCAAACCTCCAAATCTCTCATTGACACAAAGCCGTAATTATAATGTTATAATAATTATAATATATAATAACTATAATATGTTAAAATAATTATAATCAAATATGCTCAAAATGTCCCCCCCCCCAATATATTGCTATCAAAAATATTTGTAAATAATAATTGCGATGCTATGTTAATAAAAACAACAATTTGCTAAACTTTGGCCACAAAATCTAGACTTGTCTTCATATAACAATGCATAGATTTATGTTCATATGATTGCGTTGTACTTCATGAATCCCTAATCTCTGCCAATACATGCTATGAAACAATAAAAGGTAACAAAGAAAAAACAGAGCAATGTAATACAATACACTATGAGACATTATTGTATCAAATAAAAAAAAATCCATCCCATGTGTTAGTGAATTTAAAAATATATATTTTAGGGAGGAAATGGCAGGAAAAGAGTTTTTTAATTTAGATATTTTTCTAGTGGGGGCCCCAGACCCCCTGGAAGATTTGGTTCCCCCCAATGTTGACTCCATGGCTACGGCCTTGCATTGACATGCTAAGTTCTCTACCCCCCCTCTCTACCCCCCCTCTCTCTCTATTTAAGGCCTCGACACAGAGGCGTTGTTTCTCTGTGTGCCTATGTGTGTCTCTCTCTGTGTGTCTCTCTGTGTCATCTCTCTCTGTGTGTCTATGTGTGTCTCTCTCTCTGTGTGTCTATGTGTGTGTCTCTCTCTCTGTGTGTCTATGTGTGTGTTTCTCTGTGTGCCTATGTGTGTCTCTCTGTGTGTCTGTGTCATCTCTGTCTATGTGTCTCCGTGTCTGTGTTTTGTCTCTCTCAAATTGAGCAATCTTTGGAAGAACGTTATCAACCAGGTGGGGTGTTGGCTTTTGTTAGCCGACTCTCTGTGTTGTATTGCATTACATTTATACGTTTACTAGGTTTGTTTCCTTTTTTATTTCTACCTGATGATGATTGCTTGTGTTTTCAATTGAAACGTCGCATGCAATTATTTAATTTATTATTTCTTTCTACGTGACTTTTCCGAAAGAACCAAAGAATATCTTGCTTAAGTTTAAATTTCTCTGCACCTGTCTCGCTACTTTGTAACTTTGTTTTATTTTAAATATTCACTGTTTTTTCATTTTCTACCAGGCCACGCCCGCTTGAGCTGCTGTACCGCTCTTGTTTTCAGAAGCGACCTGCCCACAACAACAATAACAACAAGGTGAGGCTTGTCAACAGCGTGGTGGTGTTCACTCTAGACGTGTGGCGGTGTTCACTCTAGACACGTGGCGGTGTTCACTCTAGACGTGTGGCGGTGTTCACTCTAGACGCGTGGCGGTGTTCACTCTAGACGCGTGGCGGTGTTCACTCTAGACGTGTGGCGGTGTTCACTCTAGACGCGTGGCGGTGTTCACTCTAGACGTATAGCGGTGTTCACTCTAGACGTAGAGCGGTGTTCACTCTAGACGTGTGGCGGTGTTCACTCTAGACGTGTGGCGGTGTTCACTCTAGACGTGTGGCGGTGTTCACTCTAGACGCGTGGCGGTGTTCACTCTAGACGCGTGGCGGTGTTCACTCTCTACATGTGGAGGGGAAACCCGGGGATCGGGAAGGAAATCCACACGACCACGCGGAGAGAGAGACACACAGCCTCGGCTGTGTTGATTGATCCTCAATGAATTGCTTGGTGGAGTGAGGAAGCATTAATACTGAGCAGGTGAAGGTGGCCAGGCGTGGGTCTGGACACACCACCACCTGTGAACCGTGCCAGTGTGTGACAGTGGTGGAGCCAGTGGGGGTGGGGTGGCACGTGTCCCCCCCAACGATGTTTTCTCGTTCATGTTTTTTGTTTGTTGTGGTTGCATCCGATTCAAGAGCCGAATGGCTCACAGGGCTATACCAAATAAATGAAATGGAAACTATTATTTTTATTTTTATTTTTTTCTACGTGTCTTTACCGAAAGAATCAAAGAGTAATCTTGCTTATGTTTAAATTTCTCTCCACCTGGCTCGCTACTTTTGTAACTTTGTTTTATTTTAAATATTCACAGTTTTTTTTCCATTTTTTTACCAGGCCACACCCGCTTGAGCTGCTGTACCGCTCTTGTTTTCAGAAGCGACCTGCCCACAACAACAATAACAACAAGGTGAGGCTCGTCAACAGCGTGGTGGTGTTCACTCTGGACGCGTGGTGATGTTCACTCTGGACGCGTGGCGGTGTTCACTCTAGACGCGTGGCGGTGTTCACTCTGGACGCGTGGCGGTGTTCACTCTAGATGCGTGGCGGTGTTCACTCTAGACGCGTGGCGGTGTTCACTCTGGACGCGTGGCGGTGTTCACTCTGGACGCGTGGCGGTGTTCACTCTGGACGCGTGGCGGTGTTCACTCTGGACGCGTGGCGGTGTTCACTCTGGCCGCGTGGCGGTGTTCACTCTGGACGCGTGGCGGTGTTCACTCTAGATGCGTGGCGGTGTTCACTCTAGACGCGTGGCGGTGTTCACTCTAGACACGTGGCGGTGTTCACTCTAGACGCGTGGCGGTGTTCACTCTGGACGCGTGGCGGTGTTCACTCTGGACGCGTGGCGGTGTTCACTCTGGACGCGTGGCGGTGTTCACTCTAGATGCGTGGCGGTGTTCACTCTGGACGCTTTGTTGTGTTCACTCTAGACGCTTGGTGGTGTTCACTCTGGATGCGTGGTGGTGTTCACTCTGGACGCGTGGTGGTGTTCACTCTGGACGCGTGGTGGTGTTCACTCTGGACGCGTGGCGGTGTTCACTCTGGACGCGTGGCGGTGTTCACTCTAGATGCGTGGCGGTGTTCACTCTGGACGCTTTGTTGTGTTCACTCTAGACGCTTGGTGGTGTTCACTCTGGATGCGTGGTGGTGTTCACTCTGGACGCGTGGTGGTGTTCACTCTGGACGCGTGGTGGTGTTCATTCTGGACGCGTGGCGTTGTTCACTCTGGATGCGTGGCGGTGTTCACTCTGGATGCGTGGCGGTGTTCACTCTAGATGCGTGGTGGTGTTCACTCTAGACGCGTGGCGGAGTTCACTCTAGACGCGTGGCGGTGTTCACTCTCTACATGTGGAGGGGAAACCCGGGGATCAGGAAGGAAATCCACACGACCACGCGGAGAGAGAGACACACAGCCTCGGCTGTGTTGATTGATCCTCAATGAATTGCTTGGTGGAGTGAGGAAGCATTAATACTGAGCAGGTGAAGGTGGCCAGGCGTGGGTCTGGACACACCACCACCTGTGAACCGTGCCAGTGTGTGACAGTGGTGGAGCCAGTGGGGGTGGGGTGGCACGTGTCCCCCCCAACGATGTTTTCTCGTTCATGTTTTTTGTTTGTTGTGGTTGCATCCGATTCAAGAGCCGAATGGCTCACAGGGCTATACCAAATAAATGAAATGGAAACTATTATTTTTATTTTTATTTTTTTCTACGTGTCTTTACCGAAAGAATCAAAGAGTAATCTTGCTTATGTTTAAATTTCTCTCCACCTGGCTCGCTACTTTTGTAACTTTGTTTTATTTTAAATATTCACAGTTTTTTTTCCATTTTTTTACCAGGCCACACCCGCTTGAGCTGCTGTACCGCTCTTGTTTTCAGAAGCGACCTGCCCACAACAACAATAACAACAAGGTGAGGCTCGTCAACAGCGTGGTGGTGTTCACTCTGGACGCGTGGTGATGTTCACTCTGGACGCGTGGCGGTGTTCACTCTAGACGCGTGGCGGTGTTCACTCTGGACGCGTGGCGGTGTTCACTCTAGATGCGTGGCGGTGTTCACTCTAGACGCGTGGCGGTGTTCACTCTGGACGCGTGGCGGTGTTCACTCTGGACGCGTGGCGGTGTTCACTCTGGACGCGTGGCGGTGTTCACTCTGGACGCGTGGCGGTGTTCTCTCTGGCCGCGTGGCGGTGTTCACTCTGGACGCGTGGCGGTGTTCACTCTAGATGCGTGGCGGTGTTCACTCTAGACGCGTGGCGGTGTTCACTCTAGACACGTGGCGGTGTTCACTCTAGACGCGTGGCGGTGTTCACTCTGGACGCGTGGCGGTGTTCACTCTGGACGCGTGGCGGTGTTCACTCTGGACGCGTGGCGGTGTTCACTCTAGATGCGTGGCGGTGTTCACTCTGGACGCTTTGTTGTGTTCACTCTAGACGCTTGGTGGTGTTCACTCTGGATGCGTGGTGGTGTTCACTCTGGACGCGTGGTGGTGTTCACTCTGGACGCGTGGTGGTGTTCACTCTGGACGCGTGGCGGTGTTCACTCTGGACGCGTGGCGGTGTTCACTCTAGATGCGTGGCGGTGTTCACTCTGGACGCTTTGTTGTGTTCACTCTAGACGCTTGGTGGTGTTCACTCTGGATGCGTGGTGGTGTTCACTCTGGACGCGTGGTGGTGTTCACTCTGGACGCGTGGTGGTGTTCATTCTGGACGCGTGGCGTTGTTCACTCTGGATGCGTGGCGGTGTTCACTCTGGATGCGTGGCGGTGTTCACTCTAGATGCGTGGTGGTGTTCACTCTAGACGCGTGGCGGAGTTCACTCTAGACGCGTGGCGGTGTTCACTCTCTACATGTGGAGGGGAAACCCGGGGATCAGGAAGGAAATCCACACGACCATGCGGAGAGAGAGACACACAGCCTCGGCTGTGTTGATTGATCCTCAATGAATTACTTGGTGGAGTGAGGAAGCATTAATACTGAGCAGGTGAAGGTGGCCAGGCGTGGGTCTGGACACACCACCACATGTGAACCGTGCCAGTGCGTGACAGTGGTGGAGCCAGTGGGGGTGGGGTGGCACGTGTCCCCCCAATGATCCGATCGAAAATCCCTAATTTCGATAGGATCATTGGGGTTTATTAGTAACTAGCTTCACTACCCGGCTTTGCCCGGGACTTGGATTCTTGTCTTGGATTAATTTCATATTCCCTCATAATTCACTGAAAAACACTGAAAAAATTGATGCTTGCAAGAAAGAAGCCGAAACAAATAAATTTACCTAAATCGGATGTTTTCACTCAAGGAAATTCAACCTTTACCCACTTCTGCGTCAGGTCGATTTTTGCCACTCCGAAAGGGAATGACTTGGCGAGCGGAAAATAGTCGTGTTCACTTAGAAATTCCAGACGGCGTGAGCTGTGCAAATTTCTTGACGCCAGAGCTCAGCGTTGGAGAGTTTTTGCTGCTTCACACAAACAAACATCTGTAGTTTCTGCTTTATATTTAAGATAGCAGTTGTACACGTTCTTTGCACGGATTTGTATTGAAACTCCAAGAAGCCAATGACTTAATCGGCCAGGAGCGAAGCGCCACCTAAAATCTCCCGGCACGCTGTGAACAGCTGTAGAAGTACGGCGCGCGAAGAGCCATGTGGTAGGGGGGTAAGCATTGCAGAGCGCTTCACTCAGGTGTGTTGCGGGTTGACGCCACATACGTCATGGTCATTTCCCCCCCCCCACCCAAAATAGAAAAGTCTATTTTTCTTTCCTGAAGGTATCAACACGTTCAGGGAGCGCGATGACGATCACACGCGTCGAATGAAAAGCAAGGGACAAGTCCTTTCTTACTAACAACTCCTTTCTTACTAACAACTCCTTACTTACTAACAACTCCTTATTTACTAACAATTCCTGTAATTTTTCATTGCTGGAGGGGTTTCCCCCCCTACCTGAAAATCCTGGCTCCACCTCTGAGTGTGACATTGTCAAGTTTGTATTTGCAGTAAAGTCTATTAACTATTGAGCACAGAGGTTATATCAAAACAGTAGTTTATTTTAGTTTTTCCTCTGGAACTCTTTGCAAGAATGGAGTCAGGAAGTTATCACAGCACACGTGCATCTGAAGTCGGAACTGTTCATCCCAGCATTCTAGGACATCTGGGCCTGGCTTCACACCTCTCAGTTGCGATTGAACATTAATTTATGCATTTTGTGCATAACACAAATAGTATTATTTTCAACACCCTTTGCTATGTCAGCTGAATTTAGCTTTCGTAAATATTTATTTTGAAGCCAGACAGCCGAAATTGTGTGCTCTGAATTTTGGGTTAACGTTCATTTTGACGATACGAGGGCTTCCAGGCGTGTTTATGACCATTTGCCATCTCATTGTGTGCCATAACAGCCTGTGTGATGAATTTTGGGCAAGATTTTTTAATATATCATAAATATATTAATAAGTATAGACGCGTAATCTTCTTGGTTCTTTCGGTAAAGTCACGTAGAAGGGAAGTAATAAAATAATAAAAAATAAAACATAATAAAATAATTATCACGACGTTTCGGCCACAACACAAGCAGCCGTCCTCAGGTGAAGACCAGGTCTGTCGAGGCGACAGCGTCTAAAAGAAAACACCACCACGCTTGGAGCGTCTATTTAAGCTGGGTTGGAAGGGGGGGGAAACCCCAGCTTAAATAGATGGGAATTGATTCTTTGCTCCGCTGCAAGCTTCCTACCACCACTCTCCCATTGACATATTTCGTTGCTTCCTCTTAGTACCTTTCACGTGACGGTCAATGGTATAGTGTATAATAATAAATAGTTTTAAAGTGTAATGTTTAATACGATGTATAAGGTAATATATAGCATCGAAATTGTATAGTGAATATACAGCAGTGTGGTATACAGTTGGGTGGGTAGAATAATACATAGTGTAATATTACACTATGTATTATTCTAAGACATAGGGTAGTGTATAGTAATACAGTATACAATTTAATGCTATGTAGTTTATACTTTAGCTTTTTACGTTGTTGTTTAGTTACTGCAGCTACATACTATTAACATTCCTTCCCTTTATTAATGCTACCCCTATCCCCTTCCTTTGATGCTGCTAATCCTGCATAATGCACGGGCATAATATGACTTTGAAAACCCCCCGCCCACCTCCTACGCATTTCACAAGTAGCACTAATCGCATTCCTGCATTTTCCATAAATATGCTAAATTCCTCTTAATATGCAGATTCCTTTGTCAATGCGCATTTTTCACCCCCTTCCAACCCAGCTTAAATAGACGCTCCAAGCGTGGTGGTGTTTTCTTTTAGACGCTGTCGCCTCGACAGACCTGGTCTTCACCTGAGGACGGCTGCTTGTGTTGTGGCCGAAACGTCGTGAGAATTATTTTATTATGTTTTATTATTATTATTTTATTACTTCCCTTCTACGTGACTTTACCGAAAGAACCAAGAAGATGAATCCCTGCAGTCACGAAAGCTTTAAATCGAAATATAGACGTGTAAGTCACGTGTGACTGTATATGCATTCCTCTGTGCCTCTGTACTGATGTGTAGATGGTGTGAATATTCTTTTTTTCTGTCTGCGGCTGTTGCTTCTTCTGCAGAATTGGTCTGATGGAGCAAAGACACTCGGCGCAGCTCGGTACGACAAGAAAACAATGCGATCGGTGTGCATACAGCACGAATTCTACTGCAAATTTGACACGGCACCAGAGAACTCACACAGGAGAGAAACCTTTTAAGTGCAGTGTGTGTGGGAAGGCGTTTATGCAATCATCTCATCTTGTAATACACCAGAGAACTCACACAGGAGAGAAACCTTTTAAGTGCAGTGTGTGTGGGAAGGCGTTTGCACAGTCATCTTCTCTTGTAGGCCACCAGAGAACACACACGGGAGAGAAAGCCTTCAAGTGCAGTGTGTGTGGGCAGGCGTTTGCACAGTCATCTGGTCTTGTAGAACACCAGAGAACACACACGGGAGAGAAACGCTTCAAGTGCAGCGTGTGTGGGAAGGCATTTTTATATCAATCTGTTCTTATAACACACCAGAGAACACACACGGGAGAGAAACCCTTCAAGTGCAGTGTGTGTGGGAAGGCGTTTGGACAGTCACCACATCTTCAAAGACACCAGAGGACACACACGGGAGAGAAACCCTTCAAGTGCAGTGTGTGTGGGAAGGCGTTTTCACAGTCATCTATTCTTGTAAGACACCAGAGAATACACACGGGAGATAAGCCTTTCAGGTGCAGTGTGTGTGGGAAGGCGTTTGCAGAATCATATTCTCTTGTAATACACCAGAGAACACACACGAGAGAGAAACATTTCAAGGGCAGTTTGTGTGGGAAGGCGTTTGCACACTCAATTTCTCTTGTAGAACACCAGAGAACACACACGGGAGAGAAACCCTTCAAGTGCAGTGTGTGTGGGAAGGCGTTTGCACTTTCATCTACTCTTGTAAAACACCAGAGAACACACACGGGAGAGAAACCCTTCAAGTGCAGTGTGTGTGGGAAGGCGTTTGCACAGTCATCTGCTCTTGTAACACACAAGAGAATACACACGGGAGATAAACCCTTCAAGTGCAGTGTGTGTGGGAAGGCGTTTTCAGATTCATCTGGTCTTGTATCACACCAGAGAACACACACGGGAGAGAAACCCTTCAGGTGCAGTGTGTGTGGGAAGGCGTTTGCATGGTCATCACATCTTTATGTACACCAGAGAACACACAATCATCATAATATCCACAAGGAGCAGAGTCTGAAATCAACTTGTGAAAGTCAAAGTTCCGCAATGAGCCCATCCCTCATGAAACAAGAACCGGAAGAAAATCCCAGCTTGGACACTTTTAAAGGTGTCAAGGTGAAATATGAAGAGGTGAAGGTGAAATGTGAAGAAGTGATGGTGAAGAGCGAAGAAGAGAATGTAAAATGTGAAGATGAAGATTCAACTCCAAAATCTGACCTCCACATCGATGCAGGCAATGTGAAGCAGGAGGAGAATTCTGACTGTGAGGCAGAGCGAGGCAACTCCCAGCAGTTTGTGGAAGTGGAGGTGTGGGTGGACTTCCTCTGAGACAGTACAAAGTCGAATGGAGACCCGGTAGATGTGTAAGCCTGAAACGATGTCGCTCCAATAGATGCACCTTTGTCACAGGCCTTTAATGACAATAATGTGAAGTTTAACACTCGGTTCCTAGGTCAACCTGCAGGGTAAGAGCGGCCAGTCTTTGTGGACCTGTGTGTTGGGTAGATCTCTAACTAGGAGCGAGAGCCAATAAGCCCCCAAGCATTCACTATGTTATCATAATTGCATTTATATGGTGCTTGCTTAATCGCCTCTGGCAACTCTGAGTTTTGTATCGTATCTTGTCTCAAACACTCGAAGGGCATCCCAAGTGGCAGCTGCCCGTGTGGCACAAGGTGGTGGCCCTGCACCGGCCTGCATGTGGACAAGAGCCTGTCAATAGGGGGCGATGGTTGATGTGGCATCTCAGTTGTGGAGTTTGTAGGTAATGTTTAGAATTTGCTCAATTTTGATCCAGACGCCAGCATGCAATGGCCGACTCGTTTTGAATGGTGCATTAGTATGTTGTACATACACTGTTAAGCAGACGGTGCGTATTTTTTAAAATTAGCTTCTTGTTAATGCGATGTAACCTAATGCAGTATATTTCAGTGCAGTCTTTCAATTTTGTTAATATGCCTGTCACTAATTTTGAATGAATACTTGTCTGATTGTGTGCGTACATGTACCATTTTGTCTATAAGAGACTCATTGTTATTTTGATATAGGTCAAAGGGTACTTTTGTGTTTTCAGGAAGCATCTCCCTCTGGAGCAACTCATTGTCTTTGAAATAGGGAGCACACTCGGATCGTTTATCAGTTATAAGGCATACCACTCAAAAGTTACACGTAGAGGAGATACATTCTCAACAACACGAATTATAATTTTGTATTACGTGTTGACACATTTCGTCTAACTAGGACTAGAAATGCGTCTTACTGATTAACGTCTGGATGTTTGAAGCTATCGGTTGAAGCAAGCCCGGCTGCTCTTGAGACGCTGTGCACCAATAAGGGTCCACAGGTGGCTTGCACTGAATCATTGACGCACTCCCAGAAGTCTGTGCTTGATATAGTTTATGTAAAACATTCCTTTGTTTCGTGGAGAGATCGATAAATGAAAGATGTCGTGTCTGCTGATCTGCTTCATAGCAAGGAGGTAATTTTAAGAGCACATTTGGAATGCATTTTTGGTACAGATTTGTATTTGGTTACAAGGCTGAGCACATCTAGTAGATACATTCTGCACAACAACACTCATTAGAATTTTGCATGACGTCGTATATGTTGGCGAACTAGGACAAGAAATGGTCCTTGCCAATTAACGTCTGGATGTTCACAACCATGGGTTGAAGCAAGCCTGACCGCCTGCGGTGCCCCTCACAACCATTTACTGCCTTGGGCCAGGAAAGTCACGAAGAAAATTGCACACGAGCGACGCATCCACGCCAACTCCCAATGCTCCGTTTAGAAGTTTTGAATTGAAATAACTTTGAATTGTATTATGTTTTAAATTGTGTTTCTTCAATAAAAGCTTATATCATTTTACATCTGGAAGACTTCATTGAAAACGACATTTCGTGTGAATTTTCTCTAGTCGTTAAGTAGATGGCCTTGCCGGGGATTCGGTTTGATGCGGACTTTCACCTGGTTGGGATCGCGGGATTGAGATGAGGCGACACAGAGCTGGCCGTGCCAGAAGACTGCCGTCTGCCGATCAATTCCAACGCGATCGACCGTCTGTCTCTGTGCCTCCGTCGTTCATGCAGGGGGCGCGTAGGTTTACAGCGCCCCCTGCATGAAAACGATGGAAAGTGCAGCGTTCATCACAGATAGATTAAGTGCGCTTATATAAGAGTACTAGTGGAAAGTACCTGGTGTTGCCCGGCCGAAAGACACACACATGGACTTAGACACACAAACATCGACCCACACACACAAACACATCGACTCACACACACAGACATTCGCTTTAGATACACACATGGAGTTACACAAATCGATGTACACACCTACAGCGACTCGAACACACACACATCGATTTACACACACACATGGACTCGCATACAAATATTGAGGTGCAAATGACGATGCGGAGGCAGGTCTTCAGTTAAGGGCTTGCGCCAGTTATTTATTAAGCGTTTCGGATAACTTCCCCAGGGGTAGGGGTCCTTCACTAGGTTTCTTCACACGAACCTTCACTCTGTCTGTTCCTAGCTCGGCTAGCTCCAGGGCTCTCTCCCTCGAGTCGGATCGGGGGTTCAGCCAACACCGACCAGGGAGAGCAGCACCTTCTATCACTACGGCCGGCTTGTCTCCAGACTCCCTGAGCTCTACCCCTGGCTGGCTCTTCAACCGCTCTCTATCCCGGGCTCCCAAAGTGACCCTACTTTCGTCACGGGGTCCCCCTTAAGTACCTAGAGGAGACATGACGTCATCGCCTCGCCCAGCAAGCATGACGTCACATCCCATGACGTCATCGTACTGGACAGCGAGCATGACGTCACATCCCCATATTACTCCTCTACACATAGACACACACACATTGGCCTACACACACATACGGACTCACACAGACATGGACTTTAGATACACACATATAGAGTTACACATATCGACTCACACAAACACATTGGCTTACACAAACATGGACTAACACACACATGGACTAACACATACACATCGACGTACATACACACATCAACTGACACACAGACACACACACACACAGCGACTGACACACATCGACTCACACCGACTTACACAGCAATCCCCGATGATGCCACAGCTAGAGCAATTCTCTCTCTCTGGCGAGCATTTGCGAGTAGCAGTTTTAAAACAAAGGTCTTCCCAGTACTGGCATGTGCATCAAGGATACAAATGACTCGATTTGTAGTCTCAATGTCTTCCAAGATTTCCGTGTATGCTTCTATTTGTGCATCCATCAGCTTTGGTTAATTTTCCTAAATAAATGTAAGAAGCTGTAAAGCATAGTGTAGTATTTTCCAGCAATGGAGTGCAGTTTGTCGTGAAGGAGGATGAGGGCCTGTTTGAAGATAACATCAGAAAAGTTGACGTCCACGTTTGTATTTTGTTATTGAGCTCCGTGGAGGATGTCCTCCCATTGACATATTTCGTTGCTTCCTCTTAGTACCTTTCACGTGACGGTCAATGGTATAGTGTATAGCAGATTGTATAATAATAAATAGTATAAAAGTGTAATGTTTTATACAATGTATAAAGTAATATATAGTATCGTAATTGTATAGTGAATATACAGCAGTGTGGTATACAGTAGGGTAGGTAGAATAATACATAGTGTAATATTACAAGGTATAGTCTAAGGTATAGGGTGGTGTATAGTAATACAGTATATAATTCAATGTTGGGTTTGTCTATGGCAGTATATAGTACGGGGTAGACCCGTGTGATGTAAGAGAAAAACGTTTAGCTGGAGGCATATTATATTTTTTGCGACATACAATTGTAATGTATGACTTACTGTTAGTAGCTCAGCTTACCATCTTTGTGAATGGGCAGAAGCTTTCAGCCGTTGACAAGTTTACTTACCTTGGTAGTACACTATCTCGCGCTGTGCACATAGATGATGAAGTTAACATCAGGATTGTTAAGGCCAGTGCAGCCTTTGGACGTCTACGTGACTCGGTATGGGAAAGGACTGGCATCAAGCAGGAGACAAAACTGAAGGTCTACCGGGCTGTTGTCTTACCAACTCTTCTGTATGGGTGCGAAGCCTGGACAGTTTACCAGCGCCATGCCAAGAAATTGAATCATTTCCACTTGAGCTGTCTGAGGAAACTGCTGAGGATCAAGTGGCAAGACAGAATCCCTGACACGGAAGTCCTCAGCAAGGCAAATATCCCCAGCATCTACACCTTGCTTGCGAAGGAACAGCTTAGATGGACTGGCCACGTGACCAGAATGCCCTACGCGAGACTTCCAAAACAAGTCTTCTTTGGCGAGCTGAGGAATGGCAAGCGAGCACAAGGTGGCCCCAAAAAGCGCTACAAGGACACCCTGAAAGCTTCCTTGAAGAGCTTTGGATTCGACCTTAAAAGCTGGGAATCCCTAGCACAGGACCGACCTGCCTGGAGAAGAAAAGTACAGGACGGTGCAGTCCTCTGTGAGAGTAGGAGACGCTCCTGTGCTATCTTGAAGAGGCAGCAGCGCAAATCTACCAAGGAAGGACGTGTGGCTGCACCTCAGAGCTCTGCATCCTCCCTGACCTGTCCAGTGTGCCACAGGGAATTCCGGGCTCGGATTGGCCTCTTCAGCCATTTGCGCACTCATCAAAACCCAACATAATGACAAACGTGCCTTGGTCATCATCAACTTTGATGGACGAACAAGAAGAAGAAGAAGCTCAGCTTATTGGAGAGTATATTTAGTATATTGATGATACTGATGTAGTTTATATTTTAGTTTTTTTTTACGTGGTAGTTTATCTGCTGCAACTCCATACTATTAACATTCCTTCCCTTTATTAATGCTACCCCTACTCTCTCCCTTTGTTGCTGCTAATCCTGCATACTGCACGGGCATAATATGACTTTGAACCCCCCCCCCACCTCCTACGCATTCCACAAGTAGTGACTAATCACATACCTGCATTTCCAATAAATATGCAAAATGCCTCTTGATATGCAAATTCATTTGTCAAGGCGCCCTTCCCCCTTTAACCCAGCTTAAATATACGCTGCCAAGCCTGGTGGTGCTCATTCAGACGCTGTCTTTCCGACAGACCTGTTCTTCACCTGAGGACAGCTGTTTGCGTCGTGGCCGAAACGTCGTGAGAATTGTATTTTATTATGTTTTATTTTTATTATTTTATGATTTCCCTTCTACGTGACTTTACCGAAAGAACCAAGAAGATGAATCCCTGCAGTTACGAAATCTTTAAATCATGATGGTTAGGTCATTTAGCGAGTGTCCATGATGGTTAGGTTATTTAGCAAGTGTCCATGTTGGTTAGGTTATTTAGCGAGTGTTCATGATGGTTAGGTTATTTAGCGAGTGTCTATGTTTGTTAGGTTATTTAGCGAGTGTCCATGTTGGTTAGGTTATTTAGCTAGTATCCATAATGGTTAGGTTATTTAGCGAGTGTCCATGTTGGTTAGGTTATTTGGCGAGTGTCCATGTTGGTTAGGTTATTTAGCGAGTGTCCATGTTGGTTAGGTTATTTGGCGAGTGTCCATGTTGGTTAGGTTATTTGGCGAGTGTCCATGATGGTTAGGTTATTTAGCGAGTGTCCATGTTGGTTAGGTTATTTAGCGAGTGTCCATGTTGGTTAGGTTATTTAGCGAGTGTCCATGTTGGTTAGGTTATTTGGCGAGTGTCCATGTTGGTTAGGTTATTTGGCGAGTGTCCATGTTGGTTAGGTTATTTGGCGAGTGTCCATGATGGTTAGGTTATTTAGCGAGTGTCCATGTTGGTTAGGTTATTTAGCGAGTGTCCATGTTGGTTAGGTTATTTAGCGAGTGTTCATGTTGGTTAGGTTATTTGGCGAGTGTCCATGTTGGTTAGGTTATTTGGCGAGTGTCCATGATGGTTAGGTTATTTAGCGAGTGTCCATGATGATTAGGTTATTTAGCGAGTGTCCATGATGGTTAGGTCATTTAGCGAGTGCCCATGTTGGTTAGGTTATTTAGCGAGTGTCCATGTTGGTTAGGTTATTTAGCGAGTGTCCATGTTGGTTAGGTTATTTGGCGAGTGTCCATGCTGGTTAGGTTATTTAGCGAGTGTCCATGATGATTAGGTTATTTAGCGAGTGTCCATGATGGTTAGGTCATTTAGCGAGTGCCCATGTTGGTTAGGTTATTTAGCGAGTGTCCATGTTGGTTAGGTTATTTAGCGAGTGTCCATGTTGGTTAGGTTATTTGGCGAGTGTCCATGATGGTTAGGTCATTTAGCGAGTGCCCATGATGGTTAGGTTATTTAGCGAGTGTCCATGTTGGTTAGGTTATTTAGCGAGTGTCCATGTTGGTTAGGTTATTTGGCGAGTGTCCATGATGGTTAGGTTATTTAGCGAGTGTCCATGATGATTAGGTTATTTAGCGAGTGTCCATGATGGTTAGGTCATTTAGCGAGTGCCCATGTTGGTTAGGTTATTTAGCGAGTGTCCATGATGGTTAGGTCATTTAGCGAGTGTCCATGTTGGTTAGGTTATTTAGCGAGTGTCCATGTTGGTTAGGTTATTTGGCGAGTGTCCATGTTGGTTAGGTTATTTGGCGAGTATCCATGATGGTTAGGTTATTTAGCGAGTGTCCATGATGGTTAGGTTATTTAGCGAGTGTCCATGTCCGTGTGTATGTTGAACTTCTTTCACACCGTATATACCGTACATCCCCTAACCCTAACCCCTAACCCATAACCATAACCCCTAACCATAACCCCTAACCCTAACCCCTAACACTAAACATAACATTGACCCTAATCCCCACCAAATCCTACCCTAACCATAACCCCTAACCGTAACCCCTAACCCTAACCCTAAACCCTGAACCTCATCCCCGAACCCTAACCTCTAACCCTAACCCCTAACCCTAAACCCTGAACCTCATCCCCTAGCCCTAACCTCTAACCCTAACCCTAAACTCTGAACCTCATCCCCTAGCCCTAACCTCTAACCCTAACCCCTAACCCTAAACTCTAACGTTAACCCTAACCCTTAACCCTAAATGACCCTAATCTTAAACCCTAACCCCTACCCCCAACCCCTAACATTCACCTTAACCCCTAACCCCAAACCCCTTGCCCTAACCTCTTACCTTAACCCCTAACCTTCACCCAAACCCAAACACAATTTTGTCCAAAAACGGCATAGATTAGTATGCCAATTTGCTTTTTGGCTAAAACAGGTGTGCCGATTTTCTGTGAGTTGAAAAATGTACCGTGAAATGTTTTATTTTGTACGTAATATGTAGAATACTACAGCAAACACAATGGAGGAATGCACTTGTTGTTGTAAAATAAAGCTATGGGAATTTGGCTCATTTTGGCCATAAACAGCAGAGGTTAGTATGTCGGTTTTTTTGGGACGTGAACATTTAGTCCTAAAATTTTCCACTTTTAATCTAATACATAGCATACTAAGGGTAAATACAATGGATGAATGAACTTTTGTGGAAAAAGAAAGCTGTAAAAATGTGGCTAATTGTGGCCAAAAACGGCAGAGGTTAGTATGCCGATTTTCTTTTTGTGGAACGTAAAATTTTCATCGTAAAATTTTCCCCTTTTAATCTAATACATAACATAATAAGGCTAAATACAATAGAGGAATGAACTATTGTCCAAAAATAAAGCTGTGAAAGTTTGGCCACTATTGGCCAAAAACGGCATAGGTTAGTATGCCGATTTTCTTTTTTTACTTAAAAATTTCATGGTGAAATTTCCAACTTTTTTACGTAATCTATCGGATATATAAGGCTAAACAACTCCAAGGATTGCACTTTTGTTGAAAAAGAAAGCTGTAAAAATTTGGCCAATATTGGCCAAAAACGGCATAGGTTAGTATGCCGTTTTGCTTTTTTTTACATGAAATATTCATGGTGAAATATCCTACTTTTAATGCAATATATAGCATACTAATGCTAAACAAAAGGGAGGAATTCACTTTTTCTTTGGAAAATGTAGATATGAAAATTTGGATGATTTTGGCATAAAACTGCATAGGTGCCCTAATCCTGACTACCCCAACCCTAACCCTCAGCCATAACCCTAACCCCTAAACTTAAACCCTAGCCCCTAACCCTAAAATTAACCCCTAACCTTAACCCTAAACCCTGAATCTCATCCCCTAGCCCTAGCCCTAACCCTAACCTCTAACCCCTAACCCATAACCCTGAACCTCATCTCCTAGCCCTAACCCTAACCTTTAACCCTAACCCCTAACCCTAAACTCTAACGCTAACCCTAACCCCTAACCCTAAATGACCCTAACCCTAAACCCTAACTCCTACCCCAACCTCTAACATTCACCCTAACCCCTAACCCCAACCCCCTTGCCCTAACCTCCAACCTCTTCTTCTAACCTCTTACCTTAACCCCTAACCTTCACCCAAACCCTAACACAATTTTGTCCAAAAACGGCATAGATTAGTATGCCAATTTGCTTTTTGGCTAAAAAAAGTGTGCCGATTTTCTGTGAGTTGAAAAATGTATCGTGAAATTTTTAATTTTGTACGTAACATGTAGAATACTACAGCAAACACAATGGAGGAATGCACTTGTTGTTGTAAAATAAAGCTATGGGAATTTGGCTCATTTTGGCCATAAACAGCAGAGGTTAGTATGTCGGGTTTTTTTTTTTGGGACGTGAACATTTAATCGCAAAATTTTCCACTTTTAATCTAATACATAGCATACTAATGGTAAATACAATGGATGAATTAACTTTTTTCCAAAAATAAAGCTGTAAAAATTTGGCCAAATGTGGCCAAAAACGGCATAGGTTAGTATGCCGATTTGCTTCTTTTTTACATGAAATGTTCATGGTGAAATATCCTACTTTTAATGCAATATATAACATACTAATGCTAAACAAAAGGCAGGAATTAACTTTTGTTGAAAAAGAAAGCTGTAAAAATTTGGCCAATATTGGCCAAAAACGGCATAGGTTAGTATGCCGATTTTCTTTTTTGTGGGACGTAAACATTTCATCGTGAAATTTTCCCCTTTTAATCTAATACATAGCATAATAAGGCCAAACACAATAGAGGAATGAACTATTGTCCAAAAAAAAGCTGTGAAAGTTTGGCCACTATTGGCCAAAAACGGCATAGATTAGTATGCCGATTTTCTTTATTTACTTGAAAATTTCATGGTGAAATTTCCAACTTTTTAACGTAATATATCGGATATGTAAGGCTAAACAACCCCGAGGATTGCACTTTTGTTGAAAAAGAAAGCTGTAAAAATTTGGCCAATATTGGCCAAAAATGGCATAGGTTAGTATGCCGATTTGCTTCTTTTTTACATGAAATGTTCATGGTGAAAGATCCTATTTTTAAATCCTTTATATTAAGTTCGCATGCTTGCTTGCTTGCGTGCTTGCTTGCGTGCTTGTTTGCTTACGACCGTGCAAATATTTCGGTCGTTTTTTAACCCACTTCCCGTGATCCAATCGAGCTGACATTTTCCACACAGACTCGTTGTGACAGACAATGTTCGTGAAAAAAAATTCCCAAAATTTTACACTTTTTAGGCAAAATTTTTTATTTTACATATATTCAAATAGAACTCATTCTTGGCTTTGGCTGAACGTCACAGTATAAGAGCCCAGAGCGTAACCCCTCCACAGGCCGTGGCGGAGTAGCGCAGTTGGTAGTGCCCTCGCTTCCCATGCCAAAGGTCGCGGGATCCATCCCTGCGTCCTCCACAGGCGAATATATTTTTAAATCCTTTATATTAAGTTCGCTGCCACGCATATAAAGGATTTATAGTGAAAAACTTTGTTTTTACGGGTTATACTTATTAATGCAATCTATAACATACTAATGCTAAACAAAAGGGAGGAATTAACTTTTGTTGAAAAAGAAAGCTGTAAAAATTTGGCCACTATTGACCAAAAACGGCATAGGTTAGTATGCCGATTTTCTCTTTTTTACTTGACATTTTATGGCGAAATTTCCAACTTTTTTACGTAATATATAGGATATATAAGGCTAAACAACCCCGAGGATTGCACTTTTGTTGAAAAAAAAGGCTGTAAAAATGTGGCCAATTTTGGCCAAAAACGGCATAGGTTAGTATGCCAATTTGCTTCTTTTTTACATTAAATGTTCATGGTGAAATATCCTACTTTTAATGCAATATATAGCATACTAATGCTCAACAAAAGGGAGGAATTCACTTTTGTTGAAAAAGAAAGCTGTAAAAATTTGGCCAATGTTGGCCAAAAACGGCATCGGTTAGTATGCCGATTTGCTTCTTTTTAACATGAAATGTTCATGGTGAAATATCCTACTTTTAATGCAATATATAGCATACTAATGCTAAACAAAGGGAGGAATTAACTTTTGTTGAAAAAGAAAGCTGTAAAAATTTGGCCACTATTGACCAAAAACGGCATAGGTTAGTATGCCGATTTTCTTTTTGTGGGACGTAAACATTTCATCGTGAAATTTTCCCCTTTTAATCTAATACATAGCATAATAAGGCTAAATACAATAGCAGAATGAACTATTGTTCAAAAATAAAGCTGTGAAAGTTTGGCCACTATTGGCCAAAAATGGCCTAGATTAGTATGCCGATTTTCTTTATTTACTTGAAAATTTCATGGTGGAATTTCCAACTTTTTTACGTAATATATCGGATATATAAGGCTAAACAACCCAGAGGATTGCACTTTTGTTGAAAAAGAAAGCTGTAAAAATTTGGCCCATATTGGCCAAAAACGGCATAGGTTAGTATGCCGATTTGCTTCTTTTTTACATGACATGTTCATGGTGAAAAATCCTACCTTTAATGCAATATATAGCATACTAATGTAGTAGGTTCAAATTAGGTGCACACACACACAACTTGGAGGCAACACTATTTATTAAACGGTAAATAATATAACACTCTACATGAGGTGGTGACCACCTTCCTCAACTCACTAACACTCTGGAACACGACACAGACTGGACCAGGCAGGCAACGGCCTGCCTGGCCCAGGACGACGACTCGGGACTTGACGACCGAAGATGTCTTCACCTTGGAGTACAGTACAACAGCAGCCTCGCTCTGCGTTCACACCACGCTTATATTTGGTTTGGCGTGGCTGGCTCCGCCCCGGCGTGGCTGGCTCTCTTCAGGCCACGCCTCCCTTCCCAGGACACGCCTCACTTCCCCCACCTCTGGGAGGGTCCGGATCCCTCCACCACGTGACCCCCCAGGCACCCCCTTTGGGGCCCCCAGCCTTCGTACGGGCCGACACAGTAGTGACCTTTCTCTGTCACTACACTAATGCTAAACAAAAGGGAGGAATTCACTTTTTCTTGGAAAATGTAGCTATGAAAATTTGGATGATTTTGGCAAAAAACTGCATAGGTGCCCTAAACCTAACTACCCTAACCCTCAGCCATAACCATAACCCCTAAACCTAAACCCTAGCCCCTAACCCTAAACTTAACCCATAACCCTAACCTAAATCCCTAACCATAATTCTAACCCGCACCCTAACCCTAACCCATAACCCTAACCCTAACCCCTAATCCTAACCCCTAGCCCTAATTGCTAATCATAATCCCAAACCCTAATTTATATGCCTTTAAACGCGTCTCAGCGAGATGAGTTGAATTGTATATGGCGCGACTCTGTCGAGTAGAGTCGAAGGGCATACACCACTTGCTTGTTGTGTGACTTGTGGAACCGGGGCGGCATTTTGCATTGAAGTCAATGATGGCTGTGATTGTTGCCGATTTGAAGCGCACTGTTTGGGAATGCAGTGCCTTTCACTATTTCAGCACCGATGTTCACCAAATATGCAACGGTGTAAACGTATAGGACAGCTTGGGATGTCAATGCAATAGTTTGTTACTTGAAAATCCATGAAGAAATAAAGAATTTCAATGCAAATCGGCCACAGAGTATAGTTTTTTTCCCGGCGCTTGACGTGTTACGTGTGCCCTCTGGTGGACAAGTGCAGTACCACAAGTCAAGATTTACTACCACAAGCTTTCAATTCGTGGTGAAGTCTGCTATGCGGTGGACATGTGCAGTGTAGGCCAACACAGATCGCCAGCAGTTGCCGCTGTCAGGCGTCACCCCGCGCGTTCCCCGCAGTTGTGAGTCGCTGCTGCTGCGGCGTCCTGGCGTTAGTCCCAAGCTGGGTTGGCGGCGATGAAGCCGTGAAGACGCCGCACAGCGCCACTGCTGCTGTCACCGCGCCAGGCACTGCAGTGCTACCACGTGACCACACGGTGGCGGTACAGCACCATGTTGGTTTAGTTGTTGAGCAAGTGTCCATGTTGGTTAGGTTATTTAGCGAGTGTCAATAATGGTTAGGTTATTTAGCGATTGTCCATAATGGTTAGGTTATTTAGCGAGTGTCAATGATGGTTAGGTTATTTAGCGAGTGTCCATGATGGTTAAGTTATTTAGCGAGTGTCCATGGTTAGGTTATTTAGCGAGTGTCCATGATGGTTCAGTTATTTAGCGAGTGTCCATGATGGTTAGGTTATTTAGCGAGTGTCCTTGTTGATTAGGTTATTTAGCGAGTGTCCATGTTGGTTAGGTTATTTAGCGAGTGTCCATGATGGTTAGGTTATTTAGCGATTGTCCATGATGGTTAGGGTATTTAGCAAGTGTCCATGTTGGTTAGGTTATTTAGCGAGTGCCCATTTTGGTTAGGTTATTTAGCGAGTGTCCATGATCGTTAGATTATTTAGCGAGTGTCCATGTTGGTTTGGTTATTTGGCGAGTGCCCATGTTGGTTAGGTTATTTAGCGAGTGTCCATGTTGGTTAGGTTATTTAGCGAGTGTCCATGATGGTTAGGTTATTTAGCAAGTGTCCATGTTGGTTAGGTTATTTAGCGAGTGTCCATGTTGGTTAGGTTATTTAGCGAGTGTCCATGATGGTTAGGTTATTTAGCGAGTGTCCATGTTGGTTAGGTTATTTAGCGAGTGTCCATGTTCGTGTGTATGCTGAACTTCTTTCACACCGTACTTACCGTACATCCCCTAACCCTAACCCATAACCATAACCCCTAACCATAACCCCTAACACTAAACCTAACATTGACCCTAATCCTCCCCAAATCCTACCCTAACCATAACCCCTAACCCCTAACCCTAATCCCTGAACCTCATCCCCTAGCCCTAACCCTAACCTCTAACCCTAACCCCTAACCCAAAACTCTAACGCTAACCCTAAGCCCTAACCCTAAATGACCCTAACCCTAAACCCTAACCTCTACCCCCAACCCCTAACATTCACCCTAACCCCTAACCCCAAACCCCTTGCCCTGACCCCCAACCTCTTCCTCTAACCTCTTACCTTAACCCCTAACCTTCACCCAAACCCTAACACAATTTTGTCCAAAAACGGCATAGATTACTATGCCAATTTGCTTTTTGGCTAAAAAAGGTGTGCCGATTTTCTGTGAGTTGAGAAATTTATCGTGAATTTTTTTTATTTTGTACGTAATATGTAGAATACTACAGCAGACACAATGGAGGAATGCACTTTTTGTTGAAAAATAAAGCTATGGGAATTTGGCTAATTTTGGACAATAACAGCAGAGGTTAGTATGTCGTTTTTTTTGGGACGTGAACATTTAGTCCTAAAATTTTCCACTTTTAATCTAATACATAGCATACTAAGGGTAAATACAATGGATGAATAAACTTTTGTCCAAAAATAAAACTGTAAAAATTTGGCCAATTGTGGCCAAATAAGCCGATTTTCTTTTTGTGGGACGTAAAAAATTCATCGTAAAATGTTCCACTTTTAATCTAATACATAGCATAATAAGGCTAAATACAATAGAGGAATTAACTATTGTCCAAAAACAAAGCTGTGAAAGTTTGACCAATATTGGCCAAAAACGGCATAGGTTAATATGCCGATTTTCTTTTTTTTACTTGAAAATTTCATGGTGAAATTTCCAACTTTTTTACGTAATATATAGGATATATAAGGCTAAACAACTCCGAGGATTGCAATTTTGTTGAAAAAAAAAGCTGTAAAAATTTGGCCAATATTGGCCAAAAACGGCATAGGTTAGAATGCCCATTTGCTTCTTTTTTACATGAAATGTTCATGGTGAAATATCCTACTTTTAATGCAATATATAACATACTAATGCTAAACAAAAGGGAGGAATTCACTTTTCTTGGAAAATGTAGCTATGAAAATTTGGATGATTTTGGCATAAAACTGCATATGTGCCCTAATCCTAACTACCCCAACCTTAATCCTCAGCCATAACCCTAACCCCTAAACCTAAACCCTAGCCCCTAACCCTAATCTTAACCCTAACCCTAAACTCTGAACCTCATCCCCTAGCCCTAGCCCTAACCCTAACCCCTAACCCCTAACCCTAAACCTTGAACCTCATCCCCTAGCCCTAACCCTAAACCCTAACCCTAAACTCTAACGCTAACCCTAAGCCCTAACCCTAAATGACCCTAACCCTAAACCCTAACCCCTACCCCCAACCCCTAACATTCACCCTAACCCCAACCCCCTTGCCCTAACCCCCAACCTCTTCCTCTAACCTCTTACCTTAACCCCTAACCTTCACCCAAACCCTAACACAATTTTGTCCAAAACGGCATAGATTACTATGCCAATTTGCTTTTTGGCTAAAAAAGGTGTGCCGATTTTCTGTGAGTTGAGAAATTTATCGTGAAATTTTTAATTTTGTACGTAATATGTAGAATACTACAGCAAACACAATGGAGGAATGCACTTGTTGTTGAAAAATAAAGCCATGGGAATTTGGCTTATTTTGGCCATAAACAGCAGAGGTTAGTATGTCGGGTTTTTTTTGGGACGTGAACATTTAATCGCAAAGTTTTCCACTTTTAATCTAATACATAGCATACTAATGGTAAATACAATGGATGAATTCACTTTTTTCCAAAAATAAAGCTGTAAAAATTTGGCCAATTGTGGCCAAATACGGCATAGGTTAGCATGGCGATTTTGTTTTTGTGGGACGTAAAATTTCATCGTGAAATTTTCCCCTTTTAATCTAATACATAGCATACTAAGGGTAAATACAATAGAGGAATAAACTTTCGTCCAAAAATAAAGCTGTAAAAATTTGGACAATTGTGGCCAAAAACGGCATAGGTTAGTATGCCTATTTTCTTTTTTTTAGTTGAAAAATTCATAGTGAAATTTCCAACTGTTTTACGTAATATATAGGATATATAAGGCTAAACAACACCGAGGATTGCACTTTTGTTGAAAAAGAAAGCTGTAAAAAATTGGCCAATATTGGCCAAAAACGGCATAGGTTATAATGCTGATTTGCTTCTTTTTTACATGAAATGTTCATGGTGAAATATCGTACTTTTAATGCAATATATAGCATACTAATGCTAAACAAAAGGGAGGAATTAACTTTTTCTTGGAAGGTGTAGCGATGAAAATTTGGATGATTTTGGCAAAAAACTGCATAGGTGCCCTAATCCTAACTACCCCAACCCTAACCCTCAGCCATAACCCTAACCCCTAAACCTAAACCCTAGCCCCTAACCCTAAACTTAACTCCTAACCCTAACCTAAACCGCTAACCATGACTCTAACCATAACCTTAACCCGTAATCCTAACCCGAACCCCTAATCCTAACCCATAACTCTAAACCTAATTCCTAACCCTAATCCCAAACCCTAATTGATATGCCTTTAAATGCGTCTCAGCGAGATGAGTTGAACTGTATATAGCGCGACTCTGTCGAGTAGAGTCGAAGGGCATACACCACTTGCTTGTTGTGTGACGTGTGGAACCGGGGCGGCATTTTGCATTGAAGTCAATGATGGCTGTGATTTTTGCCGATTTGAAGCACACTGTTTGGGAATGCAGTGCGTTTCACTATTTCAGCACCGATGTTCACCAAATATTCAACGGTGTAAACGTATAGGACAGCTTGGGATGTCAATGCAATAGTTTGTTACTTGAAAATCCGTGAAGAAATAAAGAATTGCAATGCAAATTAGCCGCAGAGTATAGTTTTTTTTCCCCGGCGGTTGACGTGTTACGTGTACCCTCTGGTGGACAAGTGCAGTACCACAAGTCAAGATTTACTACCACAAGCATTCAATTCGTGAAGTCTGCTATGTGGTGGACATGTGCAGTGTAGGCCAACACAGTTCGCCAGCAGTTCCCGCTGTCAGACGTCACCCCGCGCGTTCCCCGCAGTTGTGAGTCGCTGCTGCTGCGGCATCCTGGCGTTAGTCCAAATGCGGGTTGGCTGCGATGAAGCCGTGAAGACGCCGCACAGTGACACCTGCAGGTGTCACCGCGCCAGGCACTGCAGTTGTACCACGTGACCACACGGTGGCGCTACAGCACCTAGTGGGTTAAGTTGTTGAGCTAGTGTCCATGATGGTTAGGTTATCTTCTTGGTTCTTTCGGTAAAGTCACGTAGAAGGGAAGTAATAAAATAACAAAAATAAAACATAATAAAACAAATTCTCACGACGTTTCGGCTGCAACGCAAGCAGCCGTCTTCAGGTGAAGAATGAGACACTACCAAGCTAGGAGCTTATTTATAAGCTGGGTTGGAGGTGGAAGAGCGCCTTAACAAAAGGAATGTGCATATGAAGAGGAATTTAGCATATTCATGGGAAATGCGTAGGAGGTGGGTGGGGGGGTTTCATAGTCATATTATGCCCATGCATTATGCAGGATCAGCAGCACCAAGGGAGGGTGCAGGGAGTAGCATTAACAAAGGAAAGGAATGTTAATAGTATGTAGCTGCAGTTACTAAACAACCACGTAGAAAACTAAAGTATAAACTACATAAAAAACTAAAGTATAAACTGCATAGCACCATCAGTATACTTACTATACTCTACAATAAGCTGAGTTACTAATAGCAAGTAATACATTACAATTCTACGTCGTAAAAATTATATAATATGCTTCCATCTAAACTGTATTCTCTTACATCACACGAGCATACACCGTACTATATACTACCATAGATAAACCCAACATTAAATTATATACTGTATTGCTATAAACCACCTAACCTTATACATTTCAATATAACACTATGTATTATTCTACCCACCCTAATGTGTATCACACTGCTATATGTTTACTATACAATTACGATACTATATATTACTTTGTACATTGTATTAAGCATATAAATGTTATACTATTTGTTATTATATGCTGTACCATTGACCGTCGTGTCAATGGGTGAGTCGTGGTGGGAAAACTTGCAGCGGAGCAAAGAATCCATTCCCTGCGGAGAATACAATGCCAGTGAGTGGAACGCGGTCTGAAAGTCACCGTAAACGTGAACACAATCAGTTAAGATCCGAAATGGTTTATTACGTCCTTCCAATGATTGCTAAGCCAGAATCCATCTTCTCGGTTAAAATTGTCTCTGTGTTTGTATATGTGGATCGCCTCATGAACGAATCTCTCATGATTTTATTTTTATTATTTTATTACTTCCCTTCTACGTGACTTTACCGACAGAACCAAGAATATGAATCCCTGCAGTCACGAAAGCTTTAAATCGAAATTTAAGATGACACAGATTGTGTAACATTTAATCTCTCACCTTGGGTTTGGCTGGGCATAAATTAAGTTTCTGGGGTGGCTCTACCTGGTGTGCATGGCGCAGTGGCACAAAACCCCATAAAGTTCGTCCACACTTTCCAGCGCGTCCTCCTCCAAACTATCCCACTCATGCCCTGTTCCTCCTCTTCTTGGTTTACGCCCGCTTCGGGCCCTAGCTCCCTGATACACTTCCGATGGGGAGGGGTTGTGCGGCAATCACCAGCGTAAATCACGTGACTGCGACTCTGCTGTTCCACCCCTCCCCACCTCCCTTAACTGTGGCCATTCCCATACTTCTGCTGAGGACCGCCACATTTTCGATCAACATTGAACCTTGTATATTAGGAAAACACATGTAAGGCCTCCAGCTCAGAGTGACTTGGCCTATAAATCTGTGTGGGGGATGGCGGTAATATCATTAATAGAGAGACCGACCCATAAACAACGTCTACCACATTCCGCTTGTCTCGTTGTCGCCAACACAGGGACCCCTAGCCCGAGGTTTTTTTGTTTTCGGTTATATCGTGTGTGGCTGCCATAGCAACTATGGGTAATGTGCTTATGTTAATGTGCTATCGCTGCACCCATTGAGGTGCTTGCCCCGCCCACATCAGCAAATAATATGCAGGATTCTGTGTAACGTTCCACAACCCTAACCCTAAAAAACATATACGCTTTATCAGTGTAAATTTTCAAGCATTTCCGGCCGTTTGTCGTCCGAGAATTGCATGCAATTGTGGAGAGGGGTATCTGTTTTTACATACCCTTCACTCAGACCGTCGAAATCTGTCTAGAAATGCCCGTCAAATTACCGACCATTCACGTGTTTTTCCCGTCATGAATGGGAAAATAATACATATAGAGTGTTTCTCGGAAATAACAAATCTTACTGTTTATGGTATTGATCTCAGCAACGATTTTCACTAAATCTTCAATGTTTTAAACTTGTAGGCCAGCTTGGGACGTCGCTGCAATAGTACGTTGCTTAAAAATCCGTGATGAAAGAAAGATTTGGTCTCGGAGTTTCGTTTATCAACTTTTACCAGCGCTGGACGTTTTGTGTGTTGTCCTCTGGTGGATATTTTCAGTAGCACGAGGTATTCAATACGTGGTTACAATGTATTCAATACCTGGTTCCGTCTGCCATCTGGTGGAAGTGTGCATTATTGACCAGCACAAGACGCCAGCCACGTTATATCACTTTCACGGGAAGGCCAATAACGTGATGAGGTTTTTCTTAATTAGAACACCATATTTTCAGAGGTCACTCACAACAGCCCCACCTAGTGAAAATGTCATGAGCCGCCAATGCTCTGGACCCATCGAGGACCCCCCCGCAAAGACAACACACAGTGCCACAGCTGGCCTTTTGCACTGCTATCGTGTTTTTGTATTGTTTATTGTTGTAAAACGTTCTAACCCGCCCATACTAGACATCTGTGAAAAAAGGGCTTTAAAGCAAATCGGATCCCTCCAGTATAAATAAACTCGCGGTGGCACTGTAGTTGTACCGCGTGGTAGCGACACGTTAGCGCATCAACACAGGGTTTAACATTCCTTGGTGGCACCGCGTTCACTGATACGGTGTCGATGCCCGGGCGCATCTCATTACCCCGAACTACCGACCCGACTTCAATACGCACATATAAACAGCGTAATTGTTGGTTAGGTTATTTAGCGGGCGTCCATTTTAGCAAAGTTATTTAGGGGGCATCCATGCTGGTTAAGTTATTTAGCTGTCGTCCATTTTGGTTAGGTTATTCAGTGGGCGTCCATTTTGGTCATAGGACGAGGCCAAGCACGGGAAGGAAGGTCGTCCCCGAAATATTGCCTGTACGTGATGTGTTTTTTTTAAGGATCATGGATATTGACGAATGTGTGGAGTTTTATCTTGACGGTAACTGGGTTCGTGTACCGCTTCCAAGGTAGCTTCACCAAATAAAATCTGCAACCATAGATTTGTCCACGAGAGGGCATCGTGTGTCCGTGCATTGCAGTGATTAATTAACAGCATGGCCAGGTTCGAGCCAATGCGTTACGGAGTACTGCTGAACTAGGTCCCATATTTAAAAGTGAAATCAATTTCAAGGACAGTGCATACATTATCAGTCGTGTTTTTTGTTTGCATTCCGACCGCAGGTATTGTGGTCAATGCAAACATGACTCCTTGTAAAAAAGGTGTCAGTTTTGTTGCCAGATAAAAGGATAAAAAACCAATGATCATATTTTGCTACTGGCAAAGGAGGTTCCAATGGTGTAAATGCCCAACCGAGCTCTCATACTCTGATGGTGCATTGTCTTTGAGTTGTGTGCCTTTTGGCGTCATCTAGTCCTACACCATGTGAGACTAGGCTCTAAGAAAAGCTGTCTCGGGTGTGGACGAAATCAATTTCAAGGACAGTGCATACATTATCAAAGTTGTGTCTTTTTGTTTGCATTCCGACCACAGGTATTGTTGCCAATGCAAACATGACTCCTTGTAAAATAGGTGTCAATTTTGTTGCCAGATAAAAGGGTAAAAAACCAATTATCAATTAATCCGATATACACCTTCCATTGATAATTTAGGTAATTCGTCTTTAGTGCAAGATACTAGTTTTTTTTATTGTGTACTGTACCAAGGTTTTTTTAAAATTACCTTTTATGGCTACTTCGTTGCCTGGTGACGAGTGTGAAAGGCAGCTGCTGTTTGAGGGGAGGGGGTTCGCATCACCCCCTTTGTGCCCCAAGCGTCACCGTGATTAATTATTAGTAAAAAATATTGGCAGATGTATTATTCTTAATATCATTTTTTGGAAAAGGTTGGAGTGTGAGGTGCGCGTAGATTACCATCTATACGACCGTCATTGTTTACGCGGGCTTTTGTTCGAGTGTGCGCGTGAGTGATTAAGGTGGGGGTCGGGGTGTGCTAAATCCACTCGCTGCCGTTTGCGCGCAGAGTACCATCTCTACGGCCGCTACAATTTGCGAGTGATGTGGGCGTGAGGCGCGTGAGGCGCGTCTTTGCACAAAATAGCCTCAACGGCGAGAAGTGCACCCAGGGTCCTGCCGCAGGTCATCTACTTTTTCGCGTAGCATTACCATCTGTTTGCACAGCGGATTAAGGCTGATCCACCGGAGGATAGGTGTGCATAGTCATACGGCTATTTTTAGCGCTCGCCTTTGTGTGGGGTGGTGGTGTACGTGGGGAGTGTGGGATCACTCCCAGGCGGTGGTGAGCCAGCCAGCGAGCCATGTCCATCAGAGCGGGCGCTGGTGCAGGGGGGCCGATCACCCGATCGTCGGGGGCCCGGCGAGAAGTGGCCGAGGAGGAGGGGGGAGTGGAGGGGGTGGACGTCGCGCCGCTCACGGGGAGCGGGGAGGTGGGCGTCGGCCCCCACACGAGTGCATGAAACAGCTCGACAGACATCGATGCATACATCCCGTACTACTGTATGGTTCAGAGGCATGGTCAATGACAACGTCCCTGAGTAGGAAGCTGGATCCCTTCGACCAGTGGTGCCTGTGACGGATACTCCTCAATAGTCCTCATCCACTTCAGTGAACACATCACCAATGCCGAGGTCCGTCTTCGCACAGGATGCCCAGCAGTGCATAAAACGGTCAGAGCCAGAAAACTTAGGATCTTCGGACACGTTGCCCGGGCGGACGTATCAACAGATCACGCCAGAGCCCTGCGCAAGATCATTGACGGCCCACCACGGGACTGGAGGCGCCACCAGGGCAGACCATGGCTGACATGGACACACACGATTGAGGCTGAACTTTGACAACACGGCCTTCGCTTGCATTCAGCATGGCGGCTAGCGCAGGATAGGATTGCCTGGTGGCGGCTCGTGGGGAGTGTTACGCCCCGAGGGACATGCACATGTTGATGATGAGGCTGCTGGTTAAAATAGTCCATGAAATTCATCGCAACATTGCAATCCACTTTTAATAGTTGTTATTGTATTTTCTATCCAACATATGGCTGCACAATCAATGTATTAATGTTTTCATCCTATAATTCTGCATTCTTTGAACAAAATCATCTTTTCTAGATGCTCCAGGACTCCCCCTCAAATGTAATTCTTTACTTGAGGAAGGAATGTATGAGTAGGACATAAATGAGACGATACAAACATGACATCAATTCTATTGGGGCATTGAATCGGTGCATGCCTAATTATCACTATAATTATTACCGTGGCCTGCCTTCCACCATCCTATACACGTGTTCCACCCATAACAACCTACTGATCATGAGAATAGGTTTTCCCCTTTTTTCTGGGAACAAACAGGTGTTAAGATGTTAAAACACCAAACTGAAACCTTTTACAAAGAAAGACCTGCTGATCATATCGACAATTCTTTCTTGCTTCTAATTTCCAACATACAAGTTATTTACCTCATCCTACCATGAAATTCCTAGGATCCGTCCACTGTATTCACATATATCCAAAGGCCAAAATATTTGACAGCTTAACGCTGTGATAAAAAATGCTAGTGAAGCCGTAAACCCTCTGGTATGTTTCCTTTTAAAAGACAATGTCAATGAAGTCGGGGAGGCGTTTTAATTTTGTAGTTGTGGAGTGTTATGTGGCACTGATGTCAGAATACCCGCTGTTACGCAGCACAACACACCAAAGCATTAATCAAAACATATTTCTGCGTACAAAGTGGCCAAGAACACAATAATGTTTAAACCAAACGCCCGACCAATGTTTATTTTACTATATATGTTTAGCTATTGAATAGTAAGGAGATGGATACATACACAGATGGCTATATAGCTAAACACCATGCAGAATGGAGTGAAAGGGCTCAAACGCACGCACAGTCGTTCAATTCCAAAATCTAGCAAACGATAATGTTAACGAGATTCAAGGACTACATGTTTTTTTCTCTTTAGATACATTTACGAGCATACTATGCAGCTACTTACATTATTAATAGCCACCAAAACACATTAATTTGAGCCTTTAGTTTTTGACAGCAGACATTCCGCAAACCCAAAGCTTGGCATGACATTAAAAGGGAGTCTCCATCCAGGGAAAGCTGCCAGTTGTTTCCATTTCCTGAAACAAAAACCGACGTCTATAAAGAAGCTAAGTGTTTGAATATCACACGTTTATATTCATGTGACAGTCCCAGCTCTCGAGAAAAATAACAATTTAAATTCATATAGTTTCATAGGGTCACTCAAAATGTTGGGGGCAGTTTTGCACAGTATATTAATAGTGACTTGGTTTTTCATGCGTAAACCAAGTGAAAAAAAATGTGCATGCAGAAATAAAGTGCCCTGAAAATAAGAGCAGTATGCACACTCTGTAACAACTGAGTAGCTCTACTGGAGCCATGAATGTCTTGTTACATTTTACATTTAAAATGCACATGTTTATGGCCCGATAATTTTGTATTCAGTACTGTGACACCCAATATCGGGAAATGTTTTCTCCTGCCTGGGAAATTGCATATTAATCTTTAAAAAGCCATCTGTGTTTGCAGTGAGTCTTTTCCCAAAAGGCAAAGAAAAGAACTGAGTGTTTCCCTTTAAGCAAGACCTTACAGAGACACATGAATGCCCTTCCATGTAAGAATTAGAAATACAAAAGTACACTTACTGATAAAGCAGCCAGAAAAGTGTTTTAAAATGCACAAATTTATGATAGCATGTGAATAACCCTAAAACACCACAGGAAATATCCAAAAAAGTCAAAAAAGCTGAATAATATTCACAGCCTTCCCAGTAATTTCCTTTTTATTAATCTCAATACCCAGAAAATAAAATATATACGCTGTATATATATGCAATTGATATCGTAAATTAAAGAACGAACATGAAGCAATGAGCAGTTTCTTATGGAAGTCGCGGTCATATCTGCAGCACGTGTTCAGTTCCCCCGTGGTCAATGCTGGGTTTGGCCTCAGCTCTGCTCTGATGACCTCTATATATTCTACAATCCCCTGCTGGATTGCGCATGTGGTGCTTGGTAACTCTGGCGTGTGTGGGTAGTGGAGGAAGTGCACTGTCTGATAAGTGAGAGAGGGAGTGCATACTGTATCTATGAAAAAAAACAAGACTCAAATGGGACACCTTTTCTGAATTAAGCTGTCTCTGTTATTGCATTGTGCTGATTATATTATGTCCTAAGGGTTTACTGATGTTTAAATTTTATATCGGAGCAAAGTAACTTTGCAACTTATAATTTAAATGTAGTTTTGTTTCAACGGAATAATAAACTGGAAGTGTTAAATATTTCCCCGTTGATTAGTATTATCTTTTCTATTTGCTTAGAATTTTTAAAACTTACCATTAAGGTGAAGCGTGTAAATGAAACATGTCCATTTGGTTACATCACACAGCGATTGAAAAGTTTAACCCATTGTATATTTTTCTGCTCCGAAGGGTATACTAAAATCAATGGGTGTTGTTTTTTTATAATGGTAATTATAGTCAAGATCAAAATACATGATACTCTTGCGAATGATGGAAATATGTTCAGGAGCTAAATGCTAATGTCGAGATCTGCTCGCCACGATAGTGCTTCAGGAGTTCGTGTAGTTATGCGATCCCTCCGTTGAAGGAGCGCAGACTACAGTTGTTTACTATATGCTCCATAATTTGGTTGCATGGCCACAATCGAAATGTGGCTGTTTTTTATTTCAATATATTAAGGAGATGTGCACATTACCCTCTTGATGTTATGATGTGGTTGATGGTTACACCAGTGTCTTCGGAGAATGTCAAAGACAGCAGGTGCGATGTTTGGGTATCAAATGAGGATTGGTGGGATATTTGTGTCTGCTTTCTCCACACCTTCCCGCAGAGGGCAGTGTAAGTGTGTGCGAAGTGTTGCCCCTATATGTGAATCTCAAAACGCAGCTGAGTAACCAGTGGCCACTGAGGGCTATTCTTGATGCATCACAAACCGTGTGATGGGGGAATTGCCCATCTCAAAAATTCCATTACAAACTCTCTTTTCACAGGCAGCTAGAAACATCTCTCCGACAACATCACGCCAGTGACAAAACATAAGGACCTAGGGTCACTTTTAATTTTACCCCACTGACAAATGATGAATGTTGGGTTTTCTCTTCCTCTGAGTGAAAACACTCAATATTTTAAAGTCATATTTAACCACACGATGATTGAACTTTCACCTACTCTGCGCATATGACCTGGATTTACATCACAGCAGAGACCATGGTGCTACCAACTGAAACTATCAAAGTTGGTTGCTTCATGTATGTTGAACTTCTTTCGCACCGTACACAGCCAACCGTGCAAATCAAAGGTGCGAATGAATGTACATTACCCTGATTGCTTCGTGATGAACGTACATTACCCTGATAGAACAACAAACCCACTGTGTGTAATTTCTTTAGTTCAATTGTCAATAATTTCCATTAGACATCATGGGAGATTTTTTTCCTAAATCATGGAAGAGAGATGAAAATATATTATCATCCGTGTTGTCTTGTGGTACTGCACACAACACAGGTAAAACCAAGTCGCATGAATGATACATTATCGAATTAATGTCACATAGAAATTGGTTCACATCATGTTTACCCTTAATTCAAATAAAAATGTATTGGGCCAAACTTTTTTCCATTATTATAATGGCAAACAATTGGTAAATAAGTCATGGTACGTCTGAGGTGGATTTATTTTTGATCAAAACCCTATCCCATTGTAAGTGGGGCACCGTGGTGGTGAGATGTTAACTACCACGCCTGGTATACAGAAAGGTCGTGGGAGCGATCCCAACCCTGACGCTTTGACATTTCGAGTTTTCATGTTCTCCCCGTGGCCGCGTGGATTTTTATCCGTGTCCTCCTGTTTTCCCCTCCACATTCAAAAACATGCGTTTAGAGTATTTGGCTGCTATAAATTTCCACACGATAAGCCACTTAGTTGAGCTATCATTTGTGGACAGGTCGCTTCTGAAAAAGAGCTATATAGCTCAGTGGACCTAATCTGGTAAAATAAAAAGGTTAGTTTAGTTTATTGTGTCAGGAGATCAAATGTGAGTGTTATAATTTGTATTCAATATTCGACCAAACTACGAGTTTAGAGATTGGTGTGGAACTCTTTCTCTGGTGAGCCTCCAGGACAGCTCGTGTTTCAGGATTAATCATCGAACAGCAGGGGTTTCATCTGTGCCCCTTCCCCAACCAAAGCCCGTGTTCAAGCAAGGTTTCCATGTTGCCCCTACCACTGTACGTAGCCCTGCCCGCCTGAACCCCCATCCCTCCGCTGCTTCCCCCCACCCGCCACATCTAGACCCAGCTCATCTACCACACGTAGCCATCATCACTCTCATCCTCATCATCTGGGTCTTCCTCTGGTTCCACTTCCACCTCCTTTTCTTGCTCTCTCTCCCGCCCAGCCACTTTCATCTTGGTCAGATCCTCGGCCTCTGGTTTTCCACCCACTCCTTCATTTTCTTTCTCATTTCTATCATCTTCGTTGCCGTCGACATCATCATCATCATCGTCGTCATCTTCATCGTCATCATCCGTCCATTCCGCCACATCCCCGCTGCCCAGGTCGCCAGAGCCTTCCACCTCTTCCTCTTCCTCACTCGCCGTGATCTCCTCTGTCTTTCTTTCACCTGACAATATTGCACCGAGTGAGAATATGATAACGTACAATTTTGACGTGATGATGAAAATTGCTCTGCAATGCTCACAATACGAGGAATTCCTTGATTACATGCTTCTGGAAACATTTTTTGAAAGCCTCAAGGTGTAAACGAATATCAAACTGTGGTAAATCGAATGGGCTAAGATGTGAAAGCTCAGTACAGGATATTTTTTTTGTTTAGAGAACATCTAAATGTAATCGCATCTAAAGATGCTGTATGATATAGGGGACATTAGAAGAGGGGAACAGAGAGACTATGATTTATACCTGACATCTTGGGTCTAGAAACGGTGAAAATTACAAGGACATCTTAGTTTTTTTAAAGTCACAAGATCTGGAATGATGTTGCTCCAGTTCTCCAGATAGAAAAGTCAGACAGACCAAGGTGAACACCTGTGCATGTTGTGGTGCAAGAGTCGATCTGTGAGGTGCTTTAAATATCAGGATTGAAAAGTGGGAACAAACTGAAAAGGCTGTCTGTTACACTGGGGAGAAAGTTAAAGCATTAGTCAACAAGCCACTGGTACAAATACTCTCACTGACTGTTACCCGATTGTAAAACCCACCTCCACCGCTTTGGCAGGGCACATTAGTCGCCTGTTATTGTTGGGAAAAAAAGAGACAGCCTTATCAAACGTACCACAGCTGGGCTCCCCATGCAAGCGAGTGCCCGGGGTCTCCTTGCCATACTGGTCCACGCACCAGCATTGGCCTGTGCTGCCATGGCACTGCTTGGGTCCGTAGTAGCCCTGCTCGTCGCACGTGGGTATGAACCCGCCTGTGGCACAAGTCACACCGGGCTGTCACACACGGGGACGTGCAGACCCAGGCAACAGACGAGGTCCGAAAAAACCGTCGTGAGGAGGGACGAGACTAGAGACTCTGGAGACCAAATTGGACACATTTGTGCGATACAGTGAGATTGCTGCGAAGAGAAAGACTAGACCCAAGTAAGGTGTGATGAGACCATCGCGCTGTGGTCACTCAAAGATGGAAAAATTCACGAGTATTAAACATTGCTGACCATCAGATTAAAATTAGAATACTTTGGGAGCTGGAAGTACAATGGGGCCATTGCCCCTTCCGCATACAGAAATCCGCCTGCGTTACAGATGGGCACGCGCTCCACATGCCGAGCAACATGCCGTCATTGAGAGGCACGACATTTATGAGGTTGCGGACAGTAAACAATTCGCACTGCCACTCTGCAGCGCGTGGCAGTGCCGTGCCTTTCTTCTTGCAGGTTGTCTATGCATGAGTTTTGCATTATGACACAGGGATGAGAATAGTTACATGAATATACATGAGTGTATCGGGAGGATGATGAGGCAAGCAAAGGGGAACAAGTGACAAATGAGTAGGAACAAATGCTGAGAAGTGACATTGAGAGTAACTAAGAATAAATGAGAGGGGGGCACGGGTGGCGGTTGTCACCCAGCAGTGAATGCGTTGTGGGCATGTGTAAACCCATACATGTACTTAACGTAAAATGAAACATTCCCGCGCATTCGATTAAGTTGCCAATACGACCATTATACATAAATCTCCACAATGTCACTGTTCAGCATGTGCTTTAGAATGATCCATTTAAAACTTTTAATTAATATTAGAACATTTACATTACGTATCCATTTTTGACAAGTGCGGCTGATAATAAAGTATTCATTGGAATTAATATTAATATGACTCAATTGAAGACAAATTACATTTGATGAATGTAATATAGGCCTCAAATTAAAAAAAACACTAGACATGCTTCATTTAAGCATTTAATCTTCATTGCATGCCACAGCAGGCAGCCAATCATCATCGCAATTGTAATGTGAATGCATTGTCCTACCCACGAGCTTCTTGCTATGTTGAAGTTTTTCTTTCTCCGCATGGCACGGGGGCTCTGGAAAGCAAGAGAAGGACATTTAAACACGACCGCTCACTAAGTTGGGTCCACTTATTTACCTGCATTGCCATGTGTCCGTCCACACTCACTGAACACAATGCATTGGCACAACACGCCTCTGAATACTGGCAAGAGAGAGCCCCACCGGGCTTTGGCACAAGTTGCCACAGCTACACCTGAGAGTGGCATGGAACACTGGAGGAACCCTCACAGACACGGACACAGAAATTGTTGCCAAAATAAACTAGAGCCATGCCAGATCATAGTGATACATACTGCAGCCACAACAGATGTTGGTACAACAGACCGCACATTTACAGTAGCTGCTGGCACACCACAATACTGCCATAGGTATTGGCAACATTCACCACAACCACATCGATCATTGGCATGAAACGCGATACCCACGCCAGGCACTGGCACACCACATAACAGTCACAACAACTCGTGGAGCAACGCGCCACAGCCACAAAGATAACACTGTATTACAGCAACATTTTGCTGGGAGACTACATTTGGGGGCTGATTCGTGAAAGTGATTTACAGTATAATTGTAAATCTCGAAAAACTACTCATTTCTAAATCTTTTGTAGTCATTTTTGTATTACTTTAGTATAAATACATGTAAAATGTTATTCATATGTTGTTTTTTTCTGACTTTGTGAACGAAAAGACACAAATTCGCCTGTTTTCTCATTGAAAATAGATACATTTCAAAATATCACTGTCCTGGTCACAAAAGCAACGTTTGTGGGGAACAATAGCCATTTTTTTTTATTTGAAGCATTCGTGACTGCAAGGATTCATACTCTTTGGTTTTTTCGGTAAAGTCATGTAGGTAAAAAATAAAATAAATGAAAACAACTAAATTAAATCACGACGTTTCGGGCGCAACACAAGCGTCCGTCATCAGGTGGGAAAGCATGGCCTGCTGCCATGCATGGCAGTAGGCAGTAGGCCATGCATGGCCTACTACCATGCTTGGCCTGCTGCCATGCATGGCAGTAGGCAGTAGGCCATGCATGGCCTACTACCATGCTTTCCCACCTGATGACGGACGCTTGTGTTGCGCCCGAAACGTCGTGATTAAATTTAGTTGTTTTCATTTATTTTATTTTTTACCTACATGACTTTACCGAAAAAAACAAAGAGTAATAGCCATTTGCTATACTTTTTAGGCATAAGCAATTACGAAATAACACTTACTACCCAGGAACAAACATTGTATTACATAGTGTTATCGGCAAGACTCATTACAGTCACACCAGATTCTGACATAACACACTGCAGCCACTGTAGTCATTGGCACACCTACTGACTTAGGCAACAGCACGGCAGTGATGAAAGTGGGAAACGATAGGGAAAGCCTTTGTCCAGTAGCGATTAGACACGGGCTGATTGAAAAACTGACACTGGGCAGCGGCAAGAGGGCGATGAGCAACCAACACTTACTTTGGCGCTGGAAACAAAAGCACCACTCGTTGTTGGAGAGCAGGCTGTCGCTGTAGGTATCGCACTTGTCCAGGAAGGTGGAGAGGCAGGGCTCGTGTCTCTCGGGCGACTCCAGGCCACCCGCGACCCCGCGGCCAAGGCCCATGGCGCTGAGCTCACCCTGGTCCAGGAAGAGGTCGTGGTTGGAGTCCAATCGGTTGAACATCCACCCGACGTGGTCCCGGCAGATGGGCAGCATGCTGGTGTCGAAGGCTGCGCGGGTATGGGAACAGTAGTAGGTGGATATAAGCACACCTTGATAAGGGCACATCTCGGAGGTCAGTTATCTAAAGTGCAGTAGCTGCTAGAATCTTGCAGTGGGTAGAACGCATTGGTGAGATCTTGTGGCATCAGTTGTTTTGTGAACTCATATAAGGAAAGTTCTCACATTCACAAAACATACAGGTATTGCTTTGTGGGGATGCCGAGGCAAAGGGCAACTACTGATATACAAGCACACTACTTCGAACATAACCACACATGGTATGGCTTCTAAGAGGTGCTTATATACAGATGATTCTGCATTAGGAAACCCTATGACACGAGGTGGATCTGCAGCATTGCTCCAAGCGATGCTCATGTTGGCTCGGTTTTCGGTCAATGGCACAGAGTGGTGTGTGGTGCGCTACAACAAAAACTACAATGTGTATTGCAACAACAACAAAATGGAACGGTCATGATTGGGGATGCATGTTTAATTATAACACTGTGTAACAAAAACATTTTTGTTCCTGGGTAGTAAGTGTTATTTCCTAATTCCTTATGCCTCAAACGTACAGAAAATGGCTTATTCCCCACAAACTTTGCTTTTGTGACCAGGACAGTGATATTTAGAAATTTACCTATTTTCAATGAAAAAATGGGTGAATTTGTGTTTTTTCGTTCACATACAGTCCTGGTCACAAAAGCAAAGCTTGTGGGGAATAATATCCATTTTAAATACTTTTTAGGCATAAGCAATTAAGAAATAACACTTAGTACCCAGGAACAAAAATTGTGTTATATAGTGTAATTATTGATTTCAATGAAAGGGAAGCGCCTGAAATGTCACATCCGGCAAAGGACTTGCATTTCTGAGGCTAACACGAAGGTTGGTGTTTGACTCACTTTGGAATCAATGCTTGGGATGAAGTGTTATTTCCCTACGCAGAGTAATTAACGAAATGCCCATAATGCCACACATTGCAGGACCCATTCCACATGGTTACATAAAATTAAATGCTTGGTAATTAGTGATGGCAGCTGTGATGTGTTATAGACCATGGGTTTGTTTGCTCGTGTTACTGTTTCCAATGGCATGGTGAACGATGGGCTGACACTGTGTGCCTGCTAACGTCACCTTCCTTCATTATGGCGATCATCATCTGCACAACACCACGATGCATAACATTAGCAAATCTGTGTGTATTGATAAAAAAAATCTAATTTCCTGCTCTATTTGAAGAAGCAGTGAGAAATAGCCAGCCTTTACAAAAGTCACTTTTGTATTTTGTGTCCAGTGATTAGTTTCGTTGTACAATTTCCTCTCTGTCTTCTTGTTAAATTATAACCGTCGCTTGACTTAAAGCTTTTGTGACTGCAGGAATTCATATTCTTTGGGTCTTTTGGTAAATTCACATTGATAGGTTCAAAAAAAATAAAATGTGTTATTTTTTGTTATTTTGTTTGAACCTATCTACGTGACTTTACCGAAAAACCCAAAGAATATAACCGTTTCGATTTAAAGCTTTCGTGACTGCAGGGATTCATCTTCTTGGTTCTTTCGGTAAAGTCACGTAGAAGGGAAGTAATAAAATAATAAAAATAAAACATAATAAAACAATTCTCACGACGTTTCGGCCACAACGCAAGCAGCCGTCCTCAGGCGAAGAATGAGAACATTATCAAGCTAGGAGCTTATATAGGTGTTGCGAGGAGGAGCGCCTTAACAAAAGAATGTGCATATGAAGAGGAATTTAGCATACCAATGGACAATGCGTAGGAGGTGGGCGGAGGGGTTTCAAAGTCCCATTATGCCCATGCATTATGCAGGATCAACAGCACCACGGGGGGGCGCAAGGAACAGCGTTAATAAAGGAAAGGAATGCTAGTGATATGTAGCTGCATTTACCAAACAACCACGTAGAAAACCAAAGCAAAAACTACATAAAAAACTAAAATATAAACTGAAACTTACTATACTCTACAATAAGCTGAGTTACTAACAACAAATAATAAATTACAATTCTACGTCGTACTGTATATACTAAGAGAATAAAGTTTAGATGGAAGTATATTATATACTTCTTACGACGTAGAATTGTAATTTATTATTTGTTGTTAGTAACTCAGCTTATTGTAGAGTATAGTAAGTTTCAGTTTATATTTTAGTTTTTTATGTAGTTTTTGCTTTGGTTTTCTACGTGGTTGTTTGGTAAATGCAGCTACATATCACTAGCATTCCTTTCCTTTATTAACGCTGTTCCTTGCGCCCCCCCGTGGTGCTGTTGATCCTGCATAATGCATGGGCATAATGGGACTTTGAAACCCCTCCGCCCACCTCCTACGCATTGTCCATTGGTATGCTAAATGCCTCTTCATATGCACATTCTTTTGTTAAGGCGCTCCTCCTCGCAACACCTATATAAGCTCCTAGCTTGATAATGTTCTCATTCTTCGCCTGAGGACGGCTGCTTGCGTTGTGGCCGAAACGTCGTGAGAATTGTTTTATTATGTTTTATTTTTATTATTTTATTACTTCCCTTCTACGTGACTTTACCGAAAGAACCAAGAAGAAAAATATAACCGTTTCTTGCAAAATAGGCATTGCTGCATGAAAGAAACAAAACTGCCATAATCAACGCATATGATCGTTTTAATCCAAGGCACGTTGAGGTTAATGCCATAAAGCTATGCAGTATTAGCATCACGTTTATATAATAAGAAAACGGATTGGGCATATTATCTATTATGCGAGTGTCTGGCTTATAACTTGGGCATTAGCTAATTCCGTACTGGATAAAGTGGTGCATTAATAATTATGTGCAGGGGTAGTGTTATATGTGGCAGATAGGCAGAAGTTAAAGTAGTGGGTAGCCAGTGGATAAAATGGTTTATAGGTTGTGAGTAGAATGATTGGTATGTGTGTTTGGTGGTGGTGAGTGGTGTCTTGAAGTTGGTATATAATGTGGTGGATGGTTAGTGTGTAGGGTGGTAGGTCGGTAGTGGACAGAGTGATGGGTAGTGGGTAAAGTCGTGTATGAGTAGTTGCGAAGGTGGTTGGTAGGTAGGTAATGACTAGGGTCGTTTGTAATGATTGGGTTATGCGGTGGGTGGGTAGTGGGCAGGCTAGTGCATGGAAATGTAGTGCATAGTTTGTTGGGTGGGTTGTGGAGAGGCTACTTGGCATATATTGAGGTATGGATGAGGGTGGTACAAGATAATTGAGAGTTCCAGACTTTAGGTTAACCTACAGACACGAGACGTCATGACATCAGCTCACAACAACCCACAAATAAAAATGTATAACATGTGAAAAATTATCAGAGAGGGTTGAACAGGCTATGTGCTGACCCTGAGCTCCAGGCAATACAATTTTATTTTGTTACAAAGCATAGTCTCGCTTAATATACTGGCTGTCAGCTTGTTACTTTAATCTTGAAGAGAGTGTGTATATTTGTTTTTTTATGTCCTGGAATAAATTTCAGCCTCGGTAGAAATGTAATTTTGTGCTTTGGTGTTATTTTTGAGTGAATCATAATTAGCACATGACAGCTTTTAACATTTTAGGTAAATGAGACATTAAGAAAACACAAAATAATCAAGGAAAAAAGATTTTTGCATTTAGATCACTGAGCATTCAACATGTCAAAATTTACAATACATTAAATGCAGATTCATTTAAACTTAGTTCATACATATTTCGTTGCATTGAGCCATTCGCGCAAAACTACAATGTTTCTACTCTTTTTACACTCATGTGAATGGAGGGATTGCATACATTATAATTTTATTATAATTTTCCAAAATACCCCACTGCAGGTATATTTTCGTGTTGTCTGCACTCCACTTGTCACCTGCACAAGGTCACTTGCAAATTAGACTCTCCTGTTGTATTTACTTCTGAACTCTCAATCGGAAAGATCTCAAGTTCAATTTAAATTCAGAAATTTACTCAATGCATCATTTCCACAGGCTCAATCAAATAAGTACTACTTTTGGGAACGTCAAGAGCGATTCCCTTATGGAGAGACTGGCCCTTGTTGATAGGCATGTGTGATCTCCGATGCTCGCTCAGGGCCACCGACGGAGATGAATGCCACCCCACACTACATTGAAAATAAAGACACTTTGACAATCAGTGGAGTGTGCAGGCTGTGCAACTGCGCCAATGCCCACAGGCTGGAGGGGCACTGGCACTGCGGTACGTAGAAGGGAGGCGAGGCATACAGGAAGACCCATTTTATGTCTTGCACCAGGGCCCATGCGAACCAAACGATGCCACTGTTTGATGTGATGCCTTTACCTATTCATCCTCTTGCCCTTATGGATAAGGATTTAGTTGTACCTTCCCCACTCCCCTTCTCCCCCAACACCCCCCTCCCCCCCCCACAGGCACTCACCGGTGGGGTCCGTGGGCTGCGCGTGGCCCCCAGTTTCTCTCGCTGCATTGGTGACCGCTTGCTGGTGCAGAACACGGAACCAGTCCTTGAGGCGTGACGCCATGTCCGTCAGCTCACGGTCCGAGCACACGTCTGGTGAGGGGAGATAAATTGTTTTCGTCGGGGAAAGGGGGGCAGAGAAGAATACGGTTCTGATGAGAATGGCCTTGAGATGGTCTGGGGGCTCAGAGCAATGAGCCAGTACCCATGAGATTAGAGGTTTGAATCCGGGGAATCCAGCCTGTGATTAAACCGTGTAGTGCGTATCGTATTACATTTAATTTCTACACTTAATTTGGTTTATTCTAGCTCGTTGGATAACAAAATATATGCTTTTAATTGTCACAGTGTGAACACTTTTAAGGCAGGGTATTTGAAAATGTGCACCACCATCACCTAGCTTGGATGCAAGGCATAATCGCCTCAAATGCACGGACAAGAAGAGAAAGACACCAGTCTATGTCCATATTTTGACTTTGTGCAGCGTGAAAGCAGGGCTGTCAATTGTTATTGGCCCCCAGGAGAAGATAGGCTCAACCGGTTGTTAAGTGAATGACCTTTGACATTTCTAAGGACCATTACATCCTGAAATCGATCAGAGCCCAACGAGCCAGAATCTGCGAGTTTCAATTTCTCAGGTGTTGAATTTGGAATGTTTTAATCACACTTCAAAAGGTAGCCGAGGAAATGTCTGTTAACACTTCCCCTTCAATTACCAAAGCCATTGACTGTTTTTTCTGTGGTATGTGTTTGTGTGTGAGACGTGAATGTTGTGCGTATGGGTGTGTACACTTTTGTGAGTGTGTGATCAGTGTGGGGAGCGGTGGTGTAGATTGGGGTTTTCACTATGCTATGAACCCTGTGAAGTTAGTTTAAGTCCCGTATTTATCTGAACTGGTTCTTGGCCTTCCCAAGGTCAACTCGGCCTCAAATAAGTACCTAGTGCTGTGTTTATGGAGCAGGACTGGGAAGACAGTGGCGGTCCGGGTGTGGCATTGGCCACACCACCCGCTCTCCTGGGCAATACCAGCCGTAAAATAGGTGTTCTTCACTGCCAGAACTTGTCTAAGCAGAATATGTAGGCTATACTATGAATGGACTTTGTCGTTGTGTGTGGTGAGTGTACAGTGTTGTGCTTGTCAGTGTGTCACATTTAATGTTGTGTGGCAGGTAATGAAAAGGAAATCCGCCTAAAATGCCCGAGGAATGACATTTTCAGAACGACCAAATTGATATTCATTACTTTATCCCTGCTGCGCGCCAAATTAGTGTCACGCGATTTTAAACCAGGCGCTGACCTCACATGCACCATGCTCCATTTGCTCATACTGTTTATTTAACCTCCCTGCACAAAACACATCGTTCCACTTGGCATCAATTAAAATCAATTATGTATGAAAGTGTAGAGACACATAATGTGGTCTCTACGCTGTTGCACCAGCCACAGGGCTGGAGGGGCACGGAGCACCGGGAACCTCCATTGGAGGATGAGAGGACACGTGACTGGGAGCGGGGAGCTCAGGTCGGGACACAGAGAGGGGGCGTGGCCAAGGGCGGCAGGGGATAAAGGGGGAGCGCCGAGGGGATTCAGGGCTCGTGTTGGGGGATCGATGCAAGAGGACTCGCGCTACGTTCTTCAGGGGTCCGCTCTTCGTCTTCGCGTAGAGTTAACTAGAAGTCGTGGGTTCTGTAGCGTGTGATTTACAGACCCGTTCGCTAGCTAACTCACACACACATAGTAACCAGTATAGGACAGCATAGCCATACTTGACAGTTTAGAACCCGGTGATCAGTGAGTTGTTTATTAAAATAATTGCTTCTGTCGAACAGTGTGTGTGCCTCAGTAATTGCACATGCTACAAAAGTATAAAAAACTGTACTCTTTTACATAGTGGAATCTGTCAAGCGCAGATTAAGATATGTCTCCACGTTAGATCTCCAGCCATGATTAAGCATATATTCTAATCCAAATGTAGCTCTCTCTAACTCACACACACCAAGAACTCCCTTCCCTTCATCATTTTTCTGCAAAATGGTTAATCATATAGACCTGTTTTGCTGGGAGCATATGTGTATTCCATATGTTGCTCCACAATATTTGTAGAATTGGCATGTTCGTTCAAACCAGTTGTTTTAAACTTGACTCAAATTTAGAGAAAGTGTGCTCATGGAGCAGTAAACGGGTAAATATTTACGGCTTATAATGAGCTTTACAGAAATCTACGACGAAGTAGAAAGTACCCAAATGCAGCCAAAATCATCATCTTCAAAACCACTCTTTTATTTAAAAAAAACAAGTGAGCTCTATAGGACAGATTTACATTTGCATGTTGTCTATATAGAATTGTTTATGAACATTGTATTCAGTCTGCAATTAACTTCCTGAATGAGTAATTAATTGAAACACCAGTTTGTTCTGGCAGCTGGACATGTCTGGTATGGATGGTGCGGTTTAAATATTAAATGATGACAATCATGATAATTTTGAACTCGTGACAAAATGGCCGTTGACATTTACGGCAATGCTGGCGATCAATAAAGTGCGAAAAAGAGCTTCAAAACTCATCCAGTATAAATAATGAATCTGATTCTGATTCAAAAAGTGAGGTTCTTCAACGACACATGAATCGAGCCCCATGCATCTCGATGATCCACAATATGCACCCATGGGAGACTTCTTTCTCAAAGAAGGATTTAAAGTGGGCGATGGCGCAAGAATGAAAAGTGTTAATACATCGTCACCCCAGGTTGGCTGTTTAATTTGGTGTTGGGTTCATATCGATGCGGGGCGACACAGAATCAGCTGATCATTCCAGCTCCCAACAGCAAACATGACCTCAACCCTGAACTGTTCCCACAGTCTATTAAATTCATCAGGCCCTGCGTGGCTGGAAGATCATTAACTTGCAATGGGAGCACAACTCGAGGCGCCGCGGTCGACACAAGTTTCAATAATTCAGCCTGAGGCTTAGAAAAAGCATCTGCATTATTAATTAAAGCTCACTTATTTTCCTGATTAGTTCTAACGGCATTGTATGATTTCATACTTGCTCAAATACTCGTGTAATGTTTTCTTCATTCATTTTGGTTCACTTGATTAAGCAAAAACGAGCAGGAAAACAAAAGCTGGTCATCACTGTCGGAGGCATGCAAAATAAATGGAATGGATGAAAACAGTCGGTGGCCATGCTTATATTGACAAGCCCACAGGACAGAATGTTTTTTTGTTTAAGTGATCGTGGATCAGAATCAGAACCTTTATTTATCCTTGAGAAATCCGATGAGCTATGAAGTTCTTTTTCACAAATGTCCAGTAGGGGTGGGTCAGAAAGTTACAACACAATACAACAAAGTGTTGGAGTGCAAAGTATAAGAAAAGATAGCAAATTACTAAAATAAAATACATATTATAGATAAAGTATATAAGTTTAAAACTGCATAAGTACACCAATTCCCCAAGCTTGGGAAAGGCAACAAAACAACAACAACAACACAGTCCCAGACCACACCAACACATGCACACAGTTTATAAAAAAAAGAATTGCATATTAAAATGTAACTATCGATACATGACTTAAAACTTTCGTGCTTGCAAGAATTCATATTCTTTGGTTCTTTTGGTAAAGTCACATAGATGGAGAAACATGATTTTGGAAATATTTTTTATTACCCCTGCTATGTGTAATAAAGGACTCTTTCACTGTCTGTCTCCGTTGTCCTTTATTTGGGTTCTTACAACTTTGTCCCACACGGCCCTCGCTCAGAGCCTTCCACTTGGCAGCTTGACAGCTGCCGTCGCTCACGTAGCCTTTTCTCCCCGCTCCCGATGCAGCTCCGCTGCTGGCTTCCCTCTTAGCCTCTCCGCCTTTGTGCAGTCTCTCAGCTGCTCTCTCTGCAGCCCCACCGCTGCTCTCCGTCTCCCCCGTGCCCGGACACCGCTGGCCAACGGTGCCGAGTCCCGTCCTGTGGCGATCGCGCCACTCTCCACTCTCTGCCCTGCGTGGACTCCTCCCGTCTTTATTCTTACACTCTCCTCCCGTCTCTTCCGGTTACCGCCCGTAAGAGCTTTCCCCTCTCCCCCACGTGACCTAACCCCTCCCCCCGTTACGTCATATCCGCGAGGCCGTTTACGCCCGCATTACATATGTATGGCAAGGTGATGGTTTTGATAGGATCATCATATGGCTCCTTCCTCATGGTAGGGGTGATGGCTTTGCGGATTGTGTAGTCAGAATATCCATTCGCCTTGAGAGCTTGGTGTACGTGTCTGAGTTCAATGGTTAAGTGTTCATGGTCGGAGATACATTGAGTTCTATGGTGCAGAGTTTTGATGAGGGAATTATTCTGGGATGGATGGTGGTGGGAATCAGGTTTTAGGTAGGCATCAGTATGGGTTGCTTTCCTGTAGACAGAATGGCTCATTGAGCCATATGGTCTCTTTTCGATTAGGACATCCAAGAAGGGTAGATTGCCATCCTTTTCTACCTCCATGGTGAATTTGATAGCTGGGTGTATGGAATTGATGTGGTTGAAGAATTGGTTCAGAGCTGGTCGGCCATGTGGCCAGATGGAAGAGGTACGTGGATGACACGTTTGTCATCTGGCCACATGGCTGACCAGCTCTAAACAACAATGAAAGAGCCATTCTGTCTACAGGAAAGCAACCCATACTGATGCCTACCTAGTACGGTTTAAAAGAAGTTCAACATACATACAAAGCGTTGGTGCTGCAATGGCAAAGGCTTTGTTATATATTCTTGTTCTTGGAAAAGTTAAAAAGCAATTAATCAGACGTCTTAGGTTTCTTGGGTTTGACATTTAAGTTAACTAAGTATCGTGCAGATTTGCCAATAAGGATATTATGAATGAATAGGGTATAATGTAGTTTTATTCTTGCATTTAGTGATATGAGATTTAATTGTAGGTAGAGGTCTCAACGGTGAGTCCTGTATGGTACATCCAGTGCAAATAAACGATTGAATGATAAAGCGGGTGTAGTCTGTTTCGTGTTTCATTTGTAGCTGCTCTGTAAGCCGTGTCAATGTAGTCAACAGTGGTGGAATGATAGCTTAATCAATTTGCAGGTACAAACAAATGGATAAACAATGTTTGTTTCCGTATAAAACCCCAGTTTAAATTTAATTTTATTTGAGATGTGATCAATATGAGGTTGAAATGTAAGTGTTTAATCAATCAGTAAACCCAAGTACTTAAGGCACTTCGTTTGTTCAATAATGTTGTTTCTAATATCCGTAATCGGCGAAGGGCATGAAACTGGATTTTGGTTTGAAAAAAATTACGTGATCTTCATTTTGTATTGATTTAGGCGCAATTTTAATGATGACAATTGATACTGATTTAAGTAGAACTCGTGTTGGAGCCTTTGTTTGACTTTTTTTGGAGATTTACCCGATGCTGGCATGAAAGTGTCATCAGCACAGAGATTTAGTTCAGAGTGATTTAAGTTTAGTCCAAGATTATTTAAATATAAGGAGAACAGAATTGGACTGAGCACGGAACCTTGTGGAACACCCTTTGTTCTTTTTATATTTGTGGTTTAAGAGTTACCTATCAGGCCGTTCTCAAAAGACCAACTTGGTCAATAGAGTCTTGTGAGTAGAATATCATTATCAGCAGTGTCAAAGGTTTTTGACAAGTCAAGGAATGGTGCACAGCAGTAGTGACCCTTATCCAGGTTACTGAAGAGAAAATGAAATAATACATCAACCATTGCTGTGGTGGTGCAGGAATCCTCTCGAAAATAACACTTTACTGTGCAGGAAATATTGTTTTTTAGGCAGCAGTTTATTTGTGATTTGAGTATTTTTTCGAATAATTTAGTAACTGGTGAAAGAATAGAGATTCTTATATAATTATTAGGATCTTCTTTGGAGCCATTTTTATATACTGAACAGATAGGTGAGTACTGACCTACTGTGTTCAGCCCTCCGTCATTCTGTAGTGGAAATCCACATTCCTATGATGGGGGATGAGTCTTTCTATGAAGCAACTGCTGTTAAGTTCCCATGTAGCGGTACCCGTTTAATCACGAAGGGTTAAGTTTGTAGTGACATAGAACGGTCACTACTGTGTTGGCCCGTACGAGGGCTGGGGGCCCCAAGGGGGTGCCTGGGGGGTCACGTGCTGGAGGGATCCGGACCTTCCCAGAGGTGGGGGAAGTGAGGCGTGTCCTGGGAAGGGAGGCGTGGCCTGGAGAGAGCCAGCCACGCCTGGGCGGAGCCGGCCACGCCAAAGCAGATATAAGCGTGGTGTGAACGCAGAGCAAGGCTGTTGTACTGTACTCCAAAGTGAAGACATCATCGGTCGTCAAGTCCCGAGTCGTCGTCCTGGGCCAGGCAGGCCGTTGCCTGCCTGGTCCAGTCTGTGTCGTGTTCCAGAGTGTTAGTGAGTTGAGGAAGGTGCTCACCACCTTATGTACAGTGTTATATTACTTACCGTTTAATAAATAGTGTTGCCTCCAAGCTGCGTGTGCGTGCACCTAATTCGAACCTACTACATTTGGCGTCAGAAGTTGTGGAAATATAAATATTGCTAGGTGTTATCCTAGGGAAGTAAAATGGGCACATGAAAAACAAAGACAAAACTCATCTGGACGCCTTCGTACGACCGGGATGGTGTGACGACCATCCTTCGGACAGCCCCGGGGATGGCAGCCCCGGTGACAGAGAGAGAGAGATGGCGCTGCACGCGGAGCGGCGGGACTGGCATCGCACCGCTGCTTCGCCGCCATCGGGAACGGAGCGATGGAGCCGCGGGGAGAGGACACCGTCGTCTCTGCGGGGGCTGGCGGGGGGAGGCCCAGGCATGCGGGCCACGCGGTGGGGCCGCCAACTCGGCGGCTGATCGTGGCGCGGTTCCCGCCAAAACGCCACTCCCGCCAACTCGAGGGCTGGTCGGGGCGCGGTTCCCGCCAACTCGAGGGCTGGTCGGGGCGCGGTTCCCGCCAAAACGCCGCTCCTGCTGCCGAAATTCCGCTCCCGCCGACATCAACGCCTGCAGAGGGGGAGTTCCAGCCTTCTGCTCGAGCGCGAGAGGTGGATGGGTTCGCAAGAGCAGGCCGTGTTCACCATGAAAGATTCTTCGGGCTGTTCCAGTGCTCCACCTTGCCGCCCTCCGCTATTCACAGTTTGCCAGGCGAGTCGTGACATGACAAGCACCCGGCCCCAAGAAAAATAATAATAACTTCACCCATCTTGCGTGTGCCGGGTTGCGATCGCGGGTGTTTTTTTTTTAACTCGCTGGTTTGCGGAGTGTGTTTGTCCGGTTGTGTGCGTGATAAATTGACGCGGCTTCCATGCGGGTGTCTGCTTGTAACGGCGTTGTTAAATACGGCGTCGAGATCGGTATCTTCTGGGTGTAGTTAATGATTAATTCGTTGTTGGTGTCCCGAGCTCCGTTGATATGCTGTAGGTTGCCGTGTTAACGACTCGTGTTGTTACATCGTTTTGTTGCGAAATCGCCATTGTTATTGTGTATACTGTATGGAGTTTCGCTCGTGATTGTCACGTGTAACTGTAAGAAACTTTGATCGTCATTGTTGCCAAGGTACAGACCGTATGAAGCTTTGCTTGGAATTGTTAACAGGGTATGGAATGTTGGGTACTTGCTTGTGATTATTTACTATGTACGGATTGTCTGGAGTATTGATTGTGTGTGTTGCCATGTGGGGACTGGATGGAGCATTGCGCCAAATGATTGACTGTACGAACTTCGTATACTACATATACTGTATTAATCAATTCGGCGATTTTTGACGTTTGTGTCTAGTTTTTTTTTGCTCTCAAAATTCGAATGCCCTGAGTCCCATGGTTAATGTTGAAGGGTATTTTGAAATGACAGGTTCGCTTTGTTTCAAACTCACTGGTTGGTTCCTGTCCGTTGTTTCACAGATGATGTATTTTGTGCGGGAATGCTCCTTGTGTAATACATGGATCGGGGGTGCGTTTCCGTTAATTGCCGTCAAATTGCGTTGCTCTCTCCACTCGGTTGGTACAGCTGCATGCTGCAATGCGAGTCTCGGAGATGATGTGTACGGATACGGGATGTGAGGTGTATTGTTGTGACCATTGAATATTCGGGATCGTCACAAATTGTGCTTACCTGTTCGGCATTGGATCAGTTCTGTGGGGGATCATAATTCAAACTGTATGTTGTGATGGTGTTAAATTGTGATGGTGACATGCTGCCAGGGATTTGGAATTGTGCTGCTGGCTGTCACCTATCTTGGGGCGCAGGTCCTGACCAGGATGGCCCAGTGAGTGTTGCGTGTCTAACATGAACATTGTGGTCCCGTCATGCTATGGCTGACGGCTTGACCTGACAGCCCGGAGATTGAAACACTCCGTGGTATGTCTAGCCTAGTGGGCTGTGCGCTCACAGGGCTCGGAGAGTGTGGTCCCGTCATGCAATGGCTGACGGCTTGACCTGACAGCCCGGAGATTGAAACACTCCGTGGCATGTCTAGCCTAGTGCGCTGTGCGCTCACATGGCTCGGAGTGTGTGGTCCCGTCATGCAATGGCTGACGGCTTGACCTGACAGCCCGGAGATTGAAACACTCCGTGGCATGTCTAGCTTAGTGGGCTGTGTGCTCACATGGCTCGGAGAGTGTGGTCCCGTCATGCAATGGCTGACGGCTTGACCTGACAGCCCGGAGATCGAGACACTCCGTGGCTTGTCTAGCCTAGTGGGCTGTGCGCTCACATGGCTCGGAGAGTGTGGTCCCGTCATGCTGTGTTTGACGGCTTGACCTGACAGCCCGGAGATCGAGACACTCTGTGGCTTGTCTAGCCTTGTGGGCTGTGCGCTCACATGGCTCAGGGAGTGTGGTCCCGTCATGCTATGGCTGACAGCTTGACCTGACGGCTCGGAGGTTGAGACCCTCCGAGGCGCGTTGAAACAGTGGGCTGGAGATTCGTAAGGTTCAGGTGGAGTTGTCCTGTTACGTTGAGACTGTATCCCTCAGTTGTTAGGGTGCATGTTGTGCAGTGAGTGAACGATGGGTCGTCTCAGCTCGGTCGGTACAGCTATATGCTGCGATGCAAGTCTTGGAGAGAGACTGGGTTAAAATCCCACCGATATGGCCGACGCGTGCTGCTGGTTGTGACGCCGCGTCGGAAAGGCGGTGGGGTGGTAACATGGAAATTCCCCCCCCGATATGGCCGACGTGGGCTACTGGTTGTGACGCCGCGTCGGAAAGGCGGTGGGGTGGTAACATGGAAATTCCCCCCCCGATATGGCCGACGCGTGCTACTGGTTGTGATGCCGCGTCGGAAAGGCGGTGGGGTGGTAACATGGAAATTCCCCCCCCGATATGGCCGACGCGTGCTACTAGTTGTGACGCCACGTCGGAAAGGCGGGGGGGGGTGCTAACGGGTGACTGTCATTGCATGCGTGATTCTAACGCGGGGGGGGGGGGGGGGGGGGGGCTGTGCTGGAGCGTAAGTGGGTTAGCCAGTTTTCATGTATATTTGTTGTTAATTCCCCGTTTTCTATGCGGTTCCCTTTTACCCTCGTCGATTCTGTATATATTACGTGATTGTATTTCTTATCGGTCGCCGGTCATTTATTGATGTTGCTGGTTCGGAGGCACACCTTTTCGATGTTTCACAGTTGTGTTACAGCCGGGGACGGCTGTGTGTTTATACAGGGGGGGGTGATGTAGTGACATAGAACGGTCACTACTGTGTTGGCCCGTACGAGGGCTGGGGGCCCCAAGGGGGTGCCTGGGGGGTCACGTGCTGGAGGGATCCGGACCTTCCCAGAGGTGGGGGAAGTGAGGCGTGTCCTGGGAAGGGAGGCGTGGCCTGGAGAGAGCCAGCCACGCCTGGGCGGAGCCGGCCACGCCAAAGCAGATATAAGCGTGGTGTGAACGCAGAGCAAGGCTGTTGTACTGTACTCCAAAGTGAAGACATCATCGGTCGTCAAGTCCCGAGTCGTCGTCCTGGGCCAGGCAGGCCGTTGCCTGCCTGGTCCAGTCTGTGTCGTGTTCCAGAGTGTTAGTGAGTTGAGGAAGGTGCTCACCACCTTATGTACAGTGTTATATTACTTACCGTTTAATAAATAGTGTTGCCTCCAAGCTGCGTGTGTGTACACCTAATTCGAACCTACTATAAGTTTCCCCTTCATCTACCCAGGATGTTAACGTGCCTTTCCATTTTCAGAGCTCATGAACCTGACAAGAAAATGATCAAAAGTACGTATATTTAACACTAACAGGCAAAAGCCGCCAATTTGTAACACATCTGCCAGCGTAAATCAATAAAAAACAATACAAGGAAAGCGATAGCGACCCACTGTTCATTGAGGACGAGACCACAGGCAGCCGAGCATGGCATAATATATGCAGCTTTAAATTTAAACAAGACACAGGTTTTGCGAACAAGTGAAGCAAAACATAAAAAAATGGTCGAACGGCAGAGCAAAAAGAACCATAAAATATGTGCGTTTCTGGAAATATTTAAAGCTCGCAAAAAGGAAATACACTCATTCAGGGCCTAGGGTTAAGTTACTGAGCAACTGCCCGTGGGACAAAAGTAGAATAAAATTAACCAGCGAAGTGGCGTGTAGCATGGAAATAACAAAACTGTATTCATCGACAGTGACTCTCAGGAACATCGGCAATGACTCACAATGACTATGGGTATAATGGCACTGGATATGGTGAGTTTTACAATTATTAAATAAACATTTGATCCATGGCTCCAACATGCCGGGGCATTTGTTGTCGCTGCAGGATTTGCAGTGAAGGCAACGATCATTACTCAGTGGCATGACACACAGAGTGCGGCGAGTGAGATACACTACCCCCGTGGCGACACCTTGATTCATGCATCCAGACAAGAAGAACAGCCACGGAAATAAAACAAAAGCAAAGGCTGACGATGTTTATCATAACCAATGGCCATGTCGCTCGACTCTCACCATCAACCCCCCCTCGTCTGGGCCGCTGTGCTTGGGACCCCAGTGCAGTTTCTAACGGCAGCCCAGGTGCATAATGGGAATATGGATTTTGTGCAATATAGGGGTAGAGTTAAGCTGGAATAGCCAATCATTTCAGTTATAGATTACTCTACCGATAATGATTTTGATTACTCGTTGGGGAAAAAACGTTCCTCTGTTGCCACGTGCGTCGTTGGATGGGACGTGATGTTTGGGGTTTTGTTGATGTCATCGGCATCATTAGCCAAGTTGCGCTGGGGGCATGGCTAATAGGGGTTTCCTGCCTTCAGGAGGCAGCATGTGGGGGCGCTCACAATATTCTTAAAAGGACCCAAGTAATCAATTACAATAGAGCAGCCGACTACAATCTTTAGTCAATCGATGCAATCTACGATTCGTTCCAAGTCTATATGTGAGGCGGATCATGGCCACGTGATGCATGCGGAGGCACTGCCGCCATGGCTATGACGCAAACATCGCACACCTTTACGTGCGCCCCAACGTCATGCATGCTGTGCATGAGTTGGGCCCAAAAGCGGGATTTGCCATGTTTTTGGAGCATAGTAAATCTGGCTTGACTCAAGGTCAGTCACAAATTGGTGGTGACATTTTGAAAGACATGGAACCATTAAAGCATCATTAGGCAATTGCCTGATGAACTTTGCGACAAGGGATTTCTGATCAAATAGTTATTTTTGTTTGACCTTATTATAAGTCCCCCACCCCAGGCAACCATGAATTCAATTATTAAATTGTTCTTACACCTAAATGCACTGTATGAAAGTTGCTATTCTCAAGTTTAATTTGTCTAGTCAAGTTAAAATTGTCCAGTCGTTATGAATTCAATTACATCCTCTTTATTTCTTTCATGTAACCTCTGAATATACATTTTTCACAATGCATTCTGTCCACCGTAATTTTCCTCGTTGCTACTTAATTGCTTCATGAGTCATCCTTACTTGCCACTATGTGCCAACACATAAGGCCATGTTTGCTCATTTCAGCTTTCCATCACACAACACTAACCGGGCATGCTCACTGTAACTTCGGCATGCCGGCTGTAATTTAACCGCATGCCAAACCGAGACCTCAGAGCCGCCGTGACTTACAGCAGCTCGGAGTGCAGTGATAGATTCATCAGACCGCCAAGAATGAAATCACATTGATTAGTGGAGTCTTTCATCTCACATAATGGCTTTCCCCCTCACTGCCCTGCTTTTGGTCACACACGGGCAATAGTGAACAAAAATGTACGAAATGAGAAAAGACCACTCAGACCATCGAGCTGCCTCCATGGCGGATTGGAAGATGGATTAACACAGTGCGCACTGGCTCCCCACCACACACGGCATTCCCAGGAACCACGGGTAGCGATGAGATTCATCATAATGTACTGTGTGGTGCTGTCACTGACGTGAGCAGCAGAGACAGAATGGAAATTCGTTCCAATCTGATCAAAGAGCAGTGAGTCCAACAATGAGGGACTCACTGTTGGACAACACTGCGCGGGTGATTTGCAAGTCAAGAAATTGGGTCGTGGTGTCACGGTGATACATATGTAGTGACTTAACTCGGAGATGCTAAGAGGTGGAGGCACTTCTTTTATTTAACCAAGCACCCTTTGCACAATACACACCCTACCACAAAAGAGTTTTTTTTTGGGTTAGACCACGTAAATATCTAAATGTGTCATTAAACCCGCCACCACCCGACACAGCCAACTAGAAAGGGTTGTCATGTAAACAGAACGTGCCAATTCGTCAATTGTACAGCACACCGGTATGTTGGAGAGCCAAGCCACAACATTCACCATCTGAGTACGAGGTTTCGCCAGTAATTACAACTAGCTTCATCAGGCGACAGCCAGATTTGTGGAGAAGTCTAACTGTTTCGTTCCTTATATAGAGGCGTAGATGTGGTGAACACGCTTCTGCGCTCTTGTGCCACGTGGGCGGGGGGGATTACTAAGGCAACGTACATTATGCATTATGCTAGCTCTTTGAACATGTCCTTCCACTCTGTTGTGTGTATTAAAATAGCCGTACCAGCTGGTACGGCTCATTTATACATTTATACACAACTCTACGTGGGTTGCTCGCCTATACACAACACTAACCGTCTAACACTGACGGCGCTGAACCGAGACAGCCAACTACCGTCTAACAGCGAAATATCGAGTGAAGACGACAGAGACGATGGCAATGATCTTCAACAGCACGACGGAGATCCCACTCGAAACGACAGCCCCGAGCTCTCGCTCAGGGCCACCTTTATGCTCCCAGGGGCGTGGCCTCGCTCCACTTAGGCCACGCCCCCTCTCTAGAACCTACCAGCGGGTTCCCGGGGCTTCCCCCTGTCCCCCTTCCGTAACCTTTCCCCCAAATATCCCCTCTGGTGTATCCCCTGGCCTGCTGACGTCAGGGCTGCTGTAAGCCGCAGATCTCCTGCCCTGCCAGCAGCCAGCGCTATGCTGCTACATTACTTATTCTATGTCACTACACATAGAGTAGCTGAAGCGCAGGTGTGAGGCTGGCTCTTGTCTGATGTCATCAATGCCTATCAAGGCAACTCAGAGCCAAACACAGCAATGGATAGTCATCAATGGTAACGGACAGGGTGTTGATGATAAGAGTGGTGAGGGGATAGGTTAGTGAGGGATTCAGTTGTGGGGGGTAGAGCGGTAACGAGTATGGCAGTGATTAGTAGGCGGTCAGTAGGTGAGCGCGCTGACAAGCAGGGTGGTGAGGGATATTGAGATGAAGGTTATGGTGGTGAGGAGTAGAGTTCTGAGGGGTTGGGTGGTGAGTATAGTAGTGAGAAGTTGGGTAGTGAAGAATAAGTGCTATGAGGTGGGGTCACGATGGATGGTGTGGTGAGGAGTATACGGTAGTGACTAATAGGGTGGTGAGGAGTCGTGATTGGACGTGTGGTGAGAAGCAGGGCATTAAGATGTTAGAGCAATGCTGGGGCATGGTGGTGAGGAGACGTCTGGTGGGGGTCGAGGCGTTTGGTTAGGGTCGAGGAGGTGGGGAGGAGGTGACGACGCCGCCTTACCTTTGTCGCTTGTGCTGGGGGTGCTGTTCTCCGTGTGGCAGGGGCACGAGGTGGCACACTTCACCGCCATCTGCTTTCTGGTCACACACGCCTGGTACTCCAGCTTGCACTGAAACAACAGCGGGCAAACAAACACCACGCAGTGGTTACGGTTTACTTTACTACCCTCCCACCTTCCTAACGTGCATCCTCTAATTACAAGAAGAGTAACGATGAAGATTTGCATTTATTGAGAGCTTAAAATGCCACGGCATCTCGGAACGCTTATGCAACTCAAAAAAAATATTTAAATGGCCATTACTGTGGAGTGACACAATTTTTAAATGGCAAAGAAATACTCCAAAGGTAATTTTAGGTGTTCCAGGATAGCATTCTCGTGATTTCACTTTAATATCAGACTGAAAAATTGTATTGCGAATGCTGATGTTAGCAGGGCACTGACGGAGCCCCTGACTGATTTTAAGAGTTTCAAATTTTAGTTTATGAAGCTTCATACTCACGTCGGACAGCTGTCGATATTTATTATACATGGCCTTTACAGTAATGTGATATGCTTATGGTATTTCTAAGATATAACATATTCAAATTGAGGTAGCGATGGTGCAGTAGTTTTAGCACACTGTGCTATGAACTAGGCCACCTGCGATTAATTCCTCGTCAGAGATAACAGCAGTGGTATCTGAACCGGTTCTGGGACACAAACCCCTTTCGTGAACTGGTGCCGGCCAGCATGGTGAGTTATGGTCCAACAGCGCCTCATAATAATAGACATTTGCAAGGCGCATTTCATCCACAGATCCCAATATGTCATGTATGGAAAGTAGCAAATAATCAGAACCAGGCTAAACCGACAGAACTTGGGGCTGAAGGCCAGTTTAAAGAAGTAAGTTTTCAAGAAAAACTGAAATAGCCGTAACGACTCTGATTGTCTTATTACGAAAGGCAAAGTGTTGTTCCACAGTCTGGGAGCTGCACTGGCAAAAGCCCCATCACACCAGGAACAGAGCCTTAACCTCGGAGTCCTTAGCAGAGGGTGGTCGCAAGATCTCGGGGACCTCGTTGGAGTGTAAACATGGATCAGTTCCTGCAAATATTGGTGTGCTAACCCATCGAGAGCCTTGTATTATCAGCAGCAGCAGGGTCTTATAGTCTGCGCATGCAAAGATAAGATAGTAGGTGTGATGTTCCTTAAAACGGTGTGCATAAGCACTCTAACAGCAGCATTCTGAACAAAATCCCGAAAAGTACTGTGTTGTGGTCATCAAGACGGGAGAACACGAAAGCATGGACCGGTCTCTCCGAGTCATTAGTTGACAGGAATCAAATAATGCATCGAAACTCTGTCAAGGTCAAATGTGACAACGTGGAGCCAACTGCGCCCCTCCTCCCCCGCTGCACCCCAAATTTCATTACATGCTCGTGAGCATTACTGCCAGTGCAAAGCAGAGTAGCGAGGGTGGCTTGGGAGTGAGGCGCAATGTCTGCCTCCGTTCTTGTCACCGCATGTGGCTTAAGCTGGTACCTGCTGCTGAAAAATGTTCCCCAGGCTCACACCCAGATCTCGGCAGATTACAGTTTGGTCAGAACAGAGGTCAGTGGGACCGACTGGAAGGTTTGTGTCATGCGAGCCATCCCATGAAGAAAAATATCGACTTCCTCTAGCCCCCAGAGCCATACAACCATTTCCTATGACTAATTTAAAAACTCTCTACGAGATCAGTGATTTTCCTGCGTGGAATATGTTTGGTCTAACGCGAATACTGGTCATGTTCCTGGGTGTGCACTTAAACTAATTGGAGCTGTTAAATTGGCACCGCTGTAAGGTGGCAATCAGCATAATTACAACGTTTCCACCTGAGGTCTCCTCTACTTTTTCTAGCCAAGTGTTCAGAGTTATATTTGTGTTAAATAAAAAGCAATACATTGTTACTTTTGAAAAAATGATTTTACCCCGAAAATCACTAATTTTGTTGATTAACCTGGGGGAGGCTTTTCATCAGATTAAAAACGCTAGATCAAAGCAATTATATATAATTTGATTTTTCCAACAATAGCGATGATGCTTGAAATCTTGTAATATGTATCTCCTCCCACTTCCCAAGATGTAGGTATGTGGAACTCCTTTCACACTGTACGTAGCCACAGAGCAGTGTGGAAACATCTCCATCACGAGTAGAAGAAGCAGATCAGGAAACTGAATAAAGCTGAGCAAAAAAAATATTTAAAACCCCTGTCATGATTCCCCAAGCTTTGACATGGGATGGATTAGAAACAAGGCGTCTTGCTTGAAGCTAAACTCCTAAGCTGCAGGCGCTGTTCGTCTGCGAGGGGCGTTGGGGCGCTGCCCCACTAAGCACCTAGAGATGAGAAATTATTTTTGGAATAAAAATACTTTTCTATAAATTGTTTTGTTGTTTAAAAAAAATAAACAAACGTGAATTACCAAAAGAAGATAACATTTTAAGTTGTTCATATTAGAAACCGCTGCAACACAGTCGGATTTGTGCCTCGGGGAGGTCTCTAGTTGGATGTGAAGGCGTCTGAGAGAGAGATTTCCCTTCTTCATTCGTTGCGATTCGCTTCACATCTTAGCCACGCCGTTTGAGACCCATTCAAGGCGGTGAAAAAGGCGCCTATGACTGTAACGACTATGTCACAACGCTAGAATATGGGACCTTTCTTTTCAGTATCAAATTAAAAGAATAGAGTTGACCCTTTCTGGCAAAATAATACAGGCTCTTTTGCTATGGTTGTCCCACCTGATGACGGAAGCTTGTGTTGCCTCCGTAACGTCGTGATTGAGTTATTTTTTAATTTTATTTTCACCTACTTGACTTTACCGAAACAACCAAGGAGTATGAATCCTTGCAGTCACGAAAACCTCAAATCTAGAAGAATAATACAGGTGTTAAGATGTTAGACCAGAGCAGACGAGAAAGCCTTTTGGCTTCGTCTGGTCTAATACTTTGAGACTAGGCTCTAAAAAAAGCTGTCTCTGGTGTGGACCAATCAGTTTCAAAGACAATGCAGAGATTATCGGAGTATGTTTTGTTTGCATGTTAACCACAAGTACGTGTAGTTAATGCAGACATAATTCCTTGCAAAAGGTTTTTGTTTGGTGTCTTAACATCTTAACACCTGTTTTATTGCCAGAAAGGGTAAAACCAATTATTATATCACAACGCTAGGTTGCACTGTGCAAATACAGTAAGGGAAAAAAGTATTTGATCCCCTGCTGATTTTGTACGTTTGCCCACTGACAAAGAAATGATCAGTCTATAATCTTAATGGCAGGTTTATTTGAACAGTGAGAGACAGAATAACAACAACAAAATCCAGAAAAACGCATGTCAAAAATGTTATAAATTGATTTGCATTTTAATGAGGGAAATAAGTATTTGACCCCCTCTCAATCAGAAAGATTTCTGGCTCCCAGGTGTCTTTTATACAGGTAATGAGCTGAGACTAGGAGCACACTTTTAAAGAAAGTGCTCCTAATCTCAGTTTCTTACCTGTACAAAAGACACCTGCTCTCAGAAGCAATCAATCAGATTTCAAACTCTCCATCATGGCCAAGACCAAAGAGCTCTCCAAGGATGTCAGGGACAAGATTGTAGACCTACACAAGGCTGGAATGGGCTACAAGACCATCGCCAAGCAGCTTGATGAGAAGGTGACAACAGTTGGTGCGATTATTCGCAAATGGAAGAAACACAAAAGAACTGTCAATCTCCCTCGGCCTGGGGCTCCATGCAAGATCTCACCTCGTGGAGTTGCAATGATCATGAGAACGGTGAGGAATCAGCCCAGAACTACACTGGAGGATCTTTTCAATGATCTCAAGGCAGCTGGGACCATAGTCACCAATAAAACAGTTGGTAACACACTACGCCGTGAAGGACTGAAATCCTGCAGTGCCCGCAAGGTCCCCCTGCTCAAGAAAGCACATATATATGCCCGTCTGAAGTTTGCCAATGAACATCTGAATGATTCAGAGGACAACTGGGTGAAAGTGTTGTGGTCAGATGAGACCAAAATGGAGCTCTTTGGCATCAACTCAACTCGCCGTGTTTGGAGGAGGAGGAATGCTGCCTATGATCCCAGGAACACCATCCCCACCGTCAAACATGGAGGTGGAAACATTATGCTTTGGGGGTGTTTTTCTGCTAAGGGGACAAGACAACTTCACCGCATCAAAGGGACGATGGACGGGGCCATGTACCGTCAAATCTTGGGTGAGAACCTCCTTTCCTCAGCCAGGGCATTGAAAATGGGTCGTGGATGGGTATTCCAGCATGACAATGACCCAAAACACATGGCCAAGGCAACAAAGGAGTGGCTCAAGAAGAAACACATTAAGGTCCTGGAGTGGCCTAGCCAGTCTCCAGACCTTAATCCCATAGCAAATCTGTGGAGGGAGCTGAAGGTTCAAGTTACCAAATGTCAGCCTCGAAACCTTAATTACTTGGAGAAGATCTGCAAAGAGGAGTGAGACAAATTCCCTCCTGAGATGTGTTCAAACCTAGTGGCCAACTACAAGACACGTCTGACCTCTGTGATTGCCAACAAGGGTTTTGCCACCAAGTACTAAGTCATGTTTTGCAGAGGGGTCAAATACTTATTTCCCTCATTAAAATGCAAATCAATTTATAACATTTTTACATGCGTTTTTCTGGATTTTGTTGTTGTTATTCTGTCTCTCACTGTTCAAATTAACCTACCATTAAAATTATAGACTGATCATTTCTTTGTCAGTGGGCAAACGTACAAAATCAGCAGGGGATCAAATACTTTTTTCCCTCACTGTATAGCAGGTCACGGCCTACATGCTCTCGGCTTTTGGCAGTGTCAAAGGGGTTGTGTAGTGTGGACTTGAGGGTCATGCGGACAACATTTGAGTGCTTTGTTGTTTTGTTTCGTATTGTTTATAAATGCCTACCGTTGGTAGATAAGACAGTTATATCACTTTCACGGGAAGGCCAATCACGTGACGAAGTTTTTATTCATTAGAACCCCATATTTTCCAAGGTCACTCACAACAGCCCCACCTAGCAGATATGTCACGAGCTACCAACTGCGAAGCCATGCATCCAGCCCATCCCATGTGAGTTTGAAGCTTTGTTACTGAGAAAACAAGAGTTGAATATTGCAGTCAGATGCCCGAGTGATGCCACGAGATCGATATTTTGGCATTGCTGGTCATGACCTGAAATACTTTTTTTATTTCTAGAACTTCAGAATTGTGTCAGCATGCCCAGGACAAATAGCCTAGGTGTAATTATTTTAATTTAAAATGTTAAATGCTTTCACACGCCAATACATATATGACGTATTTATATAATTATATATGATGGTAGAATGATTGTCACACAATTAGAAGATTGCGAGTTTAAACCCGAGTTGGGGTGGTGACTCAGCCCATCATCTCTCTAGGGATAATAAAATCAATACCACTTTGTGGGGAACTGAACAGTGGTTGTTCTATGGAGAGACTCGCCCAACGCCATGGGAATGTGGAATATCGACTCTGGTTCAGGGCTGTAAGAAGAAGAAGAGCACCAATTCCTCAATGCTCATTGGAGGAGGAAATATTTTTACTCTGACAGGATGCCAAGCTGTTCTGTTGTTTTTTCTTTAGCCCAGGGATCATTATTTTATACGGTCAATGAAGAGCAACTAATAGAGATTCAGTTCTGAGTAATTTAGCCATTTAGTTGCTTTGTGTGGGAGTTCGTGAATTGCAGACACACCCACTTACCCACCCACTGATTCTTCTACTCGTTCATTCACTCACTCTCTCAACCACTAACTCAATTACTAACTTACTCACTCAACCACTCACTCACCACCCACTCACTCACTCACCCACTCATTCAAGCACCCACCATCCCTTCATATTTATATTCAAAGCAGTGCGAACTACATGCTTTGGTTCATGCTTTCGTGTTTGCAGCCACAGTCGCACACAGTAAGATATTCTTTGATTTTGTAAGGGTTAGAATCTAACCCAGTGATTCTCAATTGCAATATTTGCAACGCCCCATGATCCACATCTTCATGATTACCAATCTATTCTATTCACAAGCAAATTAAGCTATTGTGCACGACGACATCTGTCTGATGGTTGGTAATCACGGAGAGCTGTGGTGTGAAGAGCCACAAGGACTGGAGTCGAGAAACTCTGCTCTCACCCAACACCTCGGATCCTGAGAGCTGCTGCTGAGCAAGAAATTCACGAGAGAACCTTCGTGTGCTATACAAAAAAAAATCCACATGCAATCATCGCTACTCATGAGGATTAATGGAGGGCACACTGAGAAGATATTTGCTACCAATGCTATGAAATTGTTGCGGTCACATTTGGCTTTGGAAAATAATAAATGTATGTGTACGTCTTCCAAAGCTAACCATATTGTGTAGTTGTTTTGTGACTGTGTGGAGAACGGTGAGGCAGTGGCTAGTGTGTGGTGCTACAAACCTGATTACTTGGGTTCGATTCCCAGCCATGGATAACATTAGTGGTGAGTGTTACCAGAACAAGTCCTGGGTTTCCACTCGGTCAACTCAGACTTATATGGGTACCTGGTGCGGTTCGTAAACATCCGCACTAGGGGGGAGACGAAGGCGATGGGCATGATCCTAGTCACTCCCACTCCTTTGTGCATCAATGTTTCTAGCTTGCGATACATACATCAATTCAGATGTGTGGGAATCAGATTGCTTTCTATTCATATGTTGGATGTAATTAGAATCACATAACCTTCCTCAGCCACGAAAGGCTGCTATGGCCATCACTATGCAAAAAAATAAACGATTATCTAATGGGATCGTAACTTATGATTTAATTGCAATGGAAGTGGGAGCATAATTGTTAAACCCATACTCACAGCGTTTTCCCCAACAGTCGAACCCTAACCAAAGGAACATTGCCTCTATCTTTGTGTATGTGTGCGCATGCACATTTAATGAAATACTCCACATACACACATGTGTTATTGCATTTCAGTGAGCAGAAGCTTATCTGTAAGATCATTGTTTCCGCCGATATAGCGGCACGAGACATGTCCTTTTGAGAATGCATCTTTGGCATGGCCACATGTATTTGGAATGGGCAATGTTACTCAAAAGGTAAAAAGTAAACAACGGAAAATTGGTGCCGTTTAACGGCAGATAGAAGCACGGAGTGTTTGCGGTTGAAGGGGGATGATAAGCTCAGCGGTGTAATAATCCTACCCATACTCCTACCTTGAGGTCCACCTCCCAGCAACTCATCATTGCAATGTTTTAGCAAATTCATGAGCTTATCACACTGAAAGTATGTGATTGGTCCAAAAAAAAAACAGCACCCTCTTTTAAAATGGAAGTTGCTAAAATTTGTAATAAATATCTATGACAACTTTGCCACAAACTATATTGTTTGCTTTGCTATCCTGCATAAAGCAAATTGTTTAATGGGTTGTACTTGAAAGCACAGAGCAAATGATGGCGGGTTTGTTTTGTTAATATGGTATTTTAATTATAATTATGGTGTGCATGTGTTCTGCAGAGATAACGCGTGTGTTTGTGCAATAGGTTGTGTGTTGGTTGCTTAATCCATGGATACCCAGACACGTTTGTGTTCATTGTCGTTTGTCAAATTTGCGAATGGAAGGACACTGATGCCACTTTGTACAGTGCAGTGTTTACCATGTGTGTTTGTTGTGTGCAGGAAAACATGTATCAATTTGTGTTTGGGTGTGTGTGTAGGAACGGTGGTGCAGTGATTAGCCTATTGTGCTACAAAGACCACCGAGCATGGTGTTGGCCACACCATCCCCTTATGTGTCATAAGTGCTCGCTAACAGCACTTGCCCTCACAGCTTGTTAAAGACTAACTTCAAGGGATATTTGTCTATGCATGTGTGTACATTCTAGGGATGAGTTGTGGATATAATAATTTCAGAGATTTCGATTTTCAATGGCAAATTTTAATATTTATTGTAATTTTCAACTTTCGGACGATTCAAATTGTGTACTGCTTAAAAATGTCTGTGTTAACAATTGTGTTGTCACCCAATACCAAGTGACACCACTTTTAGTGGCGAGAAATCGCGGAAGTGTTATACAAGTGATGTTATTAATAAAGGGAGATGTTTGTCTTTTACTATAATTGTGTGTGCTTTTGTTTATATGTATGTGTGTAGTAGGTGCTTCCTTACATGTGTAATGCGGGCGTAAACGACCTTCCGGAAGTGACGTCATGGGGGGAGAAGTTACGTCACGTGGGGGAGAGGGTAAGGGTCTATAAGGGGGGTAACCGGAAGCAGTCGGGAGTGATCGGGGACTGGGAGAAGTGAGAGGCCACGCAGGGCGAAGGGTGAGAGAGAGTGGCGAGGTCGCCACACACCCAAGCCAGGAGGATCGGCACCGTCGGCCAACGGTGACCGACCCTGGGGCAGGAGGAGCAGCGAGGAGGCTGCAGAGAGCAGTGGGTCTGCAAGGGAGGAGTCGGCAGCAGGGGTCTGCACGACGTGACAGCGGCGGGGCTGCTAGGAGGAAGTTGGGCTACGTGAGCGACAGCAGCCTGGGGCTGCAGAGTGTGGGCTATGTGAGCGACAGCAGCCTGGGGCTGCAGGGTGGAGAGTATATAGGGGAGTACCGTGAGGGAAAAGAGATCGAACCCAAATAAAGGACACAGGACAGAGAGAAGCGTCCGAGTCTTTTATTACACTGGTGTCAAAGTGTAACGGTATGGCTAAACAATTGAGAAAAAATAATATTCCGTCTCCGGCATCGGCTTCATCTTCCGACGACGATGACCTTCCTCCTGCGGTGGATCCGACTCTGGCAGAGGAGGAGATCCGTGCTGGAACGAGTGCGGGTCCAGGGGTCCAAGATGTCGCCGCGTCGGCGGACCAGTCTGCACCAAAGGACGCGGATTTGAGATGGAGTCAGATGGCGGAGCAACTTGAGACTCTCAAGAACGTGCTTGCACAGTTGTGTGCGCTTGTTACGCCGAGGACGGCGTCGGAAGGCGATGTTGGTGGTCCGCAGGAGCCCCGGTTGTCTTCAATGTCGACGCCATCAGCCACGCGGCATGAAGACGCCATCTTGGGCGTGGCGCACGACGGAAGGCGGGAAGCCGCCATTTTGGGCCCTCCGCGATGGAAGGCCGCCATCTTGTCGACACCACGCTGCGACGCCATGTTGAACATGCCACCGGAAGAGTCAGCGGCTGGAGGGAACGCGCCAAGGCGTCGCAGTCGTCACCTAACGACTGTCAAGGAATTCTCCATCGGGGGCGATTGGAGTGCGTTCGCCTGCAGATTTTTGACAGCGGTGCGCTCGGCGGGGTGGACTGACGCCGAGGCATTAGAAGTTCTTCCAACTCTCCTTGATGATGAGTCCGTTAGATTCTTTCGCTCTATAAAAGCCGCGAAGAAGAAAACATTGCGTGGTGTGTTCGACGAAATGGCTGATGCTTACGAGCCGCCGGATGACGCTCATCGCCGGTTTGCACAACGACAACGCGCACCCGAGGAGTCTCCGGTGGTGTATAGGGGCGCGGTACTGGAGCTGGCAATGGCCGCATACCCGGAGATGGAGCCTGACCTGTTGGAACCTCTCATCCTTGGGAAGATGTTGGAGTTGTCCCGGGATCTCGGCATTCCCATGCCGGTGTGCGGTCACGAGAAGCTCACATCCCGGGCTGCGGCTAAGTGTCTGGACGCCCAGTTCAACCTGCGCCGGTGGAAGCAGGTTACGGCGTGGACGGGTGGGCCCATCGTCGAAGGGGGAGCCGTTGGTTGGGACCCCAAGAATGCGGTTTATGTGCCGGACGACAGGAGCCCGCAGGAGCTGTCGGCTGCCGCTGCTCCGTGGCCGGAGCCGCGGGCTGCGCCGCCGACACGGCCGCGTCGGGACGGGGCGCCCGCAGCAAGGCGCAACAACATCGACTGCTTTCGCTGCGGGCATAAGGGCCATTATGCCAGGGACTGCTGGGCCCGCGTCCCGGGTCCGCCCCAGCAGGAGGCCTCGACAGCGGCCGCTCCAAGGAAGGATTCGCCAGCACAGGCAAGTCGGTGCGCACTAGACACCCGGCAAGGCTTGACACCTCACTCATCACCGTTGTCATGCGATCCGGGTGTTTTTAATAACGGGAGACCATTGACTGTGCCTTGTCGTTCGGTAAAGCAGTGGCGTAAGTTGGCTCGGCGGGTCGTCGCGGCCGCTACCGGTTCGTCCACCGTACCTGGGTCGATACAAGGGGTGGACGTACGGATTTTGGTAGATTCCGGAGTGTCCGCGACCATTATTTCGGATGTAATATTCCATCTCTTGAACATCCCACCAGGGGCCGTGAGTCCGGCTTATGCTTCCTGCGTCGCCGCGAACGGGGGTAGCATGGGCATTGTGGGCCAGGTGTACGCTACAATTGCTATCGGGGGAGTGTCGGCCTCGGGTATTGTGTTAATTTCGAGGTCTCTTGCGGTTCCTTGTTTATTAGGGACCGATTTTCTGGCCAAAATGCCCATTTTAATTAGAATCAATGAGAACTGCATTCAATTACCGGAAGGCCGTAAAATTGCCTTTTTGCCGTCGCCCTGGGGGCGACCTGCTCCTGTCGCCCAGGTGCATGCGTTGTCCGAAGTGTCTGTGGATATTCCACCTGGCTCACAGATTCTCATTCCTTTGCGTTATCGGAAGCCTGTACCTGGTCGTCAAGGAGCGATTGGGGTTTTGTTGTCACCGTCCGCCACCATCACGGGTGGATCGGCGCTCGTTGGGGCACAAACTATTGTTAGGCCAAACCAGCAGCCGTTTTTGCAGGTGCTTAACACGAGTGCCGAAAGCGTGTGTGTGCCGGCGGGTACCGTTGTGGCACATGCCACTACTGCGTTTACAGCTCATGATGATCTGTCCGGCCGGGGGGTTGTTGGAGGTGTTTCGGGGCCCGGAGCTGTGGATGACCGCTGGATTGCTGAATTGTGTGGGGAGAATTCAGCTCTTTCTGGGGAACAGCGTTGTGCGATTCGTAAATTGTTATCGAGCTATTCTGATGTGTTTAGTTCCGATGATTTGGACTTAGGACGCACCTCGTTGCTTTACCATCATATTGACACAGGGGACGCTGCCCCTATTCGGTTGAACTCGCATCGGATGAGTCCGGCTGAGCGAGAGCATGTTCGAGGGGCAGTGGATGACATGTTGGCTGCGGACATAATATCTCCGTCTAACAGCCCATGGGGCGCACCTGTTGTTTTGGTCAAGAAAAAAGATGGCAAATTGCGATTTTGTGTAGACTTTCGTAAATTAAATAAGGTGTCGGTGGCAGATGCGTATCCCCTGCCGCGTATGGACGACTCTCTCGATGCCTTGTTGGGGGCGAAGTTCTTTTCAACGCTAGATCTCTCTTCGGGCTTCTGGCAGCTTCCCCTCGACGAGTCCTCGCGGGAAAAGACTGCTTTCCGTACGCCGCAGGGGTTATTTCAATTTAACTGTCTTGCGATGGGGCTGAATGCGGCCCCTGCCACTTTTCAGAGGTTGATGGAGTTGGTGTTAACGGGGTTGCAGTGGGAGACATGTCTTATATATTTGGACGATATTATCATTTTCAGCCGCACATTTGACGAGCATTTATCGCGGTTGGAGGCCGTGTTCACCAGGATGCGTTCTGCTAATTTGAAATTTAAGCCCAAGAAATGTCACCTGCTGCAACACTCCGTACGTTATTTGGGCCACATCGTCAGTGCGGACGGGGTGGCCACGGATCCGGACAAAACTGCGTGCGTCCGTGACTGGCCAACCCCTGCCACGGTGGGGGATGTGCGTCGGTTTTTGGGGTTCGCCTCATATTATCGGAGGTTTGTTCCAAATTTTGCTACGATCGCAAGGCCTTTGCATCTCCTGATGGGTAAAGGACACAAGTTTGCTTGGGGACCCCCGGAGGAGGCGGCGTTTCGAGGCCTACGCGATCTATTGGCTACGGCACCGACGTTGGATTATCCGTATTTTGTGCATCCCTTCATTCTGGATACGGACGCGAGTGACACGGGTATTGGGGCGGTGTTATCTCAGTCCAAAGATGGTGTAGAATGCGTGGTCGCGTATGGTAGCCGGGTTTTGTCTCCCGCTGAAACCCGCTACTGTGTCACTCGCAGGGAACTTATGGCTATTGTTTTTTTTCTCCGCCAATTTCGACCGTATCTGTACGGTCGTTCGTTTATTGTTCGCACGGATCATGCGGCCTTGCAGTATGCTCTTAAAATGGACCAACCATCCGGCCAGCTGGCGCGATGGTTGGACACGCTGCAAGAATTTTCCTTCCAAATTCACCATCGGAAGGGAGTGCGTCACGCTAATGCGGACGCACTTTCCAGGCTGCCGCAGCGATCCCCTTGCGCATGTGCGTCGGGGACGCATAGGTGTGGCCCGATTCAGCACCCCCTCCGCCTGTCGCGCTGGCAGTCGAAGTGCCGTAAGCTCCACTTGAGCCGGGGCCGGCTGATGGGGGACCGGCTGATGGCATTCTACATCTCCCGAGGTCTGTGTGGATTCGGGAACAGATGTTGGATGATTCCTTGGGAACGTTACGTAAGCGGCCTGTCAAGGGGAGTGGGCGACTCTGTGCGGGCGGCGTGCTGGAAACCGCTCTCCGTGATGGCTTGCTGATGTGGAGGGAAGGGATGCAGGAACGCTGGCGTCTGGTTGTACCGGCATCATTGCGGTACGAATTGATTAGGACTCTGCATTGTGACACGCTTTTACATCTGGGGGTGCAGAAGACGCTATTGACGCTGCAGCGAGACTACTATTGGCACGGCATGACGACGGATGTCGTCGGGCACGTTCGCGCGTGTCCCGATTGTGCCCACCGTAAGCCGCCTAAACATCCATATGTACCGCCGATACAATCCATCCAGGTGTCTCGAGTTAATGAGTTGGTGGCGTTAGATATTTTTGGACCCTTTCCGCCATCCGCTAGGGGAAATAAATATTTGCTGGTAGGGGTGGAGTACCTCTCCCGCTGGCCGGTGGCCTGGCCTTTGCCTGACCAGTCAGCGGCGTCTATCACGGACGCCTTTCTTTTTGGGTATGTTATGAACAAAGGGGCGCCGGAGAGGCTCCTTACAGACCAAGGCCGGAATTTTTCCTCCAAACTGTTGGGGGAGGTGTGTGCGGCGCTGGGTACAAAAAAATACGGACATCTCCCTACCACCCACAAACGGATGGTATGGTGGAACGGCTTAATCGGACCCTGTCCGCCATGTTGTGCCATACGGTTAGTGAAAAACAATCGGATTGGGATTTGCATATCCCTGGGGTGCTTTCAGCGTACCGGATGACGCTGCATGCGGCTACAGGATATTCGCCGTTTTTTCTAATGTACGGTCGTGAAAACGTACCGCCGATTAATGAACAGTTGGGAACTGAGGCGAGGGGACCTGTCAAGCCTCTTCCTGATTACATTCAGGACACCGTTCGCCGAGTCACTGAAGCGCGGGTGGAGGCTCGCATGGCTACGGCCAAAGCCCAGGCTCAGAACGAGCGGTGTGCGCGACGTTCAAAAGGGGAATGCCCTTGGAAAACGGGGGACCTGGCCTGGCTCCATTGTCCACAGGTGCGGCCAGGTACCTCTCCTAAATTACATAAGCCATGGCAAGGGCCGGTTCGCCTCATCGAGGTTCCCAACCCACAGTCGGCGCGTGTTCGGTTTGGTTCTCGGCGTTGGTTCGTCCATACATCTCGGTTTAAACCATACGTGGCCCCTCGACCGGATGCGTCATCTCCTGAGGTTGCCTTGCCGGGGTCTGTTGCTGCCGACTCGCCCTTGCCTGTGCCTGCTGACTTTGCTAGAGCGCCTGTCGTGCCTTTCACAGACGAGCCGGCCGTGACGCGGCAGGGGAAAGCGGACCCAGCTCGGGGTGCGCCTACCACGGCTGCGGAACCTTTGAGGCCCGCAGCCCTTCCTACCCTGCCGCGGACACGATTGCGGGACGCCTCTGATGCTGCGCCTTCAAAAACAGGGGACCGGAACGTTGCCAGGTCTCCAATAGCGACAGACGAACTTCAGCCTGTCGCTCTTAAAACCCTGCCATGTTCCCGCTCGGCGGGAGGGCCACCGACCGTCCGGGACGGCCCGGCGACCCGCACCCGCTCGAAATCCCTCACATTTCGTTAATTATTGTGTTGTGTTCTTGTTCTTTCTGTATATTATCGTGTGTTCTGTGTCCTTTTACGTATTCGGTCGTGTTCGCTCGCATTGCTTATTGGAGTTGTGTTCAGCCGAGGTCGGCTGGATTTTCTCTACGGGGGAGGGTGGTGTAATGCGGGCATAAACGACCTTCCGGAAGTGACGTCATGGGGGGAGGGGTTACGTCACGTGAGGGAGAGGGTAAGGGTCTATAAGGGGGGTAACCGGAAGCAGTCGGGAGTGATCGGGGACTGGGAGAAGTGAGAGGCCACGCAGGGCGAAGGGTGAGAGAGAGTGGCGAGGTCGCCACACACCCAAGCCAGGAGGATCGGCACCGTCGGCCAACGGTGACCGACCCTGGGGCAGGAGGAGCAGCGAGGAGGCTGCACGACGTGACAGCGGCGGGGCTGCTAGGAGGAAGTTGGGCTACGTGAGCGACAGCAGCCTGGGGCTGCAGAGTGTGGGCTACGTGAGCGACAGCAGCCTGGGGCTGCAGGGTGGAGAGTATATAGGGGAGTACCGTGAGGGAAAAGAGATCGAACCCAAATAAAGGACACAGGACAGAGAGAAGCGTCCGAGTCTTTTATTACACATGTGTAGTGGCATAGAATAAGTAATGTAGCAGCATAGCGCTGGCTTCTGGCGGGGAAGGGGATCTGCAGCTTACAGCAGCCCTTATGTCAGCAGGCCAGGGGATACACCAGAGGGGATATCTGGGGGAAAGGTTACAGAAGGGGGACAGGGGGAAGCCCCAGCAACCCGCTGGTAGGTTCTAGAGAGGGGGCGTGGCCTAAGTGGAGCGAGGCCACGCCCCTTGGGAGCATAAAGGGAGCCCTGAGCGAGAGCTCGGGGCTGTCGTTTCGAGTGGGATCTCCGTCGTGCTGTTGAAGATCATCGCCATCGTCGCTGTCGTCTTCACTCGATATTTCGCTGTTAGACGGTAGTTGGCTGTCTCGGTTCAGCGCCGTCAGTGTTAGACGGTTAGTGTTGTGTATAGGTGAGCAACCCACGTAGAGTTGTGTATAAGCGAGCGACAGAAGAGTGTGTACCAGTGTAGGGTGTGTATTGTGCAGTGACACAACTGCTGTCCAGCAGCGGCAACTGCGGTGGACAGTTAGTGCACACGCCATTGAGCATATACACGGGTGTGCCAGCAGGGCAGAGGAACTGGGGTAAGGTTCACAGAAGACCTGATAGGGTTCGAGAAGGGAGGCGTGGCTAGGGCAGAGCCAAGCCATGCTGAGTAGAATAAAAGCAGCGGAGAGTGAGAGCTCCAGGCTGCCGTATCTGGCAGTGGACTCGTCTCGTCGTTGCTGTCGTCGCCTTCTTCGTCGCTGCCGCCTTCGCCTGATCATTGCGCGGCCGGACAGTAGTTGGTTGTCTCAGTTGATACCGTCGGTGCAACGCGGACAGGGTTGTGTCTATGCCAGGCCATACGGCAGCGTGGTCGAGAGAGAGAGAGGAGGCCGGAGTTGGTGTGAACGGATAATAAAGAGAGAGATGGTGCCTCCTGCAACTACCTCGTCTCTGCCTGAGTGTGTGCACCGCACACCACACGCACACACACGCCGGGAGGAAGGAGGACACAACACATGTATGTGTGTAGTAAGTGCTTGCTTACATGTATGTGTGTCGTTAGTCCTTGCTAACATGTATGTACGTAGTAGGTGCTTGCTAACAATCAGTATCGATGGCGATACAGAGAACGTACGCATGTCTTTGTCTTTATATGAGGGTGATATAAAAGTTACTTGCTCACTGTACTACGAACCCAGCCACCTGAGTTTGATTCCTGGCCACTAATGACGCCAGTTGTTCGTGGTATCTGAAACTATCATGGGCCTCCCTTGAGTCGATTCAGCCTCAAATGGGCATCTTGAACCAATGTGTTAACATTAGCACCGGGAAAACAAAGTTTGTTCTTGCCACACCGCCACAACGTACATTATGCCAGTCTTAAAGGGCGCTGACTAAAAGAATATGCCACAACGGTAACTATGACTAAATTGGACACCTGTGCCTCTTGGTGGGAATGGTAGTGGTCGTGGCAATGGTATAACGTTATGCACCCAGCGCTGCAATTTCCAGAACCCGACCTCAATTGTTAGTCACTACCGAACGTGACAACGAGATATTGTGCCTGGCATGGGCTTCCATAAGATGACAGCTTAAAATGAGAAATAAGTACCTGGTGAGTGGTGAGATGTTTCTGGTGAGGTGGCTAGACATCGGCAGACAAGCATAGGTCGCCTACCTCATCGTTACTGTATGTATGCTGAACTTTTTTCGCACCATAAATAGCCAACTGTGCACTCACGGGGCAGTGCTATATTATTATGTGTGAAATGTGTGGTTGCGTGTTTTTGAGTGTGTGTTTGCATATGTATTAAAAGAGTGCATATGAATAAAATGGGGCCTTACCACCATCAGCCTCACAAAAAACAAAGCAACTACCTGGACATTTTATGTCATCAAAACTCCCTTGCCTCAACTCCCCATGAATGATGGGGCCATTATGGAGAGAGTAGAGAAGTTTGTGTACTTGGACAGTGTCCTCATGACCAGCTCCGGTTTGGTAGCCAAGGTCTCATTCCAAATCAGTCGAGCGGCATTACATTTTCATCGGCTGCGTAACGCTGTGTGGAAGTTACCTGACCTGTTGCTCCATACAAAGCTCCGTGTCTTCTCAGTCACAGTAATGTCCTCTCTTGCTTCTGCTTGCAAAACGTGGAGCCCTCAAAAGAAACATCTATAGTAGCTTGAAAAATCAACCTAGCCTGGGTTTAACCAGACTGGATTGTGTGAGGAGTTCACAAATGCTTGAAAGATCTGGACACAGTCCCATCAGTGAGCTCCTCCGTCAAGCGAGGTTGCGTTGGCTGGTTCATGTAGATTGCATGTGCAGCCACTGCATGCCCAAGCAGCTTCTGTTCAGCCGATAGATGGGGCTAAATGGGCGTGGCATGGGCTAGAGAAGAAATTGACTGATGTGGTACAGAAGTATCTGGAGTTGATTGGACTTGCCGATTACATGTACCAGCAGTGTCAAGATTGGCTTCTGTGGAGGAGGTTCGTGAAGGATGCTGCTAAGAAGTTGGAAGCAGTTGCCCTCTCGCAATAACCGAGGGCAGAGGAGCGATGCTCACAACAACGAGTAGAATGCTCGGCGGCGGGGAGCACAGTTGGTGCATCTGCCAGTAATCTCAGGTAGTCAACCCATGGCACCTGGGTCTGTTCCATGGCCTCCTGGCAGTGGGCCTTCAACATTTCACGTGGCCTCAAAGTGCACCTAGTATGGCACAAGCGCTGTGGTGATGTCACCGCCATTTAGTGGTGAATGGCGGTTATAGTTGTTGCGTATGTACACAGAGTGATTAGCCGAACTTGGTGAACTGCGTTCAATTTCCGACCACGGCTAAACATGTGTAGAGTAGAGATGTACGCAGTGTGCGCAGTTGAGCGGGTGCAATTGAGGACGGGCAGGTGTGCGCGTTGGAGCATGAGGTTGGCGCCGGAAAGCTGGCAGTAATTAAGGGGAGAAGCGGGTGCAATCGAGGTTGAGCAAGTGCGCGTGCTCGGGCAGGAGGTTGGTGCCGGAGAGACGGGAGATGGGGGCGATGATTAGGGATTAATGAGTGCGAGAGGCGCCGTGGAGGCGACAGCTTAAGTGGAGAGCACGTGATGACTCGGAATGAGGAGAGGTATATCAGCGGGAGTGTGTGTGAGTAGAGAGAGTTGTTCGGGGACCAAGAGAGAAGACATCTCGACGCTGCCGCTCGAGCCGTCAACGGGACCTCGCCCCTCACACCATCGCCGGGTGGGTGTTGGCTGAACCCCCCGCCCAGGACAGACGGGTGAGTGGGTACGGGGCAGCGTAGGAGAGGGCAGCGGCGAGATAGGAGAGAGTAGGTTAGGAGAGAGTAGGTGAGGTGCAGAGTCGGTGAAATTAGAGGAGGTGAGGTGTGGAGTAGATGAGAGTGGGTAGTAGGAGAAACTGAGTATGTGGTGACAGTGGAAGGCAGTCATAGGAGTGCCTACAATGGGTGTGAGAGTATGATTAATAAAGTGTAAGCAGGTGACCTGTTACTCCGTGTCAATGTGAGTAATTTCGAGACATGACACATGGGTGGTGAGTGTCTGATCTGGCTATGGCCTATAATTTTTTGGTTCTTTCAGTAAAGTCACGTAAATAGAAAAATTATAATAAAAATGGCTATGGCCTCGCCCGGATAAACTCAGCCTTGAATGAGTAGCTGGTGACTAGGCGACTCGTAGCCATAGCCATTACTAGAGGTATACTTGATGTGGTGTGCCAGAGGCAGAAATATTTTCTGGCATGTTGACCCAAATAGAAAGATCGACTCGGCAGAAATTATAGATTGAGTGTAAGCCTGCGATGTTGCATTATCATGTTGGCATTGTATGGCCGTGCGTGCGTGTGCGCATAGGAATGTAGCACCACCTGCGAGGAGTAGGTGTGTCCATCCGTGCCGCACACCGGTGATGGCCGCACCACAGGGCAGCTCTTGCAGCCCCCAGGTCCCTCTGCTGGTTCAGCAGGCCGCTGTGCCACCTTGGTGTGTTTCATGCTTGAAAACACGTGCACACGGAGACATACAAGCTGTTAACTATCCTCCGCTAAAGCAGCTTTGCCGAGCGAGTGGTGGCTTTCCATGCTTGTAATCCAGCACTGCGGATGCAGTGAGAGTTGGTGTATTACAAATATGCTGTGTAGTTCCTTTCCAGCGGGCGTCAAGGAGGTGACATACACTGGCTTGCCAAGAGAAGGCGGTCCAGCAAATGTGGAATCCACCTCTTCTATTTGTGAGACAAAAAGAATTGCCCATTGCACGCATGCGATTTATCTGGGTGTTCCGGTTTCTTCCCACATGTAAACACTCATTAATTGGCCGATAACACTTGAACATACAGTTAAGCTGGGGGGTGGGGAGGGGGGGAATTTGGCACTGACTAACTGCCTTTCGCTTTTGTCTGTGGTTCCTCTCACGTTGAGAGTGAGCGAATACTATTTACGTTGCAAGTTTAAATAAAACAATTAATTAATTAATGTACATGCGGGGATTAATGTCAGCTGAGTGTCCGGGTCAGCAACCCGAAAATTAAGCCCTGCTTAAACTTCCATACCCCTTGCTATTGCAGTGGCTATGAGTCACATGCCAACTCCAGTCTACATTATTATTCAGTGAGAAATTTAAGCCATGATTACAACTTGTATAAATATTTCACAGCCATTAGTCACATGCCTATGCCAGAGTTAGATTTCTATTGCATTTGTCTGGGTCAGGGACCCAGAAAATATTTCATAACCCGCATATCACATCCAGTATACCTCTTTGTTTATGGCTGTGGCCAGGAAAATATCCAGTGATAAATTAAACCCTGAGTAGGCAAGCAACTCTTTTGCTGATCCACTTTAGGATTGAGGCCCCCTCCATGCCAGTCCTGGATAAGTGAATTTTGTCTACCCCGGTGAGAACACAAGGGACCATGATTAGTCTAATTTGCAAGAGTGACCTCGGGCATTAGTTTGATAATAGCGAGGCAATGGCTGCTATGCATAATTTATCCGGTTAGTGTGGGTTCTTGAAGCTGGGGAACATAGTGGTGGAAGGTTATAAGTAAATTACAATAATTATTTTTTCTACACTGCCCTCTGCTACCCACCACATAGTGCTGCGAACACACCCATAAAACACCAAAGGCAACGATCCCAGGTAAAGTCTACATATATTTGGTACAAGTGCGCACCTATTTAGGCTGGCATAGTGCATGAGGGGGTGGTGTGATTAGCTAAACGCCTGGCCACCTTAATCTTCCTAGCGCTGATGTTTATATGCCGCACCAGATAATCATTTAACGCTGAGTCAGCCTAGAGCAGACCCAGGACCAGTTTAAGCTGGGAATCCAACTTATGTTGCCAGGTTCATAATTTAGTGTGCTCTATCCATTGTACCACCTCTCCTTAATACACCCACATATAAATATGCAACACACCCATTGACACAATCTTTTAATGCATCCACAACAACAATCACCACCGTTAAACACTAAACGGCGATCACATCACCATGGTGCCTGTGCCCGGTAAGGTGCACTTTGAGCCAAATGGCAAGAGGCCATGAGATAGGCCCAGGCTTATGGGTCAAATGACTGTGACGAATAGCACCCACACACAACCAATTAATTCAATCACACACAGAGACAAATACAAAGATCAAATATCCCCTGTATAGCCTTAACAGACTGTAGGGGAAAGTGCTGTTAGCGAGCACCTATAAAGGCAGAGGCAGGCACGGCACATGAGGGGGTGGGTGGCCAACACCACGCCCGGTCGCCTTTGTCTCCCTCGTGGCGATGTATACACATTGCACCAGGTAATGATTTTAGGCTGAGTCGACCTAGGGGAGGCCCAGGACCGGTTCTAATAATCGTCACCACTGGTGTTGGCCGTGAGCGGGAATCAAACCCGGGTCGCCAGGTTCGTAGCACAGCGCGCTAACCGCTACACCACCACTCCCCACACAGAGATACACACAGCATCTATAAATCATGTATAATAATGCCCTTAATCCAAGAAAGCTCCAATGAATCTTCATACTTTTCAGGATAATCCTAAATTTGAATGTTTGGTCAGTTCCATTAATAAGTATCATGTAATAGAAAGAGTACCCAGAGAAAATACAAACATATGAGGAGATAACACTCAGAGATCAGCACATAACTATTTTATAATCCATGTTCTGTCCTGCCATCTCTTGGCCACTTCACAACCCATTTATATATAAAGACAAATATCTCCCTTAGAGTCTTAACAGACTGTTAATTGGGTGCTGCAAGGGGCATGCTGCCAATAAGGGGTTCCCTAGGCTAAAAACTGTGTTATTGGATATACTGTGTTAGGTAATGGGTGCAATATAAATGCAAGTATTGTTATTCTTATCATCCTAGCACATTTATTCTTAATTATTTTGGGTAGGTGTATTTTGCATGACAGCTTGATGTACTCATACTCTTTGTTTTTTTCGGTAAAGTCACGTAGGTAAAAAAGAAAATAAATAAATTAAATCACAACGTTTTGGAGGCAACACCAGCTTCTGTCTTCAGGTAGAACCGTCACAGCAAAATGACTTATCAAGTGAAGAGAGCTCTAAGAGACACAAGATTATATACAGGTTAAGGGGGGGGGGGGAGGAGCCAGGATGGGCCGTGGGGGGGGGGGCTACGTTAAGCCGCCTTTTGTTATGCTGCAGGGGATTAGGAGGACGGATGAGCGGATGGGCGGAGAGAAGTGTGCCGTGGTTGAAAAAATTACACACATGATGTGTTTTGGCTGTGAAGGATGGTGGACGTTACATAGCTCTAACATTAAACCCACAAGATCTGGTCCAAAATAAACCAATTTGCGAATCACAACATTGATCCTGAAGGAAGCCTACATATGAAATCACAGCGCAGCACACTAAACAATGTTCTACTGCTCTCATGCACACATATACGCCCACTAAATACCACACAGATCCCCTTGTCTTCCATTGATAAAGCAGTTAAAATTATGGAAGCGAGTCCCAATTTTGGAGAGAAAGGCTCACCAAATAATGTGCGTGGCATCACGTAATCCGACCACTTTTTTGTTTTCAGCACAAGATGGCATAGCCTGTATGTCTTAAGGGTAAGGCTACCAAATTTACCAGTTTCAGAAAAGCTGTCCCCCTGATTTTGTGAAAATTATAATTTTGTTTTGCTTTTAAAATGTCTGGCTTGATGCTCGACTCATGATATGGACAAAGGGTAGGGCTACCTGACCAGTGGGTGGGAGCCAATGCTAACCAGAGGAAGCCATTGTGGGCAGGGCTAGCGTTAGAATAGGTGTGGTTATACTCTTTGGTTCTTTCGGTAAAGTCACGTAGATACAAAATAAATAAAATCACGAGGTTTTGGGCGCAACACAAGTGCGCATCATCAGGTGGAACAACCACAGCAATAAACAATTGCTGAAGTGGGCAAAAGGAGGCTGCTAGTGACACGAGGCTATATATAAGTAAGAGAGGTTGGGGGGAAAGCCAGGGAGGAGAGATAGAGAGGGTGGGGGTATGGGGTAGGGGGAGTGGCGAAATGCAAGCCCCAACCCGAGCTCGAGTACAACACAATGCCGGGGCTGGGAAGTGCAAGCTCCAACCCGAGCCCGAGTACGACAAAATGTCGGGTCTGGGAAATGAGCGGGGCTGGAGGGTAGGAGGTTGAAGAAACTGGAGATGCGGATAAGAAGGCAAACCAAGGTTCCAGTGCCTGACACCTTATCAATAATTGAAGATTTAGTCCAACATGGACTGAACCCTGAGGTTCCTACTCTGGTTAGGCAATGCCTTACCAACACTTACTTCACCTGGAATGGTACTTTCTACAAACAAAATGAAGGTACCCCAATGGGTTCCCCCTTATCACCAGTGATAGCGAATATTTTCATGGAGAAATTTGAAATAGATGCCATCCAGACATCCACCCTACGTCCTTCCTTGTGGAAGAGATATGTGGATGACACTTTCGTCATTTGGCCAAATGGCCTGCCAGCATTGAACCAATTTCTAAACCACATTAATTCCATACACCGATCCATCAAATTCACCATGGAAGTGGAGAAGGATGGTAAGCTACCATTCCTGGATGTTTTGTTTCAGAAGAAACCTGATGGCTCTTTGGTACACTCTGTCTACAGGAAAGCCACCCACACATATTCCTATTTGAAACCTGATTCCCACCACCATCAAGCACAGAATAATTCCTCATCAAAACACTACACCATAGGGCCCATTGCATTTCTGACCAACACCACCTAGCCAGTGAATTGGAACACGTACACCAGGCCCTTAAGATGAATGGATACTCGGACCGCATTATCCGCAAAGCGGTTTCTCCAACCATGGAGAAACAACCCCCTAAGACGCCGATCAAAACCATCACGTTACCACACATAGCAGGCGTTACCAAAAAGATTGCCAAAATCTTAAACAAACACAAGATGCAGGTTCGATTCAGTACAGTACACAAAATCCGTGACGTAATCCCAACTGTGAATGATGTCATTCCTGACATGCAATATTCGGGAGTCTACAAACTAAGTTGCTCCTGTGGTGATTGTTACATTGGGGAAACGAAACGGCATGTGTCGGACCGTGTTCGCGAGCACAAGACAGATCTGAAACACGGCAGGACTAATACTTCCGCCGTGGCTGACCATTGTTATAGCGCTGTGGGCTCTCATGATATTGTTTTTTTCGAGACCAAGGTGCTCTGCAAACCTTCGGGCTACTAGCAAAAGTTTGTTCATGAAGCCATCCAGATATATAAACATAGACATAACTTCAACCGAGAAGATGGATACAAATTGAGCAATCATTGGAAGAATGTTATTAACCAGGTAAAACCTTACCTGCTTAAAAGTTTGCCTACGTATCCGCATCTCCAGTTTCTTCAGCCTCCTACCCTCCAGCCCCGCTCATTTCCCAGACCCGACATTGTGTTGTACTCGAGCTCGGGTTGGGGCTTGCATTTCGCCACTCCCCCTACCCCACACCCCCACCCTCTCTATCTCTCCTCCCTGGCTCCCCCCCCCCTCTTACGTATATATAGCCTCGTGTCACAAGCAGCCTCCTTTTGCCCACTTCAGCGAATGTGTATTGCTGTGGCTGTTCCACCTGATGATGCGCACTTGTGTTGCGCCGGAAACGTCGTGATTTTATTTATTTTCTACCTACGTGACTTTACCGAAAGAACCAAAGAGTATGGATTCCTGCAGTCACGAAAACTTCAAATCTAGGCGTGGCTATGTAAAAGAGGGTGTGGCTAACAGAGGCAGGAGCTGTCAACTTCACCACGACTTGTCCCAGTCGAGCCTCCCAGATCTGTGGTAACCCTTACTTCAGGGGAGCAATAATAGATGGAGATAGACACCAGTTTGGGATGTGATTGTCGGTCATTATACATGATACGCCATACCTTACCACACTCGCATGAATAGACACACACACGCCAATGTTATCCTTCTCTTTTAAAATTCATCACACGTGAAAAGCACGCTAACGATTTGACAGTAATGATAATTACACATCTACTCGTTTAAGTGGGTTTGAATAATCAATCTGGATTCTCAAGCGGCCCCGTGTTTGCGGTTATTTAAAAAATATAACGAGCGAACGCGAGGACATCACATACAACGCATAAATAAAGTGGGGAAGCAATGCCGAGACTTACGGCTCACAGCAATCGCCTTCGTCACACTTATTGGTGTTGTAATTGCTATCACTATTTTTATTGGTGAAATTATTATTATTGTGGGGGGGGGGGGGGGACTGCAGCAGAGCGCCTTGTAAGCCGTTTAGGAGTAGTTAACACATTAAATATGAAGCAAAAAAAAGAATACATCCCCTCCTCTGTAATTGACCACTACGTTTTTATCTATAAAGTGGTGTTTTCACCTCCTTTCAAAGCTGTTGAATAAAGGAAATTATTTTCTGTTTCTCTGAGAAAGATGGCTTGTTTTGGGGTTTTTGTTATATTTTAATCATTTACCTGACACAAAGGCAGCCTGAGCCGCTTCCGATTGGAATACAACTGAATTAAGCCAATTCAACGCTGCTAAAACCTAAACATTAATAATTATTCATGCAACAACCAGTATCAATATTGTAATACGTTTACAGTAATGTGGATATTAACATGGACAACGATATGAATTTTTACATTAAAAGTACATAAACCTTAACATGGAAAACGCTCAGAATATTAATTGGAATAACCACTGAAGAGTAAACACATTCCTGCGGAGGGAGCTGGTAGGAACGTTGGGTTGCTCGGTCAATGGCCAGGGTCAACGGCGGCGTGGTGTATTCCGCAAATATGCCCGACTGTGAGGGCGGGCACAAGCCGGCGTGAGTAGGTTAAACGTTGAGTTTTATAAGGGCACCACGGGGTGACCAGCCCCTCCCCACCCCCCCACCCAGCCTCACCCTCCCCACCCAGCCCCTCCCCACGCCCTCCCCACCCCCTCCCCACCCTCCCCACCCCACCCAGACCCTCCCCACCCCACCCAGCCCCTCCCCACCCTCCCCTCCCAACTCAGCCCCTCCCTCCCCACCCAGCCTCTCCCTGCACGACGGACGGACACAATAATCCCCTGTGGGCTGGTGGAACCAGTGGGTTCCTACGAGTATAACAGGAATAACTTATGGGCAAATATATATTTTAATATTCCGCTTTCCAACACGCAAAATGTAAAATAATGGTAGAAAAAATCGTGAATTGTTCTTCAGTAAGACAATTCAGTGGGCTCACATGACATTGACTTCTCCAAGACAGAGGCTTGCAGAGGTTCTCTGCAAGCCATCTGGCTACCATGAGAGATTCGTTCATGAGGCGATCCACATATACAAACACAGAGACAATTTCAACCGAGAAGATGGATTCTGGCTCAGCAATCATTGGAAGGACGTAATAAACCACTTCGGATCTTAAATGATTGTTGTTCACGTTTATGGTGACTTTCAGACCGCAGTCCACTCACTGGCATTAACTGTGTATCTTGTGTTCTCCACAGGGAAGGCATTATTTGCTCCGCTGCGGATCCCCTGCCACCGTTTTCCCATTCACATGTTTCATTGCTTCTACATACTATTAACATGCCCTCCCTTTGGTGCTGCTGATCCTGCATAATGCATGGGCATAATATGACTTTGAAACCCCCCCGCCCACCTCCTACGCATTTCCCATGAATATGCTAAATTCCTCTTGATATGCACATTCTTTTGTTAAGGCTCTCTTCTTCTTCCACCTCCAACTCAGCTTATATACAAGCTCCTAGCTTGGCAGTGTCTCATTCTTCACCTGAAGACGGCTGCTTGCGTTGTAGCCGAAACGTCGTGAGAATTATTTGATTTTATTATGTTTTATTTTTATTATTTTATTACTTCCCTTCTACGTGACTTTACCGAAAGAACCAAGAAGATGAATCCCTGCAGTCACGAAAGCTTTAAATCGAAATTTAAGACAATTAAAGTTGAGAGTTTCTGAATTCGAACACACTTCAAGACGATGTACAGATATTTTGGCCATGCGCATCGATAAGGCTTTACTTAGACTGTAGCTAGAAACTATCGATAGAGACAAAACGAAAATAGGATTGGACTCAGTGAATATCCCGAACATCATTCAGATAGATGTGTGCAAACGGCACCACATGTAGTGTGGCACAACATTTCCAGCGAGTCCTGGCCTACGCCGACCGCATGAAATGAGAACTTTACAAAAAGTTATCCCTCAAAGAATGACCAACCAGGGACTATTGAAATGGATCTCCATAGGCAATGGATACCCATAGTCATTTATACACATTCATTAACCCCCCCCCCCCTCCCCCCACTTTGCGCAAGAGCGCAGAAGTGTGTTCACCACATCTACGCCTCTATATAAGGAATGAAACAGGTGGAATTCTCCACAAATCTGGCTGTCGTCTGATGAAGCTAGTTGAAATTATTGTCGAAACATCGTATTCAGTTTGTAAATGTTGTGGCTTGGCTCTCCAACACAACGGTGTGCTGTACTAATGACGAATTGGCACGATCTGTTTACGTGACAACCCTTACTAGTTGGCTGTGTCGGGTGGTGGCGATCTAACCCAAAAAACTCTATTATGGAAGATACTACTAAAGTCACTAGATAATACTGTAGAGTCAGTAGACACTGATATAGAGCCATTAGATGCTACTATAGCGTCACTAGATATTACTATAGAGTAAGTGGATATTACTGTAGAGTTAGTAGATACTACTGTAGAGTCAGTAGATACTGCAATATAGTCAGTAGATACTATTGTAGAGTCAGTAAATACTACTGTAGAGTCAGTATATACTACTGTAGAGTCAGTATATACTACTGTAGAGTCAGTAAGATACTGTTGTACAGTCAGTGGATACTGCAATACAGTCAGTAGATACTTCTAGATTTGAAGCTTTCGTGACTTCAATGATTCATATTCTTAGGTTTTTTCGGTAAAGTCACGTAGGTAAAACATTAAAATTAATGAAAGTAAAATAAAACAAAATAAAAAATAAAAATCACGACGTTTCGGTGGCAACACAAGTCTCCGTCATCAGGTGGGACCGTCACAGCCAGATTAGCTGCATCAAGTGAGGCAATGATTCAAGATGCAATCCCTTAAAAGCAAGTTGGAGGGGGGAGGAGAGGGGGCTCATCAGAATGTGGCAGCCAATGAATGGAACGTATTGGGAGGGAGGGGGGCGCCAAGCACAACGCATCGGGAGGGGGAGGGGGGCGGAGCCAAAAGGATGTGCTAGACGATATGCTCCACGGCGCGAAAGCGGCCGCTGCCGCACACGCCAACGCATTGGACAGAGAGGGGGAGGGGAGGCCCAATACACATGATTGAAAGGCACGAAAATGCCCATGTTTATACCAATGCTGGCTGAACAACGAAGAGAGAGCACTGTTAAACAATGGGGATGTTAACACTCGGTAAAGTAAAGTAAAATAGTGTCTGTCAGATAAGATGGTCCAAAAAAGTGTAACTAAGTCTTTTTCGCGTGGTTGATAACATCTTTCCAATGATTGCTAAGTTTGTACCCATCATCACGGTTGAAATTATGTCTGTGTTTGTATATTTGTATGGCTTCGTGTACAAACCTTTGATGGTAGCCAGTAGGTTTGCAGAGAACCTTGGTCTCGGAAAAGACAATTCCATGAGAGCCCATAGAGTGTGTCCTCACCGAACTCCAAACAGATCTCATTTAAAGCTAGCCTATCACTAATCTCGGAGAGAATAAGGTTACTCCGATCTGAACTCGATAATTTAGACAAGACTCTCTTACAAACACATTTAATGTTAACACAAAAAATGTCACCTTCTGATTGGAACCACGTTGATAACATGACTTCTGCTTCTGCTGACTCAATGTCAGCCAAATGCAAAGCTAACCTGATTTCTAAATTCAACCTCCTATCTAAAAAGAAACCAGAGCCACACATCGCAAAGCTGGATGTTAACAAGACCGTGATTAATCAGAGTAACATTCCAATTTCTTACAATCTAAAAACGGTACTGGCCAAAGGACTAAATTTCGCCGTCACCCCTAAATATATACCAGTAGAGGATATGATTTCTCAGATTGATGTAGCCCTCAGAGGCATAGGACACATCCATGCGGATGTAGCAAGAACTGAAATAGCTACTATTCTTAAGAATGCTAAGAAATCCACTAGTAACATCAGAAAAAACGAACGCTCTGAACTCGCGAACTTAAAAAAGAGAGATGATATAGTCATCCTCTCGGCAGACAAGGGCAATGCCACGGTCACCATGGATAAAGATTCATACAACAACAAAATCCTGGACCTTCTTAATGATGGGAGTTACTCCAAAATTAAAAACGATCCCACTAAAAGCCTAACGACAAAAACCAACAGTATTATCACGAGTTCGACTTCCCTAATCGAACCAAGCAAACGTCCCTCTCTAAAACCATCGGCGGCAAGACCTCCCAGACTCTATGGTCTTCCCAAACTCCATAAAGAAGGCACCCCACTACGACCCATCATGTCGACGATAAACTCTCGTACGTACAAACTAGCCCGTTTTCTATCAGATACTCTGCTCCCCTTCACAGGCAAGACCTCTTCGGCAGTACTCAACTCAACCCAATTAGTCTCTATGGTTAAGGACATGTTACTATCTCCTGATGACATCCTCGTCAGCTTTGATGTAGTATCTTTGTTTACCAAAGTCCCAGTACCGGACATCCTAACAATAATTGAGGACTTAGTCCAACATGGATTGAATTCTGATGTACCTGCGCTGGTTAGGCATTGCCTCACCAACACCTATTTTACCTGGAATGGCACCTTCTACAAACAGAATGAGGGTACCCCTATGGGCTCCCCCTTGTCACCAGTTATAGCCAACATGTTCATGGAAAAGTTTGAATCAGACGCCATCCAGACATCCACCCTGCGTCCTTCCCTGTGGAAGAGGTATGTGGATGACACTTTCGTCATCTGGCCACATGGCCTCCCAGCATTGAACCACTTCTTGGACCACATCAATTCTAGACACCCATCCATCAGATTCACCATGGAAGTGGAGAAAGACGGTAAACTACCATTCTTGGATATTCTGTTTAAGAGGAGGCCTGACGGATCCTTGGGACATTCTGTCTACAGGAAAGCCACCCACACAGATTCCTACTTGAAACCGGATTCCCACCACCACCCATCTCAAAAGAATTATCTCATCAAAACGCTATACCACAGAGCCCATGGCATTTCTGACCAACACCACCTGACCGATGAATTAAGACATATACATCGGGCCCTCAGGATGAACGGATACTCTGACCGTACTATCCGCCAAGCTGTCTCTCCCACCACACAGAAACAGCCACATGAAACTCCGACCAAAACTATCACGTTACCATATGTAGTGGTGGTATTGACGTGCGCCGACTGTGACAGTGATGGATCACGGGGCGGCGCGGGGTGCGGGGTTGGGCACGCGTTGTGGGCGTGGTGTGGACGCGCGCGCCGGGAGTGACAGATGACGGGGCGGCGCGGAGTGAGTGGTGAGGCACGATGAGATGTGGGAAAAGAGGATCGTAGCCAGCGCCCGGCGATTGGTCGAATAAGTGGGTGCTCGCAGCGACGTCCGCAGGTGGGGTATAAAGGGGGACGCGCGAGAGCACTCGGGGAGAGTTACCCAGTTGAAGACCCGAAGACGGAGCTGAAGACTTAGTCGCCGAGTAGCTAAGTGGATGTTGGTCATCCGAGTAGCTCAGTGGCGTTAGTCGCCGAGTAGCTAAGTGGATGTTGGTCATCCGAGTAGCTCAGTGGCGTTAGTCGCCGAGTAGCTAAGTGGATGTTGGTCATCCGAGTAGCTTAGTGGGCGTTAGTCGCCAAGTAGCTAAGTGGGTGTTTGTCACCCGAGTACTAAGTGGATGTTGGTCATCCGAGTAGCCCAGTGGCGTTAGTCGCCGAGTAGCTAAGTGGATGTTGGTCATCCGAGTAGCTCAGTGGGCGTTAGTCGCCAAGTAGCTAAGTGGGTGGTTGTCACCCGAGTACTAAGTGGATGTTGGTCATCCGAGTAGCTCAGTGGGCGTTAGTCGCCAAGTAGCTAAGTGGGTGTTTGTCACCCGAGATACAAAGTAGGTGTTAGTCACCTGTAACCAAGTTTGATAAAATAAAGAGTGTGTTACCCGTGAAGTCGTCTCCCGCCGAGTTACTACATTACAACTGGCGTCAGAAGTAAACCTGTCTTCAAGAAGTATGGACACAAGGAAGACTACCCGTACCCACGAGCGAGGTCGGGATGACGACGGCGTGCCGGGGACACCGACCTCGGGAGTAGAGGACGAGGAGTTGCCGCCGATGCAGCACTTCGCGGTGATGGCCGACGCTCCGCTTGCCTCCGACACCAGCCTCCAGGACGCGCACTCCCGGTTGGCGGAGTTGCTACTCGCCGCCGCCGCTGTCTTGGCCGACATCTCCGTTCCGGCGAGCGGAAAAACGGCTGCGGGGGTCGTGGAGGAAGCGACGTTGGAGGATTCCCGCCAAAAGGCGCTTCGCGCCAAAAGTCTGGAAGTTGCCGCCGTTTTTGGGGGGCCGCCACCGATTGGCGGGAAAGACGGACGCCACGTGGCCGGACACCTCTGCGCAGCGCAGCCCACGTCATCAGCGCGCGCCGGAGCCCTCCATTTTGCGCCTGACAACCGAGCCGACATTTTACACAACTCCAGCGGAGCGCGGGAAAATCTCTCCGACGGCGACGACGATCGGGTCCTCCAGCAAAGATTACCCGCGCTGTCGGCGTTCAAGGCGGATGGGGGCGACTGGGGAGCCTTCCAACGAAGGTTCCTCGCTCATCAGGAGATGTCGGGGTGGTCCGACACCACTGCCCTGCGTGCGTTGCCAGCGATGCTTGACGACGACGCGCTTGCAGCCTTCACATCTGCTGCAAGGTCGTCCCGCTCTACGCTCCAGGCCGCACTACACCTGATGGCGAAGGTGTTCGGGCCGCCCTCCACGTGTCGCCACCAGTTCTACGATCGGCGGAAGGTGGCTGGGGAAACGACGCTAGCCTACTGCACGGCACTACTCGCCTTGGCGGACGCAGCTTTTCCCCGCATGGATAAGGAGGGGAAGGACGCCATGGTGACGGAGCAGCTGCTGGTGTTGGCCCACGAGTTGGGGGTCCCCATCAACGTGGCAGACGAGATGGAGATCTGCTCCCTGGCGATCGCCACGAGCATTCACGCGTACGAGGTCCTCAAACGCAAGCCGGGGGTCGTCTGCAAATGGCCGGGGAACGCGGCACTGGCCGCCACTATCGCCGAACCTCAGCCAGCTGCGGTGCAGGAGCAGGCCTTCGCTGCATCGCGTCCGGGGGAGTGGAGAACGGGAGGTCGTTCGCCCACACGTTCGCCCCGCAAGCTGGAGCAACCGAAACCTACGACGTCCGTCGTCTGCTACAACTGCGGCCTTCGGGGTCACGTCGCAGCCGGGTGCCGGGCCCCGCGTCAGCGCGCCGCAGGACCACGTCGGGACGACGACCAGGGCCACAAGTCATCCCAACAAAACCCGGCAAGTCGCGGCACCTCACACGTTCGGTCCACAAACACGGCACATTCGGGTCGCCGCTTCGCGGTGGGGGGTTCGCGGCTGGGTGCCGGGGGTTCAATTCGGCGAGGGGGGTCCGTACGCGGCCCGCAAGCAGTCGAGTGGTCCGAATTGGCCCACAGGATCGTGGCTGCGTCAGCCGGGTCGTCCGTGGTAACGGGGTTCATTGACGGGGTTGAGGTCCGGGTGCTTGTTGACATGGGTGCGTCGGCCACCATCATCTCGGACCTTATTTATAACATTCTTCCCGTCCAAAGTAGACCCCTTCTGCCAGTAGACGTGCCATTTTATGCGGCGAATGGGGGATCCCTGGGGATCATCGGCCAGATTCGGGCGACTATTTGCATTGGTGACATTAAATTAGCGGGCCCTATTTTTGTATCATCATCGCTGGCCGTTCCCTGTTTGCTAGGTACGGACTTTTTGTCAAAAATGCCCATCAAAATTCTTATAGATCAGGCCTGCATAGAGCTTCCGTCAGGTCGGCGGGTTGCCTTCTTGTCGAGCCCTATCAAAGTGCGCACGGTTTGTGCGACGGTGCAGGCGCTGGCGACTCACACTGTACGGGTACCCCCGGGATCGCAAATGTTAGTACCCCTTCGGTTCAGGAAGCCACTCGAGGTGGGTGCGGAGGCACAGGGGGTGCTGTTGGGGCCGTCAAACAGAGCCAGTAAGGGCCTCGACTTAGCGGTTGCTCAAACCATGGTGAGAGGGGACAGTGAGCCGTTCGTGATGGTCCTGAATACGGGGTCGCGGCCGGCCGTAATTGCGCAGGGAACGGTGCTGGCTCACGCCGCGCCGCTGCCCGTTGAGGAACGGCTCGTGGCTCAAGCAGATTTTACTGTCGAGTCGCATCCTCAAAGTGATGAGGGGACTGAGTGGTTGGACTCGCTGTGTGCGGGTTCTGCTAACTTGTCCGGGGTGCAATTGGGAGCATTGAGGGGTTTGCTCATCGAGTTTGCTGACGTGTTCAGCAAACATAAGTACGATATCGGCTGCACTGACCTGTTGCGCCACCACATAGCTACAGGGGACGCGGCCCCTATTCGTCAGAATCCCTTCCGGCTCAGCCCGGCCGAGAAGGAACATGTGCAATCGGCGGTTAATGATATGTTGGCGGCCGATATCATTTCGCCCTCTTCTAGTCCGTGGGGTGCTCCTATTGTCCTAGTAAAGAAACAGGACGGGTCCTTGCGGTTTTGTGTCGATTTCCGCCGCTTAAACAAAATCTCGATGGCGGATGCGTATCCGCTCCCCAGGATGGATGAGTCGCTGGATGCCTTGGCGGGAGCGCAGTTTTTTTCCACACTCGATCTGCTTTCTGGATTTTGGCAATTGCCACTCGATAACGAGTCAAAACCTAAAACTGCTTTCCGGACACCTGGGGGCCTATTTGAATTCAACCGTTTGCCCATGGGCTTACATTCCGCTCCCGCCACGTTCCAGAGACTCATGGAATTGGTTTTGTCGGGCCTCCAATGGGATACCTGTTTGATTTATCTTGACGATATTATCGTCTTTAGTCGGACTTTCGAGGAGCACCTCCAGCGACTGAGAGCGGTGTTCCTCAGGATGCGTTCCGCTAAGCTTAAATTTAAACCGGCTAAATGTTTTCTGCTTCGGGAATCGGTCAGGTATTTGGGCCATATCGTGAGTCGTTCAGGGATCTCGACGGACCCTGCTAAGACGCATTGCGTCAGCTCATGGCCAACGCCAACCTCGGTCACGGAGGTTCGTAGTTTCATTGGTTTTGCCTCCTATTACCGTCGTTTTGTCAAGCAATTTGCCACCATAGCCAAGCCCCTGCACGCTTTGACGGCTAAGGGTGTGAGGTTTCACTGGGGGGCGGAGGAGGAGGTTGCGTTCTGCTCCCTCCGTGACGCTTTGGTGCAGGCTCCCCCCTTGTGTTACCCCGATTTCACACAACCGTTTTTGCTTGACACGGACGCCAGCAATACGGGTATCGGGGGGGTGCTCTCACAGTTGGTCGGGGGGGTTGAACGGGTGGTCGCCTACGGTAGTAGGGTTCTTTCCCTCGCAGAACAACGCTATTGCGTAACTCGTCGTGAATTGTTAGCCATTGTGTTTTTTACACAGCAATTCAGGCCGTATCTTTACGGCCGTCATTTTACGGTCCGGACGGACCATGCGGCTCTACAATACGCTATGCGCGTGGCACAGCCATCGGGCCAATTGTCCCGATGGTTGGAGGTCCTTCAAGACTACCAATTCACGACGATTTACCGCAAGGGGTTGCGGCACTCAAACGCGGACGCCTTGTCGCGGTTGCCGCCGTGCACGGACTGCACATGTTTGTTGGGATCAGCGCGGTGCAAACCCCCGGTCGCCGGCACCCCGGGAGTTGCGCTCGCCGCCACTGACACCCCGGGAGAGGACGCCCCCACGGGGAGGGATTCGCTGTTGTCGTTGCCCCTCATTGAGTGGGGCCGCCTCCAGATGTCCGACAGCTCCCTACTTACGCTGCGTCGGAAAGTTGGCGCTCCCGAAGAAGGGGAGGCGCGGGTCGGTTCCTGGGTGTGCAGACAGGGCCTTTTGATGAGGTGGGACAACATGTCCCGGCGTCACGTGCTCGTTGTGCCTGTTGCTATGCGGGGTAGGGTTGTTCTGGCAGCTCATGAACGGCTCATGCATCTGGGTTTTCACAAAACGCTCGCCCTAATCCAGCGAGACTATTATTGGCCGGGGATGGGTAACGACGTGGCGAATATTCTTAAGGGATGCGTAGGGTGCGCCAAAAGGAAACCGCCACCATTGGCAGCTAATCCACCGCTGCAATCCATTCAGGTTTCGCGTATAAACGAATTGGTAGCGTTGGACATCTTGGGGCCCTTTCCGGTTACACCAAGGGGAAATAGGTTCCTGCTGGTTGGCGTGGAATACTTCACCCGATGGCCTATGGCATGGCCGCTCGCCAACCAGTCGGCTGCGGCGGTGGCGGACGCCTTTGTCCAGGGTTATGTGTTGAACAAGGGCGCCCCCGAACGCTTGCTGACGGATCAAGGGAAGAATTTTTCGAGCGTTTTGTTGCGCGAGGTGTGCGACCTGTTGGGTACAAAGAAAGTGCGTACTTCCCCCTACCACCCGCAGACTGACGGGATGGTTGAGCGTCTGAACAGGACGATTACGTCTATGTTGTGCCAGCAGGTCTGCGACGATCAGGTTGATTGGGACTTACAGGTGCCGGGGGTACTCGCGGCCTATCGAATGGCCCCTCATGCGGCGACGGGGTTTTCCCCATTTTTTCTTATGTATGGGCGGGAGGCCGATCCGGCCATGGACGTCCAACTGGGGATTTCCCAGCCACGTGCAAAATCTAAATTGGCAGACCACATCAAATTTAATATCGCCAAATTGACTGAAGCGCGCGAGGCGGCAAGGTTGAATTCGCGGTCGCGGCAAATGGCGAACGAGAAATTGCATGAGCGGAGGGTGCATACGCATGATTGGAAACCAGGCGATAAGGCCTGGCTGCATTGTCCACATGCACCGTTGGCTACGTCCCCCAAGTTGTTGAGACCTTGGAGGGGACCGGTGGAAATTGTGCGGGTTGCACGACCCCAGAGTATACAGATTAAATGGGGGAAACGCCGTTGGTATGTGCACCCCTCCCGACTGAAGCCCTATGCGGCACCGTGTGACCCCGTTCTGTGCCGTGACGACCGGGCGTGTGATGTGACCGTCGACTCGGGGAGGGAGGTGTCGCAGGCTGATCCTCACGTGTCTCCACCTGACCCACCCCCAGGTGCCTCGGGCTTGACGGCTGCTGACCGTCGAGAGCCTGAACCCCGGGGCACGCACGAGTCCTCGGTGCCTGGCCGATGTCTTCCTGAACCGCCGGCACCACCGGACGTTCAACCGCGTCTGGTGCCGTACGACGGACCGGCAAGGCGGACTCGGGCTAGGTCTCAACAATTTTCATGAAGACGGTTTTTTGTGCTCTACACCGAGCTCGCCCGGTGTTCCCCTCTGCCGGGGTAATGTCCCGTTGTAGGGACGCTCGGAAGAAAAGGGGACACTGCACGAGTCGAAAGGAAAAAAAAAATTTTCCATTTATTTTTTTTGTATACACATTGCTATTGTCACTCGCCGGTTTGTATATATTGTTCTATTGTCGCGGTGGCATTGGTTGAGGGTTGCGGATGGTAGTGTTCGCGTCGTGTTGTGTTGTTAGCTTAGTTGTTGTTCTTGTTGTTGTGTTGTGTTACGGGGCACACAGGGGGGGTTTGTATATTTTTATAGCAGCCGGGGCGGCTGCGAGCTATGTGGTAGGGGGTGATGTAGTGGTGGTATTGACGTGCGCCGACTGTGACAGTGATGGATCACGGGGCGGCGCGGGGTGCGGGGTTGGGCACGCGTTGTGGGCGTGGTGTGGACGCGCGCGCCGGGAGTGACAGATGACGGGGCGGCGCGGAGTGAGTGGTGAGGCACGATGAGATGTGGGAAAAGAGGATCGTAGCCAGCGCCCAGCGATTGGTCGAATAAGTGGGTGCTCGCAGCGACGTCCGCAGGTGGGGTATAAAGGGGGACGCGCGAGAGCACTCGGGGAGAGTTACCCAGTTGAAGACCCGAAGACGGAGCTGAAGACTTAGTCGCCGAGTAGCTAAGTGGATGTTGGTCATCCGAGTAGCTCAGTGGCGTTAGTCGCCGAGTAGCTAAGTGGATGTTGGTCATCCGAGTAGCTCAGTGGCGTTAGTCGCCGAGTAGCTAAGTGGATGTTGGTCATCCGAGTAGCTCAGTGGGCGTTAGTCGCCAAGTAGCTAAGTGGGTGTTTGTCACCCGAGTACTAAGTGGATGTTGGTCATCCGAGTAGCCCAGTGGCGTTAGTCGCCGAGTAGCTAAGTGGATGTTGGTCATCCGAGTAGCTCAGTGGGCGTTAGTCGCCAAGTAGCTAAGTGGATGGTTGTCACCCGAGTACTAAGTGGATGTTGGTCATCCGAGTAGCTCAGTGGGCGTTAGTCGCCAAGTAGCTAAGTGGGTGTTTGTCACCCGAGATACAAAGTAGGTGTTAGTCACCTGTAACCAAGTTTGATAAAATAAAGAGTGTGTTACCCGTGAAGTCGTCTCCCGCCGAGTTACTACATTACACATACATAGCAGGCGTGACCATAAAGATCTCCAAAATTCTAAACAAACATAAGATCCAAGTCCGATTCAGTACAGTGCATAAAATCCGTGATCTGATTCCATCTGTGAAGGATGTCGTTCCTGACTTACAGTATCCTGGAGTCTACAAATTGAGTTGCATTTGTGGTAATTGCTACATTGGAGAAACGAAACGTCATGTTTCTGATCGTGTCCGCGAGCACAAGTCAGATCTGAAACACGGCAGAACTGATTCTTCGGCCGTTGCCGATCATTGCTACAACTCTGTGGGCTCTCATGAAATTGTCTTTTCCGAGACCAAGGTTCTCTGCAAACCTACTGGCTACCATCAAAGGTTTGTACACGAAGCCATACAAATATACAAACACAGACATAATTTCAACCGTGATGATGGGTACAAACTTAGCAATCATTGGAAAGATGTTATCAACCACGCGAAAAAGACTTAGTTACACTTTTTTGGACCATCTTATCTGACAGACACTATTTTACTTTACTTTACCGAGTGTTAACATCCCCATTGTTTAACAGTGCTCTCTCTTCGTTGTTCAGCCAGCATTGGTATAAACATGGGCATTTTCGTGCCTTTCAATCATGTGTATTGGGCCTCCCCTCCCCCTCTCTGTCCAATGCGTTGGCGTGTGCGGCAGCGGCCGCTTTCGCGCCGTGGAGCATATCGTCTAGCACATCCTTTTGGCTCCGCCCCCCTCCCCCTCCCGATGCGTTGTGCTTGGCGCCCCCCTCCCTCCCAATACGTTCCATTCATTGGCTGCCACATTCTGATGAGCCCCCTCTCCTCCCCCCTCCAACTTGCTTTTAAGGGATTGCATCTTGAATCATTGCCTCACTTGATGCAGCTAATCTGGCTGTGACGGTCCCACCTGATGACGGAGACTTGTGTTGCCTCCGAAACGTCGTGATTTTTATTTTTTATTTTGTTTTATTTTACTTTCATTAATTTTAATGTTTTACCTACGTGACTTTACCGAAAAAACCTAAGAATATGAATCAGTAGATACTACTGTAGAGTCAGTAGATACTACTATAGAGTCAGTAGATACTACTGTCGAGTCAGTATATGCTACAATAGAGTCAGTATATACTACTGTCGAGTCAGTAGATACTACAATAGAGTACGTAGATACTACTGTAGAGTCAGCAGATACAACTGTAGAGTCAGTAGATACAACTATAGAGTCAGCAGATACTACTGTAGAGTCAGTAGATACAATTGTAGAGTCAGTAGATACAACTATAGAGTCAGCAGATACTACTGTAGAGTCAGTAGATACTACTATAGAGTCAGTAGATACAACTATAGAGTCAGTAGATACTACTGTAGAGTCAGTAGATACTCGTGTAGCGTCAGTAGATACTACTGTAGAGTCAGTAGATACTACTGTGGAGTCAGTAGATACTACTTTGAAGTCAGTAGTTACTACTATATTTAGTAGATACTAGATACTACTGGAGAGTCACTCGATACTACTGACTCTATTGTATGGAGTGTGTGTAGGTGTATATGCCTACAAAATAAATATGTATTAGCATTTTGGAGGGGGGGTCGATCATTTTTGGACACCTTATAGATCAACTATTTACCCCTCACTTTCTATACCTTTTTGATTCAGGCCTTCTGTAAGGCTCTTATAATTTTGTTGATGGACAAATGGACAAACGGAATGTGGGATTTTATAATAGCTTAGTATTTGTGTATGTATATGTTGTGTTTTTTAAGAGAAGGCACGTTTTGAAATATATATATATATATTTCCCTCGGGCAAAGCCGGGTACTTGCTGCTAGTCTTTCGATAAAACACTGAGTTTTCCATTTGATTGCAGACGCTATGGGGTCTTTCTAAAGGTGGTACAGACAGTTTATAATTCCACTGCATTAACGAGACATCATGGTACACAGCGTGCATCCATGACCATGACATCGGCAGTTATGAGGTTAGTTTTCATTCATGCTTGTCCATAAACTACGCAGGGCCATGCGTGTGGCCTTTCATCCGAACAACAAGGTGGGTGTGTCTACCTCGACCGCTGCTTTCAACTGCCATCAAGGTGCTCTCGCTCTACCCTTCTCGTCATCCTCAATTCTACATAGAAGTCTTTACGTTAAACCTGGTCTTCATAGGCGGTCACCGACACGCTTCGGGTAAGGTACAGATGCGGAGCGTGTCAGTGACCACCGTATGAACGATTTTACGCCCGCAGTTCACAGTGTAATGAGGATGTGTCAGCGTGTGAGTGTGTGCGCTAATCAGATGCTAAACTGGCAAAGCGCAGAGAGCCAGAAAATTATGCCTTTAAGTCAAGCTTGCAGGAAAATAAGGTTAATTTAGGTTAACTGATGTAATTAATGTAAAATAGCTTTTTTACCCTACTTTATTTTAATAGCGTTTTGCCAATTTTTGTGTCTTTAACACTTGGTTGGTTTAGTGGTTTCTCACATTAGCTTTCCTGTCAGACATCGTTGTTGAGCAAAAATGTGTAAAAATATGTATTTATTCATATCATTACTTAGTCTCAGCTCATCATCCTTCCTTAGCCAATAAAACGAGTACCAATTTGTAGTAAATCCACAGTGGGTGACTTTGAACAAACTGCTCCCTGCTATAGACATGTGGAATTGTCACCACTGGTTCAGGGCTACATAGAAGAAAAAATACATGTTCTCTGTTCATAGAGTAATCCCTCCTTATTCACGAACATGCTATCCGCGATTTGATTATCTGCGAATTTCATCAGGAACTCTACATGACTGCATCGACAAGAGAGAAAATGATGAGATAAAGTGATGAGAAAGAATGTGATGCCTCGTCTGGTATCTCTTGCTCGTCAATGGACGATCTGCATGACCTCCCCAGTCTATACGGATGTCTTTGTAGGAGCAGTAACGACATCACAACAATCATCATCACCATCATGATCGTCATTCTCATTGTCGTCAGCATCTCCTATTGATCATCCTGTAATGTGAGGGTATATCCGGGTGGTTGATTGATCACACCTCGTTACGATGATTGGCTCTACTGGTCCTGGCCCATAGCCAATGGGGAGAAGTCTAGGGGCGTGGCCCTGACGTAATGGGAAGGTTACATCTGCAAGTAGATGATTGGATCTGCTGGCTTTAGCCACAGCCAATGGGGGGACGAGTCAGGGGCGTGGTCCTGGGATCGTATGATGGAGTTTGGAAGATTCCATAGAGGTTAACCAGGACTGGTGGAAAAGTACCACGTGACCCGGGTATTAAAAGGGGTGGAGACGGACAACACGTGGTCAGATCTGGAACGAACGAAGGGTGAGGCCACGCTGGAGCGGGGGTCCAGGCCTGCCACGTGGCAGCACGAGTCTCTCTCTCCCTCTCACGCTGTCTGTTAGCAGTGTGAAGGAGTAAGACAGGAGTGGAATTTATATGAGGAGTGTTGTGAACGAAAGACAAATGAAGAACCTAATTCGAGAAGTCGCTTCCACGACCTTCATTACATTGGTGACAGAAGTGCTTCTTGAGACCGTTTGGACCATTATTAGAAAATGTCCAAGCACCTCAAGAAAAGAAACCCACCGGATCCTCCGTCGGATGAAGATGACGAGGCAGACGAGGACGAGCTGCTGGGAGCCACGGGTCCTCTGCCGCCATCTGCCGCTCTCCCCGACTCCACGCATCGACGACAGGCCGGCGAGGAGGTGTCTCCGGCTGCGGACGAAGGTTGGCGTCGGGTTGCGGAGCAGATAGAGTCCCTCCGTGCGATCCTGCTAAATCTTGCAACGGCGGTCGCGTCATCTGCGGCCCTCGGTCGGCCGCGTGGAACTCACCCAAGGGCCGACGACCAAGATCTTCAGCGGGAAACGCTCCTGCCGCGGAGGGGGAGGCCTCCATCTTGGGCAGGGCTGCTGCCACGCGGCCGACGGACTCCATCTTTGGCGGGGCTGCTGCCACGCGGCCGCCGGACGCCATCTTTACGGAGCCGCGTGCTGCGCGGGGAGTGGGATCTGACACGCCCGAGGCCTCGGATATTCACCGCGGCCATCGCCTTCCTCAAATAAAAAAATTTGTCGCCGGGGGCGACTGGAGCGCGTTCACGTGGCGGTTCCAGTCAGCCTTCCGGTCGATGCGATGAACGGAGGCAGAACCGCTGGAGGCTCTGCCCACACTATTGGACGACGTCTCCTTGGCAGTCTTCCGCTCCATCCCGGCGAGTAAGAAGAAGACACTGCGTGACGCTTTCGCTGAAATGGCGGAGTTCTACAAGCCACCGACGGCGGCTACCAGGAAATTCATGCAGCGGCATCGAGGAGCGGAAGAATCGCCCTTGGCGTACCGTGGGGCGCTGTTGGCGCTTGCCATAGCCGCCTACCCCGATTCATCAGCCGATCTCCTGGATCCTCTCATCCTTTCTAGGATGATTGAGTTGTCCCAGGAACTTAACATATCATTGCCGGTGTGTGGCCACGAACCGCTAATGTCCCGATGGGTGGCGCGCTGTTTGGATGCCAAGTTCAACCTCAAATGCTGGGACCAGATGGCGGCATGGACGGGAGATTCTGAGATAGACGGGCCACCGTTGGGATGGACTCCACGTCGTGTCTTCCACGTTTCCAATGACTCCAGCGATGACTAGGTGATTGCAGCCGCTCCTCGCTGGGTCCCGAAACGCCGGCCGCGCGAGCAGCATGACGGGGCCGGACATCCATGAGCAGGGACCGGGGTGACCGACCGCCGGGCGGTGGCCACATGTTTCAAGTGTGGCCAATGAGGCCATTTCGCCCGGGATTGTCGGTGCCGACTCCAACCTCGTCAGCTCCCGTCGGGCCGACTTCCATCTCCTCCACTGGACATGGATCCACGACGACACGGATCCACGGCACCCTCGGGGTCCTCGACGGTACGGGGTACTATCGATGGGATCGATGTCCATATTTTGGTGGACACCGGCGCGTCTGCAACCATCATTTCCGATGTTATTTTTCATCTCCTGTAATTCCTACGTCGCGGATCCGACCGGCTAACGATGCATGCATTGCTGCGAATAGGGGTAGCATGGGTATTTTGGGACGAGTGGATGTACGCATTGCTATAGGGAATATCACCGCATTGGGACCAGTTTTGATCCCGGCCCATGCTTATTGGGCACGGATTTCATTCATCGGATGCCCGTTAAAATACTTGTCGATCAAGGTTGCTTGGAAATGCCAGGGGGCTGTAGAATGTCTTTCTTGCCATCCCTGTTGGGCTGGTTGCCCCCAGGAAGCACTGTTAACACGGTTGTTGCTGTCACGGTAGAAATACCATCGGGCACACAAATGCTTATCCCGCTGCATTACCGGAAGCGGTTGGAAGCCACGGACGATGCGACGGGTGTGTTGTTGTCCCCGTCAAACTCTGTGGCTAAATCTTTTCCCTTGTGGCGGCTCAAACTATCGTCCGGCCTGGACAGGCCCCGTTCATACAGGTGTTAAATGGGGGCCCAGACCGGGTGGTCGTTCTGGCTGGCTCGGTATTGGCTCATGCCACTACCGATTTCACCAGCTTTGAGGGTGACCAACCCACAAAAATGGCCACTGGCGTGCCACAATCCGATTGTTCGGAAGATCGATGGATCGCCGAATTGTGCCGTGAAAATACGTCCCTGTCAGCCACGCAGCGGAGCACCTTGCATTCACTATTGTCGAAATACGCTGACGTTTTGAGTAAAAACGATTTGGATTTGGGCCATACCTCGCTCTTGTCGCACCATATCGACACCGGTGCGGCGGGACCGATTTGTATGCACCCGCATCGCATGAGCCCTGCAGAAAGGGAACACGTGCGTGGCGCGGTGGACGACATGTTGGCGGCCGATATAATTTAGCCGTCCAACAATCCTTGGAGTGCGCCGGTGGTGTTGGTTAAAAAGGATGGCGGAATGAGATTTTGTGTAGACTTCCGCCGATTGAATAAGATATCCGTGGCTGACGCATACACCCTTGCCACAGATGGACGACTCATTGGACGCTTTGTCGGGGGCAAATTTTTTCTCAACCCTCGACCTGTCGTCTGGGTTTTGGCAGCTTCCCCTCGATGACGCGTCCAGACTGAAGACGGCGTTCCGCACGCCGCAGGGCCTCTGAGTCTAACCGCCTACCCATGGGCTTGAATGCAGCACCGGCGACGTTCCAACGTCTGATGGAACTGGTGCTAACGGGGCTGCAGTGGGAAACGTGCCTCATATATTTGGACGATATCATTGTATTCAGTCGCACCTTCAAAGAACACCTCCAACGGCTGGAGACTGTCTTTCAGAGGATGCGGTTGGCTGACCTCAAATTTTAACCAAAGAAGTGCCACCTTTTGCAACGATCTGTCCGTTACCTTGGACACATCGTCAGCTCTGACGGTGTGTCCACGGACCCTCAGAAAATGTCTTGTGTCCGGGAGTGGCCCACGCCCACTTCTGTGGGCGACGTACGGCGGTTTATAGGGTTCGCATCCTACTATCGCCGATTTGTTAAGAATTTCGCGACGCTGGCTAAGCCGCTGCATGTTCTGACAGGGAAGAATCAGAGATTTAAATGGGGCCCAGAAGAGGAGCGCGCTTTTCAGTCTCTCCGTGATCGCCTGGCCACCGCTCCGACACTCAACTACCCAGACTTTTCCCAGTCGTTCATCCTTGACACGGATGCGACATCGGCATAGGGGCCGTTTTGTCGCAACGGAAAGACGGGGTCGAGCGAGTGGTGGCATACGGCAGCAGGGTTCTATCTCCTGCCGAGACACGCTATTGTGTGACGCGACGGGAATTGCTGGCAATCGTCCATTTTGTTCGCCAGTACTGGCCGTACCTGTATGGAAGGAAATTCCTCGTGCGCACTGACCATGCTGCCTTGCAGTATTCATTGAAATTGGAACAACCATCCAGTCAATTGGCTCGGTGGTTGGAATTGCTGCAGGAGTTTTCCTTCGAGATCACGTACCGCAAGGGTACTCGCCATGGCAATGCGGACGCTCTCTCTAGGATGCCCTCGACCCCTCCCTGCGCCTGTCTGACGGGTACGCACCGCTGTGCGGCGCTGCCTACCCCGCCCTGTCCAGTCATGGGGGCGATGTCAAAGGATGAAGGCCAGGATATACCCGTTGGGACCGACGGTACGCTGCATTTGCCGCACTCGGTGTGGCTACGCGAGCAGAAGGCTTATGCCTCTTTGGCTCCACTGCGGGAATTGGTCGGGAAACCGAGATCTCATTTGGCAGGATGGAAGTGGCAGTTGTTTCAGGGCCAGGCGGGATTACTAATGTGTACGGATGGGTTATCAGACCGTTCACACCTGGTTGTGCCGACGTCCCTTCGCCATGATCTGATCCGCGCGCTGCACGCCGACAAGCTGATGCACCTTGGCGTGCAGAAAACATTGGCCGCGATACAGCTAGATTTCCTTTGGCCAGGCATGACAGCGGATGTCACCAGCTTCATCCGGTCATGCCATGATTGTTACAATCGTAATATACAATATTACGATGATCAATAGGAGCTTATACTAACTTAACATTCTGGGGAAAAAAAGCAAGGGCGCAGTCCACGAAGTTATGTTTGTAATATTCTGTATTTTTCAAATACCTGACAAGTGCAGGTCTTATTTGTGTTTAAATATTGTTTAAGTTTAGTTTAAATTACTCATCATCAGCCATGATCAATCCACTGCTGGATGAAGGCTTCCCCCAAGCCATTACCAACTCTTACAATCCCACGATGCCGCAATCCTCCGCTCTGACGCGTTCCATCCCTTGGCTATGTTTGTTTTACTCCTCTGAATCTGATACGGTAGAGGATTGTTTTGCACACAAAATACACCTCGTGGAGAAGTGACATGGGCGGTTTGTTGTCACGTTTCGTGGGAGCCCGATTGTTTCGTCCAGTCACATGCCCTCAGCGTTTTCGTCCAACGCGACAGTGTGCGCACATGCATGTCGCCGAGCTGCTTCGACAAAAAATGCAATCAGGAAATAAACATTGCGTCGCAATGTTTGTGGTCGGACGTTTTCACTGCCGTAGGTCAAACTCAGCTCTCGCGTGCTGAATATTCAGCATTCATGCCACCTCTACAATGCAGTTCCTGTGCTCCACCATCAAGACATCGTCAATGAAGACAAGAATCTCGTCGGTGGGATATTTGCGATTGTGGCTTTGTTGCCTGAGTGCCACTTTTATTTTTTTCCTTCTTTTTTATTTATTATCTTTCACCGCACATTCTCTCTTGTTGTACAACGTCGTAGCAATTAATTGGAAATTGGTCAATTTAAGTCAGTTGCTGTGTGTTAGTGAAGGGGTAGGGGGGCATAGGGGGTTGGGCTTCCAGAACCAATTCAGATTTAACTTGCCACTGATGTTCGCCACTGATGTTCGCCACAGCCAGGAGTTGAATTCAGATTGGTGGGTTCATGGCGCAGTGCGCAGACCGCTGCCACATCACCACTCCTCGCACTTACGCATACCTCCTATGTTCTGGCGTCGTTGTGAACAACTAGTTGAGAGCCCCTTGAGATGAAAGGTATCTCTTTAAAGGACATCTGGGATTCATTTTATATCCCCCCCTAACTATCATCGTGTAATGTGCCTGGAACGACACGGTAATTGTTTGCTGCTTTTGAAAAGTGTTTAATTCTTGATTTAGTTTTAATTGCTCATCGACTGTATGATCCATCTCCCTCACTCAGAATGAGCCACCATCGCACGCCACACACCTGCTTCATGCCAATCAAGCACCACATTGTTCCTTGCATCAGTGGCTTCCTGGTATTCACTGGATAAAGAGTTCCGATAGCGGATGGATTTTGAGTGATAAAAAAACGAAACGGGGGTTGAGGGGGGAACAGTTGAAGAAAATGCACCGCTCTTTTAGGAAGGAAAGAGAAAAACTAAACACAGGCAAATGTGGGCAGGCGTCCTATTTGTTTACACAACAGCGACTGGTGTGCGATTGACCTCACTCAGGAACGAGCCTCCCCCCGCCGGCCCTCAATAGTGTCTGTAAAAGCTGACCTTCTTAAAGTATCCCTTTCGCTCCAGCTGCCTGTGCTCCACCTGGCCATGCCACCGCAAGCCCCGAAACATTCTTCCGGAGAGGAGCAGCTTATCGTGTTTCCTTCCTTCGCTGTCTCCACTTAAAACACCTGGTTCCTGCCGCCTTTCCCCACCTCAACGCCCGAGCACTCTTTATTTTTATTATTTCTGCCGCTCATGTCACCTTTCAATGGAGCACGCAGGAGCACAACCATTCGTAAAGGGAGTGTAAGAGCGTTTTGGCTTTAAATCAGGGGAAGGATCGGCTCACAGTGCAGAGCGCTGAGCTGTCACCACTGAGATCCTGGGATCAAATCCAGGCAGCCGCCTGATATTAAAGTGTAGCTATATCGTTTGATGCTTATGATTTTATAGAATGCGATAACCAAAAACGTGTACCGTATAAAAAATAAGTTGAGGATATTTGGTACATTTTTGATTGTTCTTGACCAAAATTTTGGCAAAACCTGATGGAATAAGTCCACGACTCTGACTGCCGATGAGGGTCAGAAAGTGGTAACAGGTCCAACAGTAGGCTACTTAGACAAATGCTGTCTGGAAATATTTGTCTCGAAAGCCAATTAACTGATGGACTAAGGTTTGTATTATGTTTGTGGAGAGACAGACGCACGGGTAGTCACGTGTGATTGTGTACGTACTTGTCCATCGAGATGGCAATTGAAGACTGAGAATATGATCAGAAAAGTTTTGGTCGGGAATGCAAATCATTCAAAATAATCTTTTAGCAAATTTCACTTTGAGTCAGCCTCTCAATAAATGTCGTGAATATTGCGGGCGAAAGATAACATTATTCATGCCTTCAGCTGTCACTTGGCAGAAGCAGGGAATGCTTTTGCAAATAGTATCCTCTCTTTATAGGTCCCTCCTTTGCATAAAATAAACCCGTTTTAAAGCGTTTACAAGCTCCTCTCCATTTTAAAACTCTCAGCCTCAAGCAATGGACTTTAATCGCGAGGAGTCAAAATAATGCAGCTTATCTGAATAAAAAATAATTTGCAAATGTCTAGGGGTAACGTTGCATTTTTAAATAACAGAAGAATATTCTTTGGGTCTTTCTGTAAAGTCCCGTAAATAGGTTTAAAGAAAATAATAAAATAACAAAAAACTACGACGTTTCGATCGCAATACAAGCGGTCGTCACCTTTTCCTGATGACGACAGCTTGTGTTGCGATCGAAACGTCGTAGTTTTTTTTGTTATTTTGTTATTTTCTTTGACCTATCTACGTGACTTTACCGAAAGACCCAAAGAATATGAATTCCTGCAGTCACGAAAGCTTTAAGTCAAGATATAACAGAAGAACTCAAGCACGTTCATCAATAATACAGTTTTCTTTGGGTTAGATCGCGTAAATATAAATGTGTCGTTAAACCCGCCACCACCCGACACAGCCAATTAGTAAGGTTTGCCACGTAAACAGAACATGCCAATTCGTTACTAGTACAGCACACCGGTGTGTTGGAGAGCAAATCAACAACATTTATATTTTGAGTATGACGTTTCACCAGTAATTACAACTAGCTTCATACATTTTTAAATTCATGCCTATGCAGGTCACCATACATCAATGAGGATTATCTGTAAGCAGACAATAACAGGTACTGCTATTTTATTGCAAGCAAACAACAGGAAGTACACGAACAATGTGCATGCATAATGTTTGTTGATTACTATATGAATAACCCAACAGGCAATTAATAGCCATTGTAATTCATATGCATTAATTAATGCCCCACACTCTTCGTACATAATGGGCTCACAAAGGACGTCATCTTATCTATCCCTCTATTTAAGGAACGAAACAGGAGGATTTTTCCACAAATCTGGCTGTCGCTTGATGAAAAAAACCCCCTATATTATGAGGATATTATGGATGAACAAGTGATGTGTGATTAGATTTTAAGCCTAGGTCACAAAGGTGGGCCCCCTGCATAGTACATCCAGTGCAAATCGAAGAGCAGAATGATGAAGGGAGTTTATTCTGAGAATAGGTTTTCCCCTTTTTTCTGACAACAAAACAGGTGTTAAGATGTTAAAACACCAAACTGGAACCTTTTACAAGGAATCATGTCTGCATTAACCACAATACTTGTGGTCAGAATGCAAACAAAAAAGTACTCTGATAAGATAATCCTCATTGATGTATGGTGACCTGCATAGGCATGGTCTAACACCATTTTGAGACGAGGCTCAAAAGAAAGATGTCTCGGGTGTGGATCAATCAGTTTCAAAGACAATGCATATAATATCAGAGTACTTTTTTAGTAGCATTCTGACCACAAGTATTGTGGGCACGAGAGCGACCACTGTGGATCAGCTGGAGAGGGGCACCGCTCCTCCGGAGTCGCGAGCTGAGGATGGGTGGCACGAGGTGGTTGGCCGCCTCAACCTGCTCCTCCTGACCATCGGCCAGCTGGTTGTGCAGCTCTCCATATCGGCTGCCTGCCGTTCAGGGGACGGCAAGTGGGCCACGGGGCTCGTCGGAGCTGCCGCCTGCAGTGGTGATTCCAGCGGCGGAGAGCACGCGGTTGCCGGCCGCCATTTTGCTTATGGAAAGCACAGCGGGGCTGGCAGATGCCATTTGGCGTGGGCCACAGGGCTCACTGGTGCTGCCACTGGTAGCAGCGGTTCCCGCGGCGGAGACCACACAGTTGCCGACCGCCCTTTCGGCCATAAAGGGCACGGCATTGTTGGTGGGCGCCGATGAAAATAGGCCGCGGGGCGCGTCAGAGCTGCCGTATGCAGGGGCAATTCCCGCGGTGGAGACCACGAGGTTGCCGGGCGCCATTTTGCCCGTGGAGGGCATGGCGTGGCCGGTGGGTGCCATTTGGGGTGGGCCTTGGGGGGCATTGGAGCTGCCGCCTGCAGCGGCGATTCCCGCGGCGAAGACCACGAGGTTACCGGGCACCATTTTGCCCGCAGAGGGTATGGCATGGCCGGCAGGCACCATTTGGAGTGGGACATAGGACGACGTTAATGCGGTAAGGCAAGAGGCCGTGTGCCGACCACGACGGCTGCCTCGCATTCGGGAGCTCGTGATGGCGGAAGGCAATTGGACGGCGCTCCATCATCACTTCACAGGAGCTTGGTTGTCCATCGGATGGACGGAACAGGAGGCCCTGCAAGCTCTACCGATGGCCCTCAAAGACAATGCGTTGACGGCATTCCAGGCCATCCTGGCAGGTGATTGGTAAAATTTCCAGTGGGCATGTGCCCAAATGGTGGCGGTTTTCGACCTGCCCTACGGTGCCCCTCAGGAAATGTTAACGATGGAAGCGGGGGAAGGCCGAGACGCCTCTCGCTTTTTATAGGGCTCTGCTGGCGTTGGGGCAAGAAGCGTATCCCCACATAGACCAGACAGCACTCGACTCCCTAGCAGTGGAAAGGCTGCTGTTGTTGGCACGGGAGTTGAGGGTCGTCCCGACCATCATCAAAGTGGATGACGAATTGATGTCCTTGAAGGTGGCCCGGTGGATTCAGGCCCACGGAAGCATGCAGAAATTGCCCAAGGTGGCGGCTTGAACAGGATATGCTGAAGCGCAGGGACTTACTTGCCGGAAAGTGGAGTTGGTGGCTGCGGTATGCGGCTATGGGCCGCGTGGGCATCGTGGATGTGCTGTCCCTGATGGGGTTTTTTTTGCCTGTGCAGCATGCTGAGAGTCACGACTGTTGTGTTGTCGGTGCGCAAGTGGCGTCATGGTTGTGCTGTGTGGTTGCACGCGCGCCGACGTGCTCGGAGGGAGCAGGTGTTGGGTTGTGGATGCGCGGGGAGTATCGTGGCTCGGGTTTTGGATAACTGTTGATTTTTTGGTGTTTGTGGTTTAAAGTTTTTGATTTTCCTAGGGTTGTGGGAGTTGCTCTCCCTTTCCACCAAGTTGCATTGCTGTGTATCAGCCGGGACGGCTGTTTTTTTTTTAAAAAGGAGGGGGGGGGAGTGTTTCGATTGAAGGGGCCCCTAGGGGGCATGGTTCTGGTGACTGTCAGAGAGAGGGCAGTTGAGGACGTGACCGTCTAGGTCAGGGGTCTGCAACCTTTAAGACATAAAGAGCCACTTGGACCCGTTTCCGAAGGAAAAAATAAACTGGGAGCCGCAAAACCATTGCAACTATTAAAACAAATATAACACTGCATATATTGTTTCTTACCTTATTGCTATATACAGGATCGTGCAGTCAGCTGTCAATCTGAATAAAAAAATGACTTTTTCACTTAACAATGTAAAATATATTTTTGCAAATTAATAGCTAAATTACCTGGTTAATGGGATTTTTGCTCCTGAACCTCAGTGCACAGTGTCTGCACATCAGGGCTGTAAGACGTCACCTTCATTTTCACACAGGCTTGCAAGCTGTCATCTGTGAGGCGTGATCGATGTTTGTTTTTAATATAGTTCATGTTGGAGAAGACCTGCTCACATACATATGTGGAGCCGAAGATCGACAGGACTCCAAATGCATACTTTTTCATGTTTATATAAGTGTTGGGGATGGCATTCCATGTTTCGAATACAAGTTTGTCCTGTTTGGGAAGGTTTTCAATATCACTCCATTTATGATTCTGAGCCAGAATGGCCTTCTGACGGGCAACATCCTCAAGAGTAGCGGTCAAGCATTTGAACTTGGACACCCATATATCTTTGTCGGCTATATCGGCCAGTTCCATCTCAAGATCAGGTTGACTTACACCTGCAAATGCAGTCATATTCAATAGGGATGGATCGATCGCCAGGGGAGTGACAGGGAAGGATAATGTCGTTTTTTCCTCTCTGAACTCACAGAATCGTTTCCCAAACGAACTTTGCATTGTGGTGATTGCAGACTTGAAATATTCCAAATTTATCGTATCATGACTTTGTTTGAACTCTCTCAAAGAGGGAAAGTGAGACAGTGTACCTCTCTGTAAATCTTTGACAAACACTGTCAACTTGCGCTCGAATGCCAAAACCTCCTCCAGCATGTGCAGGGCTGTGCCTCCTTTCCCCTGAAGGGTTGTATTTAACGTGTTTAGATGTGCTGTCATGTCTACCATAAAATGTAATTTTTCCAGCCACTCTGGCTGTTCCAGCTCAGCAAAGGTGAGCTCTTTGCTGCCCAGGAAGGTTTTTACTTCTTCCAAACATGTGACAAAGCAACGGCAACGTTATTGCCTGTCACCGGGCGGGCAGTGTGGAGCGGAGCGGCGACCTGTCAGCAGCGGCAACGCCAGAGCAGGTGTCACAGTGCGCCTCCTCCCCTCGCTAGCATCCGCCCCGGAGCCGCGGTCAAGGTTCAAAAGAGCCGCATGCGGCTCCGGAGCCGCAGGTTGCCGACCCCTGGTCTAGGTGAACCTGAGAGGGCACGTGACCAGAACAAAGGTAGCGAGGGGGGCCAAAAGGTGGCGAGAGGGACACGTGATGTATGGCCCAGAACCTTCTGGTAGGATCTAAAAGGGGGCGTAGCCAAGGGCAGAGCCAGGCCATGCTCAGGGGCATAAAAGGGAGGTCCCAAGAGCCGGTCCGGGCTGTCTGTTGGAATGGAACCCGTCAGTGCTACGTCTCTTCGATCCTTGGTCCTCGGTCTTTGGTCTTCGGTCTTTATGCTCGGCATCGTGGGTCAGGTAGCGTGTTACTGACCAACCCGGTTATGTAGTTATCCTGTTGTGGTCTAGTCACCCGTTGTGGTCTAGTTAACCTGTTGTACGTGATGTAATTATCCTGCTCAGGTGTGAGAATAAACGTGTTGCTTCCAAGTTCAAGTGTGTGCCTCCGTGGAACCCAATACATATGTATCGACTGATGCACAGCTGTGGCTTTATACTAAATTGCTTTGATGCTATCTTTTTGTATTGCTATCTTTGTCTTTTATCCTCTATTTGATTTTGCCCAAGTCTCCTTTGAAGAAAATACTTTTCATCTAAATGGGCTCTCACCTATTTTTACATAAAGAGCACACAGTATATGTTAGGAGTGGTGGTGCAGTGGCTTGTGCACTACACTATGAACCCGATACCTGATTGAGATTCCCAGCTATGGCTAACATCAGTGGCAGATGATATCTGAACTGGTCCTAAAATGAACACTTACAGACCAGCATGGTAAAGTATGGTCAATTGCCATGACCGACACTTTGTAGGAAGTCCTATATACAGCAGTGGATTGACAAAGAGCAAAACATTATTATCATGTCTTTTACTTTATTTCATTCAGTTCAATATTCCAAACCACTCAAACCTATTGATTTAATTGTTTTTACCCTCCAAAGCCTTCAATAAGAACAAATAATAGCCAGTAGTTGAGACTAAGAGCAGTTGCAGCTAAGGAGGGAACATCTCCAAGAGGACATTCACCATGGAGATACAGGGATTAAATGAGCCCTTGTTCATGAGCGAGATGAATTATTATATCGTGCGACCTTGAGAGATGACCACGGCAATATGAGATCTTCATCCAGCAATGTATAGAGCACGGGTCATGATGATGATTGTGCCACATTTGTACAGAAAAAACTCACGATGTGCATAAGATGGTAGCCCAAAAAATGATTTAATAATAATGCTTAGAAAAAGTCATGCCGACCGCGAGAAGAATATTATTTTGAAGTCACCTCCCTGTGCAGTAATCATGCAGCGGGTACATGAACGTACATTCACACGGTAGACTGCACTGGAAATGTAGAAAAACAGAGTTGATTTGATTCCCTGAACTTTTTTTGATGGTGGAAAATTAATCCTGAAACTAATGTCCAGGACAAACGTACTCTTGAACATCGCATGCCACAAGTCGATGACACAGGGCGGTGCGAGAAAGCGCACAAAAGGGAAAAATCAAAGCAAGAGAGCATCTCTCTCACTCTATCTCACTCTTTCTCTCCAAGCAATTTATCCGGTGTTTCCATAAATGTCTGTGGTGTATTAATCGCAGGTGCTGCTGACACTTCAATATCAACCACATCGCAAAGTAAACATATTAATAACACTGCATAACCCAATAGTAATACATTTTTGCCAATTTACCCATAGTTATGTTTCCCTTATATGGTTGCAATTGTTGTTCTCGAATCAAAGGATAACAGTAATAATCGAAAACGAGTTGACACAAAAAAAATATTGTAATGATGATGCTATCGAAACGCAATCAAAGCTGTGGTAACATCGACGTAAATTCCGTCCAAAGATTGATGAGGGTCAAGGCTTCATCTTGCAGCAAAGGAAAGAGAAAAGCTGAACAAATCAATATCGGCCCTTTCATATTGATTAACAAAACGCTCACAGAGGCATTGTAGCGAGAGCTCACCAGAAAGCACGGAACAGTCTGATTCTCAACGCACCACCAGGCCTCCAATAGCTCTCAAAGGCAGAGGCTTCTCTCATCCAGGCCACGCTTTGATTCTGTACCACATGCTCCGGCGGATAAAACTCACACGACATTGAATGCACGAGTCGAGTGGACCAGGGTGAGACTGAAACAACTGGCAAGTGGAACAGAATTTACTCGTTGGTTCTTTCAGTAAAGTAACATGTTGTGTGTCTCTCTCTGTGTGTCTCTGTGTTGTCTCTCTCTGCTTGTGTGTCTGTCTGTGTGTCCCCGTGTCTTTGTTTTGTCTCTCTCAAATTTTGCAATCTTTGGAAGAACGTAATCAACCAGGTAAGGTGTTGACTGTTGTGTTAGCCGACTCTCTGTGTTGGATTGCATTGTATTTCTAAGTTCACTAGGTTTGTTTTCTATCTGATGACGATTGCTTGTGTTGCAATCGAAACGTCATATTATTTAATTTTCTTTCTACGTGACTTTACCGAAATAATTCCTGCAGTCACGAAAGCTTCAAACCAGGTACAGAATTTGCCCACTAAGCCAGCTAGAGAGTCGGGAGATCCTAGGTGGGGTGCGGGGTGCTTGGGATGGTTGAGATGGTGGAAATAATTATTGAACATGTAAGAAAACTACAATTTACATTTATTGTAATTTCATTGAATACACTAATCCTCAGAAATAAAAATGAAACCATTCACCTAATATTTATATAATTAGTAATGATTACAGTATTAATATCAGTATCCTCTATTTACCCAGAAAAGGCCTCACCGCGAGTGTGAAGACTCGTTTTCAGGAGTCCTGCAGTGGTGTGTTTGGCACCTGTACTGGGCTATAAAAAAGACTGCATGTTAATAAATGTTCTCAAAAAGTTTTGGGCCATTCCCATATATCTTTGCACATGACTAAAACTCAAAAATAATGTTTGCATTGTGCTTCGGTATACATTTTGCAAACCAAGTTTATATTTTGTGTTTCCAATGGTATTTACCGGTGTTATATTAAACATTTTGCAAAGAGAGGCTTTTACATTTCGCTTTAGCGGTAGCATTCACTGGCGTTGCAGCTATGTAATTGAAAAATCAAGCCTTTAAGTGGCCCCACCACCATCATCATCATTATTTAAAAGTGCAGAATGGCTGAAAATATTTCTTACGCATCGACATGGCTGTATTTTCTGGGAGAATCCTACTTTTTTCAATCTTTGACCTGGACACCCGTACACAGGAGCTGCAACCTTCCGTATTTCACGATTTTAGATCACCGCCAACCCTCGCATCCTCACACCCCTGCGCCACCTCTGGCAGCTGACGGCCCTTGTGAATGGATACAATCGTAATGGCTAGAGATAACTTAAAATGGGGGTTTCATTTGGTGGTGACTTGGCCCAAGCCGCTGATTGCAAAGGTCCGCGGTTTGCACCTGGTGGCCACACTGGTTCTTACCGAAGGTGTATCAATCATGAAAATACTACATGTGCTTCAGAATACACGTCAAAATCCCCTGACGTTATTCAAACTTAGTAGGCCGTTATGTGCCGGGCGTTAGGGTATGAAACTTTCTAAATTATACAAATTACCCGCAAACTACTCAATTGGGATTACACATAGCTATAATCGCCCCACTACTGCCTGATTTCAGGTCAGGTGCAGTCATCGTGTACCCCCTGGGACAGCTGGGACTGGAGTGCTCCATCAAAAACAAATCATGATCATCATTATAGTAGACAAAGCATGCAATCTCACATGTTTTGTGTCATATTCCACAATTTCGTGGTTCATGACCCATTTATTAGTGACCTCATGCCAACTTGTCTGAAATATGATTTACTTATAGAGTGTGAATTAAAAATACAAGCACATATACAAACAGGCAAAAAAGAAATACACACATCACAGCACTTAACTAATGCAGATAATGAAAACCTCATACCTCACAAAGTCGACTATTCATTATGCTATGCACACAGCAACTGTTTAAAATAATTGTATTTATAGCGTTCAAAAGTGCCGTTCGTCCATACCATATAAATAGCAATTACCAGCGTAATTCAATTCTTTAAATAACCCCCCATCTCCCTATTTCTTATTTACAGAGCAATTACTTTGATAAACGCACACAAGATCCACGTACCCTCCCGCATTTAACAAACATAATTTACTCAACAATTCCCTTTAAATGACCAATATCGCCATGTCTACATTGGCTGGCCCTGCACCGCACACCATTTCACAAGGCACAATTCAACTGACTGCGTGGAGCTGGGAGCATGTACATACGTTATATACACGCCTCGCTATGTGATATACTCTTGTGTTGTGTGTGGGCTGTCAAGCACAAAAGACAAAGGGACTACAAGGGCCCATTGTCCCAGCAGTATTGATCTCAGAGCACGAGGAAGTATTTGTTAAACAGCGGGTTGCATTTTCAAAGGTTGAACCAGGTCTGGGATTTGTTCCACGTTGGCGTGGGCAGTTTACAGATGTAGAAGCCCCCGAGGAGGAAAATGTTGCCGTCCTTGCAAACTCGAGTACATGAGCGTGCTTGTGTTTGCCAACGAGCATGTGCATACGTTGGGCATCTGTTGTTTCACGCACATGCGTGTTTGCGCAAACATAAACATGGCTTGTGTAGATCGTAGGCTCTGGCGTGGAATACAGATCACCTATGGTCAAAGAGCAATGCATTCTAGCGCATTTTAAATGCCTCTGCAACTCCCTTGGCAGACCAGATTGTCGTCATCAGCACACTCGGAACGTTTGTCAGGTTGTCAGCCTGAGCGGCACTGTGTCAGCTGGCGCGTCAGTACGTCAATCACTGGCGTAAGTGTTGGTCCGCATTTGCAGATTAATGTGCCCCCCTGGGGTAATCACTGTAACCAGCTCGAGCTGTGGCGTCACGGCGAGGTCGCCACCCCCTGCCACGTGCCAACTTGGCACGGTGTCCTTGCATCCCAGTGTGGGTGAATGTGGGTCAGTGCACACATTTTATTTTCTGTTGCAAGCTAATATAGGCATCCTACCGGGCAGTCCTTGTCTTAGTGCAACATGACAAATGCCTACACCAGCCCAAGCGGCTCAGCTTGAACCGGAACGATCTGCGGATATCAGGAGAGCACGACAGCGAGGGCATGTGGCTAATGTAGTTTTAAGTCTCTCGGGATGCACTGACTATCCCCGTGTCATCCACACACGCAGAAACAAATGTCTGCCGGCAGGTTCGTGGTCAGCACGCTCACCATCCTGCGCCCAATTACTCGATTCGAAGGGCGTTCGATTTTCAAAAATTCCCTGGAAATTTATGATGTCAAAATAAACTTCCTTCGCAAAATGGTGAAGCTTTGCTGCTTATTTCATCGACAAAGTATCAATGGTAACATTTGCCAGAGTAAAAAACACTGCCATTATGTAAAAACCAAAAAGCTGCCCCTTGTAACAATTCTTAGAATGGTCCCCGATGCAAGTTCGTGAACTATTTTCAATAATTTCCTTACGAAGTTAAAACTCCAAAGGACTGAACTTCCACAACGTTTGCAAGAAACACCACATCTGTTCGGGCGACAGCTTGCACCCTCCAATTGGTTGCTCCTAACACTCATAATCTTGATTTGAAGCTTTCGGGACTGCAGAAATCCATACTCTTTGGTTCTTCTGGTAAAGTCACGTTTCGATCGCAACACCACTTGTGTTGCGATCGAAACGTCATGATATGTTATTTTTTGTTTTATTTTATTTTTCTACCTATGTGACTTTACCGAAAGAACACTCATAATCTACTGTATGTCGCAGATGTAGTTTTTCACAGCTTTAACTCACATCCGGCGCCAGCCAAATTGCACATGCATGGGCGCCCACCGTCACGGCGCACTGGTGTCGTCATTGAGGTGCTGCATCTCCCCCACACACCTCCTTTGCACGCGTTAACCGGCCCCTCACCCCCCCTCGTCGCTCACCTGTGCACGAGGCGCTTGCGGCTGACGCAGCTGGCAGAGCTGTAGTCGCGGGCAACGCACACCTTGCGCCGGCTGCATTTGACGTTGCGGCAGGGGTCCTTGGAAGGGTCGAGTCCTGTGCGCGTCAGGAACAGACGACGGGCGGAAGGGATTTTCGTTTCAAGCAATCGCCTAGTTTTACCAGTGCACCGTCGGCCTTGCGATGCAGCTCTTCGTTAATGCAGCCGGCAGGAGAGGTGGGATGAGACGGAGAAAGTGATTTATGATATCTGCGATTTACAGGTTCGTGTGAGCTCCAGGGCACTGTGTTGTGTACTATGCGAGTAACGCCAGACTCAAACCCAGCCTGCTGGCATGCACATCTCCCTCACTCAATGAGAACGTTGGTGTTTAAACCCCAACGTGTGCAGACTCGAGATGCCTAAGGAGTCCCTGTGGCAGTGATTAGTGACACAACTTCTATGTGAACCAACACAAGGCACTCGCTCAACATTGTCACAACCGATATCGAAAATAAACAATTAAACCAGCAATATTAGCTCAAATGTTACTTTTGTAATTCTTGCCCACTCGCTATTATTCCAAGTGCAAATGTGAATGGCCACTCTATCCATAGTGGTCCCATCACAGATATGCTCATTTCCAATCTTCTCTTTTATACATTTACACATTTGTGCTTTTATTGACTTAAAAGGTTGCTTGAAGGACCCGGTCTTCTATTATACTAATGGCTGTGGCAATGACATCCTGGTCTCCATTACCCTCGCGAAGGGAGCGATCACAATTACAGACGAGCTCCCCGGAGTCGCATTGCGGGTAGATTCATTATAGACGTTTACGCCACGCAAGACCTCGGGTGACTTTTTCTTTGTGCGGTTTTCGCTCCCGTGGCAACAGAGAGAACAGCAAACAACGCAGGAGGCGCGATGGTCCTGAGGAGGACTTGATATGCTCTAGATCTCCTCCCTGCACCACCACTACCACCACCATAATAAATGCATTTTTAAAAGGTAAAGGTGCAGTCCTGCAATTGATTCCTCATGTCACTGCTGGTGGAAAGGGTCTGCACATGTATGTATGTTTAATTTTTTTCGCACCATGCATAGCCAACTGTGCTAAACAGAGTTGTAGGGAAAGGACAAGAAACTGAACATAAAAAGCAGTTCTAAAGAAATTCGTTTTCAATTTAGATTTAAAGGTGCATAGCCCCAGTGACTTCCTAATATTGGAAGTAAGAGTGTTCCAGACGACCGTAGATGCACATTTGAAAGCACACGATGCAGTGACCGTCTTTGTTCGATGGTTAGCCATTCGTAGCTGCGAGGATGACTGGAGTTTGTGTGATGGTTTATGCTCCTTCACAAGATCAGCAAGGTATTGTGGTTCATTAATGGCAAGCACTTTGTGTGTAATGAGCGTGACCTTTAATATATTCGTTCAATAACCAAAAGTCAATGCAGCTTGGTGAGCACCGGACGGACATGGTCGGATTTTCCAGTACTCCTCATGACACATGTCAAAAAAATGTGTCCACACTTCAGCTTGCTAATGTTTTTGTCAGACATACATACATACAAAGTGTCAAATAAAAGTAAAAATATGATCCTTCTTAAATAACAATATCTGGTGCTCATCTTCATTGGTGGTCTGACCCAGTGGTGAAAATGCCATATTCCAAATAAAATAAATAAAATAATAATGCCCTTTATTTACTGAGAAAAAGCCTCAATTTGTTAATTTGCAAAAGCTCAATGAGTCTCAAGACTGTTTTCTAGAAGGGAAAATTGCCCAATTCCATTAACAAGAGTTTGGTTTCAAGTGGGAGGAAACTGAGGAACCTAGAGAAAACCCACCATGTATATGGGGGGGGGGGGGAAATTCAATAAAATAATTCATTGGTGAACTGCCACCTACTGCCAGCCTCTTGGAAGGGGGGCGAGGGATCAGCGTCTCTATTGGGACAACTGCTGTGATTTTGGCACGAGCTTTTATGAAAGTAAATTTCCTCAACCATGTCACCAAGACTTCACAACTGCAGCCTCATCGCAGGCCAGCGTCAACACATCGGCAGGGATGACAGTCGCTTACTCTGAGTGTGGCCCTTGTAGGCTTATCATTGCAGAAGTCACAGTGGTATATGCACATTCTGTGCTCTCTATAGGGGAAGGGCAGTGGTGGGGGGGAGTTGGGAGTTTGAGGATGAATGGGTGGAACGGTAAAAAAATAACTAAAATGTTGTGCAACGTTACAGTTCGCAACCCCAAGCCGAGTTTTAACTATCCTATTACTCCCAGTGGACCAATGCAATCATAATAGCCTACGGCCCTTTGTCAATGTATCCACTGGATGAAAGTCTCCTCCACACTGTGGCGGTCACGGGGGTTGGTTGACAATACTTCACAGGGGCCCAGGACTGATTCAGACATCACCGCTGCCGATGTTTGTCATGGCCACGAATTGGACTCGGAATGCCATGGCTCATAGTGCAGTGCCGAACCACTGTCCCCACACCGCTCCCCGCATTACATACATCAAAAATTAATCTGTGTTTTTAGGTGATGAGCATATTATTTTGATAAGTTCTGTATTTTATTGCTTTTAACGTATGTGTTTATGTCTATAAGTCGAGCGATGAGTAGAATGTTTTAACGTAGGACATTGCCACACAGGGCGGTTTTTGGCTCAGGCATGAGCGATAAATTACACTGGTCTACAGCCAAAATTCTTCCGAAATATTTATAGTCCAACTTAACTCATTCTGGGTCACCGAGAATGAAAATGATGCTTAAAATTGTTGATTGGCTCTAGTTTTCAAGATATGCTACTGGGTAAGTATATACGACCCTTGACTTGGGAATGGTGGAGGATAAGTGAGTTATAAAGAGAAGGGATCTCAATGTAAACCATAAATGACTAAAATACATATTTTACTGGATCTATGAATAAATCTATGACTGGCTTTGGACGGTACTTGCTTTTGAGCAAAACAATGAATGATACAATCTGAACCTGGTATTCCATCATACATGATATGAATTACATCACGTTATTCCTAGACGTCATGGATGATGCAATTATAACCAAGCTTATATCCCTCTGCTGAGCAAATATCCCTATATCGGCTCTAGAAATCATACAGTGTCGTGCTCTCATATTTGTCAGTGTTTGATTTTGCAAAGGGACACATTTCTGTTTAGCCAAAGTGAGCAGATATGCCTTGTACTTGTGTGAACAAAGCAGATCACATCTGCTATGTTTGTGGTGAAGTGACGTTTACATCACAAAAGTGCAGTATAACCACTAAGGTTAAGAAAGCTCATCACCTTTATTTTGGCTGCAAAATTGGAGATGAGGACAAGATGCTATTTATGGCAATGATTCTGTACAATGTTCGCTCGGATTATTTAGCGTCCAATTTAATCTGATGCGACTGTGTTTGGAAGTAGGATATCTGGTACAGAATATAACTAATAATTAAAACTGATCTCCATTTAAGTATAACCAAGGGTTGGAACGTGTTCGCTGAGAAGGTGCTAAGTAGATCGTTGCATCGCAGGATCATGAGTGGTGGCAGCAGCTTGGGGAGGCCTTAATCCAGCAGTGGATTGACCATGGCTGATGATGGTGATTAGGACGATGATGTAAAAGTACAAAGAAACAAAATCAAAACATGAATTTAATAAACAACTGACCCTGAGCTGCGAGTGCATGCATGGCCGAATGAGTGCATACAGTACATGCGTGAGTGCATAAGTGAGTGAGTGCGTGAGTGCATAAGTGATTGGGTGCGTGCATGCATATGTGAGTGCGCACGAGTGAGTGCGAACGTATGTGTGTGTATACGTGCGTGCAGGGAGTGTGTGTTTGTACAGCCGAGTGTGGAGTAGTTGGTCCCTTGAAGTGCAGTGTTGCACAGACAGGCGAGGAGCACACGGAAGCATGTACATCACTACAGGATGTTTGCCCAAAATCACTCCTGTCTTTCGCTCCGAGGAAATATGCATGTAACCGTCATTAGTATAAAGCACTGCCATATCATTGTCTCTGTAATCATCATCGGCATCAAAATAACCTTCATCATTATTATCATCCCGGTCAACATAACCTTCTTTATGATCATCACCATGATCATCAGCAACAACACAACCTATTAGGAAGCCACTGAAGCAATGCACTTTTAAATCAAGATTGAAAAGCCATTTCTTTAGAACTGCTTTTTGTGTCTCATTTGTTGTCCTTCGCCCGCACCTCCGATAATTATCACGGTTGGTTACGAACGGTGCAAAATAAGTTCAACATGCATATATTATCATAAGCTCTATAACCATAATTAATATAATTATCATAATCTTCATTATTTCCTTACAGATAATCACCATCGTCACCACTACCTTCTTCGCTTTGAGCATTGTTGCGATGATGATCAACAAAACCTTTATCATCGTGGATACACAACTGTACGTGAATGGTTACAAACAGTCGCGATTGTTTGAATACACTGCATCTCTATTTTCATTTGTATGGTCTATTTCCCATGGTCTATTTTGTAATGCACGTGTTGTTGTGATCTATGATGATATTTCGATCAATATATTTATTGGCTCATAAAGGTATGTCTGCTCTTTGAGTTAGATCTACATTTTTTATGACATGGTCATGATGTACATGAAATGTTGCAATTCCTGTTATTTTCCTTGAATACAAACACAAAGATTCCCCATATAGCCTTGTAAAGCCTGTTAGGGCAAGTGATGTTAGTGAGCACCTATGAAGACCAGAATGGAACACAAGGGGTGGTGGCAGGCTAACACCACAGCTGGCCACCTTTGCCTCCCCAGTCCTGATATTTACACATTGTACCAGGTACTCATTTAAGACTGGGCCATCCTCGGGGGGGGGGCAGGACCAGTTCAAATATCCGCCACTTTTATTTGTCGTGAGCAGGAATCGAACCCGGCTCGTTGTTTTCACAGCATAGTATGCTTGACCACAAACGCGGTATATACAGCCCAACCGAATATCCAAACCAGCTTTATGCACCTACACATACAAATAAAGCCTCTTGACAAATCACCCGGAATGCACCCCATCTCATCAGCTCTCCAAAGCAATGCAGAGTGGCGAATGCATTGTGCTCAGATGGGCGACCACCTGACATAACCCATGAGTTCTAGGCTGCAAAACCCATCTTTGTACTGTACTACACTTCAGTGTATGTGCTCCCCACCTTCAACCAACCCGCACTGACCAGCGCGGTAAAGTATATTCAAATAACCCCACTGGACGTGCAGTGTGGCTTGACAAACGGGCTGTGCTTGTCACAAACAGGGGTTCACCAATATGCTTTTTAAAACGGGACCACACGTACACATACACATGCACGCAGCCTCACGTGCGTGTGAACAAAAGGGTTTGGAATAGATTTGCGTAGATCATTCAATAACCTCTGCAAGAAGTAAAAAAAGAGATGCCTTGCACTCTGGGAGGCAAACCCACTGCTTTGTGCGATTTTCAGCTGAGGAAGCGTTTCTCCGGCCCAAGCTCTTCATCACCCCCAGCTCCTCTCCTACCCCTTCCGAGCGCTTGGCAACTCCAATACCGGCGAGTTCAGGGATCTGGATTTCCACCGGGGCCACATAACGATGCATCGATTCATGGCCGAATCTGACTCACACGATGCAATGGGCTGTCATAACCTTTGCAGTCACTATAATTCTTAAATCCCTCAGTCTTTGTGACTGTTGGGTACATCTGCTTCTGCTCTTGCTGCCTCGTTCATCAAATCTTTTGGAGGAGGGAGAATCGTTCCACCCGTACCATCTATCTTTCTCCTGTGCTGGCAACAGCAGTCGACTTGGTAATCATCTCATCTCGAGAGCACCCTGTGCCTTGATCGTGATTGCGGGTATTTAAAATCCCCGGGTCTCCTTTGTGAAAGAGCCACCATATCTCCCCAGTGGCTCTCACCTGGTAAAATGAGCACCGACTAGTAGACTGAGCAATGCTTTTCGTGGACCGGATCAGAAAACGAGGTTTCACCGTTTGTTTATATCAAATGTGACAAAGGTTATCACTCTAGTAATCGCCAGGCACTCCGCGGCAGAGTATTCATGTGAAGGTCAATGTAGAGCTAAGGTGCCATGAAGATAAATGTGTCCCCACATAACAGCACAAACACACACACACCTAAATACCATTCCACTGTAGAGGTACGTTCAGCCCTTTCTTAATCCACTGCTGGATGAACCCAGTACACATGCAACGTTGCGCCAACGTTTGCATGTGGTTGGAACCGTTGGACCAACTTTACTGAGATTGTCTCTCCACACCATGTCAGTCATGGGTGCTATTTGATTATACTTCACCACACTTGGCAGTACAGGTTTGTCATGGTGGGTTAGAACACAGGAACGGTTAATATTACCGTCGCCACTGATGTTCAGTATGACCAGGAATCAAACTCATGTTGCGAGGTTCATAGTGCAGCGCACTACTCTGCCACCACTCCCCACATATCGACATCTAGTCTACGTAATTGTAATTGAATATGGATTAGGTATGAATACGTATATAACAGTACATTTGGCCCATCAGCCAGGCAACCCATTATTCACGCAAGGAGCAATCTAAAAAATAATCACGTGACACGCAAGCCGTGTGGTGCTGCGTGGACAAGTGAGTGATTTTCACGCGAGTTGATTCATCAGAGAGAGATAAATAGAATCAGCCCGGGGTCAGGTGAGTTTGGCAGCACGCGCACATCCATGCACACAACAACATCGCGCATTTACTGTAGGTTGATTTTTAGCTCCTGCGCCAGCAACGACAGCCTCAGCCAAGTCTCTCTGTGTCATTGATGCAAAATTTAAAATACACGTTGTGTTGCCGCATCCCATTTCTCAGAAAATGGCAACATTGCAATTCAATGCGACAGCACAATCTCTACAGTGAGACGCAGTCTTACTGCCAAACTACCGACAGATTTTACCGAACAATAACGTGGGATTGTCATGCGAAGGGCGGAACGTGAATAATTCATCCAATTGATTCCTGATTTGCAGCTTTTTTGTCATCGTTGCATCAAGGACGGACAAGTAGCCTCATGAATTTATGTCCAATCTATGGGATTCACCAGCCTTGGCCAAAGCCACGCTCAGGCTGCTTGCTGTGTCCCTCTTGCAAATTGGCTAGCCCAGCCTGTGCCTCCTTAGTCACGTCTGTCTGTCTGTCACTGGCAAAACAAGAAAGCCAATAGTTTGACAGGCCAGAAACATTTTCTGAAACATAAACAACTAAAAGTAATGGCTCCAGCTCGACCACTTGCACTCTTGCGCAACTGACAATGTCGAGGGTGTTTCTTTTCCATATTTCGCGAGTCATATGTCTTGTTGAGCTGTCTGCAAAGGCATTACGAGCAGCGCGGTTGGCTATCAGCTGCCCTTGAGGGTGTGGATTTTCCGTTCTCCCATTTTCTTTCTCCCTCAGCCCCCACCCTGCCGCATGCCTTTGTCGGTCCGAAAGCAGACGAAGGGTTAATTTATAATTTGCCAGCCGAAGGCACAAGCCAATGGAATGGAACATTCCCGTATCTTTCTTTTCAAGTACAGAGGGGGAAAAAAGCTACCATTGGAAAATGCAGACTCAAGTGGTTACAGAGCTGGGAGGGAGCAAGGTATCTGGGGGCTGCTGGAAACACGATGTGGGAGAGGAACAGTGGAGAAAGCAGAAGAGCCCAACGAGCAGTGTTCGTGAGATTTCACGCATGAGGCAGTCCATGAATAATCCTCGGGTGTCGGCGGCTTGTGAAAATAACAAAATTGTACATGACCCCAACTCACACCCCCTCCACCTACCAACAACAAAAACGAATGAATAAAAATAACATTTAAGAAATATTCCTGTCCTCTAGCTTCAAGGTCATTTTGTGACCGAGTGGAAAACGATGGTCCTGTTCGGTAAAGTGTAATATGTGTGAAATGAAAAGAAACAAGTGTTGCACATTTTGCTGTTGTTTAGACTGGTATTTGTGGTTTCAATATTCATTGGGGGAGTAAGTGGTGCCGTTATTAGCATATGATGCTATACGCCTGGAAACCCTGGTTTGATTCCTGGCCATAAATAACATCAGTGGCAAGTGAAATCTAAGCTGGTTCTAGAAGAGCCTCTCTTTCACCATCCTGCAACTTACATGCATAGTAAGTATGGTTAAACCCTGGGCCATGTGTGACTAGGCACTAGGATAGACAGAAGGGATGTAAGTGAATCATGATAATAATACAAATTAAACGCCTATTTCCTTTTGAAAGTGTTGATCAAATTCGTGTATCTGGATACATCAAGAGGCGCGTGGCAAGAGCAATATAAAACGTTGATGACTGTTAAATTCTCTGGGATGTATGTTGAACTTCTTTTGTACCGTTTGTAGCCAACCGTGGTAAATGGAGGGGTATGTGAGATCCAAGTGAATATATGAGGGTGCCATGGTGGTGAAATGTTAAATACCTCCCCTGGTATACAGGAGGACGTGGGTTCGATCCCGACCCTGATACCTGTATATTTGGAGTTTGCATATCTCTCTCCCCATTTAGAAACATAGGTTGAGAGTATTTCGCCACAAGAAATATCGTGTTTATCATGGCCTGCTGACATGGGTACTGCCATACACCGCAGTTACCCTTTTCTGCCAGCAACCAGCGCGATGCCACTACATCAGTGTAAAGAGGTAACTCCATGCAAAAAAGTGTGACTTTTTACCGATTTTAGATGTAAATAAACGTTTATTCTGGAGTGATATTGCAATGCAAATAGGGAAATATGGATAGCTGCCGCAGTGATAATTGTTCGACACTTGCAATCCCTATAAGTTATCTGTTTGGTTTGCTGGTGTGGCAGTGGAAACAATGGTGCAAATCTATCTTAAATCCACCCCCCTCTATCCACCCATCAATAAAAATGCGTACGCCACCGCGTGCGTTGTGGTAAAGTGTGAGTAGTCCCACCCCTTCAAATACAATTACCCTGAAGAGAGACTGTTTTGAGCGAGCGAGCTCCCTCCTAGTGGATGGAATTCGACCAGCAGTGGTGCAAGCAAAGCAATGTCAGGGGCTGCACTCTTCAACTTTTTTACCTTTCATTTCAGTGCAAGTGTAGCCAATAAGAAGCGAGGTTTAATGTAGGAGCGAGCACCTCCCGAGCGCTTTGACCTGCATCTCGGATCTCATTTCCAGGGCTCAGAGTCAAAAGCGCCGTGCGGGCGCCTCCCGAGACCCATTCATTCAAAACTAAGGTCAGGCATTGCAATTCTGCACGACCCGCCGAACCACGGAGATGCCAGCATTTTTCTCCTTATGCTGCAATTTCGTGTCTCCTTAAAATGAAACATCTCATCAGAAAGGCACAAAAAACCGTGAGAGGGGCGTGCATGTGGGGCCCTTTCTCAGCAGAGAGTGACGGGCGCTCGCGATGGACGATTTGGCAATGAGAGGTGAGTGAGACCCGTGGCTCATGCCCTGCCCCCCAGAAGAACTGTGGACGCTACAAGCCGGCCAATGGGGAAGTCAACAAAGAATGGCTCGACTTGAAAATCAAGGTGGTTGGTCGGGTGGCTTAGAGGTCAGAGAGCTGAGCTGGCAACCACCAAGATCCTGGATTCGATCCAGCCAGCCACCTGCAATTATACCGTGTCATTATTTGACAACCTCTGCCAGGTCACTAACGAATTATTGAAATAAACTATCACGATAGATTTAGTTCTATTCACAATTGGCTAAATTCCAGATCTGTGAGTTAAGATGTAGGTTTGACTATGAATCGATGAACATGACTGTCTTGTGGCAGAGTGGGTAGGAGAGTTCTACCCTCTACTGTGTGGACCGGTTGTCGCGAGAAGAGATCTCAGAGGCAGCTCTGCGATATACGCTTCAGTGGGTAATTCTCTAACACGACGAGTTTAACTCAGTTGAGAGATAATTGATTGGAAAATTAATTAGTCTCATGATATGAAGCTGATCGCGAAATCAGGATAGAATTTGGTGGGGGGGAATGACAATATTTTAAAAATTGGCTCAACGCAAAGTCATGAACCCGCAAGTCATCGCCAACCATGGAGATCGAAAACCTCTTGTCTAAAACAAGATGCGTCTGTCGGGAAGAAGGTGTTCACTTGGCACGAAGCCAGGGATGGTGTGGCACACTTCACTTTCACATTTAAACCCCCCAGGGCTCTAAGAATAATGCCAAAATACACACACCCATGTGGCATGAATTTAGTTCACGCTTTTAGTTTATTATTACACATTCCATATCCAAACACACCTTGTATGTGTAGGGGTGTTAGAGAGAGAGCCGTTATGCATGGCAGCTTATGGGAAACAAACACAGTGGGCGGGGCTACGTGAGTGCACGGGGGGGGGGGGGGTGCTCTCAACGACGTCCGCACCAGGCAGCCCGGGGCCCCACCCCTCAGCGGGGGTGGAGTATAAAGGGGGATGTGTCAGAGGGCTCGGGGCAGAATGTTAAAGCTAAACCAGTGAAGACCGAAGATCGTCTAGCTAGAGCCCTGGACTCCCCTGGGACGCCGCCCTTGTCAGGGCCGCGCAGGACCGAGCCAGCGGCGTGGTCCCGAGAACCAGAGCTAGTGCTCTGGGACTTCGGGTACCGTAGCCCGACTTACCAGTGTCGGGCCAGACAGCCTCCCCTAGCCCGTTAGTGGAGGACTAAGAGGTAGGTCAGAGATAGCTAGCAGTGTATTCCCAGCTAGCCGGGTGAGGGGGCCGATACCCCCTCTAGTATTGTATGTCCACAGTTGTGACTACTTGTACGGAATAAATACGTGTGCCTCACCAACGGTGTCCAAGAGTCATCAACGGTACTTCATATGTGCCTAGTGTGTAATTTTTAATGCAGAAGAGCGTATTGAGATGTGTGCAGGTGCACTGACAAGCAGGGGGCTGTGATTGCGAGAGCCATGGGTTTCACAGCGTAATCGGATGGACGCGAGGTGCATTCTATGGAGCTGGGTGATGGCAGCATGTGCTCCAAAGCCTGTTTGCTGAAACTCCCATTGCCCCCCCAGCCCCCTCAAAGAGGGAAAAGAAAAGTTGACAGATTTACTTCTCCAGCACACAATAACAGTCGCCATTTGCCGCTGAATGGCGGTGACGTCATCATGGCCAGGATCACTTCCATCGGGAGGTCACGGGAGAGACCCGGGTGTTATAGGTTAACTGACAGGATGCGCCACCTGCAGTCTCCACTGCAGCACATACAGACCACAGGTGTGTGTGCTGTGTTATACATTAATGATGAATTATATAAAATGTATTCCTTTATCAATCCAGACACCTCCTCACACCGTATTTGTCATGGAGGTTGCTTGACCATAATTCACCACGTTGGTCAACGTGGACTGGTGAGAAGGTTGGGGAGGAAGGGGGGGGGTCGGTTCAGATATCATTAGTCACTGATGTTAGTCGTGGATGGGAGTTGAACTCAGATCGCTGGGTTCACAGTGCAGTGCCTGGTGAGCCACCCTGCCACCACTCTCCATGCTGCGCTTATGGTTTTAAATATGAAGAAAATAACCCACGTATAACAAAAGTAAAAAATACTAATGCTTGACCCTTTATTAAGCCTCACATTTGAGTTGAATATATTGGAGTCAATTACAATGTACAATTGTAGAGGTTACTGCACTGATAATTATAATTAAACATCATTAAGTTACAATCAGCATGTGCCTTTCATAAATTACTTTGAAAATATCTACATTTTCCCAGGGATATTATATGTATTTACATAATTAGTGAATGATGAGTGCAACTTTGATTCACATGCAACGAAACGATAATGAATTTGGGAAAACCGTTACGACATTTGTGGTCAACGCCGTGGCGTCGCTGCTCGAAGCGACCACTTCCCGTTTCCCCCGACGGTGCCTCCTGCGTCGCTCGTCTGTGGACAGCGACGGCGTCATGTTGCCGCGGGCCATTCTGTTGCCCGCGCTACTCGTCGACGCAAAAAAAACTCGGTAAATCAGCGCAGACTTGATTGACGGAGACGTTAAAGGATTTGACGAGAGATTATGCATCGCACGGCTTTTAATTAGCGCCGTCTCAGAAGCGCCTTCTAACGAGGCTTGGGATGTGATTTAGTAAGGTGCCCACTTGAGTTTACAAAAGAATGTAAAAAAAAATCAAAAACCAATGCCTGTGCCAAGAGTGGGCTAACTGCTGACCAGCTGTTTAGTATTATCCCACTTGCTCTTTACACCTGCGGTGCGTTTCCCAAACGGCCAGACCAATAGCAGGTTTTGGCATCCTATTGAAGTGTACACACGGGGCCCTCCAGCTGGCACCTTTCTTCCCAACAAAGAACCCAATCTTCTGCTTGGTCGTGTCTGAGGGACAGATCATTAACCCTAGAGGAAACGCGACCCCCTCCGCCTCGTTACCTCGGGGCCTTCCTGCAGCGCCCACATCCCCCCTCCAGCCCCACCGCCAGCCAATATTTCAGAGCCCCAATGGCCACCACCGCGACCACGACCGTCGCTCGGACCACGCAGACATCGCGCAGTGATGCGCGGCGGCACAAATGCCAAGCGCAGGGTGCTCGGCGGGATTAGTATCACCGCTGACATTTCCAATCGGCCCGCGTGAAAGCTGCACTCGTCATTGCCATTTGTAATGAGTTCAGGGTTTTTTCATGCCAACTAGCCATATATTGCACGTCGCAGGGCATGTCGCACATGCATTAAAATTCATTTTGGGGGACTTTGTTGAGGATGGATGGGAGCAATGGCGCGCTGGTTACTGAGTCGCGTTGATTAATTATCGTCAACGTCCAATATTGGTGGCGAGTGACATTAACAGGACCTGCCCCCACTCCTCTTCTCCGCACTGGCCAGCGTGAAATGTGACCAAGAAGACCTCGCCATGCCAGGGAGATCTATAAATGATGAGGGTTGTAAATTACAATCAAGCTAATATGTTTATACTGGTGGTAGCTAGTCTAAGCTAAATGCAAATCAAATGATACACTTATTTACATTTTATTGCTTGAATAAAATGTATGTCCACATTTTACAGTCACTTGCATCTTGTACAATCTACTTATTTTAGCCTTTTGTCATTTAATTAAAAAAAAATATTCTGCTCAACTTGCATTTCATTTTTGCCATTGATTTCAGCGGCACATCCATTGAATCATAAATGTTTGCTACCCAAACATTTATGGTTCTGGACATAGAAATCAATTATATTCTTGCATATGGCAATATGTTCAGGAGCTACATGCCAATGTCAAGATCTTCTAGCCACAAAAGGGCATCAGGATAGAGTTTGTATCGTTTTATGGACCAGATAGTAAACCACTGTAGTCTGCACGCATTCAACAGATGGGAAATACTCTTTTTTTCCCGGTAAAGTCACGTAGGTGAAAACAAAATAAAATAATAATAAAACAACTAAATTAAATCACGACGTTTTGGAAGCAACACAAACATCCGTCATCAGGTGTGACTGCTCCAGCAAAATTACTGTAGCGTATGAAGAGAAATATTTAGAGACACGTGTTTATATAGATGAGAAATAGTAAAACTACAGGGATATATGATTGGTGAAAATTATGGTAATGATGGTGATGACATTGATACTCCTGGTTTTATAACCCAGGTCCCAAATGCAAAACAAATGTCGTCTCAAAGGGCTCTCAACGAGTTCTCTCAGTAAAATGAATTCATTAACGGATTAATCGAGGGTTTTTGAAGGGTTATATCGCGTAAATATATAAAAAATATTTTCAGCAGCTCTCCCGCGATATTTCTCTCCTGATGACGATTGCTTGTGTTGCGTTAGAAACGTTATTATTTTATCTATCTACGTGGCTTTACCGAAAGACCCAAATAATATAAATATATAAATTAAAACCCGCCACCCACTGGCGGCCAGTGGGCGGGTGGGGTGGCACGTGCCCCCCCAATGATCCGATCAGATCATTATTAGTAATAAATCAGAATTTTGCGACCCCCACTGCCACTGTGTCGCATATTATTACGTGCCAGGGACTCCATAAGATGATAGGACAATAGTCTGAGTCCATAAATGGCAATAAGTAGCGGCAAAGCAGTTTTACGTAAATTGTGCGCAGTTTCGTATACAGTACACGACTTCCCTGAAGGCATTCACCTTCAGCGAGCGCGATGCCAATCACACAACGCGGTTCGAATTCGACCCTCGATCGATGGCTGAGCCATTGCCGCACACGCGTCGAATAGAAAGCAAAGGACAAGTCTTTACTTACTAACAACTCCTATCATTTATAATTGCTGGAGGGTTTGCTCCCCCTACCTGAAAATCGTGGCTACGCCATTGCCGCCACCACCCGACACAGCCAACTAGTAAGGGTTGTCACGTAAACAGAACGTGCCAATTCGTCACTAGTGCAGCACACCGGTGTGTTGGAGAGCCAAGCCACAACATTTACAATCTGAGTACGATGTTTCGCCAGTAATTACAACTAGCTTCATCAGGCGGGTTTAAACGACACATTTATATATTTACGCGATTTAACCCAAAATAACTTTGTTATGGATATTGGTCGCGAAAGCCTACGTGTTAAATTAACCGATTGATTGACCGATTAATTTTCTGGAGCACGGGCAGCACGCACAGAGCCACGGTGATGGCGTGCTCAAGCAATGGCTCGTAATGATTCACGGCGAATTTGTAATTTAGATTTGCGCAGATTGTGACCCTATCGAATTCACGTTTCCAATTAAGGGCTCCGCGCACGCAGGCCCAACACGCGCAACCGGGCGCCGGCGGTCAGGTGAGGACGCCCTCCCTGGGATGCTTTGCGGCCTAACAGATGGGGCCCACCGCGCATCACGCGCCTACACCCGGGGGCATCGCGGGGGGTCGAGGGAACATCTGAGTCCCGCGCCTCGCTCTCTCAAAGTCATCCCATTCCAAATAGAAAAACTATCCCAAAAACAGACAACAAACCGAGATCCGATGTAAACCGAAAATAAATAGGACTATTTAATTTAGCCGTCTGTTAAGAGGTTTCAGAAACGAGGTTGAAATATTCTACAATGATCGGCGCATACAAGAATCGCCCAATCGATGCGTATGGATTTTAATTATCAGTGAAAATTAATTATTTATCTAATGCTTTGGCTCCTGTCCTGGACACTAAATGCTTTATTGTCAGTCTGTGGGATTTACATGGGAGAAGGCGCACTACAGACGTTAACATTGACTGCCAAAATTATCCTCGCGCTGGCAGCACAAGATCCTGGATGCCTGGCATGGTCGAACTCCATCTTGTTGTGCGGCACACAAAGGGATTTTATGTTATTTTATTGCGTGCGGCACTTCACCAGTGACATTATGTGACGAGGCCTAAATCCTGAAACGGACGTGTGAGGCATCCAAAACAGCTCGCGAGTGGCAGCGGGGGTAGCTGTGGTGGTGGCGGCGGCTGCAGCAAGTCGTTCAACAGGACGATGGAACCGGCCCTAATCCGAATATTATAGAGCAATATCACTCACACTCGCACTACAAAAGAGCATGCCGGTACGGGAGCAGCCACGCAGCTGCACAGCCGGTTATAAAACAAAAAAAACAAGCCAAATGCTGCCTCATTGTTATTCCATGGCCATTGCAAAACTCGGGGGCACTGCTATCTCTTTCCAGCAGCCTCCGCTCCACCACCGCACCCCACCGCTGGTGGTCCTGTGCTATCGCCACCTCCTCCTCGTTGCCTATCTTCATCACGTTCATTATTTCAATGGAAGAATAATTTCAGCCGCTAGCAACAGCACAGCAGAGCCTACCGGTTTCTTCATAGATCTCAGTTCCAATGACATTCAGTAATTAGGCCGGACACATCCCAAGTCTCTGCAGGAACGATGCGCGACTTTATTAACAAAGCGTCGTGCACAGCTCCAGCTACGGAATGAGATCTCGCCCTGCTGAGTGTAGGTGTGCGTGCTCGACAGCCAACAAAGGTCGCGATGGGGGGGGGCAGAAGGGGCAGCCTGCCCTCCCTGGCTATTGAATGTGATTTTTTTTATACTTTATAAATAAGGTTGAAAGCATAGTATGCATTAGCTCTGTCCGTATGTCCGTCTATAATGGGGAGGCACTATTACCCTCATAAGGAGAATTCAGTGTCTAAAACTGGTTATACACTCAACAAGACTTGAGTATAACGTTGTGCTGATATATGAACTTAAAAATCAAGATGTCATCATGGCCAAACTCAATGATGTCACCACACCGCCAAGCGCTGTCTACTTTTGCCAGAACCAGCAGCTCCCGCAGCTACTGCACAGTAAACACGTGACCTCCAGGATCCACCCAACTCTTTCGTCTGTGGACTTACTACTATTTTGAAAACCGGTCCAATTCATCAAAGGGTTGCCCAAAACTTGAAGGGAAAAACTGGACGACTGTAGAAGAAACTGGACGACTGTACTTGCAAATACACAGTGTTTTGCCCTGAGAGGTGCCCAACTTCGGTACCACTAATTCAATTGTGCTGAAGACAAGCACATGTTTAATAATGTTACATAATCCACGCATATGCATCATATTTCCAAACCCGTTTTTATTGTTGATGGTTTGCATCCTGTGCACTGGTTTTAATGTAATGGGAGCATGCGTTGACTCACAGTGATACGGGCAAGAAAGGTCCAATATCGTAGCTGCTCACCCCGAGCTATAAATGCCCTGACAGTGGCATTGTCTTGTGCTGTTCGCCTTTTGGCGTTGTCTGATCTAACACTTTGAGACTATGCTAAAAAGAAAGCTGTCTGGTGTAGACCAATCAGTTTCAAAGAAGATGCATATATTATCAGAACATGTTTTATTTGCATGTTCACCACAAGTACGTCTGCTTAATGCAGACAGAATTCCTTGAAAACGGATTCTGTTTGGTGTTTTAACATCTTAACACCTGTTTTATTGCCAGAAAGGGTAAACCCCATTGTAATAGCAAAAATGTGTTCAACGCTAAGACCAGTAGACAAAAGAAGGCAATAACTGATGCAAGGATTAGGCGTCGATTTAATTGCGTGGACCCGATGTGTAACGTCTTGTTGAAGGGAAGATGCAAAGGTGGACAGTACGATACAAATGCAGGAACAATTCACCAAGGTCCAACATTTTGCACAAAATTATCCACTTCACGCAACAACAAAAAACAAATAAGCAGCCAAAAATACTTTTAAAATATTTAGCGCAGAAGCCAAGACTAAAATATGTTGGCACGTGCACATATTTTAAAGTGGAACACATATGCCATAGGTGTTCATGTGGAATTCTAAGTGTATGTAGAGCGCTTTGTAATTCCACAAATAACAAACAAAAAATGCCTCTCCATATCGTTTTGTTTATGGGGCTCTTTTCACCAGACTTCACCACGCTGGTGAGTGTGGGGTGTGGGTTGGTGAATTGGGGGGGGTGGAGGGGAGGTGGTGAGGGCCATGACCGGTTCAAATATCACTCTTAACCGATGTTAGCCGTGACCAGGGTTTGCCATATTCACCAATTAATTTGGTGCGCTAACCACCACACCACCGTTCTGCTGTTAATTGTCATTGCTCTGCCATTAATTTTTTAGTGAGTCGTTTCAACTGGAGCAAACGTGAGACGGTGACGCAAGCACGTGCGTCACTTCTCGGAGGTGCGTCGCCATCTGCACTCGCACGTCGTCCCAGGTGGTCAGCATCAGTAGCAGCAGTCTCGTTATGCGCGATTGAAATAAACGCCACCACACATGACACCAAAATGAGAAACATCCAAGAGATGCCAAAAATCTCCCCGGCGACTCACCGTCAGATATTTCACCAACAAAATGATACCAGGGCTCACCTTGGTCAAATGGCTTGGCTTGCTCCCAGGAGCGAAAGTAATCCTCCTGAAAAACACCGACATCCACGTTCAATATGTGCACACATTATGTTCACTCATGGTTTTGCGAATTTGCCTTTTCGCAGAATAAAAGCATTCTGGTGTCTCCTATAACTAATGGTAATAATTATTTCAAATTGTAAAGTGCTGCACAGTATTTTGTCACTCTCAAAGAGAAACTCATAGGCACGAGGAGGAACTAGGCAGGCGGGAAAGGCAGACAGATGGTGAGATGATGCCAAGAATTTCTCAAGCTCTGCAGTCATCTATAGATGAAGGTGTTATCGGCCAATTAATGAGTGTTAACATGTGGGAGACAATCGAAGCACCTGAAGAAATCCCATATGTGTGAGGTGGCAACGCTCTATCCCCCATACAGAACAGAACCGGCTAAGTCAACATTTTTACTGTTCCAAATTCTTCTGGAGAGCAAAGGTATGGAATCTCGATGCCCACGGAAAGGTGTTTCGCAACATTTGTGCAATCCACGAACCATTGGCTCCACAGTGCTGGATTACAAAGCGTGTGCTACCACTGCTCACCAACATGGCAAATAGCAAAGCTGATGCGTTTCGCCTTTTATGGCAAACTATGAACGTGTGGTCTATTGCATTAAAGAACCATCGAGGGCAACAATCGCTTTATAATTTTAACTCAGTCAACGTAAAGGGAATGTTGTACTTGAGGTATTTTATGCAACCAGCTACTGAATCTTAAGACAAGACAAAATCTCATATATACAAACGCAAAGATCCCCCAAATAGCGTCTATGGGTCAAGTGCTGTTTGAAAGTACCGATGAAGACTGGCAGGGTGCACGAGGTGCTGGTGTGACCAGCACACTGCGCCATATACTACTTTATTCTAAAAAAAAACATACTACTTCATTCATGAAGAGTTGATCTAGGGGAGACTCAGGATTTGTTCAGATAATCTCGCCACTGATGTTAGCTGTGGCCAGAAATCGAACACAGGTTGATGACGTGTTCATACCCTAGTGCGTTAACCTCTAAGCCACCGCTACCCAAACACACATACACACACACGTACGCGTACACACTCACATGCAGATCAACGCTGGCTTATTTTTTAAAAAATGTCGATGCTAACATTAAAAGATTGGCATTAACATCACGCTTATTGATATGGATTTTGCAACAAAACTCAATATGGCAATACAGGAGGTCCCATGATGATATGGCAATATATGATAACCGAGGCATTAGGGATTAATGCTTGATTTGAAGCTTTCGTGACTGCAGGAATTACTCTTTGGCTCTTTCGGCAATCTTTGGAAGAACGTAATCAACCAGGTAAGGTGCTGACTGTTCTGTTAGCCGACTCTCTGTTTTGGATTGCATTGTATTTCTAAGTTCACTAGGTTTGCTTTCTACCTGATGACGATTGCTTGTGTTGCAATCGAAACGTCGTATTCTATTATTTCATTTATTTTCTGTCTACGTGACTTTACCGAAAGAACCAAAGAGGATGAATGCTTTAAACATGTTTTTTTGTCAAGACCAAGAGTGATTATAAATAGATAATAACCTTGCCAGCTGTAAAGAATCGCGTAGTTAAAATATAATCATTGCACCCGCACACTTAAAAAAATGTGAATGAATGTGAAAAAAAATCTTAATTAAATACTGACCTCCACCTCCTGATCAGGCCAGCAAGGACAAAGATAACAAACCATTAAAACGCGGGCGATCGTCGAGCAGCAGGCAACATCCAAAGGTGTGCAAGCGTAATACAGGCCCTATGGGGAAGTTGCTCTCTCGATTTAAAGCCTGATTACCTACAAATGCAACGATTACATTCATTCCGTGTACATTTTTCCTTCACCTTAATTCTTTCCATGGACGTTTTCAAAGTAGAGTTTACCGAGCAAACATGTCAAAGGGCATTGCATTTTATTTTAAATTGATGAGCGTTTATTTATTTCTCCCTGGAAAGTGCTTGCTCTGCTCGGATTTGGTTCTATGTCACTCACTCTCCATGTTGTTCTGTTCCATGTTACTCACTCTCCATGTTGCTTTGTTCCATGTTACTCACTCTCCATGTTGTTTTGTTCTATGTTACTCACTCTCCATGTTGCTTTGTTCCATGTTACTCACTCTCCATGTTGCTTTGTTCCATGTTACTCACTCTCCATGTTGCTTTGTTCCATGTTACTCACTCTCCATGTTGTTTTGTTCCATGTTACTCACTCTCCATGTTGTTTTGTTCCATGTTACTCACTCTCCATGTTGCTTTGTTCCATGTTACTCACTCTCCATGTTGCTTTGTTCCATGTTACTCACTCTCCATGTTGTTTTGTTCCATGTTACTCACTCTCCATGTTGCTTTGTTCTATGTTACTCACTCTCCATGTTGCTTTGTTCCATGTTACTCACTCTCCATGTTGCTTTGTTCCATGTTACTCACTCTCCATGTTGTTTTGTTCCATGTTACTCACTCTCCATGTTGCTTTGTTCCATGTTACTCACTCTCCATGTTGCTTTGTTCCATGTTACTCACTCTCCATGTTGCTTTGTTCCATGTTACTCACTCTCCATGTTGCTTTGTTCCATGTTACTCACTCTCCATGTTGTTTTGTTCCATGTTACTCACTCTCCATGTTGCTTTGTTCCATGTTACTCACTCTCCATGTTGCTTTGTTCCATGTTACTCACTCTCCATGTTGTTTTGTTCCATGTTACTCACTCTCCATGTTGCTTTGTTCCATGTTACTCACTCTCCATGTTGCTTTGTTCCATGTTACTCACTCTCCATGTTGTTTTGTTCCATGTTACTCACTCTCCATGTTGCTTTGTTCCATGTTACTCACTCTCCATGTTGCTTTGTTCCATGTTACTCACTCTCCATGTTGCTTTGTTCCATGTTACTCACTCTCCATGTTGCTTTGTTCCATGTTACTCACTCTCCATGTTGTTTTGTTCCATGTTACTCACTCTCCATGTTGCTTTGTTCCATGTTACTCACTCTCCATGTTGTTTTGTTCCATGTTACTCACTCTCCATGTTGCTTTGTTCTATGTTACTCACTCTCCATGTTGTTTTGTTCCATGTTACTCACTCTCCATGTTGTTTTGTTCCATGTTACTCACTCTCCATGTTGCTTTGTTCTATGTTACTCACTCTCCATGTTGCTTTGTTCCATGTTACTCACTCTCCATATGTTGTTTTGTTCTATGTTACTCACTCTCCATGTTGCTTTGTTCTATGTTACTCACTCTCCATGTTGCTTTGTTCCATGTTACTCACTCTCCATGTTGCTTTGTTCTATGTTACTCACTCTCCATGTTGCTTTGTTCTATGTTACTCACTCTCCATGTTGCTTTGTTCCATGTTACTCACTCTCCATGTTGCTTTGTTCTATGTTACTCACTCTCCATGTTGCTTTGTTCCATGTTACTCACTCTCCATGTTGCTTTGTTCCATGTTACTCACTCTCCATGTTGCTTTGTTCCATGTTACTCACTCTCTATGTTGCTTTGTTCCATGTTACTCACTCTCCATGTTGCTTTGTTCTATGTTACTCACTCTCCATGTTGCTTTGTTCCATGTTACTCACTCTCCATGTTGCTTTGTTCCATGTTACTCACTCTCCATGTTGCTTTGTTCCATGTTACTCACTCTCCATGTTGCTTTGTTCCATGTTACTCACTCTCCATGTTGCTTTGTTCCATGTTACTCACTCTCCATGTTGCTTTGTTCCATGTTACTCACTCTCCATATGTTGTTTTGTTCTATGTTACTCACTCTCCATGTTGTTATGTTCCATGTTACTCACTCTCCATGTTGCTTTGTTCCATGTTACTCACTCTCCATGTTGCTTTGTTCCATGTTACTCACTCTCTATGTTGCTTTGTTCCATGTTACTCACTCTCCATGTTGCTTTGTTCCATGTTACTCACTCTCTATGTTGCTTTGTTCCATGTTACTCACTCTCCATGTTGCTTTGTTCCATGTTACTCACTCTCCATGTTGCTTTGTTCCATGTTACTCACTCTCTATGTTGCTTTGTTCCATGTTACTCACTCTCCATGTTGCTTTGTTCCATGTTACTCACTCTCCATGTTGCTTTGTTCCATGTTACTCACTCTCCATGTTGCTTTGTTCCATGTTACTCACTCTCCATGTTGCTTTGTTCCATGTTACTCACTCTCCATGTTGCTTTGTTCCATGTTACTCACTCTCCATGTTGTTTTGTTCCATGTTACTCACTCTCCATGTTGCTTTGTTCCATGTTACTCACTCTCCATGTTGCTTTGTTCCATGTTACTCACTCTCCATGTTGCTTTGTTCCATGTTACTCACTCTCCATGTTGCTTTGTTCCATGTTACTCACTCTCCATGTTGCTTTGTTCCATGTTACTCACTCTCCATGTTGCTTTGTTCCATGTTACTCCCTCTCTATGTTGCTTTGTTCCATGTTACTCACTCTCCATGTTGCTTTGTTCCATGTTACTCACTCTCTATGTTGCTTTGTTCCATGTTACTCACTCTCCATATGTTGTTTTGTCGCCCTTAGTCATTTTAGTGACCCAGGTCACTCTTGCCAATGAGGCTATATTTTCATATCTGGTTAAACAAAATAAATTAAAAAGGAATGTATCTTCAGAAATACATTTTAAGTAATCGAAATATGCATTTAAATGTATAGAAAAGAAATGTTTCTGCATTTCATGCTTTGCTGCCTCTGCACTTCAACCCGGTGGCCTTACATTTTATTCACGCATTTTTTGTCTCTACCTTCAACATTTTCTTGGGCATTTTAAGACGTTTTTTTCAGTAACTTTTCCATTTCTATCGTTTCTTGCAATTATTCTATACATATTTATTGGCTTAGTTTGGTTTGCACCCTAGATGGAACACTTGTTCAGCACTGTCATTGCCAACTGGTGACTTTGAAGGCCACCAGAGTGCTGAGCATCACAATCACCAACCCTCCACTCCAGCAACTCACTCGTGGTTTCTATTCAAGTCGCCCATTTAACTTCAATACAGTGGGAGATCACTTATTCTGCTCTGTTGCTCCCAGCATTCTGGAACTCCCGACCGCAAGTCATTCGTGCTGTCGAATCCCTGCCCCTGTTCAAAGTTCAGGCTCAAGACCTTGCTTCTTTCCCTCTTCCTGTGACTGACCTCCTCTCGAAAGAGAATAAATATTATCACTGTTTCAGTCAGGAATCTTGAGATGTGGCTGCATTTAGATGTGACATTTAGAAACAATGTATTGTATTGTCCCAGCTCATAATGTCTCTCGCCTAACAATAACAAACACACTTTTTATAAAGCTCATTGTAACCACAGTTCAATTCCTGGCCATGGTCATTAGTGGTCAGTGATCTTGCAACTGGTCCTGAGCCCTTCTTCACCAACTCGCACTGACCAGTGTAGCGAAGTATTTACCACAATCACCATGACAAAACACAGTTCGGGGAGGCCATTATCCAGCAATGCATTGATAAATAACTGTAAAAAGATTGTACACACCACATATTGTGTGTACTAGCGCACCTTATTCGCCAGCAAATCTAAAAGTAAAGGTGATTTCCTGCTCAAATTAACATTTGAGATGGTGCCCATCTTCTTTTTAAAGCTCTGAGCCAGTGATTAAAATGATCCATTCCTACGGACAACCACTGTGGATTTCCTTGGAGGGCAGGGCAATTCCAACCAGAATTGTGAACTCGCAATCTTACGATTTTGAGAGGTGCACGTTACCACTGAGCCACCTGGCTGGTGGGCAGTGTGTGCCAGCGCATGCTGCTAAGTGGTGAATGACATGAAGCTTAAAGTGAACAGCAGCTAAGTCTTATGTTACGCATAGCAGTATCTGTAATACACTCGTAATCGCATGAGTAATTACTTAACACACACTGGGTACGCACTGCATCATGGAAGGAGAAATTATTGTCACTGCTGGAAATCCTTACTTCTAAATTTTCAGGACCGTTTTGTGCACACAAAGACACTGGAGCAAATAAAAAAAATCCCATGAGATATCAAAACACAATCGGCACAAACGACAGTTTCACCACAGCTCTACGGCTACGACTTTTCGTTTGTTTATATATATATATTTTTTCAACACAATTATGCAGAATCCTTCCTTGTTGTCACTGACTATAATGGTGGTGCAGTCCTGTCTCTTGCCAGTGCCTGGTTATGGCATTCTCCTCTCTGCCAGCGAAGGGACTCCCTAATTGCCTCCTGAGAAAATTTCATGGCCGATTAGCATGCCATGCTTAGCCATATGTTACAACGGATCCTCACCCTGACTGGTGACTTTGCTTGGAAAAAAGAAATTCGTAAATAAGCAGAATCAAATGCATCTGAGCATTTAATAAAGTGGCGCCTGATCTGTTCTGGCTCCTGTGTTTTTTTTTTATCCAGGGCTGATGTAAGCACTCAGCAAGACAACACAAAACGGCTGAGCACAGTCAGTGCCACCCCCGGAGGGCACCGTGTCAGGACGGATTATTCCACTGATGGGTAGAGACAGCCACAGAAATGGAGACCAGACACTGGAAAGCCACGGTGTTAAGCCACACCGGCATGAAGGTTTTTGCATCGACATGAGCTATGGGAGCTGCATCGCTTCAAAAGGGCGCTTTTGCCACAGAACGTGAATTGGTGCGTGCGCATGATGCCTCTGTTCACTTTCTGGGCAATAAAGGGAAAGTTGACATAACATTTACGTTGTGAGGGCTGATCAGGTGATGAATGTTGTGGAGGTGTGACGCTGTGCCTGGCAGGTAAATATCACGGCTTGGTTGCGCAGTGCCCCCAGTGCAGGGCTCGTCTAGGTAAACACTGAGCTACGTCGCTCGTTCGCAGAAGTGACCTGGCCACAAATGACAGCCCAACGAAGTGGATCATCATGTGGACATTTATAGCAGCCAAATACTCGAAACACTTGATTTTAAAAGTGAAAGTTAAAACTGAAGACCCGAAGAAATGATAATAAGCATCGGCTGCATTGGGATTCAGCTATGGTGCAGATTAAATTAAATCGCCCTTCAGTGTACCTGATTTTGTGTTTTTTTTTAAATAATATATGCTACTTATCATAATAATAGCAATATAGAATGTCTGATTTGGCAGGGCCTTCCTGATAGATTCGCAGATACTAAAGGGCATAAATATTGTTATATTGTATTCATGCAACTGTTGTGTGGCGGTTAGGTTTTTATTTAATTATTTTATTCTCTTTTTTTATTCGGGTCTTGGTTTGTAATGGCTTGAATAAATGTAATATATATGCCGTATTGTAAAGTAGTATTTTGTAAATGCAGTATCTGTAAATTGTGCGCAGAACATAATTAAAAAATAATCACAAAATGTTAAGCTAACTTTAACGGCAACAATCACATTTCAATTAACAGGAATGGGCTGCGTCAATGGGAAAAAGTAGCGCGTGAGTAGAAAACTGCAGCGAAGCAACAATTAGATGAGGCTTACGAGTGGGAGAGAGCAACGGCCGGTAATGAATCTGTTACGCACGGCACATGCCTCGCGCGTGTCCACCTCCCAAACCCCCGTGATGGAACACCTGCCACTCCCTCCCACGAGTGGTCGGTAGGGTTCCAGCGACGCGGCGATACTGTGATGTCATGATTATCATCAACAGCCTTGGTTAATCCACTACGGGATGAAGTCTTCCCTGGGCCGCCACTAAACCAGTGATGTCATAATTATTATAATCCACCAGAATCTGCACATTAAATGATGTCTTCACTCCCTCGCTATTGGTGGATGTTTTGTCAGATGCGTTCCATTCATTATAAATAAAGTAATTGACTACCTTACACTGTGATGCGTTGTATGAAATAAGATCAGCAATAAATGCATTGCTCGTTTTGATAAATATCATTATATCGTGATTATCAGTGCTCATATTTTCCATTGTTTAGATCAGGGGTCGGCAACCAAAGTAACAAGAAGAGCCATTTCTTTCCAATTCGGTACAAAATTCAGTATTTCAAGAGCCGCAATGCATCTATGTACATACGTACATATCGTCAAGAAGCAGCCCGTAAAGAGCCGCATGCGGCTCCGGAGCCGTAGGTTGCCGACCCCTGGTTTAGATAATGGCAAAATATGTACGATATAATAAAATAGATTTAAAAAATTCAGCTCTGAATAAGTAGTTATTGGTAAGGAGAACATAATCATTTATGTAGTTCATTTAATTACCTCTTGTGAAAGTGACAGCGTGTGCTACAAGCGTTCTCGGGTATAAAGTTGCAACGATTCAAATACTTACGGCAGTGTTATGCTGAGTGAACTAAAGTTGAAGAACTTTGAAAAAAAATCTTTATTTGCGCTGGAGTTACAGAAAAACACAGATAAAAAAAACATGAAATACAATTGCCATGTTATTGGAAAATTCTCTCGTGAAAATGAATTGTGTCATGAAAAACCGCATTTCAAGAACCCTGGCGATACTCAGGCTTCCACCCTCAACCTAAAAGAAGCAACTCAACATTTGTTTCTGTGTGGTAGAGAAAACAACCAGGCCAGGCCACACAAGCTGCAATACAAAAACATTCATCCTTCACACCAACAGATATGTAGCATCATCTACTTTTCTCTAGAGTAAAATAACACAACGTGCATTAATTCTAGATTTTAAACTTTCGTGACTGCAAGGAATCATACTCTTAGTTTTTTCGGTAAAGTCACGTAGGTAAAAAATAAAATTAATGAAATTAATTTTAATTACATTTTTTACCTACGTGCATTATCAACGGAGCACTGAAACGGACACCAATCTCATGGCTCCCAGTTCTAGCGAACATTCTGCCACCAAATATCCACAGAGACAAGCACACTGCAAAGTAGTGTACACGTTTTCATGCCAATGACAACCACCAATCATCCACCAAGACCTCAACAATGTTCCTCGCCACCAACTTCTCAAGTCCCGATCCCCCTCCTGGGATCGCGCTGTCACCATCCTAGATAGCACCCAGATCCAGAAGAACGTTGGAAAATAGAACACCCAAGACATCCAGCATAAACACCTCGTTCGAGACCCAAACATCGCTCCTCCTGGCTTTGACGTTTCTCCTCGAAGACACTGGTGGAACCATCAAGTGCATATCAGAACATCAAAAGGCCACTGCGCACATCTCCTTCATTAATGGAAAACTAACGACACAATCCACAGTAGTGTGATTATCGTCATGCAACCCAAACAATGAACCATATAGTAAACCACTCAAGGCTGCAGGAATAGCAACATTACACGAACTCCCTCCTGAAGCCCTCTCGAAGACAGCCGACCTTGACATTGGCATTTGACTCCTCAACATATTGCCATCATGCACAATAATAAAATCGAATTTTTACCGAGCGTCTACAGCCACCCATCACTGTCCTGGAGGAATCCAGAAGGGCTGATGGCTTGCTTGGCCGCCGTGACACACACAGGACACACACATCCCAGACTGATATGAAAAGGTAGCCTTAGTATGTGTTAACCATCTGTAAATCCCCCTAAACACCCCCCCCCCGCTGCCCTCTGCCAGAGCGGCAGGTATAATTACATTAAAAAAGGTTTTTTTTTATCAGCAACTCTATACACCGAGCATGTGTTTGTGTAATTCGTCTACTTATTCCTCTATTTGTTTGATTGTTCATGGGATGGGCCCACTGTAGGCTTAGGGGAGGGGGGGGAACTATTCACACAGGGCTCAATCATAAAGAAAGTAATCCTGGAATGAGTTGTCAGCTAAGCGCTGAAGAAATTACGTTCTATACTAATTAGCATTTGTTAAAAACAACACATCCGGTAAAATTCGTAGACTTTCATAACTACACGCATCAGCAAATATTAACTCCCTATCAAGAAGAGCACTGCCCTGGAGGAACTGGAGGAAGACAGAAGGTTGCTGCTGGTTTTGTGTGGCTGTGGCTCTGACAACAAACAGGACTCACAAACCCCACCCGTCTATGAGCTACAGTCATGCGAAATGGCAGCCTGGGTGTGCATTAAAATAACCGCCCCTGTGTCTCTTTATCTGCCAGTGCTCAGCGTTGAACAGCAGCCACGCATCCAGCCCCTCCCGTAAGATGACCTCAAGTAGCCTGGCTCTCAGTGAGCTGTGCTAGCCTCAGAGGTCAAACAAGTGACATCAATACCAGGATTAGCCAAGCGACACAAACCAGAGCACAGCTTAGCAGTGCCAGGGTGGGGCTAAACAATGCAGCTTAAGACCAAACGCAAACATTAAAAACGCTAAACGCCCATTTCCATGTGCGGGTAACTTTGGAGGGGGGGGGGTGGTCGTTTTTGGGGGGGGGGGGAGCAGCACCCACCGTCTCCCAGAATTCAGCTCAGACCCAGGAATTGTTTTCGCAAAAAGCGCTGAGAGTGTGACGGATCTAACAGGCCGAGCAACGTGGACTCGGCGCTTGAATGATAAAAAAAAGCTGCCGTGCAATTCGCGTTGAGAAATAATCTGCATTGTGAGCAGCCAGCGCACGCAGGACGGTTGTGACCGCTGCGGAGCGAGCGGCGAGACAGCAGCGAGCGGCGAGACAGCAGCGAGCGCGAGGCCCGACGGCGAATAAAAGGTCCCGCCTGAGATATGGTCCGCATGGGACAGCGCAGATAATTGTAACAAAAAACGGACAATACCTCTGCACAAACACGTTATCCGTACAGCACGTATTTTTCTCTTTGCCATCCCACATTCACAAACGATTCCTGGAATACGGCATTGAGGAATAACCGTTGGCAGAAACCATGTATCACCAGCAGAGGCGGTGGCTCATGCGCACGCCAACACGCGCACATGCGTGAGCACAAGCATTTGTAAAATGCTCATGGCAGACGCCCAAGACATCTTTGCTCGATATTCTGATGGAGAAGCTCATTAAAGTCTCACCACGACAGCAGTTTTAGGAGTCAAAGTGGAATCATTGAGACGATTGCTGTAATACTCTTGCCCCTGCTCCTCACTCTCGCCATTTCATCACAAATGCATGAACTGTACTTTATTGCACTCCCACACTGCGATTTTGGATACACCGATGCATGGGCGAGTGCACATGCCAATTAGAGTGCTTGGGCCAGAAGTCGATTGGCATGGATGGTCCATTCTACTGCGGGCAGAAGCAGCCTTGGCAAGGGCCGAACGTGTCAGGCTGCTCACTCATGTCCGATTGGTCTGCCGCTCCTCCTCCTCCTCGTGTCCTGCCACCAAAGTCCGCATGTTTATCCAATTTCAGGCACACGGTGATAATACATGGTCTGTAATCCCGGCGATGTCCTCCACATTGGGTTTGTCTCCTAAAACCCCCCACAAAAATAAGCGGCTTCTGTCATATGCATCTTAGTGGACAACCAATCTTCGACAGGAACAGTATAATTACTGACCTCACAAGTATTACTCATGCTGCTACACGCCATACAACACACAACACAGAATTCCAGTGCCAATTATTTGCAACTGCATTCGGATGTTTGGCCAATTCTAATATCTGTTGGTGTCACGTGGCAGTAAAACGCAGCACCCGGAGAAAACCCACCACACAAACAAGGGGGTGACACTCAGTGATCTCCCAGCCACGCACTGGTAACACACCAGGCCAAACCCTGGTGGTGGTGATCGATCCAAGTACTAACGAGCCTCAAACCAGATGAGCTAACACGACAGGATGAGATTGGGCTAATTTATGGTGATTACATTGTCAAAGAGAGCCCTTTGTGAGGACTGCCCCTCAGGTAGATTTAAAGGGTTGATTGAACTCAATAACTTGGCAGTCTGGTCGTTGAGTGACTTCGACATTGAGCTGTGATAGTAAATGCAATAAGATGTAAGGTAATTTGGTCATATATAGTGCAGTACAACACAGCAACATAACCTCGCTCCGTGTTGGTCTCAGGCCATCATCAGACGGCCACTCTCACCTACTGCCTGTCATACAACTTTTACAGAGCTCTGCCAAAGCATCAAAATAAACAAATCCTAACGTTAAACCAGGGTCCTCGTCAGCGGTCGAGTCTCTGGCAAATGGAGAGCATCATGAATCTCAGGATCTACTGGATTGTCCACTCGCTGCAGCTAGGAAGCTTTAGGGCTCGGCAACGAAATTCAATATCGAACCCAAACAGCCCCCGGCTTATAATTCAGCTCATGCCGGTGGGGTGAGGCTCCACCCCGCCTCCCATGCTGCTGCGTCCTCACCCAGCAGGTGTGTGGGAATGATATTGGCATTCTAAATACTCCGTGTAGTATGTGCAACGATTCACCGCCGCCCAGCCAGTGATTCGACGAATTACCACAATTTGAAGTCACGATTCGGTGAAGGAGTCCATTGTACAATTACAATGCAATCTGCGTTCATTAAGGTTTCGAGTGCAGCTGTATCTCAAGGCGATGCTCAATTTGCTCATTCTCCTCTCACCACCCGTGTGCGTCAGAACCTGAACATGATTCCCTTGTCCATCGTCTCTTACGACTCTGTACGTCCTTTTCAAGTAGAATTTCCACATGTTATAAACGTAACAATGAGTGCATGACTGAACGGGGAGATGTATTGATTTATACACTTTGGTTTTTTCGGTAAAGTCACGTAAAAAATAATAATAGATCACGACGTTTCGATCGCCACACAAGCAATCGTCTTCAGGTGGGAGAGAGAAACAGGCTGCTGAAACAAGTCCTGATATATTCTTGGTTCTTTATCGAAAGAACCAAGAATATGAATCCCTGCAGTCACAAAAGCTTTAAATCGGAATTTAAGTCCTGAGGTGGGGGGGGGGGGGGGAAGTTGCCGCGTCGGGCAAGAGGCTGAGGGCTCGAGATTGTGCCTAAGCGAGTGGCAAATCCAAAGATGGGAACCGAGATGGGAGAGGAAAGGAGGGGGGGCTGAGGAGGAGGCGGCCATTGCATTGCGAGAGATTAGAATGTCAATGTGTTGATTTGATTTTTGGTCTGATTTTGACCAGCTAATTCGTATTGTTTATTTAAAAAAAGTCGGTCTTGTTTATAGTTTCGTTCGCTCATAATAATAATAATATATCATGAACGAATAATTAGCACAATTCATTCATTCACACTCGCACGAGTTGACAGGCGCCCTGCGAGCCGAGGAATCGATGTAGACTGATGAACCAATGCGTCGTTGATAGCCGCGTAGGGAGCTACAGCAGCTCACGTCGCTAAGAGAAGGCCACAGTGGGGGGGGGGGGCACGAAGGCGGTTATTATTCGAGGAGGCGCAGCACGTGGCTGGCCCACATTCTCGAAACGCTGCGGGGTACCAGCAGCAGTTTCAGCAGGTGCCGATGTTTTCTGATCCCGCACCACTTCGGCTCAACATGGCAGAGCCGCAGTGAGTGGAATGCTCACCACCAATTGCCTAAGGAGGAGAGGCGCGGAACCCGTAGCCGCTGCTCACCTTCTCATCAGAACCACCGAAAGATTGACATTTAAGGAGACCGAGCAAGCATTTCAATTTTCACGTCTTTTCTATTCTATTCCTGCGCATGACGCCAATATATTCAGGAGTGAAATGCTAATGTCAATGTCTGGCAGCCACGACAAGAGGGCTTGAAGAGAGAGTTCGTGTAAGTGTGTGTTATTCACGTTCATCGCCCCCCCCCCTCCTCCAACAATCGTCCAACTTTTCATGATTACAAACTTTTTATATTCATGTGCAAAGTAAGCCACTGCACACTGCTATCCCCTGATGACTGCTTACGTTGGGAAGCTGTGCCATGGGGGATCGGGTCGTGACGACTGCAGCTGATAAATGCTAATCTGGAGTGAAAAGGTTATATATGTGGCGAAGGGCAAGCAGGCGGGGTCTGAACTGGAAAGGAATTCCATCCCCGGACGTAAGCACGTCAGTTGTGACAGCTCTCTCGCTGGTCCAGCAGTTCGACTGCTGGATTACTTTTTCCGCCTGAGGACGACCGCTTGTGTTGCGATCGAAACGTCGTGATATATTATTATTTATTTTATTTTTTACCTACGTGACTTTACCGAAATAATCAAAGAGTATTTACTGGCTTGTTTAATTTATACTGACAGATTATTTAAGATATTCCTTGAGGGTTGTAATACGTGTATTTATGTTCTTCCGTGCATAAAACTAATGAAAAATTAGTTTATTAAAATAAAAGCATTTGTTGAGTATTTCTTCATTGTACAATTACGTGTGTATTTATTACGAGATAATGCTGAGCAATGCATTCATATTAAAACTACTGTTGCAGGATTAAGAATCTGTCTCCACATCATAATACTAAATACTATGCCCCAAATACTACAAAAGGAAATACGCTTTACATTAATTAAAACAGAAATGCACTGCACGTGTACACGTTGCACGCACACATATACATCACGGACAGCTCACGCTTATGTCTTTATTTATATCTTTCCTTGCTTATTTTTATTTCAAATTCCACTTAAGTTGGTTCAAATTAAAACGGATAACATTCTTATAATGAGGGCCGCAGGCGGAACGATCATGACGTGAGGACGCTCGCGCTCGTGCACATCTGAAAATCCGCGAGTGACATTCAGGGCCCGGAGCGTCCGCATGCAGCTCAGTCGCTCGTGATGGCGCTGCGCAACCCCATTCTGGGCCCCACAATTTCAACGAGGTCCCTGAGATCTTCGAATCAACTTATTTCAAGTACTCTGAGGTCAAGGCGCATTTGCTGGCGTGATGAGGCTCTTGCCAGTGCAGCTCCCATGCTTTGAAACCTTTTGCCATTCCTAATAAGACAATCAGAAACGTTAGATATATTTAAGTGTGTTTTGAAAACTGTCCTTTAAATTGGGCTTTACCCAATAGTTCTGGCCGTTTACCCTGGTTCTATTTATTTTCTGCTTTCCATACATGGCGCATTAGGATATATGGATGAAATTCGCACTACAAATGTAATTTATTATTATTGTCACCTCCCACACATTCTGTCCTGCATCTCCCAGAGGTGCGTGCAGACGTTGGATATTTGGCTGTGGCTCTGGGACTCGTGTAAAAAATGTATTATCAAACGTGACATTGAAGACATCTTTGCTGTGTTTTACACCCTGAATGTGCCCCAATATCGATGGAGCTCGGAAGTTAAGCAGGTTTCAGCCTGGGTAGTACTTGGATCAGATGCTGACTGAGAATAGTCGGTGTTGTAATTCTGGGCTGCATGGTGGCCAGGAGATGGCAAAACAGTACCAGATTCTTCAATCCATCTATGCAGATGTTTGAGTGTTACACCCTCTCGTATGTGTGCATTTTTGACAAGTAATTCTGGTTTCTCCCCACATGCCAAACACTCACTCATGGAATTTGGCCAAACATTCCAATTCCAGATGTGAAACGTAAAAATAAGCATATTCCTGGTAGATATTACTCTTCATGATTATTGTTAATATATAATTATTCTGTTTGTATACGTGTTAGGTCTTGTGCTAACGTTTGAAAATGTATTTTTCATGTGAATTACGTATAATGTATAATTATAATGTAATTACGACATTCTATTTAATATGCTATACCACCTTGAAATAAATTACTGTTGTTAACATTACAGGGTAACCACCTCTCAAAGATTACACAGTTCCATCAGCACAAATGTGTCTTGCAAAAAAATTAGTTACCAAAATTAGAAGCTGATGACAACTGACAGCAGAGATATGTTCGTGCCAAGGTGACACGGTTGAGGCCACACACGATGCTGCCACACTGTAAGGACAACCCAGCAAAGGAAAGCACTCATCCTTAGGTCCACCACACAATTCCAATGGCTTTGAGCTCAACGTGGATTGGGCATGGTCAGTGGCATAGCGTGATTGGCATGGGCCCTCGTGCGAGTTCAATAGGGTATCCCTATTCACCAAGGTACCTGTACCTGATACCATTGCAACCATTGAAGACTTGGTCCAATAGGGACTGAATCCAGATGTACCAACTTTGGTAAGACACTGCCTTACCAACACTTACTTCACTTGGAATGGTATATTCTACAAACAAAATGAAGGTACACCGATGGATTCTCCCTTATCGCCCCCTGCGTCCTTCCTTGTGGAGGAGATACGCAGATGACACGTTTGTCATCTGGCCACGTGGCCTGCCAGCACTGAACCAATTTCTCACCCACATCAATTCCATACACCCATCTATCAAATTCACCATGGAAGTGGAAAAGGATGGCAAGTTACCATTCCTGGATGTTTTGATCTAGAAGGGACCTGATGGCTCGTTGGGACACTGTCTACAGGAAATCCACCCACACGGATGCCTATCTAAAGCATGACTCCCACCACCATCCAGCCCAGAAGAATTCCCTCATCAAAACACTACACCACCGACCAGCATCGCCTAGCCAATGAGCTGGAGCACGTACACCAAGCCCTCAGGATGAACGGATATTCTGACCGTACAATCCACAAAGCTGTCTCCCTAGCCATGGGGAGACAACCATCTGAGGATCCAACCAATACCATCACTTTGCCATACATAGCAGGGGTTACCAAAACGATTTCCAAAATCTTAAACAAACACATAATCAGGTTTGTTTCAACACAGTACAAAAAATCCGTAATTTGATCCCATCTGTAAAGGATGTGATTCCAGATATACAATACCCGGGCGTCTACAAACTGAGTTGTGGCTGCGGCAGCAGTTACATTGGGGAAACGAAATGACATGTCTCGGACCGTGTTCGCGAACACAAGGCAGATCTGAAACACGGTAGGACCAATACCTCTGCCGTTGCTGATCATTGTTTAAATGCAGTGAGCTCACACTAAATTTCCTTTTCCAAGACGAAGGTACTCTTCAAACCCACCGGCTATTATCAGAGATTTGTTCATGAAACCATCCAAATATATAAACAGACACAACTTCAACCGAGAAGATGGGTACAAACTGAGAAATCATTGGAAGGACGTTATTAACCAGGTAAAGTCTTAACTGACTGTGATGTCTCAATCCTACCTGCCCATGTCAGCTGTTATTTCCGACTCTCTATGTGTCTCTCTCTGTGCTGCCCCCCCCCCCCTTTCTCTCTCCCCCCCTGCAGCCGACCTCTCCAGTGCTGCTGCGGTGGCCCACTTTACTCCAGTGACCCGGGTGCTGCGGCGGGGTCTATTTCGGGGTCCACTTTCTGCCCTGCCCCCCCCTCCTTCTCTCTCCCCCTTACTACCGAGGCCTATATAACCTCGTGCCACGGCAGATCTCTCGCCTACTTCAGCAGTTTTTTTCTTGCTGTGGTTGTACAACCTGATGACGATTGCTTGTGTTGCGATCGAAACGTCGTGATCTATTATTTTTTCTACCTAGGTGACTTTACCGAAAGAACCAAAGAGTATAATAGGGTCACCCAATTTCATTTCTCTTTGTAGCGTGATGCCTGTGCTCCTACCAAACTAAGGTAACCAGTGCAGTTGTACCACCTGCACACTTGATAGGTACACCAATGAGAATGGTGTTCCCGGGGGATGTTACTATGCTAGCGTTTTGGATGTTTTCCATGTGAATTGGCACGTTATGCAAGGCAGCTTACGTCCCTGCAGAGAAGATGTTCAGCTCGGTCAAAGCAATGTTTCCTCACCACGTCAGGCAGAGCATTTAGAGAGGACTACCGCTCCTTCCAAACTTGAGGACCAAAGAGCCGAGAGCACAATCAGTGCAATCGCCCTCATGGGCCAATCCGTGTCTAATGGCCGCCGACACTCATTTATTAATGCAGATTGAGGCCAGGGGATTCGTGAATTTTAGCTGGGGGTGAAGAGGACATTAATAAATAAATTATAAAGCAGAGTAAATAAATCTTGACTTCAATAAGAGTAAATGAAACTGAGTGATGTTGCACTGAGCCGGCGCAAGGTGAACTCTCTGTGCCACATGCTGACAATTGCACACCTCTCCCTGGAAGGGCGATATATTAAAGGTTGCGATGTTTAGCATCTCATTTCCCACTCTCACCAGCCACGCGGATGCTTCACCCAGCACCGCCGCTTGCACGGAACTATCAATGATAACGGAGCAATTTATGTTATTTGCCGGGGTCAGACCGTTGCCCGTGACCAGGCCCGTGTTTCTCTCCTCCTCCTCACAATAAAAAACACTCCAGCTCGGTCGCGCCGGGGCGGGCGGCACAGCACGGCGCAGGGGAATTAATTTCGTTGAACCGACGCAATCAACGGATGGCGAATCGATGGCACCACGACTCTCGTGTGCACAGCGCACGGGCTTCTTCTGCTCCACTGTCACTTCATGTGACCTCTCCGGCGGCACAAAAGCCGACAACCCAGTCTCCCCAACCTGCTATTTGTGAGCCGCTCCATTACCGCTTTCCATTCCACCCATAATCCCCCCTTCTCCATCTCTGAGAAGCCTCCTACAGGCCCACCCCTTCCAACCGCCCCTCTCTCCGGCGAGTTTATCCGGCTTCTCTAGTCTCGTACCTTAGTCCCACCACGAGCCTCCCCATCACCCACTCTCCACTATCACGAGACACTCCACGCTAATCAGATTGTAGGAAGGATTTCCTCCTCGCTCATTATTGCATGTATGTGGCTTAATGTTGTCATGGAAACCATAACCCCGGGATCTAAACGAGGACAGAAATAAATCAGGGTTTTAGCGGGCCACACCTCGCAGTGGACGCGGCTACTTTGTTCGACAAACAGAGCCGGACAACAGATCGAGTCGCGTGCTGACCGACTGGCCAACTCGATTGCTGACAATCGCGAGGCTGTGATGAGAGCCAGGCAGGCAAGTAGGCAAGTAGGCATGCAAGTAGACAGGCACGACGTACACATACATGTACATTTGCATAAAAATATATAAAATGTGATTGACATATCCGATCGGTTGTTTATGGCCTTCTGGGAGTGCATAGTTCCAGGAGCATTGGTTTAATACAATACGCTCTGGACCGGTTTCGATATTCAGTGTCTCATCAGCAGTCATTTTAACACGTCGGCTTTCGCGACCAATATCATCCATAAGAGGGTTTTTTTGTTAGATCGCGTAAATATATAAATGTGTCGTTAAAACCCACAACCACCCGGCACAGCCAACTAGTAAGGGTTGTCACGCAAACAGAATGTGTCAATTCGACACCAGTCCAGCACACCGGTGTGTTGGATAGCCAAGCCACAACATTTACAATCTGAGTACCAATGCTGGTGAACTGCCAGATGTTTATAGACAAGGACACTGTTAGATAATATGTAATTATTCTATTTTTGTGACATACTGATTGACTGAGTCACTCGCTCACGAGCAAACACACTGGAATAATAACCAACAGGCAGGGAGGGAGACAGGGAGGGAGACAGGAAGATAGACAGGAAGGCAGATGGACTGACTAACTCACTGACTAAAAAACAGACCTCCTGACTGAGAGCTACTAAGAAAGAGCTTAACTTGCAGGCAAGGAGGCCCAAAGCCACACAGATTGTGCATTTGAAACACACAGCATAATATACGTACTTGTGAGATGTACACTGGAGCGGTTGTGCAGTGGATAGTGCACTATGCTTTTAACCTGGCTGCCCAAGTTTGATTTAAAGCCACGGCTAAGATCACTGGCATGTGACATCTGAACTGGTCCTGTACACCCCAATTCACCCGCAATTTGCACCGATCAGTGTGACGAATTATGGCAAAACAAGTCTCAAAATTACGAACATGGCATCGGGAGGCCTTCATTCAGCAGTGGATTAACAAATGGCTGTAATTTGTGCAATGCATAATAATGTATGATATGCATCCATCCGCCTGAAAGGCCGAGCTATTTTAATGGCTCCGTGCATTTGAGCAGGCTCTGTATTATACTTGTTAAACTAAGCAGCCTTTTTCCAAGTAGGCTTCATTAATCTTTCATTCATATTTCCTTTCAAGTTGCTCATGAATGTTTCAGAGCTTCGATGCACTACATACATGCATTTTTCATAAAGCGGTTGGCCGGGGGGGCAAGAAGGTGACGTGGGTGGGGGGTAAGTCTGAGGAGGAGGTGTCCGTGCAAATGGTGAAGGTGGAGGTAAGGTGAGGATGCAGAAGGCCGAGGTGCGAGTTAATATGTTGTTTCTCATCAGATGCCCACCACACATTGTTTTCCCAGTATTCCGTGGTGACATGGGGAAGGTTCGAGAGAGGGTGTCCGTGCAGGGCTGTGGGGGTGATGATGGTTCAGGTAGTGAGGGTGAGGAGAAGGGGGAGGGTATGAAAGAAGGGAAGGGAGGTGCCAGATGTTATCTTCCTCTGGAGCTGTGGTCGTTTCCGTAAACATATGCCGAGCACGTGGAGAGAAACGTTGGACATCATGCCGAACGACGCAGGGTTACAACCCAACAACACATCGCAGTGCTGCTACACTGACACCCGAGCAGGCATTGTTCTCCTCTCCTGTGAGGCGGAGGTGACGGGGAGGAAGGAGCACGACGGCATTTAGAGAAGCCCTGAGCGCGAGACGCTGCAGGCCAGCCGGAAACATCTCCCAACCTGCTGGGGAGCGGCAACGCGCGGACATTTCAAGGAGGAATGTTAATGTGACGTTTGGACGTAAAGTCGCACACAATGACCGCATTTACTCGCAAGCGACAATTTTAGGCTCGGGCTGTGAAATGGTTCGTGCTCGCGCGATCAACGGCACCTTTGACGGCCGAGCATCCATGCAGCGACGGCCTCCACGGCTTTGGGGAGACGCGTGACTGACAGCCCGCCCGCGGGGCTGCATCATTAAGTCTTTTATTTGCAGTAGCACGGCACGTTCGCCCTGTCTAGCGCTCTCTCGCGCGCTCTCTCACTCTCCACATTTGTACATATATCGTATACGGTATTGGGAATATAAACCAAGATCTCTCTTCCATACAGCCCGCTAAATATGAAAACGCTGAAGCAAGTGAAGTAAGTGAGGACCGATTCAGGCCGACACGGTGCACGAAAACGGAGCAGCCAGTGCCACTTCCAAGCCACTTGTGTCTCCTGTGTGTTGTTGTGTACACATCTCGAACAACTTTACTCAAGAATACAATTGGTGATGCTGCGTTGCAAATGGCACACAAGCACAATTAACAAAAGCACGTAACACATTCATCAATAGCACTAAAGTAAAGCACACATTTCAGGCCTTCTGCTATGAAGGGTCATTGCCTGAAACGTCACCTATTATGAAAACAATTTTGAAGGCCATAGTGTTATTGAAGAATGTGTTGAGTATTTAGATACTCGTTTAAGGCTGAGGTCACATCGGGGAGGCACAGGACGGATTCAGATATCACACGCCAGTGATGTTGGCCATGGACGGGAATCAAATTCAGCTCACCGGGTTCATTACACATGGCACGAACCACTGCACCACCGCTCCCTCCACATATAAACACATTTATACATCGTGATTAGAAGCTTTCGTGACTGCAGGATTTCATACTCTTAGGTTATTTCGGTAAAGTCACGTAGCTAGGTAAATAAATAAATAATAGTTCACTATATCATGCCTCGTCATAGAGGAATGTTTCTCTCTTTCACCTGAGGACGATCGCTTGTTGTTGCGATCGAAACGTACATCGTGATCTATTTTTTTTCCTATCTATATGACTTTTCCGAAATAACCTAAGAGTACTCTTTGTTTCTTTCGGTAAAGTCACGTAGGTAGAAAAATAATAAAATAAAATGAAACAAAAAATAATAATAGCAATGTGTTGGGCAATTGGCCCTTCTTAGCACAACAGTAGTAGGGTCTAATGAATGGGTACACCAGTCAGTCAATAGGCAGGTCACACGTGGCGCTGAGATAAAGTATCAGTACTCCCACTTCTTCGAGCATGGAAGAGTAGGCGAAATACCATCTAGAGGGGGTTCTCTAGAGCTCCCTCTCGTGGAGCCCCTTCCACCAGCAATGGTGTGAGCAAGCAATTGCAGGGCTGTACCTCTACTGTTGCTTTTCATGTAAAATGTACGCAGACTTTAACGGGCTCACGGTTTGACGAGGAGGGAGAAAGCCGCGGATTCCCCCAAACCGCAGTTTCTGCGGGGGGTGCACGCGACCCCGGCGTGGCCCCCGAGGGCTGCGCGTGCACACAGCGGAGCGCACAGCACACGTGCAGCGTACACAGTGGGGAGGCCCAGCCCCCCTTTAAGAGACCTCAGTGCAGCACTCGCTCCACATGCAACTCGCTCATCAGGACAAAATATAGCTGTGAGGAAAAAGATATAACAGCACATGTTGTCCTACGAAGAAAGGACATTGTCCGAAACGTCTCCAATATTTATATTTTTTAAAACCACAGTGTTATTTTGCACCATCAACAAATGTTTAGTTTTATAGCTGCGAGGGAGCCCTGCGAATGCATGGAGCCCAAGAGTAAGTTGGTTTTCAGGCCATGCATGAATAGTTACGTCTTTAATTTACAGCATTTTCAAAAATCGATGTTGGCTTGTGCATGGCAGTTGGCGCAGCCATGTGTTCACATCCTCGTGTGCACAGCTGGGAATGGGGTGACCGCGTCCGCCCACTCTCTCCGCCACAAACAGGCGAGGAGAGGAAGGACGAGTGGTTGGAAGAGTGGCGAGGGAGGAAGGGAGTTTGGGGGAGAGAGGGAGGGAGGTGTTGCCACCTGCCTCCCCGTTGCAACGTCTCTCTGTAGCAAGCCAGCGAGGCCCCTCCCTGCCACGCAACCTGCAGCAGACACGCACGGCACTGCGCCCAGCGCGCCGCTTAATAACGCTTCGTGATGATACATCTTCAGAAGCGAATGTCCCTGTCTTCACGCAATTATCTTGCATACAAGCAATGGCAATTATTAACCCCAGGCAATATTTAATTGTTTGTGAATGTGTCGCTTTCACAATGCTGTGTTTTCTCACTTGTGAATCTCTGGCGATGTGCATCATAACAAAGTGGCCTGCTCACGCGTGCGCACCATCACCGTGCTGATACCCCACGAGTGGAAGCTCCCCAGCCTTCCGCCTCCCATTCCCACACCGCCCCCCCCCCGACCTCTTACGAGCAATTATTCCCAGTGTACAAATTAATTGGAACACCATATGTAATGTGACCATTCGGAAAGTGCAGCTGTGATGTTAATGATGTCGCAGCGCAAATGTTACCGTCTTGGCGATGACCACAAACCAGTGCTAATGTAGTCAACATTTGTTATTTGAGTCATAGTCTTAGACGAGTCCACGATAACCTGTGGCGTTTAAGTCAGGTATGTGGGTTCCAAGTGGTAATTCGATTGGTCCAGCTGACTAAAGCTGTCAAAATGTTCACTCTTGGTTATTCCATGTTGGTGTGAGAGGCATGTAATTTCCAACCCTTCCCTGCCCACTTCCCCAGCATTCTTAGGTCAACTAATCAATACAATATTTGTACACATGCATCTATAGCCAATTGTCATGTTTTGGGTCTTCCTCAGTGCACTCTCTATAAGAACGACAAACTAATCCCAGTCTGCATCTTCATACTGACTCAGTTAAATGTCGTCTCGTCATTGTCAATAATGCTTCCATCTTTGGTGGGTAGCAGTTGTTGTCATTTAACACTCGATTTTCGTCCGCTCACCATCAATCACTTAAGTCAATTATAAAATCACTTTGTTGACAAATATATTCGTTGCTAACTTCGTTTCCAGATTAGTGAAAAACCACCAAAATTCAATAATGAAGGCTCGACCAGAAATACCGCAGGTGTATGTATGTTGACATAATTTCACACCGTACATAGCCAACTTTGCGAATCGGAGGCGTGTGGGAAGAACAGCAAACTAAACACAAAAAGCAGTTCTAAAGAAATGAATTGTCAATCTAGATTATTTAAAAGTGCATATCTCCAGTTGATTCCTAATATCGGAAGGAAGAGCATTTCAGACGGCTGCAGAAAAGCATCTTAAATATGTATGTAGACTGAGACTACGGCTAAAATTAAACAGGCTGACTAAATAAACACTGCCTCAGAGCACGGCACTCGAGCTAACCGCCGCTTTGACGGCGACACTTGCGCACACGACGACGACGACCCACGCGCCTCGGGAGCAGTGGCTTGGTGGTGGCGCATCAGCGGGGGCGCTGGAGTCGTCGCCTGCCGCACGCAGCACCACAGCAGTGACCAGAGACACGCCGCAGCTCATGAAGCTTGGCCCAGCTTCTACCCGAGTCTTTAATGGGGCTGTCAGGTAAGGAGGTGACTTGAAGTCCAAAATTAAACATTTGGGGTAAGGAATGCGTGCTGCAAAAACAATCCAGATTGGCACTGGTGTAAATGACATTTCAGCACAACCTCCAGCAGTCCCCACTTTCTTGGTAAGATTGCCCTTGCAGTTCTCATCTCCGGCAAACCATTACACAGAGACAGCAGCCTGCATGTAATGCGTCTCGACCACCGGCATGTCCTGCAGCAAGCCCACTTACTTTTATAAAAAAAATGATTGAATATTTGTATGTATTTATATTCTGCCCAATGACACTCATGATTATTTTGAAATACATAGCTTTCTTAACAGTTAATATGATGTCTCTAACTTGTGTAGTTAGTTTAACATGTAGGCTTTTGCGACCAATGTCATCCATAATAGAGGTTCTTGGGTTAGATCGCGTAAATATCTAAATGTGTCGTTAAAACCCGCCACCACCCGACACAGCCAACTAGTAAGGGTTGTCACGTAAACAGAACGTGGCCAATTCGTCACTAGTACAGCACACCGGTGTGTTGGAGAGCCAAGCCACAACATTCACCATCTGAGTACGACGTTTTGCCAGTAATTACAACTAGCTTCATCAGGCGACACCCAGATTTGTAGAGAAGTATAACTGTATCGTTCTTTATATAGAGGCATAGATGTGGTGACAATGCTTCTGCGCTCTTGCGCCACGTTGGGGGGCGGGGATTACTAAGGCAACGTGCATTATGCGAGCTCTTTGAACTTGTCCTTCCTGTCTATTGTGTGTATTAAAATAGCTGTACCAACGGCAATCCCTATTGAAGTATGCTGCCCTTTGTAGGCATGTGGAGTTAATTCCCGAATCCATTCACTTCTGTCTTGCAGCTCGGCGTGTCATTCCAAAATTGACAAACGTATATCTACAGGAACCAATATGGCCACTGAAGATAAAGCAAATTTTGTCTTTTCAGGTATGTATGTTGAACTTCTTTCGCACCGTACATAACCAACTGTGCTAATCGGAGGTGCAGGGGAATGACAACAAACTAAACACAAAAAGCCGTTGGGTAGAGAACTTGAGAGACTGGGACAGTCTTATTTTCAGTAGTCACTTGGATCACCGGAAATGATAAAAGCAAGAACAAAAACATAATAAAGCAGAGCGATGAAAGAAAGAGAAATGGGAACAAAAACTGCAGCAGATATTGGCTTTGTAGGTGTTTGGCCAACGGCTTAAACATCACGATGCCTCTTGTGAGATTGAGTTCAGGTACATTTCACAATGATTTACATAAACCCACAAAATATCTCACCGCTCTCCCCTGGTACCTGCGACTCTAACGCAAAATCGACGGCGTTTCAAACTGTGGGCACCAAGCGCTCGGTGGCAGGCGACGACACAGGCACCATAGCACGCGGCACAGCACTGTCGCACCTCGAGTTCTAACCCTGGAGAAATAATAAAGCAACGCAACATCTGGTGCGGCAATTAAAACTCTCATTTGCACAGAAGCAGCGGAAACCGGAGAGGGAGAGAGAGAGCTCGGCTTAGGAAGCGTCGGCAAGGGCGCGAGCACTGCGGGGTGGGTGCTGCATGCTGATTGGTGAGTGCGGACGAGCAAGCGGTGAGTCGTGAATGGGCAGCACATGTGGAGTGGTGTGCTGTGACGTTTGTGGGGAGCGATAATGTAGCGGTTAGCGCGTTTCACTCCGATCCCCGCTGACCAGAGTTCGATTTCTGCTCATGGCCAACATCCGTGACAAATATTTGAATCGGTCCTGGGCATCCCCTAGGTTGACTCAGCCTCAAATGAGTACCTGGTGCAGTGTGTAAACATCACCACTGGGGAAACAAAGGCGGCAATGTGTGGTGTTGGCCACCCTACCCCTCGTGTGCCATGCCGATCTTCATAGTTGCTCGCTTACAGCACTTTCCCCAACAGTGTGTTAAGGCTATACGGGGGACCTTGTCTATGTTTTGTAAGTGACGTGTGACGAGTGGTGTGGGGTGAGTAATCTATGGTGTGCGGTGTGTGGTGCATAGTGAGGGGTTCATGGTGAGTGATGCGTAGTGAGCGGTGTTTCATGAGCAGCGCATGGTGAGCATCGTGAATAGTGAGTGAAGAGTGATGAGCAGTGTGTGTGGTAAGTATTGATAAAAGATCAGCACATTATGAGCGGTCTATGAAATGCGGCACATACACAGCAGTGCGTGGTGAGGAAGTAGGGCATGCTGAGAATAGTCAACTGTGGTGAGCAGTGAGGAGTGAACAGTTGGTGCTAAATGGTGGTGAGGAAGCAACCCTCGCGGCGCGGCGAGGCTGAGACGTGTCGGCAGTGGAAGCGCGCGTCCCGTGGACGGGACACAAACCGACAACGCCAATTTACAAGGAAATCGGTTTTACTGAACCATCACGTCGAGACGAGGGAGGAACGGGCGAGTGCCCTGGCAGACGGGCGAGGGGCCCCCACAAGCGTTTCGCTCCAGCGACTCCTCAATCAGCCCGTCAGCTGCGGTTAGGGCACCGCGCAGGATGCCTGCCACTTAATACAAGTGCCGAATTTCAATTACCCTGTCTCCAATGCAACACGGGCTGCTGTTGCTCCCATTATAAACATTATAGCAGAGTTAGCAATTCCAGGCGATCTATCTTTTGTTTGCCAGCACCAACTTGGTATCATCGGCAACAATACGTATCGCAGTCTGCTATGTTTTTACATTTGTATAATTATTCGTGTCATCCTTCCAATTTAAACACGTTTGCATTTTGGCCCAACATATCATTCACCTCATTCTATGTGTTATGTAGGAGTGCACTGCGAACGTGTATCCACATTGTACTGCAGGATCCAAGGTGCAGGCAGCGTCTGTGCGGTGCTTAGCGCACCACGCGATGATCTTGGTGATCTGAGTTCCATTCTTAGCCCATGACTGACAAATAATGATACAAGTTCCCCATATAGTCTTGAATAGACTGTTGAGGCAAGTGCTGTTAGTGAGCACCTATGAAGGCCAGCACGTTGTACGAGTGGTGCGTGGCCAACACCGTGTCCAGCTGCTTTTGTCTCCTCAGTGCAGATCTTTACAAACTACACAAGGTACTCATTTAAGATTGAATCGCCCTAAAGGAGGAACAGGACTGGTTCAAATATTTGTGACTATTATTGGTCGTGAGCTGGCATTGAACTGATGTCAATGGGAATGCAGTACAGTGCATTTGCCACGACACTACCCCTCCTCCCTCCAACAAAGATCCCCCATATATAGCCTAAACGCACTGTTGGGGCAAGTGCTGTTAACGAGCACCTATGAAGGCCCCTCCATTATGCACACACACATACAATGGCGAGGTTCAACAATCTACACTAATGGTCAGAAACTTCCAGAGCACTACGAACATCAATGACAATTAACATTGGAAGCATTTAGAATTGGCCTTAAACTTGGCTCAATCTGGAAATACGAGTGTAACCTATGAGCTGAGAAGGTTAGGGCTGAAATTAAAATGTGAATAAGATATTTGCTTGAATGAATTAAATATTTTTAGCAGAAATGAATGTCCAAAAGTGAGAGAGTGCAGGGTTGCCACGAGCAGAGCACGCAGGAAGCTACCGTGGCCAAGGGCACGGGTTCACCGATGGCATCAAGGCTGCCATGTTCTCTGCTCGTGGTGACATTGCACTCTCTCGCCGAGTCTGGCTTGGAGCGGTGTCCCTGTATCGACTGTTTTTCTGAAGAGCTCTGAGGGAGAGCTAAACCCGGGCAGCCCTGGTCAACCGCCACCTACGAGCACACACCTCCCCGTGTGATCTCATAAACATTACCCAATCATTTTCTTGGTTCTTTCGGTAAAGTCACGTAGAAGGGAAGTAATCAAATAATAAAAATAAAACATAAAAAAAAATATTTCTCACGACGTTTCGGCTACAACGCAAGCAGCCGTCGTCAGGTGCGTTGTAGCCGAAACGTCGTGAGAATGTTTTTATGTTTTATTTTTATTATTTTATTACTTCCCTTCTACGTGACTTTACCGAAAGAACCAAGAAGATGAATCCCTGCAGTCACGAAAGCTTTAAATCAAAATTGACCCAATCATTGTTTTACGTTCCCTGCGGGGCCTTATGACCAGGACACGCAAGCATCCCACGAGGAAGAAACTAGAAGCGCCCGTGGTAACGGAGCCCCAGAACGGACATTCAGAGCTGTGTTCCAAGCATGGCGCAAATCCCCGGCTGTTGTGATCGCGTGGCCCGTCCTCCGTGCGAGCGTAACTTAAGACACCGCTTGGACCACAAGAAACTGCTGCGATTGAAAGTGCACGTAGGGGTTTTGCTTTGAAAAAGAAACTCCATTTGTTTATTCATTCCTTTGTGAATTCATTATGTTCTCTCAGCCCCTTTGTCAATCCACCATTGAATGAAGACCTCCCCATGTTTCATTATGGCGGTTGTTTGACCATACTTCACCAACGCCAAACATTGCAGGTTGGTGAAGAAGGCAGGGCAAGGACTGGTTCGGATACAATTTGGCACTGACGTCAGCTTTGTCCGGGAATCAAACTCAGGTCACTAGGTTCACAGCACACTTTGCTAACCACTGCGCAATCGCTCCCTCCAACAAGACATTGTGGATTTTTAGATGTGCAAACGCTAATTAATGTTATTGCCCAATTAAAGCAGTGAAGACCTTTGCATTCATCGGAATGCGAATGTCTTTAACACGGAAAGGGGGAGGCGAGTCTATATCAGCGTTGATTTGCAGGAGAGAGTGAGAAGGTACCGGTCGTGACACTCGCGCTGCGAGAGGACAAACGTCCGCTCAACCTGGGGCTGGCAACGCGAGGCTGCTACTCAAACATTCCAAACACATCCCAGGGTGTGTGTCAACAGTGTTGTAGCGCAGTTGCCATGTGGTCTGAAACAAAGCAATGAAATGGAGCCCCTATCCAAATTCCCCCTCCTGCTCTCTGTAGCCCGAATGCTGCTCCAGTCCCACAGACCCTGGTTAAATCTATATACTCACAATGAGGCCCAGAACATCAAATAGAGGCTCATAGACTTGTGCAGATACCCATGAACTCGGATAATAACCCCTAGCCAACGGTGTAATGCGGTTGGCAGGGACCCTGGTGCAAGGCATGAATCGCGGGCCTTCTGTCCAATTCCAACCCCCCCCCCCCACTTCGTAACCTGGTGCATAGGCAGAAATGTACTTATTTAAGCCTGAGTTGACCTACAGGAGGTCCAAATAAGGTTATTTTTTTTCATTACGTTACCCACGGTCAATAATAAAACCTAGGTTTGCAGGTTCATAATGTAATGTCAGCTGCTGCTGTGCACACACATGTGTACAACCATTCCTTGCAGCTGTAGTGGATGTATTAACTCGCCGCTAATATAGGATATGGTCGGTAATTAAACTCTGGTGACTGTCTTTGTAGCAAAAGTGCACTCACTGAAGTTAAACCTCTGTATATCTGTTTGAAATAAAATGCATCAAACTAGAAGAGGTCCATATGGGTCATCTCTCTTTTGCTGCCAACCATCCTTGCCCACTCTTTTTGCTCTATGCTGTCATTGACTGCTGCTTGTATTCAAACAGTGTCACTAGGAACCTCATCAAAAACAATGTTTTAAATGGTCTCTCCTCCGCAGCTCCTCAGCAGCACGAGGTATCAGTCGTATCAGGGAAATTGCACGACTCCCCGTTACAACTGTAGGGCTGTTACAGAGAGCCCGTTATGCATGGCAGCCTATGGTAAACAAGCACAGTGGGCGGGGCTACGTCAGTGCACGGGCAGGTGCCCTCTACGACGTCCGCGCTTCGGACGTTACGATCCCCCGGGGCCCCACCCCTCAGGGAGGGGGGTGTATAAAAGGGGAATGTATCGGGAGGCTCGGGAGTGATGTTTAGCTAAAGAAGAGGAGGAGGAAGACGTCTGAGATAGAGCCCTGGACTCCCCCTGGTACGCCGTCCTTATCAGGACCGCGCAGGCTCGAGCCAGTGGCGTGGTACCAGAGCCAGAGCCAGTGCTGGTCTGGACTCTGGGTACCGGGCCCGACTGACCAGTGTCGGGCCAAGATAGCCTCCCCTAGCCCATTAGTGGAGGACTCAGAGGCAGGCTAAGGTTAGCCTAGAGGTGTGTCCTCAGATAGACGGGTGAGGGGGCCGATACCCCCTCAATTGTGTATGTCACAAAGTTGGTATTCAAATAAACAAGTGTGCCTCCAACTCCGGTGTCAACGAGTCGTAAGCGTTACTACATCTGGCGTCAGAAGTGAAACAAAGTACGAACATGGATACACGCCGGACGACTCGAGTCGGAGTACCAGGGGCGGAGGACACCGCTGCAGTTGGAGGGCCCGAGATGGCTGAAGATGCCATCGAGCAGCCGGGGCTGGGTGCATCCACGCCACAGCAGCTGGAGGAAGGGGAGCCGTCGACGGAGGGACTGAGGCAGGCGCACGCGAAGCTGGCCGAGCTGCTGTACGCCGCAGCCGCCATGCTCGACAACATCACGCGGCTGGGGGCTGCGGGACCGCCACGAGGCGACAGCAGCCAACGACCACAGCGCCTTCCCGCCATTTCAACGGAGCAACATTTTGAAACTCCCGCCATCGCCGCAGCTGCTGTTGAGGGCGTGGCCGCTCTAAGCATCGCGTCCAACGGCGGGAGTACAGTGCCTGCCGCGTCACCACGGGTGCGACCGGCGATGCCATCGCTGCTTCGGGCCGACGCTGAGTCGAGTGAGGGAGACGAGGGAGCGCGATCGTCCTCTGCAGCCGCTGCCTTACATCAGCGACTGCCGCCGCTCAAAGAATTTGTGGGCGAGGAGGGCGACTGGGGCGGCTTCCAGCGGCGCTTCCTCGCTCACCAGGAGATGGCACAGTGGACAGACGCCGAGGCTCTCCGAGCACTGCCAGCACTCCTCGACAGCGACGCCCTCGCCACACTAACATCGGCAACGAAGGAGAGGCGTTCCACGCTGCGGAAGGCGATGCAAGTGCTGTCCGCTGTGTATGGGCCACCATCGGACTGTCGTCAACTCTTTTACGATCGCCAGCGGGGGACGAAGGAGTCGCCCCTGGCGTACCGTACAAGCCTCCTGGCGCTGGCAAAGGAAGCCTTTCCACGAATGGACGACGAGGGGATCGACGCCATGGTGACAGAAAAGATACTTTTGCTGGCGGACGACTTAGACATCGTCATTGTCGCACAGGACGATGCAGAAATGTGCTCCCTCCAAGCGGCCCGTCTCCTCCACGCAAACCTGTCCTCTCAACGACGGAAGGCCAGCAAGGCGGCGAGCGGGCGCGCCTTCGCTGCGGCCACCCTCCCGGCGGAAGAGGTTTGCGCCATCAACCATCGACGGCAGCACGGAGCGGGAGCGCGGGAGGACCGGGCCGGTTCAAGCCGTCTACAACGTCCATCGTCGCCACCAGCGCTTCCACGCTGTTATAACTGCGGCATCCGGGGCCACGTCGCCTCGGGGTGCCGCTCTCCTCGGCAGCGCGGGACGACACCTCAACGGGACGCCGGCCCTCGTCACAAGCTCCACCATCATAATCCGGCGAGTCGCGGCACCCCTCATGTTTGGCCCACGCACATGCCCGTCACACACTCGAACACCGCAGCGGAGGGGGGGCAAATATCGCGTACCATGGCACCAACACGCACCGCTCTGGGTACTCACATTGAACCCAGCCAGTGGTCCGTGTTGGCCCATCGGGTTGTAGCCGCGTCATCGGGGTCGTCGGCCGTTGTGGGTCACATCGATGGGGTCGAGGTGCGCATCCTGGTCGATACAGGGGCATCGGCGACCATTATTTCGGAGTTGATTTATAACATTCTCCCTGCCCAGAGCCGTCCTTTGATGCCTGTTAATGTACCATTCTTTGCTGCTAACGGGGGTTCACTTGGCATCATCGGACAAATTCGAGCCCAGATTTGTGTCGGGGATATTAAATTATCTGGGCCGATTTTTGTTTCCTCCTCGCTGGCGGTTCCGTGCCTGCTGGGGACGGATTTCCTGGCCAAAATGCCGATTAGGATATTAATCGACCAGGGATGCATTGAGCTCCCATCGGGCCGACGCATGGCGTTTCTGCCATCCCCCGCTACGAGCCGGACGGCGTTCGCGACGGTGCCGGCGTTCGTAGATAGAACGGTGCGCGTTCCTCCGGGGGCGCAAATGTTAATTCCTTTGAAACTTCGGCGGCCCTTCGCTAAGGGCATTGGGGCTCAAGGGGTTCTGCTGGGACCGTCTAGGGCCGGGGTCAGTGGACCTAATTTACTCCCGGCCCAGACCATAGTGAGAGGGGAAGGAGAACCCTTCATCGCGGTCCTCAATGTGGGCTCGCAGACGGTGGTGGTCCCACAGGGGACCGTGCTTGCTCACGCAACGCCGGTGCCCTGTGAGGAACCCGTCGCGAGTCATGTCGGCGCTGTCCCTGCACCGCGACCACATTCGGACAGCGATGAAGGGTGGCTCGAGGCGCTTTGCGCGGGATCGACGGACCTGTCAAATTTAGAGCACCAACGTCTTAAGACACTACTGAGGGAATTTTCCGACGTTTTCAGTCGGGATAAATACGATTTGGGCTGCACTCATCTGCTGCGTCACCATATTGATACGGGTGACAGCGCGCCAATACGCCAGAATCCTTTTCGGTTGAGTCCCGCCGAAAAGGACCATGTCAAATCGGCTGTTGATGACATGCTAGCCGCCGACATCATTTCTCCCTCCAACAGCCCTTGGGGAGCGCCGATCGTCCTGGTTAAGAAGCAGGACGGTTCGTTGCGGTTTTGCGTTGACTTTCGGCGCCTTAATAAAATTACGGTTGCCGACGCATACCCGCTCCCACGGATGGATGAATCGCTTGACGCCTTGGCGGGAGCGCGATTCTTCTCCACATTGGACTTACTTTCGGGATTCTGGCAGCTTCCTCTGGACGATGATTCAAAGCCTAAAACTGCTTTCCGTACTCCGCACGGCCTGTTTCAATTCAACCGGTTGCCGATGGGCTTACACTCAGCGCCGGCAACTTTCCAGCGGTTGATGGAATTGGTTTTGGCTGGATTGCAATGGGAATCGTGCCTGATTTATTTGGATGACGTCATTGTCTTTGGCAAAACTTTTGAGGAACATCTCCAGAGGTTGCGGGCAGTTTTCCTAAAGATGCGGGCTGCTAATTTGAAATTTAAGCCCCAAAAATGCCATTTGTTACGCGAGTCGGTGCGTTATTTGGGGCACATCGTGGGGCGCTCAGGTATTTCTACCGATCCCGCCAAAACGCAGTGTGTTAGCTCCTGGCCGACTCCCACCTCAGTGGGAGAGGTTAGGAGTTTTATTGGGTTTGCGTCGTATTATAGACGCTTCGTCGCTAATTTTGCGACTATCGCCAAACCCCTACATGCTTTGACATCTAAAGGGGTTCGGTTCTGCTGGGGTCAGGAGGAGGAAGCTGCTTTTTGCTCCCTTCGGGACGCTTTGGTAAACGCTCCTCCCCTGATTTACCCTGATTTTTCAAAACCGTTCTTGCTCGACACCGATGCGAGCAACACGGGTATTGGGGGCGTGCTCTCCCAGGTGGTTGACGGCGTGGAACGTGTGGTTGCGTACGGCAGTCGGGTGTTGTCTCCAGCGGAGCAACGGTATTGTGTCACCCGTAGGGAACTGTTGGCAATTGTCCATTTCGTCCAACAGTATCGCCCATATCTGTACGGTCGGCATTTCACCGTCCGCACAGATCATGCGGCACTGCAGTACGCCCTGAGGGTTCAACAGCCATCGGGACAATTGTCCCGATGGTTGGAGGTCCTCCAGGATTACGATTTCCAAACCACATACCGTAAGGGCGTTCGCCACACCAACGCGGACGCTCTGTCACGCTTGCCAACCACCTCCGAGTGTGCATGCCTCCTGGGGTCTGGACGTTGCAGGCCTCCAGGGGACACATCGGTACCTGTCTTGGCGGCCGCCAACGACGACGATGCAATGGTTCCTAATTCGATCGAACAACAGGGCAAAGATTCCCTGTTGGGGTTGCCCGTCATTGAATGGGGGCGCCTCCAGATGGAGGATGTCTCCCTCCTCGGGTGGCGACGTCGCGTTGGCGGTGCGGCGGGGGGAAAAAGAGGTGCTTCCGACGCATGGGAAATGTGCCAAGGTCTGCTAATGCATTGGGACGGGAAGTCACGTCGACATCGGCTGGTTGTCCCTACTGGGTTGCGGGGTAGGGTGGTATGGGCCGCTCATGAGCGCCTCCTACACCTGGGGACCCAAAAGACTCTCGCCTTGCTGCAACTTGATTTTTACTGGCCTGGCATGACGAGGGATGTTGGGGATTTGTTGGGATCGTGCCCTCAATGTGCACAACGCAAACCGCCGGCACGGGAGTCTAACCCGCCCTTGCAATCGATCAAAGTGTCCAGGATAAACGAGCTGGTCGCTCTGGACATTTTGGGACCATTCCCCGCCACCCCCAGAGGGAATAGATATTTGTTGACGGGTGTCGAGTATTTTACACGCTGGCCTATGGCCTGGCCTCTGGCCAACCAGTCGGCAGCAGCCATCGTGGAGGCCTTTGTTCAGGGTTATGTCCTGGACAAAGGTGCTCCGGAGAGGCTGCTGACCGACCAGGGCAGAAATTTTTCCGGTAAACTACTCAGACAAGTCTGCGATCTCCTGGGCACAAAGAAAATTCGGACCTCCCCATATCACCCACAAACTGACGGGATGGTCGAACGTTTGCATCGCACCATCTCGTCCATGTTATCACAACAAGTTTCGGACTCGCAAACGGATTGGGACCTACAAATTCAGGGGGTCTTGGCGGCGTACCGGATGGCACCCCATGCGGCTACGGGGTTTTCTCCCTTTTACCTCATGTACGGCCGAGAACCAGACCCGCCTGTTCGTGCCCAGTTGCGGATCCCTGTGCCGCAGGGAAAAACTAATCTGGCTGACCACGTTAAATTTAATCTGGACAAATTGACCGAGGCACGGGATGCTGCAATGCAAAACTCTGACCTCCGTCAGAAGGCAAATGAGCGCCTCAGATTGAGTCGAGCGCACATGCTGCAGTGGAAGCCGGGGGACAAGGCATGGTTGCACTGCCCCCAGGTGCCACTGGCAACCTCCTCTAAACTGGTGCGGCCGTGGCGGGGCCCTGTGGAAGTGGTGGAGGTGTTACGTCCGCAGTGCGTGCGCATCAAGTGGGGGAAGCGGCGATGGTTCGTGCACCCCTCCAGATTAAAACCCTTCGCTGCGGTACACAACCCCACTTCACACGCGCGTGGCCAAACATGTGGGGGGTCGGCCGACTTGCTGGGTCCGTCTCCGTCGCTCTCACCTAATGCCTTGCCGGCTGTGCCACCTTCAGGAGCATCAGGAGTGACGGGCTCACGCCCGATCACCCCTCCTGCGGATGCCGAGGGTCACGCGGAGTCAGAGGAATGCTCACCTCAAGACGGACAGTCGCCACCTGATGGTCCGCCACGCGGGGTTACCCCGTGTGAGGGGCCCGCTGCAAGGACACGCGCTAAAATGCGCAAACTGTTGTGAGGCCGGAAAATGTGTACATAGCTGTTGTGTTTATTGGGTGTTGTGTGGATGGTGTGTTTCCCGCTCCTCGGATGTACATATGTTGGGTTCACCGTTTGTTGTGTGTGCGGGGTGGGTTCCCTGCTGGTTGTATATAAGCTGTTTTTTTTACGGAATTCGTATTTATTCGGGGGGGTGCGACGGGTTGTTTCTCATCTTGTTGTTGTGTCTTGTTCTGGTTCCTGTTATGGTTAAAAAAAAATAGTGAGGCACACGTGAGGGGGTGAAGGCACCTTTATTGTCAAATTTTTGTATGTTGGCAGCCGGGACGGCTGCATGCTATGTGGGGGGGAGTGATGTAGGGCTGTTACAGAGAGCCCGTTATGCATGGCAGCCTATGGTAAACAAGCACAGTGGGCGGGGCTACGTCAGTGCACGGGCAGGTGCCCTCTACGACGTCCGCGCTTCGGACGTTACGATCCCCCGGGGCCCCACCCCTCAGGGAGGGGGGTGTATAAAAGGGGAATGTATCGGGAGGCTCGGGAGTGATGTTTAGCTAAAGAAGAGGAGGAGGAAGACGTCTGAGATAGAGCCCTGGACTCCCCCTGGTACGCCGTCCTTATCAGGACCGCGCAGGCTCGAGCCAGTGGCGTGGTACCAGAGCCAGAGCCAGTGCTGGTCTGGACTCTGGGTACCGGGCCCGACTGACCAGTGTCGGGCCAAGATAGCCTCCCCTAGCCCATTAGTGGAGGACTCAGAGGCAGGCTAAGGTTAGCCTAGAGGTGTGTCCTCAGATAGACGGGTGAGGGGGCCGATACCCCCTCAATTGTGTATGTCACAAAGTTGGTATTCAAATAAACAAGTGTGCCTCCAACTCCGGTGTCAACGAGTCGTAAGCGTTACTACACAACCACAATGTCATTATCCCATAAGCAGAAGAAGCCAGGAGAATGTGCATGAACAGGTAATGTGTGGGGGAAGGGGGGGGGCGTTTATGGAAAATAAAATTGATTAATGAATTTATTAATGCTTGAAGACAATTTTGACAAGTGCGTCTGCTCTCCAATCACCTCCATGCCGCAACCATCCTTAAACCTCAGAGATCCCTCCATAAAACTGGAGCGCCCCTTCACCCTCCATTCCGACTGCTCTTCACGGACAAATAATTTACATAATAATTGGTTTCCACAAAGGTCAGGCCCTAACTGCATGTGACAGCCTCCCAGCCGAAGCCAGGCAGCAGTCAATGATGAAATCGCGAAATGCACACTCGCTGCTCCGCAAACGCAAATGCTCCCTCGCCGAGCGGCCAAGTTCCGTGACATTTGTTGTGTGCATTTCTTTTTTATTTTACAAAGAACAATATATATAAAAGCTATTCAACTCAGCATGATTCATGTGCCACTTTCTGACAGACAAGCTTTTAAGTAAAATTTCAAGAGAAGCCTCACGGAATTGCCTTTCTGCAAGAAAGGCGCCACACGGCTGTCCGTCGTGACGTGCTGCTGAAGAGCCCCACTTGTCGACGCGCTGCTCACATTACGCGGAATTCGGCACCCTAAGATCCGCATTGTGATGCGTCAAAAGATGATGCCTAATAACATGCTGCTAACGTTGGCTTATATATTTTTATATTTTTCAGATTTCTATCTCATGTATTTATAGCGGCTTCAGGGCTTGGCTCAGCCGAATTGAATGCAAATGCACTTTCAGGGCACGGCTTGCGTTTTTTTTCTTTCCGCAGGCATTGAAAGGATTGAAACCATGTGACTTGCAGAAAACTAGAACCCTACTAAGCAACATGGGCTTGAGCCAGAAGTCACTGTACTATGATGTAGTCCAGAGGTAGTGGTAGCTCAGAAGTATTACTGGCTCAGTGGTAGTGCTCATCAAACGGCCCCAATGCCGTTTGATGAGCACTACTTAGGAATAACTCGCAGTGTGACTGCGATCGAACCGTGGACCACACGTTTAACCACACTGCCCGCTGTGATCATTTGCTGATGAAAGCATTTCAAATATTTACCAGGCGATTACTTGCTCCCCCATCGTCGACTTAAACTGATCAATGTTGCTAATCAACCTGCCGTATAAAAGAAGATGAAAAGGTGATGGTTCAGCAATAGTCCTGGCTCAATGCTCTGACCTGGCTCTTGGACGCTTGCCCAACACTGCCAAAGGCTCCATCAAAGCCTGCGACGGTAAAATCCGCCCATGCAGATGTCACCCAGCCACTTCAACGAAGACACCCCCGCCCAAACCCCGGGACATAACCAGCTCCGTTTTAACCAAATCCGTGCACTTTTCATAATGACTTAATTTAAATACAGCAGATATCTCCGCTTTGCATAATTGGTTTTCACTGAAAATAATGGGGTCCAACTGCACGGCGATGGGAAATGTATGAAGTGACCAACGCTGTGGAGCTGCGCTGTGCCATCTTCTGAAGTTCAAGCGATAAAGCAGCACTTCCTGTTTTTAAGGTGAATATTAAGGTGGGATACACAAACGCCCTCGCCCCCTCACCCAGTCACCCCCTCGCTCCCTCATTCACTCACTCCCTCGCCCCCTCATGATCTCTCTCCCTCACGTCTCATCCAGTAAAACTCAACCAGCAGTGCTCGATTGCACTCACGTAGCTGTGAAGTGCCACACCCAGCCGATTGACTGAAACCTGATTTATTTTGACAACGAAACAGACCCTTTATTGTTGGTTTGGAATATGCAAGTGATATATAAACTGGCCTTTGGCACCTCCCCTCCCCCACCCACTTCATTCACTTACCCACACTGACCAGGATGGTGGAGAATGGTCAAACAATTATCATGGTCAACACGTAGTAGGAAAGCCTTAATCCAGCAGTAGATTGGCAAACAGCTTAAACTAATTACTACACACAATCAGCTAATACGGGGAACACATTACCTTGTACAGGCAACCCAGTGACATGTTGTTCATGGACTACGCCTTGCAGGTGAGACCCAGAGAAACCCAACTAGGATCCCGGCTTGGACTTTTATGAAATACAGGCGGCCCCCAATATAAGTAGGTGTTAGGGACCGGAAAGATGTAACTTATAACGAAACGATGTATAACGAGGAATTTTCTCCTACAAGAATAATGGGAAATGAGGGGGTGGGGGGTAGGGACCGTAAGAGCCTAAACACTGCCTATGCGATGCAAAGTGGAGCAATTTATTCCATAAGAAACATGGGAATAAGGTGTGGATAGGGACATATCTTCGGAAAATATTGTTTCATACCTAGCAACCAAAATACGTACTGTACGATACTGTACAACCAATCGGCGCCCAATATCAACCGCACGTTCACCTTTTCTACTCTGCTTTGTTACTTACATTTTAACATCGAGCGGAATACTATTGCGCTCTTTCTTAGACTCACCACCTGCTCTATCACCTGTACTGTCACTAGCACTACGCTTGCTACATTGTTGTAGGGTTGCGATGATATTTTGCGATAAAGTCCAAACCAATTGCAAGGAGCACTCGCTTCGCACGTGCGAGAGCACGATGGGAACGAGAAGATGACGGCGCATGCACGAAATACGAGTTGGTTGTACAGTACATTTCACGAGTTGACCAGTACGTCGCAACGATGTATGTGCAGGGAAATTTTACGTCGGGTTCCGAAAAAAATCAGTGACGTGAATGTGAAACAACGCATATCGAGGCGACGTATATCAGGGACTGCCTGTACAGTATATGTCTTTTTACTAGCCAGGATGCACCACATCAGTATGTCGCCACCTTTGACTGTCTTGCGTTGTTACGATCCACCTTATTAAATGTTTTGAATTATATAGCAGCTAAATGCAAGTCAATGTAGAGAGTGAAACATTGAGGCAGAAAGAGCAGGATCAAGTGTGCCCCAATGGTCGCAAGGACCAAGGGATTAACGCAGAAATAGAAACGCAGTTTCAGCGGGAAGTGAAGCTCCCAGCACTCTTAAGCGAAACGTCGGGCATCATGCCAACACCACATGGTACAACCCGAAAACACACCGGAAAGCCCACAATGATGAAAAATGTGGATCTCTAGACAATGCACAAATACAGAAATTAATATCTGGTACAAAATATGTATTACCGAAGCTATAAACAGAATGTGTACTGGATTAATTGCACTTGTGGCAAATGCTACGTTGGGCAAACAGGACGAATTACCAGCACGAGACCAGAAGAACACCAAATAAATATTAAAAACTCCTAAACACAACTGTCGGCAGTGGCAGAACACGCGTGCCAACAAGGACACTCAATTGATTTTGAAAATGTTGAAGGTCTGTGCTAAACTAGTTACTACTGGCCAATACTAATTAGATAATCTATCGAAATTTAGAGAAATAAAAATTAAATTTAACTGTTCGGATAGCTACAGACTTCGTGCTGCTTGGAAGCGAATCATAAAATAATACATTGTTTAAATGTATGCCTATACAGGTCACCATACTTCAATAGAGGTTACCGTTTGAACGGCTATTTTAGTACACAATCGACAGGAGGTACAAGAATAATGGGTTTGCGTAATAATAATGATGTACGTCGAGTAGCATATAAATAACCCAAATGGCAATGAATACCCAAAGTCATTTATATGTATTCATCCCCCCCCCCCACTTCGCGCAAGAAGAGCACACAGGTGATGTCATCACATCTCTCCCTCTATTTAAGGAACGGAACAGGAGGATTTATCCACAAATCTGGATGTCGCCTGATGAAGCTAGTTGTAATTACTGACAAAAACGTCGTACTCAGATTGTAAATGTTGTGGCTTTGCTCTCCAATACACCGGTGTGCTGTACTAGTAACGAATTAGCATGTTCTGTTTACATGACAAATATTACTAATTGGCTGTGTCGGGTGGTGGCGGGTTTAACGACACATTTATATATTCATGAGATCTAACCCAAAAAAAACCCATTATGAATGCACAGAGAACAGGACGTGCATCATGGGGAAACCCATCACAAACACGGCGAGATATACTTGAGATGCCTCGTACACTGACAGTGAGCAGGGTACACCGGTGATAAACATGAAAACCTAAATTTTGGCAGGGCAGTGAACCTGGCTGCGCTGCTGTGTGGAGAACCGTAGATGCTTTCAGGTTACGAGAAAGGCTGGCAACTCCCCTGTGTCACAGCACTTTAGCAGCTTCATCATATTTCAAAACACACTTCAGCAAAGCGCAACACCTCGAATTAAAAACATGTTTATTTTAATCGGAGTCTGTAGTGCATCGCAACTCAGGAGCTCACTGCTACCGATGGTCATTTGGAAACAACCTCTCGTACGTTTCACGAGCGCATTTGGAGGAAGTGTGTGGCTCAACAGGCGGTCGGGCATTGAGTTGTTAACTCTGTGTTAATTGGGAGTCGATTTATTGAGCGAACGATCTGCACAACGCAGATGCGCCGTGTTGATCGTGTCAGAGCGATGGTGCGAAAGCGCTGCAGTATCACCTGCACCTGCTCCCCTTCCCAAGCCGTGACATCACTTTCCTTAGTGAAGTGTCAAATATAAAGTATAATTTATCTTCGTCAGCAGCAGCAGTAGCAGCAGCCATGATCCATCGACTGCTGGATAAAGTTGTGATGCACTACCGACTCGGTCCCGCGATGCCTCAATCTATCTCGCCACGGCACGTGGACTGATCTAGTTGGTGCACTGCTTCAGTCTTCTTGGTTCTTTCGGTAAAGTCACGTAAGAAAGAACCAAGAAGATGAATCCCTGCAGTCATGAAAGCTTTAAATCGAAATTCACTGCTTCAGTGTTAGTCGTCTCGGGCGTCTTCCTTCCTTTTGCCTGTTCTGTTCATGCAATTTACTTTTCTCAACAGTCAATGTCTCTAACTTGCCTGTGTTTTCTCATCTATATGTTTATATTTGTCTTTCATTGTTATTCCAAGAATATATATTTGCATGTTTCTTTGAACACTTTCCAGCTTTTGAGTCATTGTCAGTGCAAACGTTTATAATCCAAATGTCATAGAGGGTAATATGCACTGATTTATATTGCGTCGTTCCTGAAAATGACATTTCACAACTGCTGATGAACCAAAGACAAGCTGGAAGGCGGCCAAACAGTAAGCTTGCATCCAACAATTCCATAAGCTTTGCAGTCCTCCATATATTAAGGTGTTTCAGCCAATTAACGAGTGGTTATACATGTTGGAGTTAACCGGAGCACCCGGAGAAAACCCACACGTCGGAGGGGGCAACACTTTATCCAATACAGATGGAGATTAGTCCGCACATTTCTGTACCACATTCTCCTGGGAAGCCAGAGGGGGTATAGCAGTGATGCACAAACCCACGCCTCCACAGTTGCTGGATTACAGGCCACAAATAGCCACCACCGTCAACATACACACACTTTGTAGCATCTAGATTGTATACGTTTTCTGCTTCTAAACTTCCACATGGCATGCGCAACACACATAATATTAAGGATTGAAAGAGTCCAATGTGTTCGCTATCATATAATAATAATTACATCTTATAATGCGCTATGCAGGATATGCTCGCTCTTGTCGAGACAGAACGACCCAGAGATGCGAGGAGCCACGCAGCGAGCCACGCAGCGAGCCACGCAGCGAGCCACGCAGCGAGCCACGCAGCGAGCCACGCAGCGAGCCACGCAGCGAGCCACGCAGCGAGCCACGCAGCGAGCCACGCAGCGAGCCACGCAGCGAGCCACGCAGCGAGCCACGCAGCGAGCCACGCAGCGAGCCACGCAGCGAGCCACGCAGCGAGCCACGCAGCGAGCCACGCAGCGAGCCACGCAGCGAGCCACGCAGCGAGCCACGCAGCGAGCCACGCAGCGAGCCACGCAGCGAGCCACGCAGCGAGCCACGCAGCGAGCCACGCAGCGAGCCACGCAGCGAGCCACGCAGCGAGCCACGCAGCGAGCCACGCAGCGAGCCACGCAGCGAGCCACGCAGCGAGCCACGCAGCGAGCCACGCAGCGAGCCACGCAGCGAGCCAGTGTTGGGCGCTGTTGAAGATTACTCAAGCTTTTCTTTGTTTCAGGTTAAGAAACTCAAGCACATGAGCAATATGTTTCCGGCATTTGAACCACCTGCTTAAAACTGGTGTCCAACTATCCATATATATTCTTAATAATGGGTGATAATTGTATGGAGACCTCGTACTTTGAGAACATGAGGGGAGAGAGCAGAGGCTGAAACGCAACACCACGGAAACACTCGAGAAGCTCTCGAGCAACATCTGACAAAGCGAACGCGATGGAGTTCAATCGGCATTGCAGATTTCAGAGCGCAGGACGACCACGGATCGCATTACGCGAACTCGAACTCGCAGGGAGAAACGACACCTCAGCGGCGAGTGTCAATATTTTTTTTCCAAAAACAACAATAACGACAGCACAAGGCCAACGGAAATCTGAGCGTCGTGAAGCAGGTTGCGATGCAATTATTGTCACTCAAACTGGCGAGCCCTTCATTGCTCGTTTGCATGAAATATGAAATAAGCGTCCTTTCGGCATCGCCGTCATGAGTTCATTGTCAGAAAATTATGCTCTGCCAGGGATGATGTCACACGGAACGCATTATCATTACGGCGTTACACGATAGTACGTAGCATCCAGCGTAATGGAGTGGCCGCAAGCGTGTCATTTAACCTGCAATCAATATACATTACACTGATCGTGGAGCTCAGAGCACCGCGTAATGTCACCTTGACAGAAGAACCACCCCCCCCCCCCTTGTGCCAAGCCCTGCATCACACACAAATGTGATCTACGGCAATTCGCACAGGAGCAGCCACAGAGCCACATTAGGACCGACTTGCGGTCACAACATCGCCCTCCAACCAGCCCCACTTCGCCAACTACAAACCCAGCGTTGAACCACCACCAGGGCCATCCAGAGATTCCGGGAGGCCTGGGTCTGTTGTGGGGCCCTCTGTAATGTGAGGCCAACGGGCAAATGTTGCCTTTTGCCCTCCATCTCCTCCTCTGGGTGGCCCTGTGAGACACTTTTAGGGGGGCTGTTACAGTATGGAAGCTGCCTGGTGCATTCTGACCTAAACTTGAGGATTCATAACTTTCAGGAAAGAAATAGAAAAAGTGCCGCCAGAGCAAACTGTGCCGCGTCTAAATTGTCGGAATTGAGTTGCCTGTGAATATCAAGCACGTCAGCAAATTTGGCGGTTGCTTTTGTGCGGAGCCAGATTAAACGGCGCAGGAGAGCCAATGGCATCGCCATTATTTACTTTGATGCTGTGACTGCTCCTCGTGGTGCACTCTTGAAAATGTTCAAAAACGAACGACTTCCTTTAGCGCAGATCGGTGACTGATGTAAGTGAGAGACTGTGGACACAATCATGATTGTAGTAGGGTTAAGCACCACTCGGGTTTAATATATGGTGGAGGCATACGCAATTAAAACAATTATTTCAGCAATCATACTTACCCGTGATGGCTGTCACAGACCGACACATCACCTTTGTTGGGAATTATAACAATAATGCAGACCCATAGCAGTTATGCTGTAATTATTGCTGAAACCCTTGGAATTATTTATTTTTTTAATTTTTACTTACAAATATATATTTAATTGAGCGGAGCCGTAGTGCGGTGGTTTGCGTGCTATGAACCCCGCCGCCTGAGTTAGATTCCAGGCCACATCTCATGTCAGTGGCGAGTAACATCTGAATCAGTCCGAGACCCCCAGCTTCCACCGACGTTGTGCTGCAGTCCACACGACTCCCACTACAGTCACCGCCAGGCGGGCTGCATGCTAATCGATAGTAAGTTGTACATTCTAAACTGATAAATACGAACCATATGTAAACATATGAGCCAGTTGAACAGTTCAATTCAAGGCTACGATTAACCTTAGTGGAGAGTTATATCTGAACTGGTCCATAGCCTTACCTTCCCATCACAATCTCACAACACTGATCTGAAGCACAACATGAGGTCAAACAGCCCCCACGACTGATGTGGCTCGACAAGACCTTTATCCAGCAGTGGATTCACAATTGGCTTAAAAATTTTGCGTGTTAATTATTTGCCTGAGGGAAATGGTGGGCTAGTGGGACCCACTAGAGTTGATAGCGTTTAACATTTCTTCGGTAAACAAACCATCCTCAACCAAGCCAACATCAAGCCCACGGTCGGTTTCTCACGTGACTTGCATGGGGCGATCCCCGCTATCCCTGCCTGCACCACCACCAACGCCATTGCCCCTTTCTCGTCTACTCGAGCAGTATAGGAGCGTTCCCTTTGTAATTTCGTTTACTGTCCCAACGACCCGCTCAGCCTCTTGCTGTCCGCGCCTGTCTCTTATTCTGGACGCTCGCCGCCTCTGCCAGGCAGCCTGAGGGGTCGTTTAGGGCTGTCAAGGTGCCAACAGGAGGCCCTGGCTGAGAGGGAGGAATTCACAGCTCGGGCGGGGGGTGTGAGCGGGTTCTCAGGCGAACACGCCGCCCGCGACTAATAGCCATGAATAACGACAGTTGGATTTATACGGCGTCTAAATGCGAGCCGCGTCTTTCGGCGCTGTGCAGAAGCAGTGGGTGCATTCATTTTACCGAGATAGCCATCGGTCTCCAGAGGAGTCTGTTGTCTCTATGTTGAGTATACAAGTCCTGATGTGGGTATATGGGCTATGCGAGTTTCTGGGTCTCTGGGTGAGTCTATACGTATCTGTGTTAATAGAATATAAATAGCGCCTATTTTTTTTTCTAAAACAGTGGCCATATGTATATAATAGAGAAGAAGAGGCAGCCAGGTACGTGCAGGGATAAAGTGAAGATCTTGAGCCTGGACTTGAACAGAAACCTGGACTTGAATAGGGGCATGGAGTTGACACCACGGACGCCTGGGGGGAAGGAAGTTCCAGACAATGGGGACAGCAGAGAAGGAGCGAGCTCCCACTGAGCCGCGTGCTCAACACGGAGATCACTTGGATATATCACGCGGTTTGCAATTTGAGGAGATGCGCACGCCCTTCAGGGTAACCCTCCCACGGTCGCCCCACCACTGCGCCACTCGGCTGCCCCCATCGCAGGGTAACGACATGCTGATGACCCCCATCTTGAGTGTGCGTGAGACCTCGCGAGAATAATAGATCTCGCGTGTGAATGGAAAACCTGGGGTCGATAACCTATTTCACGGCAAGGGTGTCTGCGATGTGGTTAGGCCATTTTTAGAAAAGTGTACCCTCCCTCAACGAGCTAGGCCGTAATGGCAAGGTGTCGGCAAATCATGCTTCTTCACCTCACTCGGCATATCTATTTATATATTTATTTATACAATTTAATGTAACTTTATTATTTGACTTGGCCATCGCATGAAGGAATCAACATAGCGCTCGCTGAAGCGTTATTGGTGGAGCTCTCGTTAGCCCAGAAACAATTAAGCGAGGCTGTGCCAGCGCTGACGGGATTCCGTTAATGTGCGCACCGCTGTGAGTTGTTGCCGTGCCGTTCACGTGTCACTGCGCTTGGCAGGCAGCTCTGGGCTGATGCATCAGGCTCGAGGCCAGCCCGTTTGTTTAGCGGTTTGCTTGCGAGTTAAAACGCTTTCTGGATCTCTACCGGAGAAAGTTTTTGCTAAAAAAAAAACATGCACTCTCCCAATTCCCCATTGCGTACAAATCTACCTCTCGTAAATTTGCAAGGTTATTATTGTACTATGTAATTTATGTTTTTAATTAGCAAATATAAGGCTGTTTTACGATTAATGTTGCTATAATTATCACAAAAAATAATACCCACCAGCGGGCTTGAGACTTTGAAGCAATGTAGCAGTGCCGACTCTTTTATGTGAGTGGCTTTTGTAAGTGCTGCTCATTAAAAATGGAAAGTAACACACCATCAGAGTGCAGAATGCATCTGCATGTTAACTGCTTTACAAAGTTAGAAATGTGGAGCCCCCCAAAAGCGAATCGTAGACATTAAACAGTTAAAGTGTTTATTCGTAAAGTCAGAAAGTGCGTGGCTACATCCAGTAAACACATGATATCTGCACGCAGTCCCTTCAGTCCCCGCCATAACCCTGTCACGGCCATGTGCGTGGGGAGAGATACGGACTGGATGGAATGATTCCCCAAAGCGCTGGCTCCCACGATGATACTCGTCAGTGTGAAGCGTGTGACGTGCAAGACCTGTGGGCCCACAACCCTCGCGCACACGAGCATGGAAGCTTTTGATGGAACATTCTGCGAGTCGGCTTGCGGTTGTGATGGAGCCATGCTTGCGTGCAACGTGAAAATGCAACGCACCTAAAGCCATTCGCTCACGGCCACATGTGCCACTATCATCGTGTGCAAAATCGTATGATTGCTGTAAAGCGTCTTGGAATAAGGCGCTATATAAATCTAGATTAGATAATAAATGAAAGAAACCACTAGGACACCAAACTGGTTTAAAATAACATTTTCATGAACTGACCAAACTTATTTTTTTCTTTGGTTTAAATAAGCAGCAGCGGCAACAACAACAATTGTTATTGTAGACCCGAATGCGATCAGACGGTTAACGAGTACCGACCAACTCTTCTAGGCACTGACGTTTGCCCAGGCCGCATATGGAAAATATATCACGTGATTTGTCTTGAGTTGTATATTTTTTAGTTCTTGACCGTCAACGTTTCTTCCTTTTGAGATATGTATCTTGGTCAACATGCTGCACATGGTCACGACGCGCTTTTTTCGAGAAGGCACAGTAGTTCGCACGGAGAAATGAGGTGAAACGGAAAAAAAATCAGATCAATTTGAAAGGGTGGCAAAAACACATAGCACTAAGATCCAAAAATAAGCGCACATTTAATTTACATATTTTCCCTCACGCACCTTTTTATTATATTTTTCACCCTTTCCCCATCATTCCACTTCATGCCAGAAAATCCTCCAAAGACCAACACAAATGCCACAGTTTAGGGGAATTTTGTTGCTTTCATGACAAGAAATTTTCCGTCAACGGTAGCTTTGGCTGGATTACGAAGGACAGACGACTTCTCGCCACAGTGAATCCCATGGGTCACTTTGAGCCTCTGGAACCTCTTGGGCTTCGCCTCACCCCATTGCAGGGCTCCAGACTCATTTGAATTCTTAAGGAAGGCTCGCCGCAATTTCCCGTTCATCGTATTATGTATCTACCCACCAGTGTATTGCCACAAGGTGCGTTGTAATTGCCTTCAACAAAAAATCACCCGCAATGTGCCCGATCTTGTCAGATCTTGGAAGCCAATGGAGGGGTTGAGCCTGGATAACGCTTGGATAGATGACCATCGTGCGTATAACAGGTGTTTTTGGCTAGGCTGCAGAGCCAAGTAGTATGCAGCAGAGGGACAGCGCTACAAATTACATTGCTGTACTTAACTTTTGTCCTCGTGACTGCTGCCTCCCCCTACATTAATCTGCAGTGACCAGCGTGAAGTATCGTCCAATAACCCGAAAGACCCATATATGTCATGGGGATTGAGAAAGAGCTGTACGTATATGAATGAAATTTATAAATAGTTTCAAACCGATTCCAGAGCTCCCATTACATGCACAATAAAATCATGAATCTAAGAAATAACTACAATTTATGTAAAAACGTGTGTAACTCATATGGATAATAAAAATAAAATAAAAACAATAAAAAACTAAAAAACACTAATGTAGACTGTAGCCTGGTTCTTATCAGAGTGAGTGTACTGGCAGTCTATAATGTAGACTGTAGCCTGGTTATTAAGTTTGGTGAGTGTACTGGCAGTCTATAATGTATACGGCAGCCTGGTTCTTAACCTTGGTGAGTGTACTGGAAGTCTATGATGTAGACTGTGGCATTGTAGGTAGAAGGTGTAGTGCAGCAACACAGGGGCTTGGCACATATTCCAGAGCAGAGTTAACGGGGCTTTATATCAAAATTTACACTCGCATAACCGTGCATGCCTCTCAGCATGAAAACTCTGGGTGCCAGGCCTGCCTGCTGGCTTTAAAGACAAATACATAACAACATGGATGGGGGGAAATGCTTCGCAGCATATATATTTTTTTCTGTCAGAGGAGCTACGGGTCGATTGTAAAAAAAAAAATTACACATTAAAAAGAAAACAAATACCAGAAAAATATATATTCTGTCTCCCAGTAACTCCCAAACAAGGGTGCTCCATCAAACTGCGCCAAACAATGATCGATGCGTCATTTATTTTCCGTTCCCTTTTACTCTCCCCTGCCTTTCTTCTCTCAATTGCTCCTCCACCCCCGAGCCTATTTCCCGTGATTCCCTCTCTTCCTCTCCTTCCCTCTCCACTCGCTCCTCTCCTGCCTGTACTCGAAGTCTCACAAACCCTATAACCCCCTCTAGGGCCAAGCAGAAGAAGTGGCAGGAAAAGCGCTCATTATTGAGCCACCAAACTAAACACGATTGCAGCATCTCAAAACCAGAACGAACCAGGGCTGTTAAACTAACGAGTTCCCCACACGCCAGCCTCAAACAGGTGCTGCTGCGAGTTCAGAGCCAGCCTGAGCTTCCTTAATTGCTGCTACCCAGCCACCATTCCCACCAATCCCCCAATCATCCCTCCTTCCATTAAGCTCATGCTTATTCTGAAAATGTTTCCAACGGCTGTTGAAATTATATGCCATATTCGCCTTATATATATTGTTCTCATATCGTGGTGCATGATGAAAACTATGATCATTGTAAGCCTTCATAACCCCCCCCCCCCAAATCAGGAGGACACTGGAGTGGTGCCACAAAGGCCATATTTTGGAGAGGTCAATAATTGAATGACGATTAATAAATTCATACGTGATTTTTTATTACAGTCCTTAGTCAATCCACGGCTGGATGAATGGCTCCCCATTCTAAGTCGGTATTGGGGGGTTGTTTGCCCCTACTTCACCGCGCTGGTTAATGCGTGTTGGTAAAGTGGGTGAGCCGGGACCAGTTTAGATTTCACTCACTGCTGACAATAGCTTTGGCCCGGAATCGAACTCAGGTCACAGGATTCATTACGCATCATACAATTCACTGTGCCTCCACTGCCACCCCATTTATACATCAAGCAAAATAAACTGGCACAGAGCAACTGATTTAGCAGTAGTAGTAGTAATATAAGCAAGGCTCAATTTTTAATGACATATTTTTCAAATGTTCTGGTAGACTAGAATAGGTATGTTGTTAAGAGTCACAGCTGTAGCGAGACATTTAGTAAACACTCGCTATTTACGCTTGCAACTCAGATCACGTGATCTATTAGATCACGCGATCTATTACATCACGTGATCTAATTCCATCTGTGAAAGATGTCATTCCTGACTTACAATACCATGGAGTCTACAAACTGAGTTGCAGTTGTGGTGATTGCTACATTGGAGAAACGAAACGTCATATCTCTGATCATGTCCGCGAGCACAAGTCAGATCTGAAACACGGGAAAACTGATTCTTCTGCCATTGCCGATCATTGCTACAACACTGTGGGTTCTCATGAAATTGTCTTTTCCGAGACTAAGGTACTCTGCAAGCCTCCTGGCTACCATCAAAGATTTGTACACGAGGCCATCCAAATATACAAACACAGACATAATTTCAACCATGATGATGGGTACAAACTTAGTAATCATTGGAAAGATGTTATTAACCATGCAAAAAAGATTTAACTACACATATTTGGAGCATTCCTGGCAGCGATTTCAGCCGCACCACCTCTACATAACAATAGGCTCAGTCAACCATTCTACACAACAAAAACTCATTTCCTGGCAGCGATTTCAGCCGCATCACCTCTACATAAAAAAAGGCGCAGTCACATTTACATGCACCATTACATCATCCGCACGTAGTTTACACAACAAAGGCTCATTCCTAACAGCGTGCTTCAGCCATACCGAACCTCACAAAAATAATATTCAGGGCCTACCTTGGCTCCTCCCACCCTCAACCAGTATATATACAAGGACTGTTTTATTGGAATTTCTCTCACTTGATACAGCTATCGTGCTGTGACGGTTCCACCTGAAGACAGAAGCTTGTGTTGCCTCCGAAATGTTGTGATTTTTATATTTTTATTTTTTATTTTATTTAACTTTTATTAATTTTATTTTTTTTACCTACGTGACTTTACCGAAAAAACCTAAGAACAAGGATCAATAATGGCTGCTCCAACAAAGTCCTGTGCACTGGACCCAATGGCAACACACATTTTGAAGGAGTTTATTCCAGAGCTTCTGCCCTTCATCACGAGCATGTGTAATGCTTCACTCACGCACTGGTTGTCTACCAACTAGCCAGCGCCATGCTAGAGTCACACCACAGTTGAAGGAGGCTGGATCAGACCCCTCTGACAACAATAACTACAGGACAATCTTCAATCTGACATTGATGTCGAAAATAGTCGACAAACTGGTGTGTCGTCAGCTTATGGCCTATGTAGAGCTAAACAGCCTCATTCCAAGCCTTCAAAAGCAGCATACCGGCGTGGTCACTCAACAGAAACAGAAATGCTGAAGGTCATCCATGACGCACTCATGGCAGCTGACCATGGTGAAGTTACGCTACTCTGCTTACTAGAGCTGTCTGCTGCGTTTGACACGGTTGATCATAACATCTTAGTCAGCCACCTTCGAACTGCTTATGGTATACAAGGTACCGTGTTTTCATGGATTGAGTCCTTCATTACAGGTCGGATATAAAGGGTCAGCTTTGCCGGTAACCTGTTACACAGGTCATCGGTGACGTGAGGTGTGCCACAGGGAAGATGTGCCACACTTGGCCCGGTGCTCTTTGTACTTTACACCGCTGATGTCATCAGCATTGCCAGTCGTCATAGTATTGGCGTGCATTCATATACCGACGACACACAACTTTACTTCCATACAAAAGCTGACTCGTGCATCTCGCACTTTCCATTGCCTCATTGTGTATCAACGACATCAATAACTGGATGACATCAAACCATCTTGAAGCGAAACTCGAATAAAGCTTGTCTGATAGTTAGAAAACAGAATTATGATTCGATCACGAGTTTGATACCTGATGAACTGCACTGGCTACCTATTAAATACAGGATTGTGTATAAATTATGCCTACTCGTCTTCAAGAGTCTCCATCAATCTGCTCCGTCCTATCTTGCCGATCAGTGTGTCCAGCTTCAACAAACCCAAACCGACTACGATCCGCAGCTCGCAGCGACCTGCCATACCAGCGTGTAAATCTAGTGTGACATAGCCAGCGCTGTTTCTGGGTCTCCGACCCAAATACCTGGAAGATATTACCAGCTCATGTTCGGGATCCATCCCTGAGTCTGAGCTTTGCAACATACTCAAAACAGTGTTGTATCAGAAAGCCTGCTTCAATGTGCGATAAAAGCGCATTCATAATGGTCTGGACTCATAAGAGTGAGCAATAACAAATGTTCTCACCTTGACTTCAAACTTTCGTGACTGCATTTTCTTACTTATCTGTTTTAAAAATAGCCTCCATTTCATTCATTCATCACGCATAGTGCCAACTGGGTGACCTCTTGCAACAGCATTCGCATGAACTGCTCGAGCTGCCTTACACCGCTGTCTTGAGTGATGTTTGATCCACGGATCACGGGGGCGACCATGGAGGTGGCGATCTTGGGGGCGGCACCATTCCTTTAAGGGTCGCAGACCACTTCAAACGTCGATCGCCAACCGAAGTGCGCAACATCCTGGAGTTTGTGCATTAAGACGTGTCCAAAAAGTGACAGCTGTCTCCCTCGCACTAAGCTCTCGATTGCTAGGAGACCGGTCGCAGATGCAATTGTGACATTTCTGATGAATTCGAACCATCGAACGCTAAAAAGCTGTCTTTACCATCAAATGTGGAAGGACTGCAGCTGATCCTAATCAGCTTTCAGCAATGCCCAGGCCTCTGCACGATACAGCAAAACTAGTAGACTCTCAATTTGGTGACCAGACTTAACGATTTCTGGGACCAAATGCGGTTTAGACCATTCATTATTCCTGAGGCCAGGCCGATCGCCATGGCACGTGATATGAGGTCTACGTCGTCCACCAGTATCCTGTGTAGATTCCAGGCAGACAAATTCTGACACTGCTTCGACAGCATTGCTATTGATTACGCAGAATGCTTCTGGAGGTCCAGAGCATAAGTTCTGGACTTTTGTTTTCTGTCATGAAACATTTATTCCCATTTTTTTGCATAGTTGTGGATATGTTGGAGGGCTGGCATAAAAGTTTCAGGCTTCACATAAGGCTACATTATCAGTATAGTCGAGTTCAGTGAAATTACCTTGACACTGCCTATTCCAAGGTCATGGGTCATATTTTAAAAAACCCAGTCAATCGCCTGACAGAACAGCCCCGGTCAAAGGATGCATCCTTGCCATACTCCAGATGTGGCCCTCGAATCGTGGCGAAAGTCCGGACCCGACATGAACACTTGTGCTCGTTCCTGCATGCAGATCTTTAACAAGGTCCAGCAGGATGCCAGGGACCCCAATCCCTCTCAAAGCAGACCAGAGAGCGGATACATCAAAAGCCACCTTCAAATCAATATGAGCTAATGCAATGGGCTGTCGAACTCACGGTGCAGTTCTGCAAGTTATCCTCTTTTAAAAATACAAAACATATCTAGATTCCAGCGTAATGAGCAACCTTTTGACCAAACTTTCATTTATTTCTAAGATCCTGGAACACGTGGTTGTAAAGCAATTGCAAACCATTTGGCCTCAAATGGGCGTTGAGCCACTTCAGTTGGGTTCTTGGCTTAAGTATAGTACGGAGGCGGCACTGCTCATGGCTGCTGACTGGTGCATTGTCTTTACTCTTTCTCTTTAACCTGAGTGCAGTGTTTGACACCGTCGATCATGGTGTCCTTTTGCACCACCTTGAGTCTACTGTTGAATTGACCAGCATGACATCCCTGTGGCTTAGGTCGTATTTGACAGGTTGGAGACATTGTCTCATCCATTCCTGATGCTGGCCCATGTTAAGAATCCTGCAACGATTGATGCTTGGTCTGCTCTCATTGTGCATCTCCACGACACCACTCAGTGGGATCGTTCAACGGTATGATATTAAATACCATTTCTACGTGGATAACACTGTCATTTATATTTCATCAAAATTAGATATCGCCCTTGCTCTTTTGTCTTTGATGTTGTGCCTGGCCGATAAGAAAAAGTGGTTGTCGGCTATTGTTGTACAGTTAAACAGTGCGAATACCGAGGTGCTGCTTGTGGGCTCTCAGAATTAAATCCAATGTGCTGGTTATGCCAAAGTCCACGCCACAATCGATGACCATTTTGTTTTCCAACTTCTGCTCGTTAGAAATATCAGTGTTATTTTCCCCCACACCTCCGATTACCACGGTTGGGTAAGTATGGTGCGAAAGACGTTAAGCATACATACGTAAAACTCAGCCTCAACAATTCAAGGCTCATATTAAGATCACTCGAGCAGTTTCTTTCACCATAGACATGTAATAAGAGCCTATGTTCGGCTCACGTGGTGATCGGCTCTGCCGGTCCTGCTTTACAGCCAATGGGGGGAGAGCCTGGGAGCATGGCCCTGGCGTGATCAAGGGGTGTCAGCTAGGGTGATTGGTTCTGCTGGTCTTGGCCTCAGCCAATGGGAAGACAAGTCAGGGGCGTGGTCCCGGGAGTTGATGGGGAATCTAGAAGATTCGGCGCAGGCTACCAAGGATTGGCTGGAGCGTACCACGTGACCCAGGCATTAAATAAGGGGGGAGATGAACGACACGTGGTCAGACGAAGAACGAAGGAAGAGAGGGGCCACGCGCGAGCGGGGCCTGTCTGCCCACTTCCCGTTGCCTGCCAGCAGCGGGGAGTACTTGTGAACTGGAATAAATAAAAGGTCCGATTCCACAAGTCGTCTCCAAGAGTATTATTACAGAAACATCACCCATGAGAGTTTGCTCATCCACTGCTGATGCAGAGTGGCTGATCCACGCCCTTGTGTTTTCAAGGATCAATTATTGCAATGCTGTTTTGTTCGGTACCTCTACCCTAAGTTCTGGACAAATTGCAATTCGTGCAGAACGCAGCTGCCATGATCTTATCAAGAGTCCAGGTGTGCAAACGTATTAATCCGGTCTTGGCTTCCGATGAAGTTCTGAGGCAAGTTTTAAGATTACCCTTCTGACCTACATGGCTCTCAACAGTGAACAGCCAAATTATATCCCAGATTTATTGACCAACTATGAGTGGTCAGCACGAAGGCTTATATTGTCAATGGCCGGTGCCCCCTGTGCCATTCCCCAGACGTGACTCCTCCTCCGCACACTGTGTGCACGTGCTACACTGGGTGCCCGTGCTACACTGGGTGCACGTGCTACACTGGGTGCACGTGCTACACTGGGTGCACGTGCTACACTGTGTGCCCGTGCTACACTGGGTGCACGTGCTACACTGGGTGCCCGTGCTACACTGGATGCCCGTGCTACACTGGGTGCCCGTGCTACACTGGGTGCCCGTGCTACACTGGGTGCCCGTGCTACACTGGGTGCACGTGCTACACTGGGTGCCCGTGCTACACTGGGTGCCCGTGCTACACTGGGTGCACGTGCTACACTGGGTGCCCGTGCTACACTGGGTGCACGTGCTACACTGGGTGCACGTGCTACACTGGGTGCCCGTGCTACACTGGGTGCACGTGCTACACTGGGTACCCGTCCCAACACTGGGTGCCCGTGCTACACTGGGTGCACGTGCTACACTGGGTGCCCACGCCTTCTGTTGCGCTGCTTCCTGGCTGTGGAGTGAGCGCCCTGCCCATTATCGCTCGTGATTCTGAGACAACCGCGGAGTTTAAACCTCGCCTGAACACGCATTTATTGTTCTTGCATCCATTACTCTAACTTAGCTCCGATACTTTTTAGTTCCCCCCTTGTAAATACATTTTTGTCGTGATGTACAGCACCTGGAATATCTTGTCGGCGCTTTTTAAATGTAATAAAAAAATGTATAACCACTGACACGTGCTCCAGCACTGGAGGCAAGAGCTCGTCCCTTTGTTTGTGTAGGACACTTGCCGCTGGGACGAGCGGGACCCATTACCGCCTAAAGCTGAGTCGCATCGATAACACAAGGCCATGACGCTGCACCATTCCTCTGTCGCGCTGATGGATTATATAATTGCTCCAAATTGTACCACTTACGTCATTATACAAATAGAGAATGTTCTGTACAATACCCGGCCGCCCCCTCTTTCTGCCAGAGCTAGCGCTTGCCAGACATCTCAGTGGCGGGTGGTTTATGGAAGGGCGGGGCGGCATCCAAAATACACATTCGCTCATACTTATTCGTAAAAAAATGCTTTAAACCCCATTTCAAAGTAAAACGTAAACTTCATATGACAGGCAAAATTAATGCATATTCTTAACTTTTCTAGCATTTTCAAATGATTGAAATGTGAGGTGCCAGGTGTATTTTTCGGCATCCCATTGGCCGATTGACATCACTTCCGCAGAGTGCTACCACCCAATACAAATAAATGCAGCTAAAAATATGCTAAATAATTCCCCCTCCAGCAACCCCCTGCTAGCACCCCGCCCCCACCACCGGCACGGCCCCATCACTTAGAGACCATTTACAATATAGGTAGCAGTGCATGCTGGGAATACGAATCATGGGCACTATTCATCCCTGTGGTCTTGGAGTGCGTGCTAATTGCACGCCGCCAGGATAGGTAACATGCAGCAGCACTGCCGCTCTCTCGTTATTTCACTCTCTCCATTAACTTCATTCACAGTCGATTCATTGGCAACACCTAGCACACCGCTGTGAACTACCCAGAGAACAGTCCCAAGCTGTGGAGCAGCAGGTGCTCCGTGAGGGAGACACTTTCCAGCTGCCACTTCGCAATATTTGGCTGACAGCGAGTCACGGCACTTTCAAAATAAAAGATTGGATGTTTGATGTGTCCGTGGAGTCGGGGAAATTCTCAAAATATGTTTTGAAATGTACACAATAGCTCTCTGATGGGTTTTGGGGTTGTTCCGTGTATTATTTGGCATGACACTACTTTTGCTCCACATGCTGGGAGGTGCTTTGGCAACTTCAGTTCCTGGGATCGAAACGTTGGACATCATGCTGAATAACACGCAGTACAACCAGAACATACAACAGCTGCACACACCCATGTCCACATATACAGCGAGGGAAAAAAGTATTTGATTCCCTGCTGATTTTGTACGTTTGCCTACTGACAAAGAAATGATCAGTCTATAATTTTAATGGTAGGTTTATTTGAACAGTGAGAGACAGAATAACAACAACAAAATCCAGAAAAACGCATGTAATTTTTTTTTATGAATTGATTTGCATTTTAATGAGGGAAATAAGTATTTGACCCCTCTGCAAAACATGACTTAGTACTTGGTGGCAAAACCCTTGTTGGCAATCACAGAGGTCAGACGTTTCTTGTAGTTGGCCACCAGGTTTGCACACATCTCAGGAGGGATTTTGTCCCACTCCTCTTTGCAGATCTTCTCCAAGTCATTAAGGTTTCGAGGCTGACGTTTGGCAACTCGAACCTTCAGCTCCCTCCACAGATTTGCTATGAGATTAAGTTCTGGAGACTGGCTAGGCCACTCCAGGACCTTAATGTGCTTCTTCTTGAGCCACTCCTTTGTTGCCTTGGCCGTGTGTTTTGGGTCATTGTCATGCTGGAATACCCATCCACCACCCATTTTCAATGCCCTGGCTGAGGGAAGGAGGTTCTCACCCAAGATTTGACGGTACATGGCCTCGTCCATCGTCCCTTTGATGCGGTGAAGTTGTCCTGTCCCCTTAGCAGTAAAACACCCCCAAAGCATAATGTTTACACCTCCATGTTTGACGGTGGGGATGGTGTTCTTGGGGTCATAGGCAGCATTCCTCCTCCTCCAAACACGGCGAGTTGAGTTGATGCCAAAGAGCTCCATTTTGGTCTCATCTGACCACAACACTTTCACCCAGTTGTCCTCTGAATCATTCAGATGTTCATTGGCAAACTTCAGACGGGCATATATATGTGCTTTCTTGAGCAGGGGGACCTTGCGGGCGCTGCAGAATTTCAGTCCTTCACGACGTAGTGTGTTACCAACTGTTTTATTGGTGACTATGGTCCCAGCTGCCTTGAGATCATTGACAAGATCCTCCCGTGTAGTTCTGGGCTGATTCCTCACCGTTCTCATGATCATTGCAACTCCACGAGGTGAGATCTTGCATGGAGCCCCAGGCCGAGGGAGATTAACAGTTCTTTAGTGTTTCTTCCATTTGCGAATAATCGCACCAACTGTTGTCACCTTCTCACCAAGCTGCTTGGCGATGGTCTTGTTGCCCATTCCAGCCTTGTGTAGGTCTACAATCTTGTCCCTGGCATCCTTGGAGAGCTCTTTGGTCTTGGCTATGGTGGAGAGTTTGGAATCTGATTGATTGATTGCTTCTGAGAACAGGTGTCTTTTATACAGGTAACAAACTGAGGTTAGGAGCACTTTCTTTAAGAGTGTGCTCCTAATCTCAGCTCGTTACCTGTATAAAAGACACCTGGGAGCCAGAAATCTTTCTGATTGAGAGGGGGTCAAATACTTATTTCCCTCATTAAAATGCAAATCAATTCATAACATTTTTGACATGCGTTTTTCTGGATTTGTTTGTTGTCATTCTGTCTCTCACTGTTCAAATAAACCTACCATTAAAATTATAGACTGATCATTTCTTTGTCAGTGGGCAAACGTACAAAATCAGCAGGGGATCAAATACTTTTTTCCCTCACTGTACATTCACTAACACAGCCACCGTTAGCTGTGTTAGTAAATGGTGGCTTGCCATCCTTTTTCACCTCCATGTGGCGATGGCTTTCCTAGCTCTCTCCGAGCTTACATTTATAAGCATCTCCAAACCTTTGTAAACAGGTCTTTGATCGTAGTAGACCTACTGCCGGGTACGGAGACCTCTCCTACATTAACATTAGCTGACCCGCCCATCTCTAAAACTTTATAAACAGCCTGCCTCAGCAGCTTTCCCCCTCTTTGTTCACCTGATGACGATTGCTTGTGTTGCTACGAAACGTCGTGACATTGTTTTTATTTTTATTATATTTTCTATCTACATGGCTTTACCAAAAGACCCAAAGAATAAGCTTGCTTTTTACAAATTTTATTTGTACTCAGGAAAAGGGAAGTTCAGTGGGCCGCTCCGGCGCCATGACGAGCGACGATATAAGCGCTCTTTTCATTGGTCATAGGCTGGCCAGCAACAACCGCTCTGATTGGACCAGACGTTTGCCATCATAGGTGGATGCGACCATACGTGATTTCAAAAAAATGGGGGAAATATATACTATTATTAATTAGTAAGATGTTGTTAAAAACACAAATAGGGCCACGATGGGTTAGACCTGGACTGTTTTTTTTGTTAAATTAAATATCTGCTCGTTAGGCTTCTTGGATCCGAAGGTATTACGCATCAAAGATTATAAAGATTATAAACAAAGTTTCCTCCTCCATCTTCTTGGTTCTTTCGGTAAAGTCACGTAGAAGGGAAATAATAAGATAATAAAAATAAAACACAATAAAATACAATTCTCACGCCGTTTCGGCCACAACGCAAGCAGCCGTCCTCAGGTGAAGAACAGGTCTGTCAAAAAGACAGGCTGCTTGAGGCCGAAACGTCGTGAGAATTGTATTTTATTATGTTTTATTTTTATTATTTTATTATTTCCCTTCTACGTGACCTTACCGAAAGAACCAAGAAGATGAATCCCTGCAGTCACGAAAGCTTTAAATAAAAATTTCCTCCCCCAGTTTAACACATAGGCTTCCGTAACCAATATCATCCATAACACTTTTTAAACACAATTTTTGTTCCTGGGTACTAAGTGTTATTTTTTAATTGCTTATGCCTAAAAAGTATAGAACACAAACTTTGCTTTTGTGACCAGGACTTTATGCGAACGAAAGACATAAATGCACACGTTTTCTCATGGAAAATAGATACATTTCAAAATATCACTGTCTTGGTCACAAAAGCAAAGTTTGTGGAGAATAATAGCCATTTTCGGTACTTTTTAGGCATTAACAAAAAATAACACTTAGTACCCAGGAACGAAAAAAAATTGTTACACAATGTAATATAATTTGTGTTGGCTTAGATCGCGTAAATATAAATGTGTCGGGTGGTGGCGGGTTTAACGACACATTTATGTTTATGCGATGTAACCCAAAAAATAAAACACGGCAAGTTCATTAAGTGTAATAATACAACAAAAATAGCCTGAGCGGACTTAGCGAAGGTCAGCACGGAACACGAGGGGGTGGGTAGCCAACACCACGCCCGGCCACCTTTGTCTCCCTGGTGGTGATATTTATACATCACGCCAATAACTCATTTGAGTTCCAAGTAGACCTAGTGAAGGCCCATGACCGGTTCAGATAATCGTCGCTGGTGTTGGTGGTGAGCAGGAATCGAACTCGGATCGCCTGGTTCGAAGCGCAGCACGCTAACCGCTATTACCGCTCTCTACGTATAGATATCACACACAGACAGGATAATTCTTGGAAAGAAAAAGTCTGCCAGACTGTTTATGGAGGTTATTTAATTAATGCTGCACCTCCACCAGGGTTATGTCCAAATAATTGTCGCACAATAGGTTACTTGTTGAAGGGTACAACTGTATTTTGAGTCATACTTCCTTTAACAAATGAGTCGTAACCATGTCATCCCTCACTATATACCTCCTAAACAATAGCAACATTATTGTTTATTATTATGAAACACATCCTTGCAAACCAGCATTAATTATCCGCCCGCCTAACCGCCCCTCCCCCACCATCTCAATCCACGTGGTAAAGGCTGCAATAAATGACGAATGAAAAAAAGCGTTGCAAGAAACCGGAAATGGAACTGTCCTGAAAGAGTCTGCTTCCGATGCAGTTCTCTATTTCCCATCTCCAGCCAATTACAGAGAGGCTGCTCGACCGTGTGCTCCACACGCACCTGCTGATGCTCTCGTCACTCACGTGTGCACGGGGCACACGAGTGTCAGCCTACAGCAATAAAAACCACGCTGGAACAATATTTTAGTTAGCTTCTTTCGAGCTTTTTTCGCGTAACGGAATTTTGGAACAATTGTGATTGGTAAGAAAGGCAATTAAAAAGGATATGAATAAAGCACGGGCCCCATTCTGATACAGGCTGGTGTGAGCTGCCATTAACTGGCATGTGTTGGTATCAGCTGACGTACACGAAATCGGCTAAAAGAGGAGTGCAACACTGCTCAACCCCCAGTGGCCGATGTTGCCACAGTAGGGGCCTTGTTGGCACGCTGACACACATGGCTGGGCCACGAAGTCAAATGCACGTGCGGGAGTCGCTGTCGCAGTCCGCATTATTGTTCCACAGCGCGAGATTCCGAAACAAGACACGAGCGCCCGGTAGCGGGCTGCAGCAGCAACACCTTCCGCTTGACCCGCGTGCTCCTGCAGGCTGTGCACAACCCGCCCTTAATGGCTTTCGGCAACAGAGCATTCATCTTCATTAAGAGCTGCCCGTTGCAGGTTATTGAGCCAGATGCAGATTCCACACAGGGTGGCTTTACACCGGCCTTAGCTACCAGATGTGCAGCACACAGGAGGAATGAGACCGGCATGTATAGGTCACGGCTCGACTCAGGCTTGGCACGACCCAAAGTGAATCGGCTCAAAGCTACACGCTTAACTTGAGCCGGCTTTGAGCATGATCCACAGCCATGGTCTGGATTTTCATGAGCCGAGCCTGAGACAAGCCCTGTGAGCCACTCATGCGTATTTTGCAGCTCAAGCCTGAACTAAGCCATGTTAGAGTGAGCCAGAGCCAAGCCGTTGCCAACAATATGGCCCATAGGACTCGATGATTACGCTGATGTTTAGTTTTTGTCCTTCCCCCGTACCTCCAATTAGCGAGGTAGGGTATGTACGGTGCGAAGGAAGTTCAACGTACATTCATTTTGACTTAAAACTTTCGTGACTGCAGGAATTCACAATCTTTGGTTCTTTCCGTAAAGTCACGTAGATAGAATAATAATAAATAAAGTTAATGAAAAGAAAAATAATAAAAACAAAATAGAAAAAAAATGATGTAGACTGGCGCCTGGTTATTAAGCTGGGTGAGTGTACTGGCAGTCTATAATGTAGACTGTAGCCTGGTTATTAACCTGGGTGAGTGTACTGGCAGTCTATAATGTAGACTGTAGCCTGGTTATTAACCTGGGTGAGTGTACTGGCAGTCTATAGTGTAGACTGTAGCCTGGTTCTTAACCTGGGTGAGCGTTAGCAGTGTGAATATGTGGAGCGAGGTGCAAATTATTGACTGGCGGCCCTTTTAACTGGTGTCGACCCACTGCGTTGGTAATGCTTTCTCCTACATTAACAATTAGCTGCCCCGTCCATGCTGCTGACACACTTGGGCTACGCCCATCTCTAAATCTTTAACACGTTCCTTTGGAGTGGGCAGGTAGGAACTTGGTTGGACAGCGCATTCGTGCACGACAGAAAAATATGCACGACAGACAAATAATTCCTGGTGGGCAGTGTGGAACCTGTTGTTCCTACCTGTATAAAATATAACTTGACTTGAGGTAGCCAGGCAGCCAGCCAGGTAGCCAGACCCCTTAACTATCGGCCCCTCCCCCTTGCTTAGGCCCCTCTCCTTACCCCCCCCTCCCTTAGGCCCCTCCCCTGAGCACCCTCCTTCAGGCCCCTCCGCTGACCCCCCCTCCCTTAGGCCCCTCTCCTGACTCCCTCCTCCCTGAGGCACCTCCCCTCACCATACCCGGCAGTAGGTCTCCACCAATCAAAGAGCTGTTTATATTATATATATATTTATGCACGACAGACAGACAAAAAATCCCTGGTGGGCAGTGTGGAACATACTGTTCCTTCCTGTATAAACAGTTTGTCTTTAGAGGCTAACCCCCCTTTTCCTGATGACGATCGCTCGTTTGGAATCTAAACGTCGTGGTTTTTAGTTTTTATTGATATTTATTTATTATATTTAAATTACTAAAAGAACCAATAATAAGTCTATATTATAGACTGCCAGTACACTCACCGAGGTTAAGAACCAGGCTACAGTCTACACTATAGGCTGCCAGTACACTCAGCCAGCTTAATAACCATTGCTAGAGTCTACATTATAGACTGCCAGTACACTCACCAAACTTAATAACCAGGCTACAGTCTACATTGTAGACTGCCAGTACAGTCACTCCGATTAAGAACTAGGCTACAGTCTACATTAGTGCTTTTTTGTTGTTTATTTTTATTTTATTTTTATTCACTTTATTATTTATTATTATTCTTTTTTTTATCGACGTGACTTTACCGAAATAACCAAAGACTATACATACATGAAGCCAAATTACGCATTTGACCAAAAGGAAAGGAATTTCCCCCAGTTCTAAGAGATTAATTTGAATATAGTGTTTTAATTGGCCTCATTCTTAAAGCCCTAATGCTCTCCCCATATGTTTAATCGCAGGGCTACAGAGAGCAAACAAATGTGTGAATGCCCACTAACCTCAGTGAAAGCGTCGTCTAAAAAAATTAAATAGGTTCAATTGTGCACAAAATAGCATCAGTGCAAAGGTACTTTCATGCATGAGAAACTTCTGACAATGAAAAGAGCAAAACAAATTTGCCCCAAATAAGTAAACATTTTCCGTGTACATAATTTATTAAAAGCAATTGTTAAAAAATAGCTAATAACATGTATATATAATCAGTTTAGAAATCTAATTGGGTGTGGAGTGCTTTATATATGACCAACCCAATCAAGGCCCTTTGCTGGTTCCCTGGTGGCCCCTGCTATTTCTAAGGAAGTTCATTAAACAACGAGCCGCGTTTAGTGATTTAAAAATTAAATAAAAATCCCAATTCAGTACACTTAACTATAAATTGCATAAATTATAGTCTAAGGAAAAACAAGACAATGGCAGGCCAGCCTTATGGCTAATTTGAGATCTTAAAAATGCTTTCCATCACACACAGTAGCCCCTACTACAGTGTGCTGCCAACCCATTTCACCAACGCGAGCTTTCACCATTACGCTGCGCGGTCTTCAATGGGGGTGAAACAGTGGCACGATGTTGCGCAATACACTGCGAGCCACTTTGAGCCAGTGGGCCTGAGCTTGTTTCCCAGCCGCCGGTTATACCACCATTGCCGAGTGGTGCGGGAAACCTTTCTATTGGGCCTCCCATCCTTCACCAACCTGTACCATCCAGCAGGATGAAGTACAGTCATTATCCCCCCCCACCACCACGAGTGACAGCATAGGAAGCCCTTCATCCAGAATAAGGTAAAGTGGTAGAAATTACGTTTATTTTACTTGATAACTGTACTACAACAGATTTGGATTTTGTAGTACTACTGTAATGACCGAAACAATAGACCACCAAAACAATAGACCACTTTGTGCTGTTCGCCTTGTGGCGTTCTCGGGTCTTACACTTTGAGACTAGGCTCAAAAGAAAGTTGTCTCTGGTGTGGACCAATCCGTTTCAAAGACAATGCATATATTATCAGAGCATGTTTTTTTGTTTGCATGTTCACCACAAGTGCGTGTGGTTTAATGCAGACATGATTCCTTGAAAAAGGATTGTTTGGTGTTAACACCTGTTTTATCTTAACACCTGTTTTATTGCCTGAAAGGGTAAAACCTATTGTTTTAATATACCACTTGCCTCAGGTGGTACGTATGCAGGCGGACAGTCAGGAAGTGTGTTAGTGCCTCTGATTGGTGCAGGGGAGGCCTCAAAGAAGATTGGTTACGATCAGGTAATTAAACTGATTGGAGGACAAATTCAAACGTAAAAGGTGGAAAAACGAGGGTGGACTGTTGGGGTAACAGTTGACAACCCGTAGAGGAGGACCAGGATTGTCTGAGGGAACTCGGGTTGAGCGAACGTTCAAGAAATGGGGCTCGAGTCATATAAAAGGGGAGAGCACAAGGGAAAGGGACGGTTGGAGAGAAGACGAAGTTCAAGCATCAACAACCGAAGCCCGGGCCTAGAAAGTGTTTGTGTCAAAAATAAAGGCTCTTAGCAAAGCAAGAACGTGTGTCGGTGTCAATACACTACGACACACCTCTCTGTATATACATTATTCTCCCAATTCATCTCCATGAGAGTAAATGGCAGGTGCAATAAAGGAACTGCTGTGGCTGACAAGACCGATATTGGTTTGCGTGGGAATTCTCTGTGTTCGACCATGGAATGGAATAGGAAATCAATGGTCGAAACTTGCACTGGCTGAACTGCACGTAAAATACATTTGCAGGCGAATCAAATTGATTCGGCACTCCTACCATTTCCGAGTCCTTTCTGTCCCACAAACAACGTGACTGGGCGTACAATTACAGAGCAACTCATGCGGACGCTGACAAATGGCCCTTGGCCAGCAGCGCTGCATGGTACTCGTCCATTGCTCCGGGGCTTTGGGAACCTTTTCCTCACCGAGGCCCGAATCGAACCTTCAAATACTGTACACACATTAACACGCACCTTTGCGTTCTCAAAAAAATAACAATTATAGTTCAAGGCATAAGGCTCAGCCGCCTGTTTCCATGTGACCAAGCAGGCTAAATCAGAAACAAAATGTTTTGAAGTAACCCCCCCTCCAGTAGTTGATTAGTGTATATAGTTCCTGCAATGATGGAAAAAATATTGAAGGTCGTTTTAAAGTGGTAGGCCTCATGTTTGTGGATTGTACAAACTAAATCGTGGGCCACATCCAGCACGCATGCCTAAAGGTTCCTTAGGCCACCGCCATCCTCAGATAATTTGGACCACCCCCCACACCCTCCCGCGAAGTGGGAAACAGCAGCCAGACCCCGGTCACCATATTTTTCTGTCATAATTATGTAATATTTGACTATAAATATGGATAGGGCTGGAGCGATGGCACAGTGGTGAGTGCACTGCATTATGAAATGGCAAAGCTGAATTCCATTCTTGGCCATGACTAACATCAATATATAGTTGGCGGGAGGGGAGATTTTGGTACGTTGGATTTTGTGCTGTCCTACGAAGTTGAAACTCCGGTTAGATTTCTGGCTATGGCTAGCATCAGTGGTGATATCTGAACTAGTACTGCTCCCATTCCCCCGTGCCTCCACTTCACCAACCTGCACTGCACTCCACCACATTGATTTACGTGAGAAGCAAACATTTTCGTCAAAATATACACGTATATATCCCACGTGTTACACATACGCTTTGTTCCAATCCATTTGGTAGTTTCAAAGCAAACTGTGCAATCCAAGTGTGGATTTATATTGCGTCTAAATGCCAGTGCATCTCAAGACGCTTTTCAGAAACATTGAGACACGGGCTTCCTGGGGAGAGGAAGCATTCTTCACTCAGCAGCCGTGGGGGCTTTCCGTGGCTTCCGATTTAACCGGTCTGAAGCCTGCAGATATCATTGCACAATTTTATGAACATTCTGACGATCAAACGTAATAGGAGAATATACGATCTATTGGCCGCCAAAAGGAATGCCCAAGCCAGTTGTGGTGGCATATTACGGAGCAACAGTAGAACTCGTGCAGTCCCAGCCCTACCTGATCGCGTTTTCATTTGAAGCGTTTGGGGAAGGCGAGCAGGAGCGGAGGAGGAGGGATTCTTTGCACTGCATGCACGGCCCCATTGTGCTGTGCCAGCAACGACTGCCTTTTAATTGGCTCTTGCACCTGGAGAAGGCTTCACCTGAAACAAGCATCTCGCTAGTTAGTGCTGGGAAAAGGTCGTTGAAGGGGCGATGGGCGGTGTGCGGTGTGGAGGAACAAACCTCCGAGTTTATACAGCACCGGTCTAATCAGTCTCTGCGCAATCAGCTTAACGAGCAGCTCGTGTTCGCCTTTTGTTCCTGTGCACGGCGGTCTATGTCACAGACACACACGGCGGCTGGCTTGGGAGTTGGATTGAGCCCACGGCAAGGCAGATGTCTTTTTCACAAGAAGATAATGCTGTCTGTCTCGTGTAGGGTGGTAAATGCTCACACCAAGCATGCCTAAATAATAGCTCTTACTAGTCTTTTAAGGCTGTACCGCGTGCTGTTTGGCATTACAACACCACATGGAGTGAAACATTGGATATCATGCTGAACAACACGCGGTGCAGTCCAAACGTGTCGGAGAGGTATACAGCACAACTGCGAAAACCTACACAGTGGTACGCTTCTAATACGGGACCACTGAAAATAGAAATGTATTAATTATGCCAATTATTAGCCTAAGCAAACCTCAGTAAGCGTCAAGATTATTTAATGAGCATCCTGCATTGAAATGATTGCCAAGATCCATTTGTGAGTGTTTTGCATGATGAGAAAATAGAGTATCTGGAGAAAACACAAGCACATGAGGAGATAACTCAAAATGACCAATTCCTCATGGACGACCCTACAAACTGCCGCCTGAGGTTTGATCTTCGGCACCGTGACTGGGTCCTGCTCAAGAGGTCCAAACCACCCAAAGCCTGGCCAGGTGGAGCTGTAGCCGTGGTACAGGACAGACGATGATGCCGCACATGTTGAAGACTGTCCGCTCAACTGAGCTTAGTGGCTGTCTGAGGATAACGCCGCTGCATTCTGCATGTGATTAAGTTGCTGTCTGGCTCGGCACTAAATAAATAAAATACGCAAAGCTCCGCACGGTTAGATTCAATCCACTCGTAATTTTATTTCCTGGCCATCTCGCATCCCGTAAAGTTCTGGAGCCTCTACTAAATCGTGTATGATCCACAAACCCTTTACTCTAAAATGCTGGATTACTGACCGGCGCGTGCGTGTGTACAAGTGTTCCCGCCAGACGCTATGACACAACAAAACTGAAACAAGGTATCGAATGTATCTGCTAGACCAAAGTGATCGACTGATAGAAGTCTGTGAAAAGTGAAAAAGTCAGTTGCAATATAATAAGCTTGGTCCACGTGTGTTGCAGTGTGTGCGGGCTGGAGCGGAACGCGGGTGGAAGAACATTGGGGTGAGCGTGTGGATAAGCGCAGGTGACAGAGTGAGCATGCGGTAATTGCATTTGGTGAGTGGGTACGAGCGCGTGATAAGCACAGGTGGGTGTGGGGTGAGTGCTTATTAGCCACGGGGACTGTGGGTGTCAGGCATTAAAGCATTGCAGGATATAATAGAGCGCCGTGTTACAATGAATTTCAGCCTGGTCGCATTATCGCTCGTCACGCCCAGATCGCGTGTGCACGCCGGGAGGATTCGTGGCAGCCAGCGCGAGCTTGAAACACCGAACAGGCGGGATGATGCCACGGTAAATACTATTAATACTATTAATTATACCACGGTAAATACTAATAATTGTGCCACGGTAAATACTATTTATACTATTAATTATGCCACAGTATATACTATTAATAACAGTGATTGAGCAGTACTCGCCTAAAAATCTCGAATCCGCATAGACCAGCGTACGTGGTGAGGTATGCTCAAATAGCCCTCAAGGTCTACATGGCGGGGGGAGGGCCCTCATCCAGTAGTGCATAGACAAACGGAATGTACATGTTCACATGTGCAATGATACAGGCCTCTGCTAAATAATTTTCATAGTTACTTTTAATAATGACAATCTGCAGTGTTTTGTTAATATCCTGTTAGATAAAGCCTTCCCAATGGGGGTTGTTTGACCATACTTCATCAGGCTGGTCAGTGCGCAGTGGTTAAGCAGGGGATGGGTTGGGGGTAGGGGAATGTGTCAGGGCAGGTTGAGATCGAAGTCAGGCCCCATTGTTTGTCGGTGTAGAATTTGCAGCCTGTTACAAATCAGATGCCAGCTCCCTGCACCACAGCTCCACCCAATAATACTAGTGGCATTAATAATAGCATAGCAATACGTTTAATTTACATAATGGGTATGTATAATTATTTCTGAAAGCACGCATGTTAATAATAAAGAATTTCCACATTTGAATACTATAAGTAAAAAAAAAGTGCTCGTGGTTTTTTACCCCTAAATAAATCACTGTAAAAATTACAGCGATTATATAATAAACACAGGCCGGAACACTCGACACTTGCACATCAAAAACCCTCTCCGCGTAGCGATATTCAAAGCAGCCAACCATAACCATTTCAACAAATGCTTGAGAAAAAAACATACACGTTTGCATATCAAAAATCACCATGCTGAAAACGGATTAAAAAAAAACCCTTCTGCTTAAATTGACGAATGTTTTTTTTCCAGTAAAATATGGAGGGTTGGCAAGTGTGTGGTGCAGCATGACCGTTGTCAGGACCTGCTTATACTGAGAAATAAACTTGACTACTCACCCACCCCAACCTTCGAACCCCCATATACACCCATGCCGAGGGTTGCCAACTCGGGAGATTTTTTTTAAGAATTAAATTTATGAAAATATTCTATTATAATCTCCCACATTGCTTTCAAGAGTCACCGGGAGATCGATGCCAATTCTGGTTGTCCCCCAGACAATCCGGGAGGGTTGGAAACCCTATGCACGTCCTCAAGCGTCTCTGAGCAAGGGACCTCCTTGTGTTTCGAGAGGGCGGAAGATGGCCGCCTTCCAGGCATGGCTGCCATTGCTACCGTCGCCAAGACAGAAGCCAACTTTGCACGCAGGCAACCCCGCCACATCTGGTTCACGTGCGAGCGTGCCGTGCATGCGTGCGTACCTCTGTGTGTGTGTGCGCATGCGTGCGCTCTCCTCGGTTTTAATCTAAAGTCAAATGCACTCCTCGGGGATTCATTCGATCATGTGCCCTGCGTGTGTTTGTCTGCGTTTTCATGGCCGCCTCTGTAGAAAGATGAAACCCCGCATTTCCAAACCGCTTACCGCCCCGCCGCTGTCACCCAGCACACGCTCGGCTCACCCCCCCCCCCCCCCCACCATGGGGTGGCCGCTGTTCAACGTAGAAATGACAATCTATTTCCGTCAAGCATTTATTTACGGGGGTTTATTATCGGTCACTAAATATGAGTTGATGTATATATATATTTTATATATGTGGAATACACTGGCGATGCCTAAATGGACGTGTCGTGGTCATAGCTTTTATAATACAAACATTGCAGCCACTTTTTCACGTCCATTACATTGCCCAGTGAGTTTGACTGGTTAAACAAAATGCAGTATAAAGAGGGGCGAAACCACACTGCAACATTCTACACCGCACATGTTTTGCATACGTAATTATTTTTCAAATTAAAAACTGCAGCGGCATACATTTGCGCATGCTGCTTTGTAAATTAAATCCAGACACTTAACACTTGGCACGTGGAAGAGGATAATGACTCTCATAAACACTCCGATGTTCCCGATGACTGATGAAGCTGACATCACCCAATTTAACAGGTTGAAATTTGACATAGCAATTCAATCTCGGCTGCAGGCAGCCTTTGCTAAATGAGTCTCCAATGCCCCCGTTGCACAGCAGATAACACTAAAGATGCACAGAGTGGTGGCGCAATGGTTAGTGCAGAGCTCTAAACCTGACGAGCTGAATTTGATTACAGCCCACAGCTAACATCAGTGCTATCTTAAATCTGTTCATGACAACCTGCACTCCACCAACCCGCACTGACCAGCGTGAAGTATGGTCAAACAAGACCCACGACCTACACTGTGTGAGGAGGCCTTCATCCAGCAGTGGAGTGACGAAAGGATGTTAATGCTCAAGGAGTGCCTTGATGCTGCGAGTTAGCAAGCTCATCAGCACCAATGGTTCCACTACCAGCACCACCATGATCATCACTATCACTGCTGCCACCACCATGATCAAAGACACCACCATCACGGCCAGCACCATTAGTCAGGCGAACCTGACTGACGGTGAAGTAGGGAGGCATAAATTAGGGGAGGAACGGGTGGGGGGTGCACGGTGGGCTTCGAACAGGAGGGTGGGGGCGCTACAAGGGAGGATAAAACGAAGCATTGCAATTAACATTCGCACCAGCAGGCCGCGGGCTGCTCATGTGAAACTACGTTGGGCCGAGTTCACCTGGGGAGTGCTCGCCTGCCTTCTAACCAAATTAAATCCCGCTGCTCCTAGCCTTTCATTGAATTTGTGGTGTAATTCAATTTGGCCGGCCGCTTTTAACGGATCTCTCTCTGGCGCTGTGGGCTCTCGAGGCGCGACGGCGCGCGTGGCCGTCCCGGCCGCGTCAGCGGATCGTGACAGAGGACTCGCCGTGTTCATACAAAGGGGTTTTTCCCTGGATTGATGTTATGTTTTTTGACATCAGTGAGAGTGCGGATTGAATTTAAAATTGTGGTACTCATTAAATGGCACAATGTCTCGCCCCTTGAGAGAACAGGCACGTTTTACAGTCTCGCACAACTTCTGATTGTCTTCACAGAGCCTCTGTTATACGCGCAGCATGTCTAACAAACAGACAAAAATACCATCATGGAGGCGTTAAATTCGGTGTTGAATTCGCTCTAAAATCGATACAAACACGCGTCAAATAGAAATGCAGTGATTCATCTTGCATGGAAAAAAAGGAAATTACAACAGTTTACGCGTTTTTAAGAATCATGCCAAAGTCGCATTCTCGCCTTGTCTTGACGATCACGGGGCAATGCTCATCTCCTATTCATAACCATGAGCCAGTGATGGTGCTTCCACATTCATATGGGCGGAACCAGTCTTACATAAGATATGGCAGGAACCAGTCCTACATAACATATCTACTGTTGATAACCTACAGAGCAATCTCATAAATGTTTAGCCCTTCGTCAGTCCACTGCTGGATAAATGCTTCCCCACGCTGCGTAAATCATGAGAGTCGTCTGTCCATACTTCACCACGCTGGTCAGCGTCGTGGATTGGTTATATGGGGGGGGGGGGGGCGAGGGGCTCCCAGGACCGGTTCAGATTTTGCACATCACTGATTTTATACGAGGCCAAAATTTATACTCAGGTCGCTGGGTATTACAGAGCAGTTCCGCTTTGTCGCCGCTCCACCAAACAGTTCTCATAAAACTATGCACAGAAATAATGGTGAGATCATAATGGTGTCTTTTACCTGGCTTAGTAGACACACAACAGTACAACAATCCAGTGTATGCGGGTATACCGAGCATGCGTGTGTGTGTGTGAGCACATGCGTGTGTGTGTGTGTGAGCACATGCGTGTGTGTGTGTGTGAGCACATGCGTGTGTGTGTGTGTGAGCACATGCGTGTGTGTGTGTGTGAGCACATGCGTGTGTGTGTGTGTGAGCACATGCGTGTGTGTGTGAGCACATGCGTGTGTGTGTGTGAGCACATGCGTGTGTGTGTGTGAGCACATGCGTGTGTGTGTGTGAGCACATGCGTGTGTGTGTGTGAGCACATGCGTGTGTGTGTGTGAGCACATGCGTGTGTGTGTGTGTGAGCACATGCGCAAGAGTGCTGCGACTCGCAACATTCATTTTTTATTTCGCTCCGCCTCACAATGGGCCGCTAATTGTATCCCAGCGAACCGCTCATTAAATTTGCATGACGCGTTTGCGATATGAATGTGTGCCGTCTACAATGCAAAAAATGAGCAGCAGCAGCAGGCAAGAATAAGAGCACGGGAAAGTATTAGCAGCCCACACCAGAAGTATACATTTTACAAACATGTAATCGGGGCATGGTTGAAGCTCCAGAGGTGAAAATACCACTTTTTATGGCAGAAGTCCATCCACAGGACAACTGCTAATTCAATTCAGACCTACGAGTGCTTAAAAGCCCCAAAGTGAAATACAACTTAAAATGTAAACAAGGGTTGGTGGCAGCACTGGAGATGGAGGTAGGATGAGGAAATGGATAGGAGCTGTTTCGATTTAAAGCTTTCGTGACTGCAGGGATTCATCTTCTTGGTTCTTTCGGTAAAGTCACGTAGAATGGAAATAATAAAATAATAAAAATAAAACATAATAAAATATTATCATATCATTATTAGGATAGGAGCTGGTTGGATAGACTTTACGGTTAGGAGTAGAGCTAGTGTCCGATTGGCTAGTGCAGTTAGAGTTTAGAGTCGGGCCAGTGCTAAAAGATAAATAAATCGTGTTTTTATATGATTATGGTTCGGCCCCAAATCCGGTTAGATAGTTTTCTAGAGTTAGAGCAAATATGTGGTTTGTGTTGTGTGTTAGGGCTACGGGTAGCATGCGATTGGGTGGAGTGCTCTGCTCTCTCACAATTTGCAGTTCCCCCATTTATTTCCAAAGATGGATTTTTTTCATTGCAACTTTCTACTTCTGGTATTTACAGCAGCATGGAACATGAGCAGCATCGAGGGTGGCCTCTCACCACAGGGGCTACCACCACCCACCAACACACGTGGGTGGTCGAGGGGCAGAAAAGCAGCAAGGCAGGAATGCAGGTGGGCACACACACAGAGGCAGGGAGGCAGAGAGGTACACGGACAGGGAGGTGCAAGGAAATATTCTCGCGTCCGGAATGGCATTGGGGATGGTTCACAAGCTCTCAGACTTGATGTACACACACACACACACAACAAAATCGTCGTAAATTATGAATGCGAGTGATGCCAATAATATCCCCTTGACAGAACACTCTATTGATTTCCACTCCCAAGCACCAAGTGCCTTGGATATGGAACAACGAATAAAAAAAACATTACTTTAATTGCACAGCCGGTGTATAATAAAGACAAAACCTACGCGACTTAACCGTTCAGTGCACGGAAATTATACTTCTCATTCTAAATCATAATCACTTTGTCAATTAGCTCTGTGCTCTCGCCACATTGGTCACGGGCGAGAGGATTTCCATACTTCACCGTGCCGGTCAGCTCGCGCGCAGGTGCTCAATGGATGATGAAATCGCAGGATCGTGAGAGATGGCGGCTTGGGATTAGGCCTTGATCCAGCAGTGGATTGACTGATGATGGTATTAATCACGATGATGACCTCTTAAAATCGAACAAACAAGTCTCGATTACAAAGGGCTGAACAGGGCATGGCGGTGCCTGCAACAATGCGTATACAGTGTAGAGCACTGGTGTTCCAAGTATACAGTGTAGAGCACTGGTGTTCCAAGTGCCAATGTCGAAGTCTGGTGGCCACGACGAGACGGCTTTAGGTGCATTTTGTTGGTCCTCCATTGAATAAGCGCAGACAACAGTGGTTCACTATATGGTGAGTACTATATGGTGAGTACTATATGGTGAGTACTATATGGTGAGTACTATATGGTAAGTACTATATGGTGAGTACTATATGGTGAGTACTATTTGGTGTACTAGTGGTTTACTAGATTATTCATAGTTTTGGTTGCATGGCCCACAGTGGCGCCTTTACATTTAAATCCATGAAGGAGATGTGCACATATGAATGTATGAAATGCTTTTCACAACGTTCAGAAAGCCATTCAAATGTAAATACAAATCTTACTTTCCCCCCATAATGCATCTATGATGTTACAATTAAACGCGCGCATAATATTCGCCCCGTGAGAGCTCAAGAGCAAACCATTTGTCACTAATTTATCACACGTAGAAGCAGAAACTTAAAACAAGAAAAAACAGTTAATGCATATTTAAAACACTTAACAAAAAAAGACCGAGGAGAAGTTTATCTCATGATGTAATATTCATGCACAGTGCTTTGCAATGCGCCACTTAATTAGCTCACGAGTGCAGCTCCGGCGCTCAGTTGGGGGATAGATGCCTTGTGCCTGGGGTTGGCGACATGTGCGAGTTGGGTTTCTCCCAAGGAGATGCTGAGAATACCGTCGCAGAAAGTGCACGGTTGACTTTAATTGAAGTTGCAGCGTTTTTTTTTCATTTCACCTTCCACGGTGCAATCCAAACGCAATTGGCGTCCAACCGTAAATCAGGGTGAGAGAGTGAACTGGCAAATAATGGATTCAGCTTCTTGCAGTAGCTGTTCCAATTTTAGTTTCTTATTTTTTCCACCCCCTCCCACCCAACAAGTGCACCCTCTCGGTGTCACATGAACTAAGCAATGCAACATCGCCCCGTGTGATAATACAGCCTTTGGAAGATGACATCATAGAACTATATTGAGGTCGCTTCAATTGCTTATCTACACTATATATGGCGCTGTACTTTCTAAGACGCCCTGTTATCAAGGTGTTTGTTACATTGAAATTAAGGTTGGTTGTTTTTGTATTCCCTCAGAGCTGGAAAGTCAATGAAAATAAACTGTGAATTTGTCTTTTTTTATCTGTGCAGGCTGTGGTGACCCAGCCTGAGATCATCAACTCGTTGCAACTAAAAACGCGGATCAATCGTCGATGCTTGTTCCAGATTCAGCTGTAGGATCTCAGCAGTGCTGGGTCAATGCTCACAAGGAGTTAGCCATCTGAACAAGCTGGCAATCTCCATCTCTTCCAAATGTTGACACTGCATCAGAACAGGCCCCGACATACACACGAAGGAACTCACTCGTGAAGGCACAGATGCTCAGAGATTCACTCGCAACCAGAGGCAGCTGGTCAATCATCAGTTGTACAGTACAGAACTCATACACACTCACAAAGACAAATATCCCCCATAGAGCCTACACCGGTTGTCAGGGTAAGTGTTGTTAGTGAGCATCTACAAAGGCCAGCACAGCAAACAAGAGGGTCATGTGGCCAGAACCATCTTTGTCTCCTCAGCACTGATGTTTACACACCACCGCATTAGGTACTCATTTAAGGCTGAGTTGACCTAGGAAAGGACCAAGACCGGCACAGATGATCACCGCTGATGTTAGCCATGGCCGAGAATTGAACTCGGGCAGCCAGATCGTAATGCAGTGCCATCAAGACAGTGCAACACATTCACACGCGCACACACCCAAACAGCTGTGCACAAATAAACATCGCAACACCACTCTTCTGTAGCCAGCAGGTACCCGTTGTGTATCAAAGTAACAAGATCCTTTGAAATTGTGGATTTTATGAAACACCAACGTTCTAGAAGCGAGAGACCTGCACTAGGAGTGTGAGAGGTGGCGCTACATCAGCGCGACTTGGCGGTAAGAGGACCAGGCACTGGACATCACAGCCATGAAGTACAAGAAATGAAGATAAACAAGCACAGGGATGCTCCTAGTTGTCCTGCAAGCAATTGTGTTTGCAGTCATGTTCAATTCCTCTTGTGATACCGTTGTTTATGGGTTGGTGGTATACTTTGTTTGTGCATTGATTTCTGTTTATTCATTTGTGGTATCCTGTTTTGTCGTTGTTGGTGACTAGCAAATGATGTTGTCCTGGTCACTTTAATTCTCACCTTGCAAAACAACATGAGCTTTAAACTTTTCTGATATTACGGCGATCCCCCCTTTTTATTAGTGGGACGTTTATTGTGGCTTTTTAAGATAATGTGGATGTATGCAGGATATATGGATGCATGAAGATGGTAGCTCCTAAACTTCGAAAGAAGCTTCTGGCATTTGAGCACAGGAAAGCAACTTTAGAAATTCAGAGAAGAACAGGAACATTTTGTCGATTGGGCCCCAACGTTGCTTGCAGAGGTTCGTGGTTCGAATCCAGAAGACCGCCCTTGGTTAAAACTGCATATGAACCATGAATATGCGCCGTCCACTTCTCAGTGGACGTTATGTAAAGAAGAGCAAGCCATTGTTTGCTGGTCTTATGGTCCAAAGTCGCCAAGTTACATAAATGACTGATAAATAGTTTATTTAGGAAACACATAGCAATCGTCGCCTCATGGGTATTACAACAATGGTAATAATTATACCAATGCCATCTGGAAGAGGAAGTTGCTCTGTGTGGGTGACAGCATTTGCAGTGGCACCCAGAGAACGGCGACCATGGTGAAGAGCTGAAAGCCTGCTCGTGGTGGTGGTGGTGATACCGTCAAGAGTGGCCTTCAAGGCCAGGGTTTGACTTGACAAGGGCGATGGCAAGGTCTACAAACGTCAGTGGCACTGGCTTTGATGAGCTCTTACCTATAAACTTGAACAACGTGCTTGTCTGTGTTTTATATATGTGAGGACACACAACTTCCTGATTATTTTCTATATTTTTTTTTATACAATACCATGAGGATTTATGAAGTGCCTCAATGCAACTGCATCTCAAGAACAACATTATGTATCTCCACTGTATCCATGACAATTCAGTCTCAGCAAATATATAAATTGACACAATTTGTGATTTGCGATTGAATATTAATATGCATTAATATAATTTATATAATTATTTACATCTTTATTCGTTTTGCTCACTCCATTAGCATTAATGTAACTTAAGCGTTTAATTCAGGTTTCTTTTTCCAAAATCGTAAACAATCGGGAGGCACACGCGCTTTGCCATAGATGTACTGCGAACATAATAATCTATGTTGATCGACGAATCGATGCATCGCTACATTCTTAACGAACCACCCGACAGCACGCACTGGACGCCACTGTAGCTGGATTTGTGAATAAGGTCATGAGATGGTAGAGGAGGTTTGCACTGCACAAGTTGAATGAGGAATCGGCGCCCTTGGCGATGAAAAAAAACAAAGTACAATTTTACAATGGGATACTCAAGACAACATCAGCAGCTCATTACCAAAAGCACAGCCATGCCACCCGGTTTAACTTGCCATGACAAATGAAAGGCAGCTCTCGCAGCCTTTTAGTTGCCAGGGCTCCTATGGCACTTTAATTTCCAACAGCGTGTTTCATGACTAAAGAAGCTGCAGACAAAATTTTATATCCACAATATAGGTTTTTGGGTCAGATCGCATTATTTATAAATGTGTCGTAACCCTCCACAACCCGCCACGGCCAAACAGTAAAAAATGTGTCACGTTTTTTCAAAGGACAAAATAATTCACTTCTTTAGCCCACCGGTGTGTTGAAGAGAGAATCAACAGCATTTTTAAATTTGAGTACGACGTTTCGCTGATAAATTCAAATTTTAAAATGGTGTTGAATCTCTCTTCAACACACCGGTGGGCTAAAGTGAAACGTTTATATGCACAGGGGGTACCGCGGCGTTTCCAGAAATAATCCGTTGCAAACGGACGAATTAAGTAAGAGACGTCCGTTTCGCTGCCACCTCAAGGAGGAACCGTAGAAAATCCGCGACACTTTAGATCATCAGCTGGGATGTAACCATGAGCAACGAATTAGACAGAACGTGTAAGTGCAGGCTGGAAACAACTCTGATTTAGTTCTCAGTAGCTTCGAACAAGACTGTGTGCAATCTATACGCAGTGGTGATGTCATGTGACATGCAAAGCATGATGGGAGAACTGATACTATGGTCACAAGCTTGATTTTTTCTGTCCAAAAATCACCGTTTAGGGGTATTAGTATTCATAAGTTGGACATGCGTTTGACTTTCGCTCTTTTAAATTCCACTTGGAATGTCGTTGTCATCCTGTAAATTCTCACTACTGGGAAATATTTCCCGCATTTTCTTCCATCCCTTCCTTTCCTAAGCTGCTCCTGCCCAGTCATAGCCTCCGTACTCTGTGACGTAGTCTCGTCATCTCGTGCCGACATCTCTACTATGCTCTCTTCCCTTCGCTCGGTCTCCACTAAGTAGTTAACTGCATCTCTGATCTGCTTGATTTATCCCTGCAGTCACGAAAGCTTTAAATCGAAATTTAACCGCCACTACGGGGTGGGATTCCACAAAACTTTAAGATCCTTCAACAAACTCCGGGATAAGAAGGCTCAGCTAATCGAGTCTCTCACCTTTCTGAAGAGCCTCTTGATATGCAAATTCCTTTGTCAAGGCGCCCCTTCCCCCCTCCAACCCAGCTTAAATATATGCTGCCAAGCCTGGTGGTGCCCATTCAGACGCTGTCATCCCGACAGACCTGTTCTTCACATGAGGACGGCTGCTTGCGTTGTGGCCGAAACGTCATGAGAATTATTTAATTATGTTGTATTTTTTATTATTTTATTATTTCCCTTCTACGTGACTTTACCGAAAGAACCAAGAAGATGCTTGATGTATTGGTTCCTTTAATAACAGCATCATTGATGGCCCCAGAAATGTATTTTCCTTATTCCTTCATTCAACTTGGAATTATTAACCGCAAGCAAACACGTCCAGCGTAACTTTACAGACACACGTGTGACGTTAATAAATGAATCAATAAAGCGGCACACAGGTGCGTTGAACACGAGCATGTACACGGACGTGCGACACGCGCGAGCAGCCACACGCACTGGAACGCGAGCGAAAACGACAACAGGGCGGCGCATAGCAAAGCGGCTGTCACAATAAACACGGATACGCTCCGTTCCCCTGCTCTTCATCCACCGTAAACAAATGAGACTGGGAAATGAATTCTGTCTCACTTCACCAAATGAATTAAGTGCAGCCATAATTGTAAGAAGAGGCCGAATGCTAGAAGTGCACGCGAACACAGCCCTTTGGTCAATCCGCTGCTAGACGGAGGGAGGGCCTTCGCCGACGTTGCCATGGGTCGCCGTGGGGTTTGTTTGACCACACTTCGCCACAATGGTCACTGCTACAGGTTGACGGTGGCGAGCATAGAGGTACAAGTACTGTACATCTATCCACCGATGGATTTAGCTGCATCCCCCCTCTGCTACCCACCACCGAGCCAACAGTGCGCACACGTGTGTGTGTTGAACTTAGTTGTACACGTGTGTGTATTGAACTTAGTTGTACACGTGTGTGTTGAACTTAGTTGTACACGTGTGTGTGTTGAACTTAGTTGTACACGTGTGTGTGTTGAACTTAGTTGTACACGTGTGTGTGTATTGAACTTAGTTGTACACGTGTGTGTTGAACTTAGTTGTACACGTGTGTGTGTATTGAACTTAGTTGTACACGTGTGTGTGTTGAACTTAGTTGTACACGTGTGTGTGTTGAACTTAGTTGTACACGTGTGTGTGTATTGAACTTAGTTGTACACGTGTGTGTGTTGAACTTAGTTGTACACGTGTGTGTGTGTTGAACTTAGTTGTACACGTGTGTGTGTTGAACTTAGTTGTACACGTGTGTATTGAACTTAGTTGTACACGTGTGTGTGTATTGAACTTAGTTGTACACGTGTGTGTGTGTATTGAACTTAGTTGTACACGTGTGTGTGTGTATTGAACTTAGTTGTACACGGGTGTGTATTGAACTTAGTTGTACACGTGTGTGTGTTGAACTTAGTTGTACACATGTGTGTGTATTGAACTTAGTTGTACACGTGTGTGTTGAACTTAGTTGTACACGTGTGTGTGTATTGAACTTAGTTGTACACGTGTGTGTGTATTGAACTTAGTTGTACACGTGTGTGTGTATTGAACTTAGTTGTACACGTGTGTGTGTATTGAACTTAGTTGTACACGGGTGTGTATTGAACTTAGTTGTACACGTGTGTGTGTATTGAACTTAGTTGTACACGTGTGTGTGTATTGAACTTAGTTGTACACGTGTGTGTGTATTGAACTTAGTTGTACACGTGTGTGTGTTGAACTTAGTTGTACACATGTGTGTGTATTGAACTTAGTTGTACACGTGTGTGTTGAACTTAGTTGTACACGTGTGTGTGTATTGAACTTAGTTGTACACGTGTGTGTGTTGAACTTAGTTGTACACGTGTGTGTGTTGAACTTAGTTGTACACGTGTGTGTTGAACTTAGTTGTACACGTGTGTGTGTTGAACTTAGTTGTACACGTGTGCGTGTTGAACTTAGTTGTACACGTGTGCGTGTTGAACTTAGTTGTACACGTGTGTGTGTGTTGAACTTAGTTGTACACGCGTGTGTGTTGAACTTAGTTGTACACGTGTGTGTGTGTTGAACTTAGTTGTACACGTGTGTGTGTTGAACTTAGTTGTACACGCGTGTGTGTATTGAACTTAGTTGTACACGCGTGTGTGTTGAACTTAGTTGTACACGTGTGCGTGTTGAACTTAGTTGTACACGCGTGTGTGTATTGAACTTAGTTGTACACGCGTGTGTGTTGAACTTAGTTGTACACGTGTGTGTGTGTTGAACTTAGTTGTACACGTGTGCGTGTTGAACTTAGTTGTACACGTGTGCGTGTTGAACTTAGTTGTACACGTGTGCGTGTTGAACTTAGTTGTACACGCGTGCGTGTTGAACTTAGTTGTACACGCGTGCGTGTTGAACTTAGTTGTACACGCGTGCGTGTTGAACTTAGTTGTACACGCGTGTGTGTTGAACTTAGTTGTACACGCGTGTGTGTATTGAACTTAGTTGTACACGTGTGTGTGTATTGAACTTAGTTGTACACGTGTGTGTGTATTGAACTTAGTTGTACACGTGTGTGTGTTGGACTTAGTTGTACACGTGTGTGTGTTGAACTTAGTTGTACACGTGTGTGTGTTGAACTTAGTTGTACACGTGTGTGTGTTGAACTTAGTTGTACACGTGTGTGTGTTGAACTTAGTTGTACACGTGTGTGTGTTGAACTTAGTTGTACACGTGTGTGTGTATTGAACTTAGTTGTACACGCGTGTGTATTGAACTTAGTTGTACACGTGTGTGTGTGTTGAACTTAGTTGTACACGTGTGTGTGTATTGAACTTAGTTGTACACGTGTGCGTGTTGAACTTAGTTGTACACGTGTGCGTGTTGAACTTAGTTGTACACGTGTGTGTGTTGAACTTAGTTGTACACGCGTGTGTGTTGAACTTAGTTGTACACGTGTGCGTGTTGAACTTAGTTGTACACGTGTGCGTGTTGAACTTAGTTGTACACGTGTGCGTGTTGAACTTAGTTGTACACGCGTGTGTGTTGAACTTAGTTGTACACGTGTGTGCGTATTGAACTTAGTTGTACACGTGTGTGTTGAACTTAGTTGTACACGTGTGCGTGTTGAACTTAGTTGTACACGTGTGCGTGTTGAACTTAGTTGTACACGTGTGTGTGTGTTGAACTTAGTTGTACACGCGTGTGTGTTGAACTTAGTTGTACACGTGTGTGTGTGTTGAACTTAGTTGTACACGTGTGTGTGTTGAACTTAGTTGTACACGCGTGTGTGTATTGAACTTAGTTGTACACGCGTGTGTGTTGAACTTAGTTGTACACGTGTGTGTGTGTTGAACTTAGTTGTACACGTGTGTGTGTTGAACTTAGTTGTACACGTGTGTGTGTATTGAACTTAGTTGTACACGCGTGTGTGTTGAACTTAGTTGTACACGTGTGTGTGTGTTGAACTTAGTTGTACACGTGTGTGTGTGTTGAACTTAGTTGTACACGCGTGTGTGTTGAACTTAGTTGTACACGTGTGTGTGTGTTGAACTTAGTTGTACACGTGTGTGTGTTGAACTTAGTTGTACACGCGTGTGTGTATTGAACTTAGTTGTACACGCGTGTGTGTTGAACTTAGTTGTACACGTGTGTGTGTGTTGAACTTAGTTGTACACGTGTGTGTGTTGAACTTAGTTGTACACGTGTGTGTGTTGAACTTAGTTGTACACGTGTGCGTGTTGAACTTAGTTGTACACGTGTGCGTGTTGAACTTAGTTGTACACGTGTGCGTGTTGAACTTAGTTGTACACGTGTGCGTGTTGAACTTAGTTGTACACGTGTGCGTGTTGAACTTAGTTGTACACGTGTGCGTGTTGAACTTAGTTGTACACGCGTGCGTGTTGAACTTAGTTGTACACGCGTGCGTGTTGAACTTAGTTGTACACGCGTGTGTGTATTGAACTTAGTTGTACACGCGTGTGTGTTGAACTTAGTTGTACACGTGTGTGTGTATTGAACTTAGTTGTACACGTGTGTGTGTATTGAACTTAGTTGTACACGTGTGTGTGTATTGAACTTAGTTGTACACGTGTGTGTGTTGAACTTAGTTGTACACGTGTGTGTGTTGAACTTAGTTGTACACGTGTGTGTGTATTGAACTTAGTTGTACACGTGTGTGTGTTGAACTTAGTTGTACACGTGTGTGTGTTGAACTTAGTTGTACACGTGTGTGTGTATTGAACTTAGTTGTACACGTGTGTGTGTTGAACTTAGTTGTACACGTGTGTATTGAACTTAGTTGTACACGTGTGTGTATTGAACTTAGTTGTACACGTGTGTGTGTGTATTGAACTTAGTTGTACACGTGTGTGTGTATTGAACTTAGTTGTACACGGGTGTGTATTGAACTTAGTTGTACACGTGTGTGTGTATTGAACTTAGTTGTACACGTGTGTGTGTATTGAACTTAGTTGTACACGTGTGTGTGTATTGAACTTAGTTGTACACGTGTGTGTGTTGAACTTAGTTGTACACATGTGTGTGTATTGAACTTAGTTGTACACGTGTGTGTGTTGAACTTAGTTGTACACGTGTGTGTGTTGAACTTAGTTGTACACGTGTGTGTGTTGAACTTAGTTGTACACGTGTGTGTTGAACTTAGTTGTACACGTGTGTGTGTTGAACTTAGTTGTACACGTGTGTGTGTTGAACTTAGTTGTACACGTGTGCGTGTTGAACTTAGTTGTACACGTGTGCGTGTTGAACTTAGTTGTACACGTGTGCGTGTTGAACTTAGTTGTACACGTGTGCGTGTTGAACTTAGTTGTACACGTGTGCGTGTTGAACTTAGTTGTACACGTGTGCGTGTTGAACTTAGTTGTACACGTGTGCGTGTTGAACTTAGTTGTACACGTGTGTGTGTGTTGAACTTAGTTGTACACGCGTGTGTGTTGAACTTAGTTGTACACGTGTGTGTGTGTTGAACTTAGTTGTACACGTGTGTGTGTTGAACTTAGTTGTACACGCGTGTGTGTATTGAACTTAGTTGTACACGCGTGTGTGTTGAACTTAGTTGTACACGTGTGTGTGTGTTGAACTTAGTTGTACACGTGTGTGTGTTGAACTTAGTTGTACACGTGTGTGTGTTGAACTTAGTTGTACACGTGTGCGTGTTGAACTTAGTTGTACACGTGTGCGTGTTGAACTTAGTTGTACACGTGTGCGTGTTGAACTTAGTTGTACACGTGTGCGTGTTGAACTTAGTTGTACACGCGTGCGTGTTGAACTTAGTTGTACACGCGTGCGTGTTGAACTTAGTTGTACACGCGTGTGTGTTGAACTTAGTTGTACACGCGTGTGTGTATTGAACTTAGTTGTACACGTGTGTGTGTATTGAACTTAGTTGTACACGTGTGTGTGTATTGAACTTAGTTGTACACGTGTGTGTGTTGAACTTAGTTGTACACGTGTGTGTGTTGAACTTAGTTGTACACGTGTGTGTGTTGAACTTAGTTGTACAGGTGTGTGTGTTGAACTTAGTTGTACACGTGTGTGTGTTGAACTTAGTTGTACACGTGTGTGTGTTGGACTTAGTTGTACACGTGTGTGTGTTGAACTTAGTTGTACACGTGTGTGTGTTGAACTTAGTTGTACACGTGTGTGTGTTGAACTTAGTTGTACACGTGTGTGTGTTGAACTTAGTTGTACACGTGTGTGTGTTGAACTTAGTTGTACACGTGTGTGTGTATTGAACTTAGTTGTACACGCGTGTGTATTGAACTTAGTTGTACACGTGTGTGTGTGTTGAACTTAGTTGTACACGTGTGTGTGTATTGAACTTAGTTGTACACGTGTGCGTGTTGAACTTAGTTGTACACGTGTGCGTGTTGAACTTAGTTGTACACGTGTGCGTGTTGAACTTAGTTGTACACGTGTGCGTGTTGAACTTAGTTGTACACGCGTGTGTGTTGAACTTAGTTGTACACGTGTGTGCGTATTGAACTTAGTTGTACACGTGTGTGTTGAACTTAGTTGTACACGTGTGCGTGTTGAACTTAGTTGTACACGTGTGCGTGTTGAACTTAGTTGTACACGTGTGTGTGTGTTGAACTTAGTTGTACACGCGTGTGTGTTGAACTTAGTTGTACACGTGTGTGTGTGTTGAACTTAGTTGTACACGTGTGTGTGTTGAACTTAGTTGTACACGTGTGTGTGTTGAACTTAGTTGTACACGTGTGTGTGTTGAACTTAGTTGTACACGTGTGCGTGTTGAACTTAGTTGTACACGTGTGCGTGTTGAACTTAGTTGTACACGTGTGCGTGTTGAACTTAGTTGTACACGTGTGCGTGTTGAACTTAGTTGTACACGTGTGCGTGTTGAACTTAGTTGTACACGTGTGCGTGTTGAACTTAGTTGTACACGCGTGCGTGTTGAACTTAGTTGTACACGCGTGCGTGTTGAACTTAGTTGTACACGCGTGCGTGTTGAACTTAGTTGTACACGCGTGTGTGTATTGAACTTAGTTGTACACGCGTGTGTGTTGAACTTAGTTGTACACGTGTGTGTGTATTGAACTTAGTTGTACACGTGTGTGTGTATTGAACTTAGTTGTACACGTGTGTGTGTATTGAACTTAGTTGTACACGTGTGTGTGTTGAACTTAGTTGTACACGTGTGTGTGTTGAACTTAGTTGTACACGTGTGTGTGTTGAACTTAGTTGTACACGTGTGTGTGTTGAACTTAGTTGTACACGTGTGTGTGTTGGACTTAGTTGTACACGTGTGTGTGTATTGAACTTAGTTGTACACGCGTGTGTGTTGAACTTAGTTGTACACGTGTGTGTGTATTGAACTTAGTTGTACACGTGTGTGTGTATTGAACTTATTTGTACACGTGTGTGTGTATTGAACTTAGTTGTACACGTGTGTGTGTATTGAACTTAGTTGTACATGCGTGTGTGTTGAACTTAGTTGTACACGTGTGTGTGTTGAACTTAGTTGTACACGTGTGTGTTTTGAACTTAGTTGTACACGTGTGTGTATATTGAACTTAGTTGTACACGCGTGTGTGTATTGAACTTAGTTGTACACGTGTGTGTGTGTTGAACTTAGTTGTACACGTGTGTGTGTGTTGAACTTAGTTGTACACGTGTGTGTGTATTGAACTTAGTGGTACACGTGTGTGTGTTGAACTTAGTTGTACACGTGTGTGTGTTGAACTTAGTTGTACACGTGTGTGTGTTGAACTTAGTTGTACACGCGTGTGTGTTGAACTTAGTTGTACACGTGTGTGTTGAACTTAGTTGTACACGCGTGTGTGTTGAACTTAGTTGTACACGTGTGTGTGTTGAACTTAGTTGTACACGCGTGTGTGTTGAGCTTAGTTGTACACGTGTGTGTGTGTTGAACTTAGTTGGCACCGTACGTAGCCAACCGTGCTAGGCAGAGGTGCGGGGGGAGGACAAACTGAACACAGACAGCAGTTCTCGAGAAATGTGTTCTCAATGATGAAGTCATCGAGCAACCTGTTTGTGCATGGTGGTCATTCATCAGAGCAGAATACAGGTTACATGCTGCTTGGCTTGCCAGTAAGATCCGATGAGATCAATTGCAATGTGCGTGATCTGGCGTTGCCGAAATAGGGAATGCTATACATATGCGTTTTTTAAATCTCATAATGAGACCTGTCGCCCCTCATGTACAGACAGAATAAGCTAGTATGTAACCTTATAGAATCTCGTGCTCGTACTGTTAGCAAGAACCTATGAAGGCCAGCACAATGCAAAAAAGGGTTGTAGTATAATGAGAACACCGATGCTCCACACACTATTTTGCACTCTCTACCAGGAATCATTTCACTCTGAGCTATCCGAGGGGAGGCCCAGGACTTGTTCATAAATCACTCGCAACTGATATCGCTTGTGGCCTGAGGTCAGAATCAGGTCACCGAGTGTTGAATACACAGAGCACCACTGTTCCTCACAATCGAATACGCACACATATAGACCAGAGACAAAGTTCCCCCGTATAGCCTTAACAGACTGTTGGAAAAGTTCTATTAGCAATCACCTATGAAGGCCTGCACGGCACACGAGGGGGTGAGTGACCAACACCACGCCGAGTCTCCTCTGTCTCCCGAGTGGCGATGTTTGCACACTGCACCAGGTACTCATTTGAGGCAGAGTTGACCTAGGGGAGGCCCAGGTCCAGTTCAGATAATCGTCACTGGTGTTGACCGTGAGCACGAATCGGGTTCTTAGCCGGGTTTTTAGCGTAGCACGCTAACAATTGCACCCCCCCCACACACAACAAAGACAAAGAGACGCACACTAACGTACGCACTCAATGGGAGACCGTGCACGCGCAAGATGTATCGAGCACTAATGCACCGCAGCCCCAGGCCAATGGGAGGACTTGCCCAGCGATATAAAGCAATGAAGGACCTGCAGTCCCATTGTGGCTGCCTACCGAGAAAAATAAAGTACCCCCCTCACACACCCGGTCCCCACAGCCCCCACCCGAAGGCAAAACTTGCAATTCGAAAAACACACAAACACATGGGCGCACAACAGGAATTGTCCTATAAGGAATAATATAATGAACAAAATATAAAAAATATGACCTTGATCTCATGCTAGGGTAGATTATGCATTATGTTGTACATGTTAAAGGAAGCGAAGAGACTTAATATGTCCATATTTACGTAAATATTCTCCAAAACAAATGCTTGGATAATGGAGCCCTCTGATGAAACAGCAACAATGTTTGGCCACAAAGCAAAGTGCCCGATTCAAGACCACGTGCACAATGAGTAATGGGATTCAATGCGAACATCGGTCCTGTCCGCTCCGATAAATGCACACTCCCAGTGCTGATCGTGATCACATATGTGTAATGTAGCTCTCAGAGACGCCGTCTTGTTCAGTTATATGTATATTTATTGTGAATAAAGTCCACCGACTCACTGATAACTTAACGAGTAACCGCGAGTGACTATATACACTTGGGTAACTTCTGTGACTCTACGCGACGCTCCCTGTGTAGTTGGCTGGCTACACAGGAGCGGACGCGTAGTAGTCACGGAGACAATACAACCCGAGCCTTCCAAGACTACAAGGTGCCCGATCCAAGACGATGAAGACGACCTCTCCAAGACGACGACGGCGACGACAGCTCCTTGGTTCCTCCACAACAGCAGCCCAGAGCCCTGTTCCACGCTGGCTTTTATCCCCATCATTAACGACCACTTAGGTCCCATATTACCCTTACGTGACCCCGTCTGTTCCCATCAGGTTAATTAGGAACCACAGCCACGGGGAGCCGTACTGTCCTCACACCCCCCCGTACTGTCCTTACATATGTATGCCGGCACGGCGCACGATGGAGCAGTGTGGCCAGCATCACACCCGGCTGCCTTTGTCCATGTCGTTTACACAGTTCTGTCGTTTACACTTGCACTGGGTACTCGACCTAGGGAAGGCCCAGGACCGATTCAGATAATCCATCACTGGTGTTGGCCGTGAGCGGGAATCGAATTAGGGCAGCCAGTTTCGTAGCGCAGCGTGCTAACCGCTATACTATTTATCTCCACTGCACCACAAGACACACTCGCACACACACGTCTGTGCACATACACCCAGTGCGCGCGCATCGATAACCCCCACGTGTGTCTGTACGGGCGCACACACACGTCCACATGCAGTGGCACAAACCCCATATAGTAATTCCATTTATTTCATCCATGGAAGAGCCCACTGAGACTGCAAGTCTCCTTTTGCATGGAATAAGTGGGATTTGTATGTATGTTGAACTTCACGGGAGAAGAGGCAATCTAAGAGTGAATAAGATTGCACAACGATGACTTTAAAATGGAAGTTTAATGGAAAGTATCATACTATACGTTTAGCAGTGAGCATACACTACATGAGAAATATATCTGTCTAGAGCTCATGAAAGGAATTCCATTTTGTTGAAAGAGAACAGTAGTTCTCCCATGGACTGGCTAGTCCACAACATAGGAATGGGGAAATTTCCACAACGTGCTTCTGGGTTGTACATTCACAGGATCACTGCCCTATTATAATGCGGTGTGTGATCTGCAAGCAATGTGTACAACCATATTTTTTAAACGATAGTCTGGAATTTATACTGTGAATTTTGTTTCACACCAAGCAGGCGGCATATAATTTCCCAGGCTGTATAATTCGTGGAGTGCAGCAGCAGCAGCCTAGACAGTGGGTGTCATTTCATGCATCTGCAGTGACCTTAAGAGCGCTCATCATAAACGCCACAGCTACTTTATGCTGTGGACTGCACTAAGTCCTCCTGCGAGAGGTGAGTAGCTCAGTGCATAAAATGCATCCATTGCATTCATTCACATGTATTGGCATGCACGGAAAGGAAAGAACCCCTACACCTACCTCTTTAGTGATTACTATCATCACAGATCAGTTTGCAGGTCTCGGATTCCCATTTCCAAGCTTCATTACCCAATGCGTTAAAATGGCACCTGCGTGGGCCAGTCCCGAGCTGCGTAAATCATCTGCCGCACACCCACCCGCGTCTTCCACTTCTGCCCCCATCCATACCCATCCTCCCCTGCTACTGTTGCTGCTGCTCCATGAGACAAGCGTACAGCGGAAAGTGGAGTAGGCGGGGGGGGGATAGTGGGCAGCTGCTGCTCCGAATTAGCATGAACCTACGCCAGCCATGGCGACCTGCCATGTGTAATGGTCAGAAAAGGGCGATGGCTGGCTACACATAATAGGGAGCTCTGAGCTATGGGCAGCTGTGTGTTACATATCAGTTATGGGTGATGGCCATCTGGAGGGAATGGTTAGGTCACAGAAAAGGGCCAGAACCTGTTCTGATATCACTTGCCACTGATGATAATCATGTCCAAGAATTGCACTTAGGTGGGCAGGTTCACATGCTTACTCGTGTTTTGCTGTGTTTAAATGGCGTTGAGCTCACACCTATTTTTTTAATCGATTGCCAGCCCATTGTCCCACAGCTTCACACACTCACACACACACACATACAACAACACACACGCATGGGCACACACACACACATACAACAACACACACGCATGGGCACATACACACACATACAACAACACACACGCATGGGCACATACACACACATACAACAACACACGCGCATGGGCACACACACATACAACAACACACACGCATGGGCACACACACATACATACAACAACACACACGCATGGGCACATACACACACATACAACAACACACACGCATGGGCACACACACACACATACAACAACACACACGCATGGGCACATACACACACATACAACAACACACACGCATGGGCACACACACACACATACAACAACACACACGCATGGGCACACACACATACAACAACACGCACGCATGGGCACACACACACACACACATACAACAACACACACGCATGGGCACACACACACATACAACAACACACACGCATGGGCCCACACACACATACAACAACACACACGCATGGGCCCACACACACATACAACAACACACACGCATGGGCACACACACACACATACAACAACACACACGCATGGGCACACACACACAACAACACACACGCATGGGCACACACACACACATACAACAACACACACACACATACAACAACACACACACATACAACAACACACACACACATACAACAACACACACACATACAACAACACACACACATACAACAACACACACACACACAACAAACTCGTGAGTGTGTCGCACACGATTAATTTTCAATCAAATGAGCAACATCTGTTAGGTTCGAGAGGATGTTGAAAATACCACAAACCATTTTAATTCCACAGGATGACAGACGTGCGTGGTAGGAAGCTGGCCCCTTCGTCCCCGGCTCGCACTCAGCAGGACGGATTGGTGAAGGCGCTCCGAGTGGGCTCGTTTTCTTCAGCCGCAATCAGCTGAGAGGAGCATTGATTTGCAGCCAAAGCCATTGCACAAAAGAACACCCCAAGCGGATTCGACGAGACACGGCCCTTAGACATGAATGCAAACAATGCCACAACGGTGGTGAAGGCGACCTACGCATGGATACAGCTGATCAGGAACCAGCATACTCTTTGGTATTTTCGGTAAAGTCACGTAGGCATTAAATAAAATAAATCACGACGTTTCGGGCGCCACACAAGCGAGTCCGTCATCAGGTGGGAAAGCATGGTCCGCTGCTGAGGCAGACTGTTTTAAAAGGTTTGAAATGGGTGTAGCCCAAGGGTCATAAAGAAGTGGCCGGGGCTAGTGATGTTAATGTGAGAAATTAGCATGTAACTGTAAGATAGGAGAGTATGGATTCCTGCAGTCACGAAAGCTTCAAATCAAGAAGGAACCAGCATGCAATTCATACGTATTTGTTCACAACATAGTTAAATACACGGCTGCTGTTAAAATTGAGAAATCCCCGATACAGAGAACATCTCAACCCCCAGGCCATCAATGCATGGTCAATCAGATAAGACCACCTAGCGAGGATCATGCAGGTCACTTATACACTGCAAGTGTGTTAAGCCTGCTGATTTACGCTGATTGCAACTGGAATGCGCATTACAATTCACTTAAACCAAAGCACGGAGCTTTCTCCCAACTGCCCGATGTAGTAATTTACCGTGCTCTGAAACAATGGCGGGCACACAAATTGTGATGGGCAGAGGAGAGAGGGGCGGCGGTGAGGAGGGGGGTTGATGGAGGAAGGGGGGTGACGGAACAGGGCTCCATGCAAATCATTCCCGACGTCCCGTTTCTCTCTCCGCAGTGGATGCTGGGACATTGCGCAGAAACAAACCCTCACTCCTGGAGACCCCCACCACACTTGCCCCCACTTCTCCCACCTCCACCCCTCCCTCCACCCCTCCCCCACCCGCTACAATCCATCGAGTGGCCAGATTGTAAACGGAATGTAATCAGCAAGCTCGGTGCCTGAGCACGCATGCAAATGATGTTTTGGCAATTCTGTGCGCTTCTAAAATTTGACCTGAAATATCCCGCACCTAGTCAGGTTCCCGCACGTGCTCTTTACTAAGCTGTGCTCATTCGACATTTTCACAGTTGCGCTGCCTCTCGCAGCTGGTCTTAGCGATGGGGGTTTGTTGTGGCCACCCGGAGCACTAATCTGTAAGGGACGCCACAATGCATACATGGGCCACAGAGAAAGGTACAGAGATACAGAGAAACAGACATTGCGTGATAGAGAGACAAACACCACCACCCACAACGAGGGACTAGACAACGCAGTGCACCTTAAAGTGCACGATAATACCAGCAAAATATTACGTGGTTGATGTACAAAAAGGAACGTGCAAAAGATTGATTTGAAGCTTTCGTGACTGCAGGAAGTATTCTTTGGTTCTTTCGGTAAAGTCACGTAGAATTGTTGTTTGTTTAATTATTTAATTTATTTCCTTTCAACGTGACTTTACCGAAAGAACCAAAGAGTGTTGATATATTTAAAATAACTGACTGTGTACATGGCATTAGAGGATAAAGTTGGATTAGCTTCGAGGATTGGGGTGAGTGTTGAGGTTGGGATTGCATGTGGGATTGAGCTTGGAGTCAGGGATCAGGAGTAATGGGCTATAGATGGTAGGGTTGTGATGTGCTGGGTTTTGGGATTAGAAGCTGTGGTTGATTTGAGAAATTGTCCCTGGGATTATGGCTCAGGTGAAGTTCAGATGTGCAGACAAATAATACAATACTTCCATTGGACATGGCACTTACAATAACCCGGGCTGAGGGTTGTGGAGGTGAGCGAACAGACACCTAATAAATAATAGAACGTGATCCTGCTGGAGCAAAACGACAGTAATGAAGGCAATTTCGGGAGAGACCACGGGGCTGCTACGAGCCGCACGCGCTCGTCAAACACGACCCGTGACCTTTCTCCGCCCTCCAATCCCGCGAATTGCGAGCGCCGCACCCGTGGGGCCTCTGCGCTTTTGTGACTTCACTGGCCGCCCCAAATTAAGCTACGGGAAATCGGCTTAGAAGTGACAAATGTCCCTTTTAAGCGGCCTCTGTGAAGAGCAGAAAAGTGCGCGTCGAGGCCTGAGGGAGGGCGGGTGGCGTCGCGGAGGTTTTGTTTGAGAGTGCAAGGGGACGGGGGACGGGGCTGCCGCCGCGGCATCGACAGTGTTCCCCCCCGGCCATCCCAGAGGCTGTTCATCACCCGAGTGACGCCACGAGCACGGCCGTTAATCTTCACGTCGCACAAAAGGTGCGACCTCACTTATCATGCCAGAAAGGTAACCCTCACTCCGTCGCCAACCCTCCCCGAACCTTTCGCCCACTTGACCAAGCTCGCTCCCCCCCCCACCCCGTCGTCACTGATTGGCAAGCCGTACGGCAGCGTGCCATTTACCTTCGGGCCAAACGATAGCCAACAATGTCACACATTTCGGACACACTGGGATATTTTGCCAAGTACACAATTGCATTCTTGCCAATGCTCTGTGTGTGTTGAATATTTTTGATGGCCCTGGCTCATTTGTCTACATTTATCAGGAATCAGGCTGTTGGGTCTCCGTTACCGTCCTTGTTTAAAAGCAACGAGCGTGACAAGCACAGCGCAGCGATTGCCACTCCGCTGCTGTCGCCGGTCCGTGTGAGCTCGAGACGTCGTCTGCACACGGCACACTTCATGCGTGGGCCGCTCAACGTATTGCGAAACAAATATAGCAGCGATCGTCGGTTTTGTAGCCGTCATTTGTTGCACGATAACGCAATATCCTTTAAGAGAAGTGGTGTATCGAGAGCCATGACAAACGCATTGAGGATTATTGCCCTGGCTCGTTTGCGCAATAAATGTTGCCCGTAACGTTCTTTTTAGCCATGGCTTTTTTTTAGACCACGATAAGAGAGCGTGTGCCAATTAGTTTGATTGCATCAATTTATCCACAATTACGCATCGTAGTTGCCTGATTTTGACCCTATTCACTGGCTAAAAGCGTCTCAAAATCCAATTAGCCTGCTCACCGGAGCGACTTCCATCCGTGAATTTTCCGTGAGCATCAGCAATGGCAGTGACTGATGAGCTCTATAAAAAAAATACATCCAACATCGCAAATGGATCGTGTGTGTGTCGCAAGTAACAAATATTACATGTATTTAATTTGGCATTTTGAAGTTGTCTGTGCATTAAATTCCACGCTCATCTCTGTCCCGGAGGGATGTTATTTTTCCCGTTGAGATGAGCTTCACAAATGCTCCACCGGTGATGCATTCAAGCAACCGCTTTAAGAGGAAGCGAGCATTCATAATTTAATCATTACGTGCAAAAATCCCGTAAAGGCGCTTGCCAAGGAACAGCCGTCGCAATGAAGGATCGGCTGTCGCTTCACGTTGCTCCGCAATGAGGATGATTTTTGGCGACACACGCACCAAGTTTTTTGTACCATCAGAACCGTGCGTGGCGTTGCATTGTGTGCGATGCGATGCTGTCATGCCGTGGTTAGGTTTCATCCATTTTTTTCCTAGGATTCACGCAAAATAATAGCAATATTTAGCTTTAAATATGGCTCCGCTGTTTACGCAAATTGCATCTCACAATATTTGAGGAAGCACCGCCTGGTGGTGAGCGAGCACCAAACATGGCTCTGGATTTATCGATATTGTCTGCCCATACATGTGAGCGAGTGAACAACACTATCACATACAGAAGGGACAAATAATATTAGCCCACAATTTGCTGGACTGCCTTCTCCTGGTAAGTCAAGGTTTGGCATATCGACGTCCACTGGAAGGAAGTTCCGCTAAATTTGTGCGATCTACCAACCCTCGCCTCGACAGTACTGGATTACAGGCATGCATCACCACGACCCGACAGTGGTGGTTATATATCAATGCACTTGCTCCATCATTCACTCTTTCACGCAAACACCCAATAAGACATGCCTGTGCTCTCTCAATCATTCTCTAAATCACCCAATTAGACAAACAATCGCTGACTCATTCACTCACTCAATTACTAAATCATTCTCTCACTCCAATTCTCTCACTCAATTACTCAATCATTCACTCAGTTACTCACCCAGTCTCTCACTAAAACATTCATTCACTCACTCTCATATATTCACTCATTTACACACGAGCTCACTCATTTAATCACTCGATAATGATACCATTCACTCACTCACCCACTCAGACACTCACCTAATGACTCACTTAGTCTCCCCAGGTACTCATTTAAACCCCAGGCCCAGGACCGGTTTAGATATCACTCACCAGTGATGTTAGCCATGGCCAGGAATCAAACTCATGTCACAAGATGTACAGCACATTTTGTTAACCACCATGCCACCACTCCACGCAAAGACAAAGATCTCCCATATAGCCTTAACGGACTGTTGGGGCAAATGCTGTTAGCGAGCACATATGAAGGCCGGTACGTCACACGAGGGGGTCGGCGGCCAGCACCATGCCTGGCCGCCTTTGTCTACTGATTTGAGGCCGAGTCGACCTATGGGAGGCCCAGAACTGGTTCAAATAATAGTCAATGTCGGCCAGTGACATACACACGCACGAACACATATGCCCACACACACACGCGCACACACGCATGCACACATGGATATGAACGGTCCATCTCAGGTGACGATGTATATCATAACTACAGTGTTGACAGAGCCATCAGATTGTATTCCATATATTAATTTACACTTCAGCATGTTTGAGCAACCAATGAGACATTCCTTGGGATAATAACCGATTGTATTACCGCTCTCAACTGGACAATACGAACATAGTTTTATAAATATCTCATACCTGGCAAGGCCTTAAAATTCACTGATTAAATCGGAGAGGAATACAACCTCAATAAGAATAAACGGTGATAAGGTTCATGGAGGTCATTAATTCTCCTCTGCTGCCCCCCATGGTCTAGAACAGGGGTCCTCAAACTTTTTAAACAGGGGGCCAGTTCACTGTCCCTCAGACCGTTGGAGGGCCAGACTATAGTTAAAAAAAACTATGAACAAATTCCTATGCACACTGCATATATCTTATTTTGAAGTGAAGAAACAAAACGAGAACAAATACAATATTTAAAATGAAGAACAAGTAAAGTTAAATCAACAAACTTGCCAGTATTTCAATGGGAACTATGGGTCTGCTTTTGGCTAATGAGATGGTCAATGTCCGGTTCCATATTTGTCACTGCTAGTCGTAACAAGTGATGCAAGTGTGCATCCGTTAGTCTAGATCTGGTTGGAGATTTCAAATGTTTCATTCTGGAAAAAGTCTGTTCACAGACATAAGTGCTGCCAAAGATGGTTGTCATTTTGAGTGCATGGTTCCTGAGATGAGGATATGTCTCAGAGGGGAGAGATGCATAGAAATTATGAAGGCTGCTTGACTTGAATGCGTCTTTCAGAGAGTCACAATTCTGCAGTTCAGCCAGTTCCATTTGGTAAATTGTATCCACATTTTCAATGTCAATAGAAAATGGGTTACGGAAAAGCTGTATGTCCTGTTCATGGAGATGAAGCTCTTTAAATCTAAATTGGAACTCCTTTTGCAATTTTTCCAGTGAATCCACACATGTTTTCTTTGGGAATTGCAACCAATGGTTTTTCCGCTAACAGATTTTGAGTTGTGGGGAGATGGCAGAAGTTTTCCTCCTTAACTTGTTTGATGAGGAGGCTAATTTTACGTCAAATGCTTTGACATGTGATTGCATATCACAGAGGAGCTTCCCCTTTCCTTGAAGTTGCACATTGAAACTGTTGAGTAGCTCTGTTACATCTGTCAGAAAGGCAAGGTGCCATTTCCATTCTGCATCATTGAGCTCTGGTACTTCTTTGTTTTTTGAAAGCAGAAAAGCTGTAATCTGTGGAAGTAAGTCATAGAAACGTTTCAAAACTCTCCCTCGACTCAGCCAACGGACTTCTGTGTGGTACAGAACATCTTCATAGTCAACATTTAGTTCAGACAGAAATTCCTGAAATTGTCTGTGGTTTAGTGCATGAGCTCTAATGAAGTTAACACAAGATACCACAATTTTCATAACAGAGTCCCACTTCAGTGATTTACTACACAGCGCTTGTTGGTGGATGAGGCAGTGTATGGCTATTGGATGAGAATGGTTATGTTTGTCCATCTCTTGGTTAAAGCGAGCAATTACTCCTTTCTTAGACCCCACCATGCTAGGAGCACCATCAGTTGTCACGCTGGCTAGTTTAGCCCAGTTCAGCTCCAAACCATTCACAGTTTGGCAAACCTTTTCATAGATATCCTCTCCTGTAGTTGTTCCTTTGATGCTTTGCAGTGCAGCAAGCTCTTCTGTGACTTTGAAATAGTCATTCGTCCCACGAATAAAAATTAGAAGTTGTGCAGAATCACGAACATCATTGCTTTCGTCGAGTGCCAAGGAAAAATAGGAAAGTTTTTTTGTGGAGTTTTGCAAATGCTGATGCAAATTGTCTCCCATTTCTTCAATCCTCCGTGTAATTGTAGGTCCTGAAAGACTCACTGTACTAAATAAATCGGCCTTCTCTGGACACATCTCTTTGGCAACAGAAAGAAGGCATTCTTTAACAAATTCTCCCTCCACGAATGGTCTGCCAGTGCACACTATTAGCTTGGCAACTTGAAAACTTGCTCGTAGTGATGAAATATTTAGCTGCTTCTGCTTCACAAAATTATTTTGCTGAGTTGTTAATGTATTTTTCAGTTTTAATATTTTATCTTTTCTCACTTCTCCGACCAAACAATCATATTTATCTTTATGTTGAGTTTCATAGTGTCGACGTAAATTGTATTCTTTGAACACAGACACTATATTCTGGCATATCAGACACACAGCTCTTTCCTTGTACTACATGTAAAAGTAATCATAAGTCCACTGTTATTTGAATATCCTACACTCCGAGTCAATTTTTCTCTTTCTTGACATCATTGTTTCCTAGGGAGTCAAAATTGCTATTAGTAAAATACCAATATATATATACAGCGCTACAAAAACAATATACCAGCAATAACTTTGCCCACACAGAGACATACAGACTGCACTGCCCATCAATGCAGTCTGATTGGGGGAACTCCGCTTTTACCCCAGGCTCACACTGGTGCGGGTGCCATTAAAAAGTTAATTACACCTGCAGTTTTGTTCACAGATCGCAGTGCGGTGGGCACAATGAGTGCTCACCAGCGCAGCTCAATCAGTGCCCACCGCCGCAGCTCAATGAGTGCTCACCAGCGCAGCCCAATTAGTGCTCACCAGCGCAGCCCAATTAGTGCTCACAAGCGCAGCCCAATTAGTGATCATGGGCCGGATAAATGTCCTCAGCGGGCCGCATGTGGCCCGCGGGCCGTAGTTTGAGGACCCCTGGTCTAGAACTCGCTTCCCCCATCCATCCGTACTTTTGCATTCGACTCCACGCCACTGCTCAAGTCCAGACTCTTGTCTTTAGAAGACTCCCTTATTTTGCTCTTAAAAATAAATATGGCTGTTGTTTCTGGACAGCGTCTTGAGCCACGGTCAAATTTACCTACTCTGTACATCCCCACTGTATTGCATATAAATGTATACATAACTCTTGCACGGTAGACATACACCGAGTCTTATAGGCATATCCAGAACCACATAATTAAAGAGAGATCCATAGACTCTATAGCAATCCATAGACTCACATATATGGGTCAATCTCTGTGTAGTACACATTCATCTGTAAGTCATGGGTCTCTTATGGCATGATATTGGTCTCTATGTGCAAGTGTGTCAGTTCAGGATCAAAATCTTCCCTTTTTTCTTCTGCCTATGACTGACTGCCCCTCTCTCTATAAAATAAATATACCCACCGTTTATGTACAGCATTGTAAGATGCAGTTGTATTTAGATATTATATAAATCCAAATTGTCTGATATTGCATTGAGTTAATAGTTATGTATCATGATGTCGTTTTTCGTCCAACTAAGAACAACATTTATAATTAAAATTATCATGTCATAAATGGAGAGAAAAGTATAAAATAGGCGACGTTTCGGGCAACAGCCCTTCTTGCCAGCACACAGAGAAGCCCGAGAGAGAGTATGACTCAGGTTCGGAGAGATGTTGTGCTGTAATCTTCACATGGCAACAAATGAGAGGAAACTATGCATGGCGTTATTGCCGTTTGAAGTGTGTTTAAACGCTCTGTATATGCCATCACGGCAATGCTTTAGAGATATATTGAGATGAAAAACTTCAAAGAGCATTCAATTAAAGCATATCATTGGGCACCATTTTTGTCTAATATCGTTCCACACACAGCGATCGTTCAAAGGTAATTTATCTGCTGGATTGTGTTGCTCCTTCTTGGAATGTATTTATTTATATCTCCTTCGCATTGTGTATATTCTGGGATGAGGTTACCAGTCACCAATAGCCATCACTGGGGACAATGCAATTCAAAAACAGAGGCATGCACACACAGAAAGCCTTGCGTGCATGTGCAATTACTGGGCTACAATTGGCAGTTTGCGGTTTAGGGTTAGGGCGCAGGCTAAGTGCAGTTTAGGGCTAGGGCGCAGGCTAAGTGCAGGGTTTCGGCATCAGTTGGCCGATGGTGGGGAGGGCCCAACCGTGATGGGCCGCAGTTCGGCGTGCCGCACGCCCGTAATCGATTCCCCATGACGGCGTCCTCCGTTCAAGTGAGAGATGAGTCGTGCCTGGATCTCTTGCATACATGCCTATTGCGGTGTAACGTACCAGATGTGGCCACGTGACGTTCCATGGACACGCGTTCCTGCACTGATAATCGTACGGACGAAAATCACGCCACCTCAACGCTGGTAGATCATCAACAGTTTTGCTTGCAAGAGATTTCTTCCAATGGTTCTAGTTCATTGCAAACGTTCAGTCCCAACTATGTTTGTAATTTACATCAAATTGGTTTGTATCCTTCTGATAAAGACCTACACCTCCAAAAGCTCTCAAGCTCACCATCTGTGGTAGTACTATTTATTTACCCAGGAACGCCTCACTCGACGGCCCTGCAATGTGTTGGTTGGTCGGTCCCGTGAACGAGCGTGTGGCTTCATGTAGGGGGAAAAGCGTAATGCTCAAAGTATCAGATATATCCTAAAATCCATTACTGTACTTGATATCTCCTTGCCAACTCACAGTCAAAGCCTATAACATCTGGTATTCCATGAACATTTCTCATTCAATTACCAGCCAAGCAACCCCTGCTTAGCATAGTATATTGTTTTATATAGTTTCTAGTAGAAATATTAGCCAACACGCTTGCGCACATAGTGGGTGTTGCAGGACTTGTCTAAGGCGGAGTTTCCTAAGCGCATGTCTTCGTGACCCACCACTGAAAACCCTTTCATTATTAAAAGTGTTCTCCCTTAACATACAAATTAACTGCAAGCACCTGATGATCGCTAACAATGAGCTCCACATGGCATAGAAAGTACCGATTATAATTATAACAAAGATCTCCTGTTTTTGTACGTGTGTACTTGAGTCCCATGTGAGAGTGGTGGTGCAATGGTTAGTGCACTTAGCTAAGAAAAGAGTGACCTGCGTTCGAGTCCCAGCCATGGCATTAACATCAGTGGGTGAATGAGATCTGAAACCAGTTCTGGGTCTCCACGAGGTCGACTAATCCTTGCAAATGAGTACAAGGTGCTGGTGCATAAACACTGGCACTTGGGAAACAAAGGTAGCCCAACCCCCTTATGCACTGCACCGGTATTAATAGGTGCTCGCGAACATACCTTTTCTCTAGAGTCTGTGTAAGCTATATAGGGGATGTTTGTCCCACGTGATAGAGACATCACTGATTCAATTTGAGATAGAGGATCTTGTCTGTGTGTGTGTGCGAGCGTGTGTCCCATGTGACATATACATTAAGATAGAGGATCTTAATTTGAATCAGCTCTCTCTGCTCTTGAGATAAACGATCTTAATTTAAATCGGCACTTCCTACATCAAACACCACTATTGTTGTTTAGAAATCATCAGGACCGTGCAGTGTGTCATGCCTGAAATTGTATTTGAATAGAGAATAGAGATTATTATTTTAAAATCATGGTTGCTGAGCGCACACAGGCCCCCAAAGGCCCAAAACGTCAAGCCGGATGAGAAGCGAGGATGAACAAACAGAGGGTGAGCTTGGACAAGCGGGCCACCAAACGCACACACACACAGACGGGATGCATGGCCGCTTCATTTCCCGTGACCAACACAGCAGCCGTATGGAATTGGAGAGGAGATTTCCACTTGCCATTAGTTCTGTTTGTCCACGAATAAAAATATAGGGTGGCGAGTGTCCAGATTTACTGCTCTGCCTGTGTTGCCTAAACATGGTCGATATTTAGGACATTTTAAACCAGAAGTGGGAGCCCAATCACAAGATGAAGCCCAACCACTCTTTGATTTTTTTCTAGGAGTGGGGAAAGGGAAGGTTATGGTCACTCTTACTTCACCACCCCCCACCCCTCTGAGCATTCCTGTGGACTGACGCTCACATCATGCAAGTACTTTTAAAGTGCACCTGCTGAGGTTTGAATCTAATATCTGCATCAGAAACGATTGTTTTAAATTGCCAAGCGCATTTTATCGAATTATTCTACTCTGTTCCAACAGAGTAGGTTTCTTAAAATGATTGTTGCAAAATGAGTCAGTTCGTTTGTCTCTATCTCCACGTGACTTTTCTTTCGTGTTGTGCGCGGTGCATTTAGCGCAACAGCGCGTGGATTTATAGCATTTGTTTTATTTGTTTGCTGGTGACTTTGTGCATTTCATATCCTAATCGCCTCCAGTGCTGTTGCTGCTGGCGGCAATAAAAGTTGTTTAAAAGTCAAAAGTCTCTCCAATGTGTCCCTGCCCTGACACTCACGCCCTCACCACCTCCATTCAACCTGAACGGAGTTTCTCTGAAGTTGCGAAGCGTCTTGAGACACGGTGACATTTAGACGCTGTATAAAGTATACATTGTTATTGTTCGTGTACGAGTTGTCAAAGTGCACCCAACTTGGTAACGCGCATGGGCGATGTTACCGAAACTTACTGCAGAACCGCGGTGGCCACTGCTGCCTCTGTTGTTGTTGCAAAATGTACACGACACGCGCGTAGTGTCCGCGGGTCTGTGAGCACGCAACGTTGTCGCGAGTGTACAGCGGGTGAGCACTCACATCACGGAACCGGTTCCAGGGACCTTCCTCGACAAAATTTCCGCCGGCGAGCTGGTCGGAGCGCGGCATCTCTCCGCAGGCCAGCCCCACCGCCAACAGCAGCACACAGGCCACAGCCGCCCAGTGCATCTGGGGACACACGCACACCGCCACCGTCGTCATCGCGCTGGGGGCGTGCACGCACCGTGGGGACCGCGTCACCACGGGTGCTACCGGCAGGGCCCTGGCGTAATGTAGTTGCCATGAGTGCTGGAAACATTGTTAATATAATAAGAATAAGAATTTCTGCTTGTATTCGAAAGGGAAGAACGACTCATATCCACGGAGAACTACAGATGAGCAGGACATGCAGCAGCCAGGTGGTGAGCTGGTGCCAAATTCTCATCTAAGCTCTGTGGTCCTCGATATATACGAAGGTGTTATTGGTTTACATTTGGGAGCAAACCAGAGCACCTGCACAAAATCCAAGAGTGTGAGGGTGCAACACTCTATTCCATACAGATGGAACAGGTGGAGTCCACAATTTGCTGTACCGCCTTTTGCTGGTGAGCCAGGGTATGGCTCCACCTCGACACCCACAGGAAGGGCGTTTAATAACATACGAATGGTGATCCACCAACACCTCGCTACCTCCACAGTGCTGGGCTACAGGCCAAGTTTGTAGCCACCACCGCCCTGCTAAGTGACAATGTTCTGCTGATACCGACATCCAGGTCTTGTGTATACATAAACCATGAAGTACATCGTTGTCACATCATAGGCTATATTAAACACGGTACTTTAAACATATATAGACATGGAAAAGCACGATCTCCGACACCTGATGCCAACAGCACGCAGCGTTTCAGCCAGGTAGTAGCCCACGCCTCCCAGTGACTCTCGTTGTCAATCCACCTCGTTTTTGACAAAGGTAACCCCCAAACCCGCTCATTGTTTCATGGAGTTAGCTAAGAGGCTCACGCTATTCGGCCACCAGGCATTTACCCTGCTGATGACCTGAAATGGCACCAACCGCTGCTGTCATCTGAGTGGGTGGTAGAGACCGCTGCCCCAGCCGTGGTTGGCATGGCCCTGGTGCAAGAACTGAATTGAGGCCCCTTATCAAATCTCTTCCCACCACCTCTTCATAGACTGGTTGCCAACATTCGTCCATCCCGTGTGCCCTGGTGCAGTTGGACCACCCACACACCCAATAGCTACACCGCTGCGGTAGGGCTAGACCATTCGTGAGTTCCTAATCTCACCCTCGGTGGGAGTAGATGTGATTGTCTAAGTCTAGGCATGTGCCTGAATTTTGTCCAGGGAAATAATTTTCCTCTAACGAGCCAATAGCAATTGAATACAGGCATTTGCCAAACACTGGACATGTAAATTATTCACCTGCAGAATGTCCTCTTCCCCCATATACACAGATTTCAATGAACTGTCACAATCAGGGGCCACAATTAAATCTAAGATTTAATTATTGTTTGTCTCTTCATTACAGTCTCATTTAGTTTTGTCTGTGCCATCTGTTACAATTTGTTTACCCTGTATGTAATTCTTCCATTCGTCTCAAGGCAAGATTTAAACATAATCTGCATAAGTTGTAAATGACCAATTCTCAAACACACAATTCATTGAATGCATCTTGAGCATGAGAATCAATGCTAATCAATAAATCTCTACAAGCCTTGAATGTCAGAGGCTACTCGTATGCCTGGGTTTTCTCTGGGTAATTTCCTTTTCTCTTCAAAGCACAAACCAATGATCAATGAGAATCTTCCCAAGCAACCAGCAGGACTCTCCTATAAAGTAGTCTTGAGACTCAATTCAAGTTTTGCTGAGTAAATGAAAAAGTTTTAAAAGTCAAACATCTTCACCATCAAACAAGCACGGGGTGGACGCTTATCAATTGCCTAAATTCTATATTTCTATGACGGGATCAGTTTATCCACAGAACATCCATTGCTGTCTACCTAACAGAGAAGGTTTTGTTTGAGTAAATCCCAAAGGGAATTTGAAATCGTGACCTCTGCCATCGCGCTACGCACCCGGCTTGCCGACGTGGAATACAAATGCACAGCACTCTGTGCATTCCGTGAATGATGCAGCGCAAGGCACGAACACAGCGGCGTGCACACCACGGGGCCTTCTACCTCAAGTGCCCATATCTCTCAAACATGCAAAGCTCGTACATGTACCCTTTTGCAAGTGCAATGATCTTTACGGTTTAAACATGATATGACATTCCGATTAATGCATTATGTAAAAACGTATAAATAAAACCGCTCTTAAAAGAACATATAAAAATTAACTCATCCCGCCAAAAGGCTTGCCCGTGTTTGATGGTGATGTCTGGGTTTAGACCAGGATGCCAGAACGCCGACGGAACTGTGTCCTGCCGACTGTAAATTGAGCCCCGCCACACACGACTGGCATGCTGCTATAGGCAGCAGAGCACCGTGCTCCACGGCCTGAGTCGTGTGCAATTGTATCTCCGTAGGGTTTTACACAGAGTTTTAAATGTCCTTTTGATGCCTACAAAACGATAGAAGAAAATGTACCATCCTTCAGAACCATTTACTCGAGGAATGTTAAATGGCAGCTTCAACACAGAGGCTTTGTGATGCCAGCGTGACCTGTTTCGTTGACTTAAGATGAAGTGGGAAATGCCTCCTGCTCAAGACAGACAAAGCAAGTCACCTTATCACAACGCGTGCTGTCAAAATGAATTCCCTCCTCCATATTGCCAGCTGTCTATATTTCGTCACTCCAATAACTTTCCAGTGTCCACCACCGAATACACAACAGCGTGCGTCTGGGCATACCGGGGGCGTGCACGCGGCACCTGAAATATAAACCCGCGCAGAATGTTCCTGCCAGTGGCCATCGCTAAACTATCCGTGACGTGTGTCCTACTTGCTCTACAGGTATAGTGCAACTGGACGGAACAACACGCAGCAAAGGATGCATTATCCATCACTGCCACGTGGGCCTTTGGCTCTTTCTGTTTTTAAAAAAAGAAATCCCGTGACCATCCGCTGAACGTTTTGCATATATTTGTCTTGTGCTCGTCGAGATGCCCGAGAACGCTGGAGGGGCGTGAGGCTCGACGCGTCCCCCTCTGCATGGCGGATGATGTCCCTCCTCTGCGTTCTGACAGGGTGCCTGCCACAGTCTGGCTCCATGGGAATCTGACATTTCCGCTGAACTCTTAAGCTCCCCGAGTGTTCTGAAGCTTCCTCTAGGTTCTTGCCAGCGCAGTGTGGGGGGACGGGGGTGTTTGAAGCGCGGCGCCCCGCGGGACCGCGGGATATCTCACCCCTCTCCCCCAACGCTCGCCTCCATACGGAGCAGGCAAAACAAAAGGCATCACTTTAATTAATCAAAGGTCAGAAGCCATTACGTGCCTGACATTATAAATAAAAGCCGTTATCAGTAATTAGTTCCATGATTATTCGCTTCCCAGACCCGGAGCCTCAGCGGCACGCCTTAATAAAACGCGTTATCGCCGTGGCAGCACTGCGTCACGCTGCCCCGCTCGTTATCATTCATAGCTCTCGCGCTGAGTGAGAAAGACGGTCCCATGTGAATTAGGACCAAACAAAACAAAAAGTAACATGTATGCCGTATGGGCATGACCCTCTCTGCCAGTGGTATAGTTGGTGTGTGTGTGTTTGTATGTACGAGTGCGTGAAAAGCTCCATCGCAGCCGTGTTTTGAGACTGGGTTGTGAAAGTCCGTGACTTTTCCGGAAGCCTCGGAACGCTTTCCTCAGCACTCGTCTCCAGGGCTACGCCTTGTGCGGACATCAACTCTGCGAACATTGCTGCCATCCCCCACCGCGACCACCACCGCCACCCGCCCGCCCTCCTCCTCCGCGCGTGTCCCTTGTCATTTCACATTTCATTCGGGTGTCTAACACTCGGCTCTCTGAGCAGTGTCGGACTACTGAGGTCTTTCCTACGCTAAAGAGAGCGAAAGTGGTGCAGGCTGCAGCGTGGGATCCTACGTCATGAAGTTGCACGACACGCAGGCAAATATATCTTTAAATGTATCTTTAAATACATCATTGCATTCTCGTGGCACGGTCTCTGTGTGCAGTGCATATTCCCAGGAGCACGCGGTCAAGATGGGAAGCGTCACTCAGGCCACAAGCTCGTCTCTGACACACGTGGACTAAGAATCAAGGTCATCCTGACCCACAAAAAGGACTAACGTTTGGTCTGCTCCAATCGTCCTTAGGTCTGGAATCACTCGTCGCGTCATTGAAATGTAGCACGTAACATCCAGCCTTCTTGTCAATCCACTGCTGGATAAGGGCATCTCCCACCATACCCTCCCCATGCTGAGCACATGCGAGCGGGGGTCAAATGAAGACGGGGAGCATAGAAGTACAGTCAACAATGATGGATTTTGCATCCCTCTGCCGTCCCGCCGCACTCCATGAGATCTCGTAAAATAAATCTTGACTTAAAGCTTTCGTGACCGCAGGAATTCATATTCTTCGGGTTTTTCGGTAAAGCCACGTAGAATAATAAAACAAATATAATGACGTTTCGATCGCAACACAAGCAATCGTGTGTTTCACCTGATGACGATTGCTTGTATTGCGATCGAAACGTCGTGATATTTGTTTTATTTTTTATATCTACGTGACTTTACCGAAAGACCCAAATAATATCTCGTGGTATTCTACAATTCACGGAGAGGTGGTAGACGTGGGCGCTGTGAAGGGGCTGCATGCTGCGAACAGCGTGTTCCTCTACGCCCATTCCCGCCGAGGAAGCCGCCGCCCGCCCTGGGTGCCGACGTGCGCCGGGGACGTCCCCGCATTCACGAGGCGCGCTCGTTACGGCTCCGACTAACGGCCGCGGGAATTACGGAACAGCTCGCGATCAACGGAACAGGGCGATCCGCACGATCGCATCACGAGCAAATTACGACGCATTCACGTGCCCTTCAGCTCCCGCAGTATGGCGTCCGACATGATTACATTGATGGCACATGTGGCGGTGAATTACTGCATTCCGCTCGTACTCTTCCGCGGTCCTTCTGCTGCACAGCTCTTTGGCATTTTCTGTTCGTGCCGCACATTGTGGGGCACGATGTCCGACGTTTCACTCCACGTTAATGGGAGCTTATTTCGGGTGCCGGACTACCGCATTTATCAGGGTGGATGTCCACCCATGATGGAGTGCGGTGGTGGGACATTGTCTTCGGACTCGATTGCAGTGGCATCCTCTGCGATGAAAAATCCCGGATGGCGAGGCAATGGTCGCTCATCTTACAGTGGCTGCCTGCAGTGTGCATTGCAGAAAGCCCACAATGTATAGATGTATTTATTTACACTTTTATATATTTCAGGGCCACTGATGGATGAAAGCTTCCCCTTATCTTTCTGGCACAGGGGGTAGGTTTGGTGAGTGTGGGTGGCTTGGTAAGTATGGGGTGGTTTGGTGAGTGTGGGGTGGTTTGGTGAGTGTGGGGTGGTGAGTGTGGGGTGGTTTGTTGAGTGTGGGGTGGTGAGTGTGGGGTGGCTTGGTGAGTGTGGGGTGGCTTGGTGAGTGTGGGGTGGCTTGGTGAGTGTGGGGTGGCTTGGTGAGTGTGGGGTGGTGAGTGTGGGGTGGCTTGGTGAGTGTGGGGTGGTCAGTGTGGGGTGGCTTGGTGAGTGTGGGGTGGCTTGGTGAGTGTGGGGTGGCTTGGTGAGTGTGAGGTGGTTTGGTGAGTGTGGGGTGGTGAGTGTGGGGTGGTGAGTGTGGGGTGGCTTGGTGAGTGTGGGGTGGCTTGGTGAGTGTGGGGTGGTTTGGTGAGTGTGGGGTGGTTTGGTGAGTGTGAGGTGGTTTGGTGAGTGTGGGGTGGTGAGTGTGGGTTGGCTTGGTGAGTGTGGGGTGGCTTGGCGAGTGTGGGGTGGTTTGGTGAGTGTGGGGTGGTGAGTGTGGGGTGGCTTGGTGAGTGTGGGGTGGCTTGGTGAGTGTGGGGTGGCTTGGTGAGTGTGGGGTGGCTTGGTGAGTGTGGGGTGGTGAGTGTGAGGTGGTTTGGTGAGTGTGGGGTGGTGAGTGTGGGGTGGCTTGGTGAGTGTGGGGTGGCTTGGTGAGTGTGGGGTGGCTTGGTGAGTGTGGGGTGGTGAGTGTGAGGTGGTTTGGTGAGTGTGGGGTGGTGAGTGTGGGGTGGCTTGGTGAGTGTGGGGTGGCTTGGTGAGTGTGGGGTGGCTTGGTGAGTGTGGAGTGGCTTGGTGAGTGTGGGGTAGCTTGGTGAGTGTGGCTTGGTGAGTGTGGGGTGGTTTGGTGAGTGTGGCTTGGTGAGTGTGGGGTGGTTTGTTGAGTGTGGGGTGGTGAGTGTGGGGTGGCTTGGTGAGTGTGGGGTGGCTTGGTGAGTGCGAGTTGGTTTGGTGAGTGTGGCTTGGTGAGTGTGGGGTGGCTTGGTGAGTGTGGACCTGTTAAATGTCACTCGCCACTGATGGTGGTCGAAAATGACCAAGAATCCAGCTCGGGCCGTTGGGTTTTATTTTGTAGTGAAATAACCATTGTTCCACTGCTTAATCTGTGCGGGTTACTAGAAATGCCTTGTGACTAACCCCTTGCAAATAACAAGGTGAAGACATCGCCATCCATGGCCAATGTCTGGTGACTGTGAGCAAGCAATACTTACACAGGTCGGATGAGCTTCATAGAAGACCACTCCACCTTCCTGCCTCATCGCGTCTCACCATTGTTAGAGCGTTATTAAATAACATTTACAATGACAACCTTTCCTCTCACAATATGTTGTGAGAGGAAAGTTATTTTTACGGAAGTCTACAAATAATTAGAATGTCATAATTGCCCTGCCATAGGAATATGGAGTTTTGACACCTGACTCAGGACCGCCAATGAAGCTGTGCATCGGCCGACATTTGCATGAATGCAATGCGTAACACATTCATTTTAATATATTTACAGGGACACGTTTGAGTTTTTAATGACTTTAATGTACCCATGAGAGACTTAATTGAGCCAGAAAACTTCAAAGAACCCCATGATTAGAATGTTTGGTCAATTCCTTTGTAATTGTATTTTATGTATCAGGACTAGGAGCGCGAGCAGAAAATACAGACCTGCAAGGGAGCACGCGATGCAATTAGAATACGTCTACTATCTCTCCAAATACATGCCGTGTGTGTACTGTGTAAGTGCCGTGGTGAGCGCGCTGCACTACAAACCTGGCGATCCGAGTTAGATTCCAGCTTACAACCAACACCAGTCACGATTATCTGAACCCTTCTTGGGCCTCCCCTAGATCGACTTAGCCTCAAAAAGACTACCTGGTGCGGTGTGTAAACATCGCCACTAGAGAGACAAAGGTGGCCGGGCGTGGTGCTGGCTACTCACTCCCTCGCGTGCCGTGCCGGCCTTCATAGGTGCTCGCAAACAGCACTTGCCCCACAAGTCTGTTAAGGCGATAGGGGGGAATCTTTGTATTTGTGTGCGCACAGTCCATATCGTTTTCGATCGTAATGCTAAGGCATCCACGGAACACCAAGACACATCAAAGTCAAACTGGCGATGAAATCGCAATGTGATATTGACTGCCGAGTCCCCTGTGCGCTCTGCCAGTAGAATATGTAAAGATTTTTTTTACTCCCACGTCAACACAGCAGACATGCGCAGCCGATATCCGAGCACAGAGGAGAGAGGAGACTGGTGCACATTATACGACATTTGTATTAGTAGAGCGTCCCAGGCTGGAGAGGTGGCGCAGTGATGAGGCGCACTGTTCTATGAACCTGGCCATGCCTAACATCAGCGGGAAAGCAAGAGCCATCTCAACTGGTGCCCGACTCTCCCGTCACCAACCCGCACTGACCAGCGTGGTGAGGTTTAAATAACAAACAAAACAATCGACATACCTCGATGTGCTGTGAAAAAGGCTCATTGTACGCGACGTCAACTGGTAGATCTGTTTTTCTTGTGGTGAAGTATGGCATCACAACCCCCATGACTGGCACGGACGCAGGGAGGCCATCATCCAGAAGTGGATTACCAGAGGGATGTCCGTGAAATTATTATTTTTACTATTCTCAATTCCGTTGTACAATATAGTGAGATCGCAAAGCAACAGAAGGACGGACGGGCGTGTTGGTTGATTCCGCTACATGAGGTCGCACAGCGTGCACCACCGCTCGATTTCTAGCTGGAAGTCGCAGGCAGAGGGCAGCGATTTTAAAAGAGCCCCCCCCATTCCCTCCTCCCCATCTACCCCACTCAAGCAAAGTTCACACAAACGGGCTTTTGAACCACTGACCGCGTTCAATTAACCTCTAGGCATGCGCTCGAAAATCCTTTCCCCGCCTCCACGAGGTTTTCCCTCTTCTGAGCAACGTATTGTAAATAACCATGATGATGTTTCATAGACCTTTCTCGATCCAATGCCGGATGAATGAAGGCCTCCCCACACCTTTATCGGTCATGGGGGTTGTATTAGCATACGCTGGTTAATGAGGGTTATTATTTACACTTGTTTACAACAGCAAACTCTCACTGAGCCAAGTTTTTTTATTTTTTAGGTGGGTTCTGCCAAGTTTATTTTAAATTGGAGGCGACAATTGCCTAGTAAATTTTAATGGAGTAATTTGCGGTGTCATTAGGCAAAGAAAGCAAGGGAGCGTTGTGCATCGCCATTTCACATTTCAGATAATCGCTCGACATTGACGTTAGCTGCGGATGGAAATCACGTGCGCTGGGTTGAGAGCACAATGCGATGACTAGTGCGCCACCGGTCCACTCCAGAATCCTTATTGTTGATGCCCATGTCCTTTACATCCCCGGAGAATTGCGCTCAAGGCGAGGAAAGAATGGGAGTGATGTGGACGTCATGGCATCTCGGTACCAACGAATAGGCGCCCGGATGTATCTCTCTGCTCTGTTCTATTCAATTCCGTGTTCTTTAATCATCGTCTCTCTGTAGAACTAATTATCTCGTTTGTAGATGAGACGCGGTGAACCGAGGTGTCACGTATGCACGTATTGATTAATTAGTTATTCCCGTATACGGGTAGAGCAGTGACGCCCACACTGCACTACAAACCCCGTTACACGAGTTCGATTCTCAATCACGGCCAACATCAGTGACGAGTGACAGATGAACCAGTCCTACCCCACTCATAACCCTATCCCTTGCATCCTCAACTTCACCAACCCGCACAGACCAGCGCGGTGAGGTATGGTCAAACAATAGCACGTAATTGACACATAGTGGAGGCCTTTATCCACCAGCGGTTTGTAAACAGCCAAGTATTATTATAGCAAAAAATACATCTCCAATGAATAAGGGCCATTGTTCGAAACGTCGCCTATATATGTGCACCTCGAACAAAGCTTGCTGAAGCTTTCCAATGCGGCCAACTGCGTGCATAACGCCCCGCAAGAGTCGCCGGCGTTCAGATGCCGAGATCGAACCGTGTACGTGTGGCGCTCGTCAGCGGCGAGCGCGCCCGACCCGAACATCACCGACCGCTCGGCTCACGCGCAAAAGCCGCGGACGTCTGCTCGGGTGAATGTGCAATTTACGTAGTAATAATAATAATGACTCGGTTTTCTGCAGCGTCCGTATCTGTTGGGCTTTAAATGAATCCCCAAAAACAAACGTGAGGGGGCGAGTCAACCTCTCCGTGTGATCCTCCCAGCGCGGCGCAACCGGGACGACGGACATCGCGTGAACAACACGCCCCGTACGCAGAAACAACAACAGAAACAACAACAACAACAACAACAGTTCAATGTACTCAAAACTGTAACCCGGGAACCTCTAATCCCCAAAAACCAACAGATAACAGGGCGCGCGTCGTATTCACGATCACGAATCTTCCATCTTACTCGCCCGGGCAGTGCGTCTCAAGAGCCTGCTGCGTAGATGACATTCGATGTAATTATCAGTTTAATTACGCAACGCACGCCGATCCAACAACCGACCGGACCCTCCTTTTGGACATCACCGCCGCTGTCGCTACCGTCCCCCAGAACCCGTATTGCCCCCCTCCCCTCCCACTATCGGCCCATGCTCCGCTGGGATCGTGCGGGGGTCATGCAGAACGGGACACCTCGATCCGTCTCAGCAGCAGGACGAGTGGTGCCGGGTGTGTTTGCATTTACTCCGAGCCGCATGCGGGACGAGAGCGCAGCGAGTCTGCGGAAAGGAAGAGGCTGATCGGCGACAGGAGGCAGAGGGACCTCGCTTTATTGAACGCCGCTGTGCGATGAACGCGTGGAATGACTCGAGACAAAGCCACCACGGAACCGCTCCGACCGACGCGACGGACAGAGACGGCCAACGTCGCCGTCCGGGGCTCGTCCCACGCAACCCCGAGAAACGATGTCGCATCCTCGACGGCTGATGAATGCGTTTGCTGTTCTGGGCGCAGCGAAGGGGCCCGTGCGGTTGAGATCGCTGCGCGGCACGACGCTCGTGCCGCGCGCCTGATCCGTCTCGCGACCAGACCAGACACGCTCCACCAACTCCGCGCTGATGCGTCATCGTCAGCAGCTGCAGCTGCAGCAGCAGCAGTAGCGGCGGGGGGATCAGCAGCAGCTTCGACTGCTGTCGCGATGTCCCAGTAAACACTGTGTCACGCTTGCCCGCGGAGGCGCCTCCCGACACTCCGCGATCGCCTTCATTTAATAGATGACGGTCACGACAATTAATGATGGCATCGGCAACATTCACATCACCGGCACTCTCGCACGATTGGGGAAAAACTCGGGTAAACACCAACAACGGAAATAACCGGAATAATATGAAGATTGTACGTGATGAGACATACCTTGGTGGTGGTGGTGGTGATGATGTGCTGAATAAGACTGTGGTCCACCCGCGAATGCCGATTCTGCGCGCTCCGCACCCCGAACAACAGCGCGACGTTGACGTCGCGCGTCATCGCTACGTGCTGACGTCACGTGGACTCCACGATCCCCTCGCGTTCACCTCGCCCGGGGGCAATCGGCAGAGACGCCTCGTGCACTCGGCGTGTGCGTGTACATGGGGAGCGGTAGTGTAGCGGTTAGTGCGCTGTACGACGAGCCCGGCGATCTCAAATGAGTGCCGGGTACGGTGTATACACATCGCTACTAGGGAGACATAGGCAGCCGGGCTTGGTGCTGACCACCCACCCCCTCGTTGTGCCGTACCAGCCTTCACATGTGCCTCCGATTAGCACTTGCCCCGACTATTAAGGCTTGTACGGGACATCCTTGTCTTTGGTGAGCGGTCTCAAGATTCTGAAAGCACGATGCGGGGAAGAGGTCTTTGTGGGGAACAATTTGCGCAGCGGTGAGCACCGCACGAACATGGCAATACATGGGTTGGATTCCAATCCAGGGATAACAATTGGCGGCGAGTGAATAAAATAAACTGTCCTGGGTCTCCCCTAGGTAGACATAGCTTGAAATTAGTACATCGTGTGGTGTGTGTAAACATTAGCACTGGCAAAAATAGCGGCGGCCAGGCCTAATGCTGGCCACACCACCGGCTCGCGCAGTTGCGGCCTACATAGGCGTAGCTAACAACAGCACATGGGCCAGAAGTTGGTTTAAATGTCGACAGAGGCAGAAGTCGTGCACTACGATTATTTTAGCGGTAGCGAAATGCTTGGTTATATACATACATTGGTTATATACATGCATGCTCAGCCAGGGCAGGTCTCGCATAAGTGGCGAATCGTATCGGAACCTGTCCAAGGATTCCCATGGGTCTACCTGGTGCGCTGTGTAAACAGCTGCGGGGACAAACAGCGGTTGCGCGTGGTCCTGACTACACCCATCACCCTAATTCAACACCAGCGCCTACAGCCCTATAAGACCACCGTGCTGTGCATACGGGGTGTTTTGTCTGTGTGTCAGATGGGCTATCGTATCTGCCACGGTTGATAGCGAAACGTGCCTGTCGCATAGTCTTTGAGGCCAGCTGTGGAGGTTTAGGTTATAGGAATACCGCACCATGACGCTACAGGGAAATCCCCTCCCCCAAACCCCCCACCAGCAAATCCATACAGGGCCGTAGCTTTCTTCATTTGCACCAGCCCATTGGATGCAACCTAAAAACACCTTAATCTACAACCCTGTATAAATCTACTGTTAAATAAAGGCCCTCCCACACTCCGAGTCGGCCATGAGTTTTTTTTTGTTTATCATGCTTCACCACGCCGGTCAGTGAGGGTTGGTGAGCTCGGTGGATGGGGAGAACCAATTTAGATATCACTCGCCACTGATGCTAGCCGTGGCCAAGACTACAATGCATTTAGGTCGCAGAGATTACGTAGCGCGGTGAAATAACCGCTGCTACCATCCGAATGTTCCGAATACGCTTGTTAGGAATACGTAACAAGAGCGTGCTTATTACATTCCGAACGCATGTAACAGACTGCTCTTAGAAAATGCGTTTGGAAACGCCGATAACAAGAAGACAACACAATGTTGACATGTTGGAACAAATAGACCAGCCACGTTTCCTATGGCTACTGGGTTACGGACCATTATCGCACAACAACACGCGCTCGTCAATTGCATCGCGGTCATCTCCGTTACGCCGCCATGCGTGCGCAAAGATTAACAGCAGAATGAGTCCTCGTCGTGTGTCCACGCGTTGAGTTGCATCTTCAGCACACAAGCGACGGGGTGGGGGGGGGTTGCGGATATCCTTGTGGGGGATGTGCAGAAACCGCTTAAGCTTAACGGGCATAACGCCTCCGGTTTCTGTAAAGCCGCATAATGTGCTGTTGCCTGGAGACGTATTCCCCAGCTAGGGTCTATTTACAAACGTCATCAGGCATAACGGAGGCGATCACGGGCGGCGATCTTTACGTTCATTGGTCCGAACGCGCTTCGTGGGCCAATCGTGTTGGGATTTCAAGAGGGTTTGGGGGTGCGGGAGGCGGTGCGAGTGAGGCGACTCCGATCGCGATGTCCACCATCGAGGAGGCGCTGTCCGCGGTGCTGAACAGACCCCGCGCGTCGCGTTGAATGAGCGCCTCCCCATGGCCGAAGTTAGACAAATCAAAATAACTCGCGTCACGATCAATTTACAATTACAGCCTCAACCCACTGCTGATTGAATGCCTCTCCCCACGCACGGCTCGGCATGGGAGTTATTTGACCAAACTTCGCGTGGTCAGTGCGGATTGCTGAGGGGATGGGGGGGGGGCATGGCCGATTCAGATACCACGAGATAGATACCACTAACGACGGAGCTGGGGGAGCCGACGGAGCCGGGAGAGGAGGCCGTGATGGCGTGGAGGAGGCCGTGATACACTCACTCATTCACACATCATACTCACTCACACAACCACTGACCCATTCACTCATCATACACTAATTCACTCATCATACACACTCGCACATCAAACACTTACTCACACTACCACTGACTCACTCACACATCATACACTGGGAGTGTCATGCTGCCAGCTATGGCTGCAAAGTTTGGTCGTACATGTTATATATATCGTTTATTGTTAAATTTAAATCACAGTTCCTATGATTACTGTTGTTACATTATTTTTAAAGCTTTATTTGGTGATTTAGAAAACATATGGGTAATCTAAATTGTATTATGATTATTATTGTTTGACTTGCATCACACTGGGATTTTAGCACACATCGTTTTTTTTTTGGGGAAGATTTGCTGGTTTATCCAGGATGTTTCTGTTGCGCGTCGTCGCTTTAAGATGTTCTCCGCTCATATTTTGTTTGTTGCGGTTGCACCCGACTTAAGAGCCGCATGGCTCACAGGGCTATACCTAATAAATGAAAACTTGAAACTTGAAACCAATGTAGCCACAGCCCGGAATCGAATTCAGGTCCCCGGGTTCATAGATTACAGTGCACGTCCCACTGAACCGAAAATACCTATGATTATATTGCTGTACATTAAAAGTTGTTTATTGGACTAAAAATCATCTACTGCTTACTGTGACAGGGCGGGAAAGTTTTATTTTTATTTTACAAAGGAATAACTCGTTATGGTGTTGCAGGGCCAGATTATCATAACAGCTTGCGGGTGAGAAGCAGCTCCCATCCCAGATCGCGTTACCATCCAAGGGGTTTAGAGGATTTAATGGCAATGGCCCCGGGGTTTATAAGGCGCGGTGGCTACCAACTCTCGCGCACGCGAAGCACAGCCACCGTCGGATTCTAACCGTCTTGCTCACTCTGAAGGCAGAGAATACAATTCATATTCGTAGAAGTCGTATTCTTAGAAGCCCATATTCGTAGAAGCCTCTCCCTGCTGCAAGTTCCTGCTCAAAGTCCCCCTCGATGTGAGAGCTAAGCTTGGTTTTAAAACCTTCCGTGTGGTGGCTCCTAATCTCGAGAGCATGGGTACTCAACCGGGGATATGCCGACCCCTGGGGGTACGTGCCAATCTCTCAAGGGGGTATGTGAGGTGATTTATACATGTGATATATTACACATGAGTCATTGGTGAATAATCATGTGTGAATCTACCAATGTTAAATAATTACGATAACATGAAATCCATATGGTGACCTATAACGATATAAAAGACCTTTCTCAACTCATTGATCTCAATGTGGTTTCCAAGAGTAACCAGCGGGCGGGAACAAATTACCTCACGTATGCAGAGCGTCTGTTGAATGTTTTATTCGCTTGTAGTTACTAGCTAGTTAGAATACCTCACAAAATGGACAATTGGTTAAAATATTGATGTTCATTATTTAAAAAAATGCATACCATGTGGTGTCAGGCAAGGGGTACTCGGTTGAAACAAAATTCAACAAGCGATACAGTAGCCAAACAAGTTTGAGAACCACTGCTCTAGAATACCCAAGGGAACATGTTTAGGATCAAAACCTTATCATCCTTGTTCCTCTTTAAATCACTGTTTCACCTCAAATTAACTTTCATGTGTACGTGCAACTGGTCGCTTTGCTTTGCAGACTCTAAGTTATAAACAAAATGTGTATGTAGTGTATGCTCTTCAAGCCTTGTATACTTTATCCTAGTTGTACCATGTGACGCCCAACTGTGTCATTCGGAAATTGGCCATCTACAGTTGTTTGTGGTTTGGTTTGTTCGTATGTTTTATATGACCAAGTTTCTGTGGTGTAACTCGGTACCCATAGAAAAGGCACATTTATTGCCCAAGGGGTTTTACTTGTGCCGAGATAAACCCTCAACCGTCGGCGAAACGATGAACGCGTCGTTGCTCCCGAGCCGACACTTCGACCCTTGGCTCATACACATGGCACTAAGCCCACTTGCCTAACTATCTCGGGTTATCGATTCACTCGACTCGCCCTCTGAGTAAACGCCAAACAGCGGCTGAGGTTGCACTCGTGCAGGGCCGGGCGGCTCAGCCCCCGGCGGCGGCAGGGGCGGGGGAATTAATGAATTTCGTTCATGACTCGTGACTCGTTTGCAATAAGTCGATGCACTCATCACCGTGATTCATTCACGCTGCACACATGCCTTAATGTCAATGCACTGAGTGATCCTGAACGTGTTGGCACTTTAACGAGGCTATCGGATCCGCCCACGCGTCTCTTTGCTGCCTTCCCGCGGGGCTTTGCGGGCAGCGCCGCCTCGCTCCTAGAACGTCCCGAAACGGTGCAGCATGGCTCGGCTCCCGCCCCCTACGTCAACCCCTCCCCTTACCATGACTCGATGCTTAAAACTATAACAAAACAATACCAATGCAATGCTTTATTTACCTGGGAAAGTTTGACCGAGCCTCAAGACATAATGTTTTGGAGGAAACCGGTTTACCCGCAGAAAACACACCACGCAGGGCTAGGAGTCGCACCCGATTCGGCACATACGGGGTCACAAGTCCACGTGCTGTACCGCGAACTCGCAGCCCAACGGGTTTGTGAGTTTCACAAGATCTGTTTACGTATTCCAGCAACCATTGCCTCTAAATCGCTGGATCATATCCGTCATTCGTATATGATCGGCTTGGACACTACACCCGCGTGAACAATGACGCAGCGCCGTACACGCGCAGGAGAGGTCTGTAGTAAAGACTGCCTACTTGTCAACAGCTTAGCTGCAGCGGCCTCCAAGCGGCGCTGTGAACAACTAACGTGAAGAGCGAATATTATACATACTAAGCATAACAACATGTCCAAGTATGTAGACATTGTGCCTCCATAATATAACCGTCTCGACATAAAACAATTAAAATAAGAACTATATCTACACCAGTGCGTTTCAACCTTGTTTGGCTACTGTACCCCTTGTTGTTTCAACCGCGTATCCCCTTCCCTGTATTCTCATTCTTTAATGATATCGTCATTGAATACGAAGGAAGCAGAACTCACTCGGAGCCATCTTCTCCCTCCTCGTGGATCCTCGCCCCCGTGGAGCCGTGACCCACGCGGCCTCCAGGGGGCGCTCGCAGCCCGTTTCTGGAACGCCGCCTGTGGACGAAAAGTCCCTATACCCCTGTGTTCAAACTTATTGTGGGCTCGTTCAACTGCCAAGGTATAGGGACTTCCCGCATACTCATTCTATGAATATTAAATGTGGGTCATTCTGTTGTAACTTGCCTGTGTCAGGGAGTCCATTAAAATGTAGGTGTCTACTTTTCAAAATATAAAAAATAGGATACTTTACAGTCATTCGTCAATCCAATATTGAGAAAATCCTTGGGCTCTCAAGGCTTGGGCCAAATGTCTAATATCATCGTGACTCAGTGACTTGAATGCTGTTCTAGTAGAGCCGGAGAGCTGAAAATCGACACAAACCGAGTTGAGTTCAGGCTTATAACCAGAAAAAATTCCAAAACCAAACATTTAAAATGTTGGCCTCGTAATATTAACACGAAGGTTGATTGGTTTAATTAATTATACAGATTCAGCCTAGAGTTTTCCATCGCTTTGAATCTGACGCGAAACACCATTGTATGAGCTCAATAATCATTCAGGATGATTTGGTCATCAGCGTCCGGACAGTAAAGGCAAAGGTCCACTTCTTTAACTGCTTGTTCACAACACTGCTGGCGACAGGGCCTCCCCACCCACTCGAGGGATCTTGGAAGAGATGGCAGCAGCCACACTTTACCCCGCCACTCACGGGCTGAAAATCGACGCACCGTGATGTACCCATTTATACTGCGGTCCGGACAGCACTCGGGTAAAAAATGACACTGCGACGAAGATAAATCCTATTCGTAACTTAAACCAGAGATGTAATTGTTGTGTATGCTGGATGTGGCCCTACCATTAAAAATAATAGCCCTCTTTTCGGGCCTCTCTTCCACGATGGGCTACACTGTGCACCACTTTGCACTAAAGTATCATCGAACAATCCACCCAATGGACACGCGAGCCTGAGCACATCCCTACCCCTCCCCTCGACCCAGAGCCAGATTCTGCGCCTGTTATTTCCCGGGATGGAGCGTCAACCCCTTATTTTCCATTCTCCATTCCTCTTCATCTCCCCTTCGCCAACCCCCCAAGCAACAAAGTACATTTCATTTGTTACTATGCCAACGGCCAATTGAAACATTCAGAATAGATTGAAATATCAAGCACTCAGGATTCAGTGGAATGCCTAAGGCTCAGAGGTAAGCAAAGGCGTCCATACAGAACTGGAAACATCGCTACTGCCGTAAAACACTTGAGTCACCATGGTTAGGGTTTTACAATATAGTGATGCTGCTGCATGTTACATTGCAGAACCGTGATACATGGTGACGACTTGCGGAGGCCTTAATCGAGCAGTAGATTGACCATGGCTGATCACGATGATGAGATGCTGCTGCTGCTGCTGCTGCATTCCAAACAATGTTTTTACTGTTCGCCATTGATAATGAACATTACTTTCAGCAACTAATGCATAATAGACTGCTGAATGAAGGCCTATCCATGCGAGTGTCGGTGGAAGCTGTTTGACCATACTTCACTACGCCAGTCGGTGCGAGTTGGTGAATGAGAGGTCACCCACTCGTCGCTGCTGTTAGCCATGGCCGGGATTCAAACTCAGCTTTCCCCAATTGCAATAAATAATTCGGTTCACAGTATACGTTGCACAAAATCTCAATATGCCACTGTGATGCATTCTTGAACAATAAAATGCGTCGTAGTGGTCAGTGTGATCATTGATGCATGGCATTGGTTTGTAGCTTGACGAGATTGTGATGCATTGTTTCTCCAGTGCGAATGGCAAATGCAGCCAGTATAAGTGTTATACAATTCTGTAGTAAAAAAACCGCGCGTGATGAAATGAAAGGCTGTGGGTATGTTGAGACATTTGCCTGCAACGCAATACCGCGAAGCAACATAATAAACACATGGCTAGCTGAATGCAGTCCGTGAAAGACAGTGGCGTGATCAGTGGCGCTGTTAGATGACAAAAGGGTACAAGGGAAGGTGAAGGCGCGGCCCCGCAATGGCTTGCCCACTCGACTGCTGACAGAAGGGCCTGCACGAGAGCAAACTCTGTGAGGAGTGTTTCAACAATCATTTGGCAATGCTGCTGCTGTGTTGGTATTGGTGCTCAAACACAAATAGCAGCAACAATCAACACATTCATCAATGACACTGCCTTAAAAGGAAAACTATGTATCATGTCGGGCAATGACTCTTCTTAATAACAACATGTCCTACGAACGACCATTGCCCAAATGGGGGCCTCATATATATTGTTTTCCTTTAATGGCAGTGTCATTAACGAATGTGTTGAGATTGTTTTTGTGATAACGAGTATTTGGCCTACTCTTCCACGTTGACCAGACTCTTTGGAAGACGTGGGCGTACCCACACATTACTCCACCACGTGACCAAGCTGATCGACTGACGGCAATGTACCATCTCTGCTGCTGGGTAGACAGAGGCGGGAGTAGAGAGGTGAGAAACTTGGCCTATTGTTTCATCTTAACCATTCATTGCACCACGGCTGCTTTAATTAAACACACGGGGATTGGACCAAATGCTCGACTTACTGCCACGTGCGAGCTAAGCCGCACAAAAACATTCGGGACACTATTTGGCGATGTTACGTTGACAGTGGTGCACAAACACAGTTAGAAAACAACTCAACATATGCATAAATAAAACCGTGTCCATAAAATTAAAAAGCATATCATATGCGACATTTCGGGCAATGCCCCTTCTCCATAGCACAGACGTGATTGATGTGTCACGTGCTGTGAAGAGGGGTCATTATATATTTGTTTTCATTGAGACCATAGTGTTTTTTACGAACATTGCACATATCATTAGCATCTCTGGAAGCGATATCATGCTTATGATGACCATTCCATGGAACAAATGCCATTGACGGCGGATGCCACGATATCACGCCTGTACTTGTAGAATGCTGTCTTAAACGAGACAGCAATTGTCGAAAGCGGATCCAGAGCCAATAAGCACGCCAGGAGATGTATTCAACACGTGAGATTATACAGATTGCGATATTGCTCGTGATGGCTTTTGTTAGTAAGGAACCACTATTACACGGCACTGTCTGTGTTATGAATACATCGCCTCATTAATTGCATCCCTACGTAAATATTAAAACATGCGTTAGTCTGTCGACCTTATTGCTCTTCCCAATGTGTGTTCGCCAGTAGCATGTGCACAAAACACAGACTCTGGACAGGTGTCAACGTTCTGAGTCTTATCAGCAGTCCAGATGGATAAACAAACACCTCCGGCTTAGCTGGACGCAATGTGCGCGTCCATTGTAACCGTGCATCATCGTGAGTTCACGGGTGGATGAGGACTCGCTTGTGCGTGTCATGGGGTTATTTTACCATATTTCACCATGATCAGTCCGGGTCGGTGAAGGCGGAGAGAGCATCGGCGTGAATTAATGAACATGTTGCTGCACTGCAGTCTGTGTCCGCTCCGTAGCAGCCTATAGAAGCTGTGTTTGCGTGCTGGCTAACTCGTCGTTGTACTATCCAGGCCTAAGCCTGCCGAGCGTTCCGACAAGCGCCACGATATGGCCACGTACGGCTTCTCTGGCCCGAAACACAGCGGCATCTCAATACGCCGCAAACACGAAGGCGTCATAATGGCACAGAGCTAGGCGAGCGCGAGAGGAAGCACGGTTACCGAAAGGATAAATTCGCACTGGCAGTCAAACGTGGCCGAGAGGCCTGCTCCCTTGAGAGTCAATTGTGGCGAAAGAGCGTGCCACATTTCCACTTGGTATTCAGACACAAACTGTAAGAGCGCGAAACAGGCAGAAAGATTAGCGGGCTTCTGAATTGCTGCTTAATTTCCGTCACTCCTTCGCCAAGCCCCAGAGCCGGTTATTTTTCACCGAGTTTCCTCTGCGAAAGGAGCCACTTGCGATGTGAAACACGCGCCCACTTGTGTGCAAGCGAGCGCCCCTTCTTAATAGGACAAAGTACTGATTGAATCAAGGAGCGATCTTTCTTGATTGAATTATGGGGGGGGGGGGGGGGTGTTCTTTATTAGGATTTGACGGGAGAGCGGGGAGGATGCCGCTGGCACTTGCCTCATCTCTTTCATCACTGAACGCCCCCGCCGCCAAGGCTTTGGGAAGACCGCTGATGTAAAGCAGGGGCGACAATTGACGTGGAGCAAAGTCCTTGAGGCGGAGGGGAGAGGTAACTACGTTGCAAATTAGGTGGTTACGTTCAGTTGAGTGTTCTGGCGACTCAGCCAGTGTTGCCTCGTAAAATGCAGGTGCATCTCGTGTGCTCGGCAGAGACTTGCAGAAGGACCTGTCTTTGTGACATCGGGCAATAAACCGGATGGGTGAGTTGACCTGATTAGCATAGCAACGGGATGAGAGTAGATGCTGCATTCATCGTCCTAGTCGATGTTTCCTGCCTCATACCATAATGCAGGTATGCAGCATCATCTTCTATGGACTCGCTGCTGCCTACTGCCATACACACGCTCTCCTACCCCTCTCCCTCACATCTCACTCTACACACCTCCACATACTCTCCACTCTGGCAACCAACGCTTTCAATACACTCTCCTAGTTCACCTTCCCTCAGTAGACTACTCATTTTCTTCTGCTGCCCCCGTAGTCTGGAACAGTAATCCGTGCTGTCGACTCCGTGCCCTTGTTCAAGTCCTGGTTCAAGAACGTCCCCATTTTTCTTTGCCTATGACTGATTGCCTGCCCTCTACAAAATAAACACACCCGCTGTTTCTGTAGAGCATGTTGAGATGGGGTCGCATCTAGACGCTACGTATATCCACCGTGGATCTTGAATATTAATAAAAGATTTACATAAATTTTTGGATACATCTTTGCCCACCGATTTGTTACTGTACTCAATGCTGTATCTACTGATGAATACACATGTTCGTGCATTGATTCAAACCTCTACAAATCGATTTATTCGTAACGTTTTGCAGGGCCCATGGATGGATGCGGTATTTCTACCATTAAGCAATTTTTCGTTCTCTCTGCTCTAAAGAAGGGCCATTGCCCTTAACGAGTCCATGTTTTCTCTTGAAAGGCAGTCTTAATCATTCATGTGGTGCTTCTTTTCTACTGGTGCTAGTGCACCACTGCCAACGCAGTCCCTTCATACTTGAGTGAGTCGCGGCTTTCATTTCCGCTGGGCCCATTACCCTGCCTCAGGTTGAGGCATCTGCAGGAAGCAGCGTGGCTGAACGAGACTGCTCCTGCTGCTGCTGGTGGAGCAAGTGAAATGTAAACGTGCAGACCTTTCCTTTTATAAAGCTGCGTCCACTAGAGGGAGTGCACCCCTGCAGATGTCATTTTTTGTCGACTGGCTAAGACGCCTTGGAAGCGGTGGCTGTATCCCACAATGTACTCTACACACTAAAAACACACACATGCGCAAACAGCGGTCCGCGTATCGGTGGGACCATGGGCCAATTGGATGACGGCCAGGAGCCGGTACTCATGACCGTGACAAAGCTCCCCCACATAGCGAATGGCCAGCACCACACTGCACCACACCGGGTACTCGTTTTGTGCTCAGTCGACCAAGGAGAGTTCCAGGACCGGTTCAAATAATCGTCACTGTTGTTGGCCGTGAGCTATATTTGAACTCTGGTCGCCGGGTTCGTAGGGCAGCATGCTAACCGCGACACTTCTGTGCCCACTGTTAGCAAGCACCTCATGACCAAAAACACACACACATACACACGTGATAACTAGGTGAGAGCCCATTGAGACAACATTTATATTTGCAAGGGAGAGCTTGGATGTAAATAGAAAAATATGTTAAATAAAATATAAGTGCAAAGGAAAACGATTAACACAAAAGTCTCAACAAAAGAAAAGAAAACGAATGAACACAGGTAAAACACCATCCAGGAACACGTCATCAGAGGCATGATCAATCCACTGCTGGATGACGACTTCTTCCTTTAGTCGCCAGCACCCTTCACGGTCCCCGCGCGGCACCTGCACACGAGCCCATCTCATCACTCCATCTCCTGTGATACGTTCCACACAAATGAATTGCACTTGTATCTGGGCATCATAGAACTTATCTGGCTGTATTTACAACACAATGGCAGCACACAGAAGCTGCTACAGCTGTGAAGTAGCATGGGGTTTACACGTTACGGGCAGGGATATTCGCCGTGCCCGGTTTCAGGCTGCGATTGATGGACAGGGAGGGATGGGAGTAATTTCCCTGGGTCTGCTTTTTTAAACTGACAATGCCAGCGTTGAGGCTGGTTAGTATCTGAATAGTAGATTGCTTGGGAATACCAGGTATTGTATGTCGCCTTGAAGCTGGTCAGGAGATGGTAGTACAGGAATGGATTCTCTATAGAGCTTTGAGTGTCACCACCTGCTATGCATGGTGGGTTTTCCAGAGGTGTAGTGGTAATTCCCCTCCACTGTAAGTTTTACAAATCGCGCCCTCCCTAGTTGAAGGTGTATTCCTTCCCTTCCTGAGTGCAGCAGAGTGATTCTCGAGGAGCTCAGCAAACTCCAACTGCACGTTTGCTCAGGCAGCGTAGATGCTATTGCATTCCCACATAGCAGTCCAGTGTTCGAATGCCACTGCCACACTTCCCTTTAAGCAGGTGTAATACAGCTGTAAAGCACATTAGATTAGATTAAAATGAGAAACCTCTCAACATTAAACCCCATCGCTCAATTGACCCACACATGGACGATGCGCCCGGGATTTCACGAGAGCCTGGCAGGATTGTTCGCACAGCTGTAATTTAATTCCAACATGAACACAGTGTATATCACAATCAACACAAGCGAGGTTTCCATTAGCACACATTTACAATCGTCGGGCTATCTGCGTCTCATTCAATGTGAATGGCTGAGAGGCTCGACACAGGCTTGCACGTAAAACCCAAGATTAGCAAACATCGCTTCCATAATTTCACCTCCGTTCCCTCTGGTCGAGTCAAGACATCGAACGTTTGGTCAGAGCGCGCCACCGATTTGCACATTTGTACGAAATAAAAACAAATACTTGTACACGTACAGGGAGTCTGTGTAACAAGCTGACCGACGATTAAACTTAAAGGGCAGGTATTTAAACTGCGATTAGACTTGGCCTCAGATGGACACGTGTAGTAATGATTTAGCCATTGCTGGGTCAGGCAGAGGGTGCAGAGAGCAGGGCACGAACTCACCGCTCTGCTGTCCGGGCTGCCATGATTGGTTTAAGTTCCCAAAACTATGGTCTGAAAATCCCAAAAATGCCAAATTTTCTAAAGTGGAGCCAGAAAACGAGCACAAATATGTTCTAACATTTCACAACAGCAGAAAACAATGCACACCTGTGTGCAAAATCGCCCAGTCCGATAGCCCTGCTCACTGCTCCCACCATACATACAAATATCCCCCATATACATCCAAACAGGCCGTTTGGGACAAAAGCTGATAGCCAGCACCACACCCAGCCACCCTCTTTCTTCCCAGTGCTGATATTTACAAACCACACCAGGTGCTCATTTGAGGCTGCGTCAACGTAAAGGTGGCCCAAGACCGATTCAGATAATAACCACTGAAGTCAGAAGCAGCCGGCAATATAACTCGGGTTTGCTGGATTTGTAGTGCAGTTCGCAAGCCACTGCTTCCCATACCATACATATGCACACATACAAATATCCCCAAAAAAGTGCTGTTAGCGTTCACCTGTGGTAGCCGGTAGCCAACGACACGCACGGCCACTTTTGTCTCCATATATTCATTTAAGGCTGAGTCAAATTTGAGGAGGCCTAGAACGAGTTCAGATATTCGCCACTGTTATTGGTCGTGAGCGGAATTGAACTTGGGTGGCCAGGTTAACAACACAATGCGCTAATCACTGTGCCACCACTCCCTGCACATATACATACAAACACACACTCACGCATATTAGCATACATATATAACCATACCTAGATGTCATCAGGTCAGGGTAGCAACGGTGCAGGTTTTGAAAGAGACAAAGACACAGTAAGACAGAAGGGGAGTGCCACTCAAACGAGAACAAATGAAAGCCCTGAAATGTCTCATCACACTCACTCGGCATCTTCCCCATGCTGCCCCAGAGTGTCCCTAACACTAACGACGTAGAGCTGCATGTGACGTCACACCTCGCCTGCCAAAATCCACTGAGAGGCCATTATAAGCTTACTGCAGATGGCGGTGAATATGGCCTAAGCCTGAGTCATGTCATGCATTACCCACAGAGCTCTTGTAAGTTAGATTTTCTGCAACTCTGAAATTCAGTTCCAGAGCCAATCTGTTGCCCTATCCCTAACCCCACCCAATGTTTTCCTTTGTTCCCACACATGGTTTATGTCATGCCCATTATCACGGCCCATTATCACATGCTTTGAATCCCGAAACTGATTATTGGTGGTAGCGGCGCTATTCAAAGCAGCGGCACTTTCCGCTGGTGCCAGCAAGCAGGACATTCATCCCATAGCTCTGGACCCAAATGCTCCACATACCCCGCTCTTTAAGTTGAATTTATGTTCACGGTAACTGCAGTTTAACACGGCCTAATAAAACTTAGGCTTCGAGTAAGACAAGCAGATGTTTATAAGAGTATCGGCGTAGACTGGATCTGTTAGTACACACACACGCACGTTTGATTAGAATTTTCACGGAGCCACTGTCAATTTGTATACACGTTAAAACACACACGTTCCATTTGTTCGGTTCGCAAAATTAATCGAGTTGGTTAAAACATAAATAAGTTAATAAATAATAACAAGCACGGCGAGTATAATCACGTGTAAACATACAACGATCAGCGGCCACACCGCGCAATGACAACGATCACCGAGCGCAGGAGCAGAGATCGTCTCGGACAGGAGTGTAACAACTCAGCGGTGATTCTATGGGAGGCAACTCATTGGGATGGCTCGGGAGGCACCCAAATCTAAGTTACACAAGTTATCATGTCTCCATGTCACGGATGCCACTCACAGCTTCCCATTGCAATCCTTCCTTCTGCGAGATCACACATCAGTGGTGCACAACTGACACCGCCTGACCCCCGAGCTGAGGTCTTATCGTTTCACCCCATGTATGGCGTTCTACAGCAAGTGAGGGCCTGGGTATGGGTGCCCCCTCCCTCCTTGTTAAGCGGTGCCCCAATTCGGTGCCCATCGTTTACCGTGTCCTAGAATCACCACTGGTAACACGGCTGCCAGTTCACAGGCAACAGCTGCCTCAATGTCGTGTTGTTCGTTTGTGCCATTTGTGCCTCGCATACCAAACTCTTGGGGAAAATTACAGTGGTTCAACGACCCCGAACCACCGAAAAGCGAGTCCACCCTTATCACCTTTAATAGGGTGAAGATCACTCCAACACGAGTCCAGGTCAAGTCCTCGCTCTTCATACATCTTCAGAGATCAATTTTTGGTAAGGAATCACATCGTACTTTACAAATGGTATAGCCAGCTTCCACAGAAGTCCATACACCAACCTAATCTACCCCACAGATTTCACTGTCGTTGTCTTATTTATGCTCCTGATTTATAGCTGCTTGCTTGTAATTCTTTTGTAGTTGATTTTTCATAACAAGTTTGTACAGGTATGCGACATTCTTCTTAAGGGCTCTGAATCAAATTAGACAACACTTTCGAAAACACAAGCAATTTTTAAAAAACTTCTGCATCATCACCTTCTTTTGAACGTGTTAATTAATTTCACCTTTTTTTTTTTACAAGCAAGAGGCTCGCGCTTTTGTTGATGTTCAGTGATGCAGGAGTTCGGGAGAGAAGAGAGAGGAGGAGGACTGGGGACTTCTGGCTCTGGAAATAAAAACAACTCTGAGTCCCATCACGGCATTGCAAGTGCATACACAATGTACTCTCTCAGCTTGCTTGTGAAGCGTTCGAGCCAGGGCTATGGTTAGTCTGGCAAAGGGAAGAAAGCAATGGGAGGAATCGTAGCTCATCCTGCGGGGTAACCGGTGATTGGACGCATCTTGGTAGCCCGAAGGTAATGCACTGCACGACACGTTGGTGGAACCTCGTAGCAGCATGGCGGAGCTTGGCAGTCGTCAGCGAGGCCGGGTGGTGAAGAGCTCCTCGCGAAGCCACAGCGGCAACGGCTGCCCGAGGCGGTTCAGCACCTTGGACAGCTCCACATTGTGCTCCCGGTAGTACTCGGCTAAGAATTCCCGTGCCTACGCGAGATGACAGCGCCATCATAATCATCATCACCATTACTGCTCTCAACACCAGCACTAATACCACCATCATCGTCATCATTACCACTGTCGCTGCATGAATACTGCTGCCACCACCATTACCACCATCATTGTTAGCAATCATCAGCATCAGCAGCATCATCAGTTTACAAACACCACCGACAACCATGACCACCACCAAGCCTACCGCCAATATCACTATCATTGCTCAATCCATACAGCCGCCAATCCTGCCCACACCACCACAATTATCATCAACAGCACCAGCATGGTCATCACCCTCATCGTCATCATCATCACTCGATCAATATAGCCGCTGCTGTCAACACAATAATTAACACAATTATCAACATCACCTGCATCGTCATTATCATCACCCTAATCATCAATCATCACCGCACTACTTAGAAAACAAATCTTAAGACATCTTAATAAGATGACACTGGCGCAGGTAGGCGTGAGGTCGCACGCTCAGTAGGCCAGGGTGGGTGGGTGGGTATGTGGGTGGGTGGGTTGGTGGGTGAGTATGTGGGTGGGTGGGTTGGTGGGTGAGTGGGTTGGTGGGTGGGTATGTGGGTGGGTGGGTTGGTGGGTGAGTGGGTTGGTGGGTGGGTATGTGGGTGGGTGGGCGGGTGGGTGGGTGGGTATGTGGGTGGGTATGTGGGTGGGTGGGTATGTGGGTGGGTGGGTTGGTGGGTGAGTGGGTTGGGTTGGTGGGTATGTGGGTGGGTGGGTGGGTGGGCGTGCGGGCGGGTGTGTGGGCCGGTGGGTGGGTATGTGGGTATGTGGGTGGGTGGGTTGGTGGGTGAGTGGGTTGGGTTGGTGGGTGGGTATGTGGGTGGGTATGTGGGTGGGTGGGTGGGCGGGCGGGCGGGCGGGTGGGTGGGCGGGTGGGTGGGTATGTGGGTGGGTGGGTTGGTGGGTGAGTGGGTTGGGTTGGTGGGTGGGTATGTGGGTGGGTGGGCGGGTGGGCGGGCGGGCGGGCGGGTGGGTGGGCGGGTGGGTTGGTGGATGGGTATGTGGGTGGGTGGGTTGGTGGGTGAGTGGATTGGTGGGTGGGTATGTGGGTGGGTGAGTGGGCGGGCGGGCGGGCGGGTGGGTGGGCGGGTGGGTTGGTGGGTGGGTATGTAGGTGGGTGGGTATGTGGGTGGGTGGGTTGGTGGGTGGGTGGGTGGGTTGGTGGGTGGGTGGGTGGGTGAGTGGGTGGGTGGGTGGGTGAGTGGGTGGGTGGATGGGTGGGTGGGGGGGTGGGTGGGTGGGTGGGTGGGTGGGTTGGTGGGTGGGTGGGTGGGTGAGTGGGTGGGTGGGTGGGTGGGTGGGTGGGTTGGTGGGTGGGTGGGTGGGTGAGTGGGTGGGTGGATGGGTGGGTGGGGGGGTGGGTGGGTGGGTGGGGAGGCAGGGAGCTGCGCTGTGTCGAGATGGCTGTCAAGGGGATGGAGAATGAATTAATGAATTCCAACAATGGGAGCAGATCGCCCGACAAATAAAGTGCCTGCATCTGTGCCGCTTCATTTCGACGCAGCCACGATGCATTGATTAATCATTATCATCGAGTGTTTACATTCGCGATACGTGCATGGAAAATCGTGCACGATAATTGGCTGTGTTGTATTCAAAATTCATTAAACGTGTTCGTTAAATTGACCTCTGCAGCTACGAGAGTGGCTAAAATTATTCCGTGAGCCAGAGCAGAAATGTATACCACCAAAGGTATCAAACCTTTAGCAGTGCTGATTGATTTATACGGCTAATACGAGTGATTACCTGATGATTATCACGTTATTCAGTTATTTGTTACATCAACTTATGCCACCTCAGGTGGTACCGACAAAATAAAATATCTAGCCTGGGTTCTTCGACCTTTGATTAGCATGTTGGCTATGCATGCTGCGAAATAAGTTAAAATACATTAATATGTGGACTACAATCACACCACCATGTGAAACAAAATAATAAATTATTGAATACCATTGCAATCATAACTATTCAAATCGTAACAATTATGAGGGGGGGGGGGGGTGATTCTGCTATGCCTATTTTATTGTGAACATGCGAGAATGTGGTGGAGCGCTTGGGAGGCGTAGGGGTTGGTGGATCGAAAAGAGATTACAATTCAAATCCCCAAGACCACTGGGCCGTGAGCTACAGCAAGCCAATTCATGAATCTGTGCATACCTTGAACTGTTATCACCCCCTTATATGCATGGACACACAATGAACAAATTACACTCAGCATTCACGTTGGGTCCAGCCCCTTGGCCTGCTCAGTGAGACTCCGCAGCCTCACCTGTGGCTCCATGTCGGGGTACTTCCTTCCCTTGCTCTTGCCCAGGCACTTGGGTTTCCCACCTCCCTCGCTCGCCACGCCAGCCACACCCGCGACACACCAGAACCCCTTGTGCTCGTCAAACCTGAGCCCCCAGAAGCAACCGGGAGGAAATAAAAACAACACAAAAGACAAAACGATGAATTACGAACACTTTTCAACGAATGATTGATGAGATCGATTAGTTTTAGTTCAGCAGGAAGAGCCCGATGAACTGCTAGGCTCTATTTCATGGGTGTCCTGAAACGGTACAGATGTAACACAGTTCAGATCTTAGTTACACAAAGAGGTTCAAAGGTTCAAAGCGTCCATGCCTTAACTCTGTCAGGCCATCTGTCCATCTGTGCTTCCGTCCATTTGCCTGCCAATAACGGGGGTCATAGCTATTCTCGTGAAGATTATAATCCAATATGTTGTGTTGCTATTCCTGACTTAGCAAATAAAAAATGGGTCAAAGTGATCGAACGGTTAATGCCCAGAACTTGGAGACAGAATCGCGGAGGAAATAGTATTATTATTTGCAAACAAGCAAACACATCTTGCTCTGATGGCTACGCGTTGGCTTCCATACAAGCTAATTAAAGACAAACGCAATTGTTGGACAGCGTTACATGAACCCACACATATGCATAATTATATCTTTTTTTCAAACGCATCAGATTGAGTCGTGATTTTCACCACGCTCAAAAGAGCATGTGCCGGCATTCAATTCCATCCGTGACCCAGAGATAGTGGTTGGAAATTCCCATTATTATGCCGAGGACATGTTATCAATAAGACAACTGTTGACATTAAACAAAGTGGTACTCAATTTGTGGTCGACCCTGGAGAGGAGGATGATGATGATCATGATGATGTATTGCATCGACCCCTGGTCAAGTTATAAATCTGCAACCTTGCCATTGTGATTCAAGAGCTCTGGTGCAGTGCCACGCTCATCATTATTATTATCGCCATCATCATCATGATAAGTTAGTCTACTTCTCATGTTTAATTTTAAATGTTACTATAAAAGTAAAATTATATCAATATGGCCCGTTGCAATGTATATGGCAATAATGTAATTATCTTTATCGAACCTCAATAGCATATTCATACAAGCTTTCACCAATTTCTATAGTCGACGGCTCCTCACTAATATCGGACACAGCCACGTGTCCATGGCCGGAGCTCCGTGGTGCCTGGTCATGGAGCTCCACAATGGAGCTCAATGCCCAGAGTTCCACAATGGGAGTTCCATCATAGGTGCTCCATAATGGAGCTCCATGCTCAGAGTTCCACAATGGGAGTTCCATTATAGGTGATCCACAATGGAGCTCCATGCCCAGAGTTCCACAGCGAGAGTTCCATTATAGGTGCTCCACAATGGAGCTCCATGCTCAGAGTTCCACAATGGGAGGTCCATTATAGGTGCTCCACAATGGAGCTCCATGCTCAGAGTTCCACAATGGGAGTTCCATTGTAGGTGCTCCACAATGGAGCTCCATGCCCAGAGTTCCACAGCGGGAGTTCCATGATAGGTGCTCCACAATGGAGCTCCATGACCAGAGTTCCACAACGGGAGGTCCATTATAGGTGCTCCACAATGGAGCTCCATGCCAAAAGTTCAAAATGTAAGCTCCACAATGGGTCATCCACAATCAAGCTCAATATGACCAAGACCTCCTTATCCGCAGCTTCACCACAGGAGCTCCACGGTGAGAAGATTCACAGTGGAATCTCTTTAATGGGAGAGCTCCACCATGCGAGGCGTACGTGAGGGCGTTGGCAAAGTTGAAGTGCGGGGAGAGCCCCAGGAAGCGCTGCACGGAGTCGAGCACCACGGCCGGGTTGCTCCGAAATTGCTGTCCGTCGACGATCAGCAGCTGCAACGACAACAGCACCACCGTACTCATCAAGCGACCGAGCAGACGGGCCGGTTGGCCCATTGTGATTGTGAGAGTTGGGCAAGTGGGTACCCAGTACCTTCTGGATCGAGTGGTGTGTCTAGTGGGTCCGGTGTTGCGTTGTGATTCTCGTTTGAGGATGGCTACACACTCTGGCGTGGGTTTTCCCGTCTCAGGCGCTGATGTGTGCACGTGGATGTGATTGGAATTGTGACGGCAGTGGCTTCCTCATCATTAGCGTGTTCTGACACGCATACCCCAAGACTTACATTGAAACACACAGACCCATATCGAGACTCATAGATTCACACAAATAACTACAGATTCACACAGAGGCCCACTGAGTAACTGGGAGTGCTGCCAGTGGCTTCATCATCTACGCAGCTTCCCTGGAGAACCAGTCTACCCAGCACTGGTGCAGCGTCATCATAAGCAATCTACCGATTTAAAAACGTATCCACTCTACCTCCATGGCTCTCTGTGATGTGAATAAGGGCCACCTCCGATTTGCAAGGTTGGTTACGTACGGTGCGTAAGAAGTTCAACATATATACATAATCTATTGACAAATTAGTTGAGTTTAATTAACTCAATCATCATCAAGCATCAGCACCGCAAGCTGCCTGTATGCTTTAATCATCAAATACTCCACCTGCGCGGCGTATCTCCTGGAGGGACAAAAAAGCCTCCTCCTCCTCCACCTTTTAGCCGAGCACCAACAACTTAGGAGGAGCCTCAGCTCCGGCCACAATGGCGGGGAGCTGAGACCGGGGTGTTAATTGCGTCGAGTGCGGCGACGTTTGAACCGCCGGGCGCCTCGAGTGGCCGCTCGCCTGGCGGGGGGCGGCTCGGCACCCTTCCTGGTTTATTCCGCTTCTCTCGCTGCGCGTCACGACGGGGGAGGGTCGCCTTCTCATTCCCTAATTTGGACGTGACTTTGGAAACGTGCGGGAATCACTACGAGCGGGGGACCAATGACTGTGAATGGGGCCCGGCTCGGGATGAAAACCGCACGCGTGCACGGCCCGTGGAGACTCCCAAGGCGAGGTTTTAAAACCCGCGCACGTAACCCACGCGCACACGCGTTTTTGTTGAGTTTTTAAAGCGCGGTGCGTTCCGTCCAAGCCCAGGTCTTTTGACATTGCTGACATGGCCTTGTTTCTACCGCGCTTAATGGTGGTATGGGGGGGGAGGTTGGCGGCGCACACGCGTGCGTGATTCCTAGCACCTCGCGCGGACTGGATCTCGCCACTCCTGGCCGAGGACACTCGCGGTCATTAGCGAAACGAGCCACTCATGAAGCTTTGTTCGTTACACGCGCGCGCGTATTTATGTACGGACGGACACACATTCACACATGCCGTTATCTATGTTGGTAAGTGCAGACGCATAGGTCAATGTGTACATATTTACTCCCCGCCGCATGCAGATGCAAAAAATAGCAGCATTGACACACACACAGGTCAGCATGTACCGGCAAATACAAGCATATAAACTTGACACCTTTCTCAGGGTGCTCCGGTTGCTTCTCAGATGTACACTCATTGTCTGAAAACATCTCCACATTTAGAGGACCACAGAGCTTAGGCAATTGTGGGGGCCGACTCACCGCCTTGTTGCTGCTTCCCTGCTTGTCTATGCGTCCTCCTCGCGCCTCCATGCATTACAAATTATAAAGCGTTGCGAGCTACCAATTGCATGAATGTTGCTGTATAAAACTAAACATCATTGTCATTATTATTATTTATGACTGCACTGACATACACACAGGTAAGCACGTACCCATGAACGTGATTTAGGAGCCTCATAATATTTTTTCCTATCTCTAAATGTTTTGCACTCTGTCTCCCCATTCCTGTGTCTCACTCCCTGTCTCCAACTGTCTCAGCATTGATCTCTGTGTTGTCTCTGTCTCTCTTGCTGTATCTGTCTGTCTCTCTGTGTCTCTCAGTGTGTCTCTCTCCATGTCTCACTCTCGATCTCTGTTTGTCTCTCCTTGTAACTGTCTATCTCTCTCCACGTCCCTGTTCGTCTCTGTGTCTTAGTGTTGCCTATCTCTATACATGTATCTCTCTATGTGTCTCTCCCTGCATCCATCTCTGTGTCTGTGTTTGTCTCTCGGGGCTTTTTGTTAAATCAACAATGGGGCTCCGATTAGTAGTGAATTGGTTCTGCACATACACACAGGCAAACGCGACCACACACACACGGATGAATGTAAGCTAAGAGGGCTGACATTTTAGGAAATGGCTCTTCATCACCCTTGTACAGGGTCTTGAGACGCCGTCGTATCCAGACGGTCTACACATCCAAGTTGTGTCGTGTTCATCGGAGCAGAAAAGAACGGCAATTGTCTCAAACACTCACCTCCGTTGAAATGTAGTTTTGGGGCCAACAGTGGTAAAGTGTTTCTGATGTTAGCAATTCTAATGTCAGTGCATACACAGTATTCACATAGACTAACAGAAGCTCATACACACACATAATCCACGTTTAACCTTGTAGACCAAAGATACAATTTCGATTAAAAAAATATATCACAAAATATGTTTGCTTTTTTGTAAATCCACTGCTGGATGAAAGCCTCCCGATGCTACATCAGTCGTGGGGTTTAATCTGACAGTGCCTCGCCAAGCTGGTCAGTGCCTGTCGGTCCAGGGGGAGGGGGGCCTGGTGCCAGTTCAGATATCATTCGAAATACATATTATAGCCATGGCTAGGAATTTAACTCAGGTTATGTTATCAAAATGCCCTCCACCTACTAAATCACATATCCACGTTTACACACATGCACACTCATGCATGTCTGCACGCAGACACAATGCAAAGATCCCTGTACATCCTTGACATACTTTGGGGAAAGTGCTGTTAGTAAGCACCTATGAAGGTCGGCACGGCACACAAGGTGGTGGGTAGCCATTCGTATGTCTGGTCGCCTTTGTCTCCCCAGTGGCGATGTTTACGCACTAAACCAGGTGCTCTCTCGACCAATAGGAGACCGAGGACAGTTTCAGATAATCATCACTGGTGTTGGCTGTGAGCGGGAACTGAAATTGGGTCGCCAGGTTCTTAGCTAAGCGCACTAACCGCTGCAACCCCACTCCTCAACAACAACAACCGCCATTCGCCCATAAATGGTGGTGACATCACCACAGCACTTGTGCCAAGCTAGGTGCACTTTGAGGCCGCGTGAAGTGTCGAAGACTCGCTGACAGGAGGTCACAGGACAGACCCAGGTGCCATTGATTGACCGCTGTGCCAGGCTCGGTGCAGGAGGAGGTCACGAGAAAGACCAAGGTGCCATGAGTTGACTGATATTACTTGAAGATGCACCAACTATGCGAACAGTAGCTTGTGGCTAGCCATCCAACAAAGCCGGTCACTGCATCGCGCTTCCAAATGCGCTTCTGCAGTCGTCTGGAGCGCTCTTCCTCCAGATCTTAGAAACCCTCTGGAGCTATGCATTTTTAAGTCAGAATTGAAAACGAATTCCTTTAGAACTTGTGTTTCGTTTGTTGTCCTTTCCCCACATCTCCGATTAGCGTGGTTGGCTACATAACGATGCAAAGAAGTTCAACATACACACATACATACGACTTGCTGTTTTTAGCCACTCGGTAATCTGCTCGTTGTTGTGAGAATTGCTCCTCTGCCCTCCTCTGTTGTTGGAGGGAGACTGCCTCCAACTATCCCGTAGTATCCTTCACAAGCCTCCTCCATAGAGGCCAATTTTGACACCGCTGGCACGAGTCATCGGCAAGTCCACTCAGCTCCACATCCTCCTGTACCACATATCAGTCCATCTCTTCTCCAGCCCATGTCGCGTTTAGTCCCCTCGAACCAGTTGAACAAACCTGCTTGGACATGTGGTGGCCGGCATGTGGGCTACGTGGCCTAGCCAATGTGGCCTCACCTGCCAGAGGAGCTCACCAAATGGGGAATGTTTGAAACCGGTGCAGATACTCCTCCTTCAGAGGGGTCCACGTTTCACAAGAGTAGAAAAGGGAGGACACAACTAGTGCCGAGAAGACCCGAAGCTTCACGTGGAGCGACAGGCCAGGAGGCTTTCACACAGTTTTATGCAGCTGATGAGAATAAAATTGTCACTGGTGTTGGCTGTGAGCGGGAATCGAACTCGGGTCCCCGGGGTCATAGCGCAGAGCGCTAACCGCTGCACCACCGCTCACACACACAGTGACAGGAGGGCACACACCTGCCCAGGTGGGTAGAGGGAGAGCCACTTGTCGGCATGGCTGCTGTAGAGGCCGGGCTGCAGGCAGCGCCCCTGCAGGACGCGCAGAGGGAAGGGCGAGTCGGGCCCGGCAGACACCACCTCCACAAACGAGTGGTTCAGCGCCGCCACGTCCCCGTGCACGCGCTGGTGCTGCACGCGCGCACGGACATACACGCACGGACTCGCATGAACACCACACGTGCACGTACCCACCTACACATACTTGAACACACGCATGCCCTAAACATTACAAAGGCAACGATCTCCCGCATAGTGAGCACTTGTGAAGGCCGGCACGGCACACGAGGGGGTGGGTGGCCAGCATCACACTCAGCGGCCTTTGTCCCCCTAGTAGTGATGTTTAGACAATTGCACCAATTACTCATTATAAGGCTGAGTCGACCTAGGGGAGGCCGACGAATGGTTCAGATATTCGTCACCGATGTTGTTCATGAGCGAGAATCAGACACGGGTCACTCGATTCGTAGCTCAGTGTGTTAACCACTACACCACAGCTCCCTACACGCACACATCCACACGCACACATCCACACGCACGGCTTTGCTTTGCTTTTGTTTAATTTACTTCGTGTGCGCTTTTCCAAGCAATTAACAACTTTTTCCGCATGAGAAGTTTAATTCCTTTACAAATAATAACAATAATGAGCTCTGCTTTTTGTGATGTGGAAAAAAAGTTCAGTAATTAATTACACGTCTAGATGGTTACAGTATCAACAAAATATATTTTTTTAAACTGCATATCGCTCCAGAGATGGGGGGACAATCCACACACGTCTATTTGACTCCACATATCTTCGTTACCTTAATTTTAGTCTTTTACTTCCATTTGTTTTATTCATTTATGCAGGCCAGGGCCTATTAATTACGTAAGTAATTAATTTATGTTATTCATTAATTCATCGGTTCATCTCGGCTCTCATGCCACCTAACGTTGGCCTAATCCACTTTGGCTTTTGCCTGTAATGAATTCTGCCGTTTAAGTACCGATCCATTCATTACAACGGACGTTTATTGATTTATTCCCTAAATTATTCATTTTTCACCATCATCAGCATCGCCAAACATGCACCGCCTAATGACAGTCATAATGAGATGCATCAGTGTTGCACGCTCGGTCCATCCGTCACGTCGTTCCGCGCGTGCTACGTCACAACGCAGCGGCGCAGTCGTGGACGCACGACCCCGCCTCGCCTCGCGACTGCGGCTCCCATCGCCAACGCTGTCGGGATGCGTCCGCGCGCGCGCACGCGTGCGTGTACGTGCCTTTGTGTGGCCGTGCACAGCAGACTTAACGTCAATCTGCCGCGTGTGTGGTGGTGGAGCGTTTGTTTTGTGGTCGCTACGTTTGGTAGAACAGAAGCATACGGAATCGTGTTGCAGTTGTTATCTGGACGATGTTTGGACTCGATATTATCTGCCCAGTAAACATGCAACGTTGCGCTAACGACGGGTATGTGGTTGGATCCGTTGGACCAACGTTGACTCAACGCTGGGCCGACGTTCCATGTTCACTCGGTGAACACTCTTCTTCTTGGTTCTTTCGGTAAAGTCACGTAGAAGGGAAGTAATAAAATAATAAAAATAAAACATAATAAAATAAAATAATTCTCACGACGTTTCGGCTACAACGCAAGCAGCCGTCTTCAGGTGAAGAATGAGACACTGCCAAGCTAGGAGCTTATATATAAGCTGGGTTGGAGGTGGAAGAAGAGCGCCTTAACAAAAAGAATGTGCATATCAAGAGGAATTTGCACATTCTTTTTGTTAAGGCGCTCTTCTTCCACCTCCAACCCAGCTTATATATAAGCTCCTAGCTTGGCAGTGTCTCATTCTTCACCTGAAGACGGCTGCTTGCGTTGTAGCCGAAACGTCGTGAGAATTATTTTTTTATGTTTTATTTGTATTATTTTATTACTTCCCTTCTACGTGACTTTACCGAAAGAACCAAGAAGATGAATCCCTGCAGTCACGAAAGCTTTAAATCGAAATCGGTGAACACTGTGTAGGCATCCGAATGGGAGGTATCGATGTCACAGGCCTCTTGTCAATCCGCTGCTGGATGATGAGAGGCTCCGCGCGGCCGGTGATATCACCTCGCGGTCGCGCATTTGCTGCTCATAACAGAGGTTGACAGTCAGAATCCATTGGCTGCCTGATTACCACTGCAGGCGTAACAATTTTTAAATCACGAAGCGCCATCAGCTTCACAGTGGACGTCATTCACAAGAGAAGGATATTGCATGGCGGCATCGGGACAAATGTTAAGTGGCATCCACAGATCTCATCGGATATCGGAAGCTCAGAGGTTCTGTCCAAACATGGATTCGTTGAGTTTGGGTGATCGACTACCACGCTTATAACGGTTTAAGGAGAAACAAATATATAGCAAATATATAACAGGCGACGTTTCGAGTAATGGACATTTTTTTCTAGCACGCAAAAGTATGATTTTCATGTCATGAAGAAGGGACATGTCCCAAAACGTCGTCTATAATATATATTTTATATAATTATTTTCAGGAGGCATTATTGATGAATGTGTTGATTGTTGTTGTTAATTGTGCTTCTGACACCACTACCAATTAACAGTAGCAGTGTCACCAAATAATGTGCATGTTAGAGGCTGCTGCGGAGCTACGTTATGGGCAACACTCTTTTATTGTGCTGTACTTCGATGCCCTCAAGTCTTTGCTACCCACCTTCTCCAACCCGCACTGACCAGCGCAGTAAAATATGAATCGACTAAGTTTGAGTTCGGTGACGTGCGAGCACAGTGGTGTGTGCACTGACGATGTGAACCCAGTGGCTTGAGACAAGATTGCCAACCACAGCCAACATCGGTGGCCGTTAATACCTGAACCGATCCAAGCTTCGGCCGATGCTTCTCCGGCCCACACTGACTCGTGTGGTGAAGTGTGATCATATCGCCACCACAATGCGCACAGCATCAGGGAAGCCTTCATCAGATGCCAGTTTTCCGAAGTTTGACAGAGATGGACGCGGCAGCCGAGGAGGATGCTAAAGAAGCGCACCTATTCACCCACTGTGCCCTGTTTACATTTTCCTCTGGAAATGTCGTGCCCTCTTAGCGCGATAATTAGTGGAGTTAGCAGCTGACAAAGCCCCGGAGTCAATTATCTCCCCGGTTTTTTGGTTCAGCTGATGCAGGCGAGAAAGCTGCTGATAATTGCACTGCTCGCACCCCCTCCCAACTCCTCCTCAAGCGAAGGGAGTGGTGGGTGGTGGTGGTGGGTGGTGGTGGTGCTGGGGGAGGGAGACGGAGGGGGTGACAGAGCGAGACGACGCCCGACAGATGCCAGGGGAGGGGCTCTGGACGTCACCGAGTCGTTTTGATCGCCGCCGCACGACAAACGCATCGCGTAGCTGTTAGAATTTCTTAATAAATAATGGCTTATACACATTTTTTTCTAAAGTTAACAAAAGTTTAAAACATTTCAGAGATTATGTATGTTCAAACATTCCGTACAAACCAGAGCTGCATCCAATAAGGTTCATGGGAACGCTTTGGATGAAGTCTCGGAGTGTCAAGTGTCGAGGGAGGCCCATGAAGGCCGTTCTTTGGGGGCACCGCATCTGGCTATGCCACCCCTCCCCCTTCCCCTTCCAAGGGTGGCAAAACAACACGGACGAGGCGCAGTGAGGCCGGCGACTGAAGGGAAGAACTAAAGCCAGACGACGGTCGTGATCAGTGGCGGCTCCTGCAAAATCTCTCAGGGGGGGCAAATGTCTGGATGATTGATAAGGATAAGGTCCGCCCATGCAATGGATAAATTAACAGCTTAAGCATGTAAAGGCAACTTCACTTCTTTAATATTAATGAAAAATAAAGTGACTCTTACAATACATCTTGTTTGTTTCTATACTCACTATTAAAACAAACCACTCAAGTTTCTTTTATTAAAGATTCCACTAGGTGGCGACAAATGATATTGTTGGATGAAACGTGCTTACGTATGATGACGTAAGCACGTATGATGACGTAAGCACGTTAGGGCGAGCCCTCCCGGAAGCCATAGAGAATGCATTGCAGCGCCCCCGTTCGAAAAAAAACATCTTTGAATGTAAGTCTATGGGACCACTCGGGGCGATTCTAAGCCGGAGGGAAATCGCCCAAAAAGAGGCGGTACTCCACAGAACGTAGCATGACGCCGATTGGACTATATCCAGAGGCACAGTGACGGCTAGCGTGACTCTGTGGTTGAATGACATTGGTGGTGTGTCGCCCAATCGCCCTAATGAAGAAACTGCCCCTGGTCGTGATGATGCTCTGAGACTAACGACTGGCAGGGTGATGGAAGAGATGGCGAGGTGTGGGCGCATCAACAGCATTTGGTGATCCATGGATCTTGTTGCCTGTGCTAAAGTTGGGCGGCGAGGAAGTAGAGGTGGGAGGGGAGGCAGCTCTCACAAACGCCGACATTGTTCTCGCTTTCACACAGCCCGGGACATGTGGCAATGGTGTTTCAACAATTGTCAGAACAACAGGCCCTGTCAAGAAATGTCACCCTTAGCTTAACGATTCAATGTACCCTCCAATGGGCTGAGATATTCCCACGGCACACAGTACTTAATTAGCACTAATTGGCAATGATTGCCTTTGATTGCGCGGTGGATTTAACTCCTTCTCAACAAAGCACGGGCTTCAAATTGAAGGATCTCACAGACACCTTTTGTAAGAAAAAGAGGTCATCTATGGAATTGCCAAGATAATTTAATTTTAATTAACAAAACATATTTCTTTATAGCGACGTGCAACTTGCTGGGAACGGCGTCTCTTTTGCAAGACAGAGAGTGCGTCTGACGATTGTCCGCTTCCCCAAGTCAATAAATGTTGTTTCAAAACACAGGGCACTGGTGCCCTGCGAGCACTGTGACAGACGCATGAGGAAAACCACACACGATGGCTGAACTGGCGACCGAGTCTCTCGAAGGGATGGCGACGACATCACCATCGCTCGTCCCCTCGATGCACTCTCCCACATCTACTCCTCTCATCTCACTCTACTCTCCTCCACGCACTCTCTGCACCAACAATAAAGGCTTTCTGTTGAACACCCCAGCCAAGCTCAGTGGGAAGTTGCTAGTTCTCCACTGCTGCCCCCGTAGTTTGGAATTCCCTTTACCCCAGCCACCCATGCTGTCGACTGCCTATCCTTGATCAAGTCCAGACTCAATTAATGTATTTCCTCTACCTATGATTGACCGCCCCTCTCTCTACAAAATAATATATTCACTTTTGACGTACTGCATGTTGAGATGCAGTCATATTTAGATGCTACCTAATACTTATTTACCCTAGAATGCCAACAACAATTTATTTGAATGTTTTTAATGACGGAATGAAACCGGAGAACCTAGAGGAAACTCATGCAGACCAGGGGGGAGAACTTACAAACGTCTCACAGAAATGTGACCGAGTCAGGTATCGAGCCCTTGCCGCGCGAGATGCACAACTCTTATCCCTGCGCCACCATCCTACCGCCCCACATGAATCCACACCGCGTTGTGAAGTAAAAGACCAGCTCGTCTCGCGCGGTACAGAGGTCCAGGCGTAGAGACGGCACGGAGACGTACTCAACGGGGGATACGTGCTCTAGTCCCACGTGGTGCCAGGCCTCAATGGGGGCTCCTCGGGTCACCGCAGACCATTGGGGATTTTAGGGACGAGGCGATTCTCTTCAGGCCAGATCGATGCGTCGGCTCTTAGAGATCAGCTCTTCACGTGCGGCGTGTTCACGCTTCGGCGACGACCGTCGCTCTTACTGACAGCCTGTTTTGCTGGTGCCAAGGATTGCGCCGGCCAATAACACACAGTGGGACATTTCCCGGTTTAAGTAGACGTGTTAGTCATACCAGCCTTAATAGGTGCTCGCAAACAGATATTGAAAAAGTAGAAAGAGTTGACTTAAAGCTTTCGTGACTGCAGGAACTCATATTCTTTGGGTCTTTCGGTAAAGCCACGTAGATAGAACAAATAATAAAAATTATAATAAATAATAACAATATTACGACGTTTCGATCGTAATACAAGCAATCGTCATCATGTGAAAAATATAGCGGGGTAGCTACTGAGAATATATGGTGGGAGCGCTACTCAGGCAGAAAGTTTTAAAGGTTAATTGGGTTGGGTGTAGCCCAAGGGTCAGTGGGCAGGGCTAGAGATGAAATTTACATGTAAATGTAAGATCAGAGAAATCTTGAAAAACGAAGCTGTGGGGGAGGCCATTGTATTGTGAGATATTAGCATGTAAATGTAAGAAATTTGCTTGTCAATGTAAAAAAAATGATTGTAAATGTAAGCTCGGAGAGAGCTCGGCAAGAGCCATTGCCACATGGAGGTGGAAAATGATGGCAAGCCACCATTTAGTAACACAGCTAACGGTGGCTGTGTTAGTGAATGTAACTCAGAGAGTTGAAAATAACTGCTAACATAGGTAGGTAGGGAGGGAACATCACAGCCAGTTATGACCATTGGGGGGGCGGGGGGGGGCTCAAACATGGACATATCAGTCTAGACCGATCCAATCCCATGTCGGGGTTTGGGGGAGGTGAAACATTAACCTGTCACTCTGGACCGATACATTTCATATCAGGAGGGAGGGGGGGCGAAACCGCCACACATGCCATTCGAAAACCGATCAAATTCTGCCTCTGATTGGGGGTGTGAAGCCGCGAGCTGCTCCGCACACGGGTCCAACCGCTCCCACCTGGAACCAGGAGTAGGCCCGCTCGGCCGGGTTGATCACGATGGCGATGAGACGAGCGCCGGGCAGCAGGGCGTGAGCGCGTCGAGGGGCGGCCTCCGAGTCAAAGTAGTTGGCGCTCTTGTCAAACAACTGCACCGTGCTGGCGTTTGCCATGGTTGGAAAGTGAGCCATGTACCTAAGGGAAGCGGAGGAGGAATATTTCAGTGGCGTAGCTATCGAGTGCGCAGGCGATGCAACTGCACTGGGGCAGCACGGGCCGGAGGAGTTCCATGGGGCAGGGCCACGAATATGGTAGATAATACATTGGAGAGGGGGCTTCATTCATTCCTTGCAACAAGGCCTACACCAACAACACAATGCCACTAGAATAATCATTATTATTATGATGATAACAATGCTTTGTGTCCAGCAAATCCCAACTGAGTCTCAAGACACATTTTCAGGAGGGTCCTGCTACACTGGAATGTTTTGCTTCACACAGGAGCAATCCCAGAGAAACCCCTTGGGAGGCCACATTCCAGCACAGGGCAGCAGCCTGAATTCGTTTGATATTGGAGGAAATCATGGCGTGAAATGTAAATCCTCTGACCAGGCGCAACTGGTAGTGATTTGAGGGTGAGAAGGTGACCGGCTGCTCTTGCGGCATTGGAAAAATGGTCGTCCATGGTGTGAATTCCTCCGAGCAGAGCCTCATTATAGCTAGATAACACTCAACACATTTGTCAACAACACAGAGGCCTAAAATAGAAAACGTATATAATAAGCGACGCTTCTGGCAATTGGAATTTCCTCACAGTGCACAGAGTAGCCAAAAGGGTAGAGTGGATAATAGTATGGAGATAGCACTTTATAAAGCTAAGAAGACATACATGTTCCATCCATTTCGATTTAAAGCTTTCGTGACTGCAGGGATTCATCTTCTTGGTTCTTTCGGTAAAGTCACGTGACTTTATCGAAAGAACCAAGAAGATGTTTCATCCACTTCTGGATAAAGGCCTCTCCATGCTATGCAGGTCGTGGGGACGACCTGACAATCCATCCCCACGCTGGTGGGTGTGGGTTGGTGAACGACAGGCGTGTAGAAGCACAGTACAACAGTAAAACATTTTCCTTGCCTGCAACACAGCTCCCGCAGCAGCCTACTTACACTTGCTGCATGCAGGGTGGCTGCCCATCCACGCACTATCCAGGCTTAATCCAGCTTAGCGTCCGCGATCGGGCAAGATTAGATGCATTGCGGGTGAATTGGTCATAGGCTCTACGAATGTACACATAGGTAGGTGCGTACATGCCGTGCATGCTGGCTGGCTGGTTGTGTGTAGGGGTGGTGTGTATGAAGAGTGGCCACCCTTCCCTCAAAACATCAATCAATTCAGGGGGTAAAGACAACCTGGATGTAATATCCAATACAGGCAGGAGCCACCTTTATGGGCATAAAGTGAACAACACACACACACATTTACACATCTCAAAAACCTGAATCCCACCGCACATCTCCTCTCGAAACAACCAAGGCCAAGCCGACGGGCGCACTAGGAAATCCCAGCGTTGGGCACGATAAATATAGAAGAGTTGATCTGTAATTCAGACTGAGCGCTTTCATCAGCTCGATTTGTAGGAGAAGGGGCGAAGGTCAGGGGGAAGATATGTTCCTCGTGTTTCATCCCGAGCTTGCCGAGGCAGGGGAGGACCCCTGTCGGGAGTGGGTCGGGCTCACCAGTCGAGGCCATGGTGGTAGTTATTGCCGTTGAAGAACTGCACCTCCTCGAAGGTGGTGGGACTAGGCAGGCTGGGGGCAACGGCCGGGTGCAGCGTCAGGAACGAGTGCAGCGCCGTGGTGCCTGCGCAGGGTGTGTTCAGGAGGGCGGGGAGGGGCAGGAATAAGCACGGTCAGTCACCATCACCACATCATTCCACAAGACCACCACCATCATCAAAATCAACTCCAATAACAATGCCACTGTTACCACCGACAGCCAACAAAACCGCATCCAAAAAGACCAAAACCATCAACAACGTGACAATGTTATCTACACAAACAACACCCACAGCATCATCAAGAAACACACCACGAGCATGATCACAAGCATTAGCAATTGCGACCGTTAATTACAATCACAATTTGCATTTGTGATGCATTAATGCATCTCACGACGCTGAGCAGAATTGGTGGCAATGTTGAATTTATTTCGTTCCCAGAGAGAGGCAGTGAGCGATAGATAGAGGAAAACAGGAGGCCTTAAGCTTGGACATGAATCACGAGAGGGGGGAAAATCACGAGACCCCGTGTTTTAATCACGCAGAAACGCTACATTGAGTCCGAAGACTATTTTTAGGAGGGTCCTGCATTGAGATGCTTGGCCAACACCAACAGACATGTCTTTAGCTATTAGATCCTGGAGGAAACCCATGCAAAACAAGGAGAGAACTTGCAAACTCCACGCGCAGAAAGGCGGTCGAGTCAGAAATCACACCCAGGGCAATCTTACTGTGCAACACAACTGTTGCCGCCACTGTGCCACCACCTGGTACGTATCAGCGCTGCATTTCAAGAAATACCAACCCGTCTTTTGCGGGCCCAGGATGAGGAATGTGGGAAGCCGATCGCAAGTCTTCTCTCTTGACCAGATATCCCTGTGTCGCTTGTCTTCGCACGGATTCTGCAAGGCATGTTCAGTGACTATGTAAACAAATGACACAAATAATAACAATCGTAGTGCTGTACATTAGAATATGGATTGAAGAACCGAAGGGTTTTATATATATATAACAACTTATATTATTAACGGACTAAAAAACTGTTTAATAATCTCAGATTTGTTGACGACATTTTGAGTATAAAGTACAATGGGAATGCAGGGCAGGAAATGTTTAAAAGTAACCAAAAAAAATCTGCCAAATTGGTCTCAGAATTAAATTACCAAAACAAAGGTCATGTTAAACAAGTTCGCTAAACAATAGCAGATATATTTCAGAGAAAGACAACTCCAAAACACAGGGGAATATCTATACCCAAGGGCAATTAATGAAAGTGGACCAAAATGATGAGATAGAGAGGTGGAGAAGAGCAGGATGGTTTTTTTTTCGTCAAAACAATTGTTCTTCATCATGAGCCCCATCACCCCGTTGTCTGAAAAGGGGAGTTTTCAATCAGTGCACAGTGCCTGCTATGACACGCATCGGAAACACGAACACTGACAAAGAAAAGTTGAAAAGTGTGGAAATAAAGGATGAAGAGATGTACAAAGGCAATTGCATTGAGGGACAAAAAGATGAACGTATGGATCAGGGAACAAATTAAAATTAAGATTCATGACGTGAGCGGCGAGCCCACTCTCTCCCCTGCTCTAAACCCAGATGCACAGTGTTTGAGATTGAAGCCCGCGGACTTTCTGTACCCCCCAACCCCTCGCATCACGGTTTGTGCTCTGTACCGGGCTCCGATTGAAATGCAAAATAAATACAAAATCATCACGTGAACTGTTATGGAAAGCAAGTGGGCTCGAGGGTGAATATTGACATTGGAATCGCAGTTCAAATGAAAGAATTCGCCCGAGAGTACGCCCGTCATGGAGATGGAATGACGAGATGAGAACGTAGAAAGTTAATCGCACAGCAAGGCACATGATATAAGAAATGACAAATGCCCCCCCCCCCCCCCCACCACGAAATGCAAGAGAACATGTGGCACGGTAACAAGTCATGAATTCATTTAATCTACTTTACTAGGTGGATGAGAACCCATTGCGACATCAGATTTCCTTTGCAAAAGGTGGCTCAGGTCAACAAGTGACAACCGAAAAACACACTTCACGCTTCACGGGTGAAGCATGAAGTGTGAGTGGTGCACTCTGCTCGGTGTGTAACGATTCACCCCCCACCGCAATTTGATGATGAATTGTCACAATTCAGGGTCACTCCATTAGCCTTAAATGTAACATTTGCATATCATTTTCATTCAAATTTGCATAGATCGTAATTCAATTCTTACATGCACGATTCGATGGATGTACCGTGAGCATAAGAATCAATTTTAGATGTGGCCGAGTGGCGCAGAGGTCACAGCGCTGAGCTGGTACCACTGCGATGTTGGGTTGTATGTATGCATGTATGTTGAACTTCTTTCACACCGTTTGTAGCCAACCATGCTAATCTGAGCAGCCAGTTGTGATTAAACTGGGCTCGCGAGTGCAACGAGTTGATGATCTTGGGGCGGTCACCAATTGGTTCTGCACTAACTTTCAGATTTGGGAAAATATACAGGGTGGGCCATATGTAACAACCTGATTTGAAATAGCGGTATTTTGTGTTAAATAATTTAGTTAACATTTGTTTGCAAAAATAAAGTTTACGATGAACTGGTATACACCTCAGCAGCCTACAAGAATAGTTGAAATTTAGTTGAAATTTATTTCAACTATTCTTATTTCAATACAGAGATACGATTGCAGATATTTTAAGACCCGAATGGCTCCAACTCGGCACCGTATTAGAGTGTTGATTTCCACATTTCTGGAATCAGGAACAACGGTGGATGAAAAGCGTTTGTTGGCAGACCTCAAACCAGTCAATCTCTGACTACTATTGAGCAAGTAAGTGAGAGTATCAATGAGAACCGCGAAACTTCGACAAGGAGACGCTCCGCTCAATTGGTGATCGCACGACGGTCGCTGCGGCGAATCTTGATACAGGGCTTGCATCTTAACTGAAAGCTTTCGTGACTGTAAGAATTAATATTCTTTGGGTCTTTCGGTAAAGTCACGTAGATAGGTTCAAAGAAAATGACAAAATGACAAAATAACAAAAAACTACGACGTTTCGATCGCAACACAAGCGGTCGTCATCGAAACGTCGTAGTTTTTGTAAATTTTTTGTTCTTTTTTTTTACCTATCTATGTAACTTACCGAAAGACCCCGAAAATATGAATTACTGCAGTCACGAAAGCTTTAAGTCAAGATTTAACAAACAACTCAACACGTTCGTCAATAACACTGTAGCCTTAAAAGGAAATAAATATACAACAGGTGACGTTTCAGGCAATGGCACTTATTCTTCATCGCACATAAACAAAAAGGCCAGATAGATAGCGTGGATAATAACAGTTGATAGATAGCGTGGATAATAACAGTTGCAGATTGCATCGTACACCACTGGTCCAGATGCAAATTAAATGCGAAATAGATATTTTTCGATGACCGGTTTTGAAGTTGGCATGTGAAAAGTTACCTAATAGTAGCTACTGAGAGCCAGATAAACCTTGGAACGAGGTAACCGTGTGACTAAATAAACTCAGTTATTGTAATACCTGCCAGAGGGGCTCGCGGTCCTCGGGGAAGATCTGGAAGTACTTCTCGGCGAGACGCATGGGCGGCAGCGTCTGTAGCCGGAGGTGCGTCCAGCAGCGCACGAAGTTGAGAAGGCTCTCGAAGGTGTAGAGGCCCAGCCGGTCATTACCATAGTTGGACAGGTGCGTCATGAATATGCTCACCTGTAGCCACACGCGCACACACGTGAGCAGCCGGGCGGTAGTGAATCAGCGCTGGCCATTGTGCCGCCAGTGACTCCGAGCGCGGGTCCGGCCCATGAATTGCCGCGTGCAGCCACATTTTGGGAATTTTGATTTGTTCCATTACGGATGGGACCTGTGTCGTTCACCTGCCCACCTCATCACGGAAAAGACTAGTTCTACAGTAGAATACTTAATAATAAATCTGTGCAACAATTGCCAACTAACTCGGTAATGGGCCTATCATTCGTGTGGTGTATTTTAAAGGTTCGGTCATCAGCACAATCGGTATTTATTTCATCTTGATGCATATTGTTCTATCCTTTGCATATGATGGAATATGTTCAGCAGATAAATGCCAAAGGTGAGGCCTGCTAGCCACAGTAAGAGGACTTAAGGAGAGAGTTCGTGTAGTTTTGGTATTCCTCCTCCGCTGAAGGAGCGCAGACTAGAGTGGTTTACTACATGGTCCATATTTGGGTTGCATGGAAACAATCGCACTACTCTGGCTTGTCTTTAATTTCCCATTCATCCAGAAGATGTGTGCATTGACCTGCTGATGTTGTGATGCGGTTGATGGCTTGACCAGCGTCGTCGTCGAAGAGGAATGTCAGAGCCGGGAGGTGCGATGTTTGTGTTTCGAACGAGATGTTTATTCTAGATGCCTGCAGTGTTCCACTCTGTTCCCCAGCATTCTTCCCGATCTGGGTGAGATCTAGGATGGTGACAATGCGATCCCAGTAAGGGGATCGCGACTTGAGTCGGTGGTGAGGTACGTCACTGAGTTCTTGGCTGATGTGTAGATGATTGCCGTTGGCAAAAAAAACCGTGCGAACCCCCTTACTGAATGAAGTGTGCAGACTGAAATATACAAACATTTGTTTAAAAGCCCCCACCCTCTCGGCTCTGTACATATATGGACCTGTTTCAGCAGCCTGTTTCTCTTTCCAACCTGAGGACGACCGCTTGTGTGGCGATCGAAACGTCGTGATCTATTATTATTTTTCTACGTGATTTTACTGAAAGAACCAAAGACTATGGATTCCTGCAGTCACGAAAGCTTAAAATGAAGGCTTGTTCAAAGGGTTGTGAGTCTCTCTTAGCCATCGAAACGTTTTGGGGTGGGGGGTGCGCGAACACCCACGACACGCACAGTGGCTGAACCTCTGCAGATGAATGACCTTCACTGCGTGAACCAATGTGGCATCTTGGTCATCGTCCAATGGTGGAGCTCAAGGGGTGACTGGGAAAATAGTTTCACGCAGATAAATCGGTCCCCATTCACTTGGTGGGGCTCAGACCTTTGACGCGTATGGAGATTATGAAGGCAGTGCATGGAGCAAGGACGTTTATGGGATGCGGGGTGGTGCAGAGGCAACTTCAGTAGCCGTACAAAATGAACATTAGATGAAGGGCATTAGCAATTTCATTTTATAAATTTTCATTTAAAGTTGAAAGCAAAACACAAAAACAACGGACAACAAACATCTTCTTTTGCCATAAGCAAAATTCAATTAAAATATAAATGTCAAAAGGTGGCAGGATAATTATGAAAACAACTTGCAAGCGGAAAGAACAAAAACACGCTCGGTCGCTCGTGCGGCAGAGATTGCATCGACGCCGGTGTAGCTGAGACAAGAGATAAGGGCGGACATTAATACATAAATTAAAGAACAAAGAAACGGCATGACGGAATAAAAATAACAAAGCAGCCTTGCCAGATGAGAGCCCTTGTAATACGAGGGCGACGAGGGGAGGAGGGGGATTGAAAGGAAAACATCACAACCCTCCCCCAATGGAATCGCTGAAGCGGAGGATTTGATTTTGGGAGGACGTGCGGTGGAGAGGGCAGAGAGGGGAGATGGGAGTTGGCCGATGCAATCCGGGGCTCTCATCTCTCACTGAGGATTTTCTTGGTTGCTGGTGAACTGGGCTCAGCACGTGAGTAGGAGTTACAGCCATAACGAAAGGTATACTGGATGTAGTGTGCTGAGTACAGATACAATTGCGGTGCGCAGATACAATTCACACGTCGCTGTTAGACTGGAGTAGGCACGTGACTAGCAGTTGCAGCCATAGCGAGAGGTACACTGGATGTGGTGTGACCAAGGCAGCCGACACAGCTGGAGTGCACAGCCTCTGTGTGCACGTACAGGGTTCAGCAGAAGAGTGAGGAACAGCTCCCCTCCGCGAATGCTGCGGTCGAGCTCGCCCGGCCCGCCCGGGTACTCCTTATAGAAGATGGTGTGCGTGAAGAGACCGCAAGTCTGCCGGGGCAGCACCTGCCGGCGGCGAGGCCAGAGAGTGGACAGGAGGAGGGAGGAACGCGGGGGTGGGGTGGGGGGGATTGGTATTGCAAACATCAAAAACACTTCGCCACTGTGGGCACAGACGCTGCCTTGTAACAAGGTCGAGTGTTTTAGGTAATTTTCCTTCTTTTTTGCTCCGATGAACATAGTACAACCTGGATGTCTGAATACGATGGTGTCTCAAGATGCTGTACAAGGTTAAAAAGGGACTTTGCCAAGAAAGTTAGCCCTCTTGCCTACAATTAGCAGTGTGCATGTGTGATTAAGTCTGTATGTGCATGCAGAGCCATTTCATTCCTAACTGGGACACTGTGCTCACCTGAGAAAGCAGCCCTCCAGACAGAGTCAGACACACAAAGATGAGACATGGATCGATCAACAGAAACAAACATAGGAATGGGGGAGTACCCACACTCCCCCCCACCTTCCAATTACCCTGGATATTTAAGAGTCGACTAATTAATAGCCCTTCGCCACTCGACTGCAGAATGAATGGCTGCCTATGCCGTATCGGTAATGGCTGTTGTTTCACCATATTTCACCACACTGGTCGGTGTGGATTAGTAATCGGGGGTAGCGGGGGGCGACCCAGGACAGGTGCAGATATCACTCAGGACATGGCTGGTAGCCACGATCGGGAGTCTAACTCAGATTGCTAGGTTTAGCACGTGGGGTGTATTTACCACTGTGCAGTTGCTCCACCAAACCCAACTTGTTCGGTTCAAAATGTCCCGATTTTCATCCATGTAAGTTGAGTGACTTCCCATTCCCAAAATGCAATTGTTTAGCCCTCACTGCCCCTTGGCAGCTGGTGTAACGTGATTTATACATCGTTTTGGGGAGCTGCCTCTGGACTCGAGCTATTCTGCCATTGGGTAGAATGCGTCGCGTGCAGGTAATTGCTCCTTTCCCATTTCACTACTACCTACACAAAAATAGAACCATTTAGCTCGAGAACGCATGCAAATTAAAGATGTCATGCAGAGTGCTAAGAAGAGGTGAACCGTTTTGGTAAGCCACATCGCGAGAAGGGATGATGCCCAATAGGGTCGAGGCTGGTGATGAAGTGGCAGCCCAAGAAGGAAAGCATGCCTGAGAGGATGACCGCGGCAGAAATGGAAGGGTACGATCACCTCGTGTGTAGCTGTGACGTGCAAAGTTGCATCTTTGGAACATGAGGGATTGTGAAAATACACCAGGGGAAAGAGCGTGGCTGATGATTACAGTTATATATTTCGTCCTTTATCATGATGAGAATATTTTATGCAATGGTGGCTTTTATTTCATATATTCTATAACGCTTGCAAACAATTGTTCGTTGAATAAGAGGCATTTATTTTTTTGCAAAATAATTAGGATAAGAGCGATAGAAATTGTGACCAAAAAAGAACATAGGACGGGAAGTTAACGAGGTGCATCATCGCTAGAGAAGTGGCCTGTGGGGGGGGGGGGGTGAGCCGCGATGATGGTGATGATGATGGTGATGGTGGTGGTGATGATGGTGGTGGTGATGGTGATGATGATGGTGGTGGTGGTGATGATGGTGGTGGTGGTGGTGATGGTGGTGGTGGTGATGATGGTGGTGGTGGTGGTGGTGATGATAGTGGTGGTGGTGGTGGTGATGATGATGATGGTTCTTGGCTAGACGTGACCTGCCTGCCAGCGCTCTGACTCGCGAGGACCTGCCCCCTTCTGTGGCAGATTTGATCTGCAGTGGCGCTCCCCTCTCCAGCTCCCACGCATTTGCCCTGCGATTAGCGGGTGCCGCGATGTGATTATGCCGCTCGTTACATCTAAAATGTAACCGCAGCGGCTTCGAGAGCCCGTGATTTCGACAGGCAGAGACACTCACGCTCCCAATGGGAGTGGGGAGCTTCCCACACCGGAGTGGCTGGGAGGTAAGTGGTTGGACCTCGCTGGGAGAAAGCAATTATTGGTGGTAAATGGCTGTTGATGGTAGTTAGGTGGTAACCAGTTGCTAGTGGTAGCTAGTAATTAGGAGTAGGTATTTGCTGGTGGAAGGCAGCTGCTAGTGGAAGTCAGCTGTTAGCAGTAACCAGTTGCTGATTGTCTGCAGTTTTTGGTGGTTGCTTGTGAATGGTAAGTGGCTGCTAGTGGTAGATGGCTGCTGGTGGTTGGTGGTTACTGGTGGTAAGTGACAGCGACTGCGAGTGGTGCTCAGCTGTTAGTGTTCAAGAGTCGCCGGCAGCAAGTGGTTGCCAATTATTGTCCAGTAGCCGACGGTTGGTTGGTCTGTTGCTTTGTTGTATGTCGGTTGTGGGCTGTGCGCCTGCGAGGTTACCATGATGTGGTTGTGGATGAATCCACGGCGCTTGCGTGCAGGCTTGAGGTGCGGGTACTCCTCAGTGCTGGTGACGCGCACGGCCCACACGCGGCGCCATGCGGCGTACAGCGGCTCGTGCGCCGGGTAGACCCCCGAGTGGTGCGGCGAGACGGCGTAGCCCATGTCTGTCGGGATGCCGTGCTCCTAGGTTATGGTACGCGCATGCACACATATCCCCCGTATCGTATTTGACAGACCATTGGGGCAAGCACTGCTAAGCGAGCACCTATTAAGGCTGGCAGATTGCACAAGGGAGTGGTGTGGCAAGGACCATGCTTGGCTGAATTTGTCTACCAAGTACTGATGTTGAAAATCAGCACCGGGCATTCATTTGAAGCTGAGTCGATCTCGGGGAGGCCCGGGACTGGTTCTGATTACACTCACCACTGTAAAGTGCTGTTAACGAGTACCTATGAATGCCAGCATGGTACACGAGGGGGTGGGTTACCAACACCAGTTATGAATAGAGCATAAATAATCAACACACACACACTATTACACGCACACACATATAAAACACCACAAGGGCAAGTGGATGTATCAACTCATCACCTTCAATTCGGAGCTGGCACTTTACCCGAGCACCCACTGGAAAGACAGTCAGTTTAAATGTCATTCTAAAACGAAAACCTCTCTAATTCCCACTCCTACGAAACGACTTAGCTGATTCTGATGAACGGCAGTGGATGTGAATGATCTTGGGTTTACCGCGGCTGCACTTTGGTGTATCCTGGCAAATGAGTTGAGATGTCACCTCCCAGCGGATCCATCCACGTAAATAAAGGATTTGATCGGGTGGACTCAGCTGGCTTTCAGTGCAACCCTAACGGGCTATAAAACCCAAGCGAGATTAAATGAAAGTCCAGGTTTAATGATCCCTTTTGGCTGCCGCCGAGTGTAATGTCACTGGCGCACAATGTCGCTGGCACTCGCAATGTCACTGGAACACGATTTCACTGCCACTGTTAACAGGTAAAGGTATGGTCCTGCAACTGCTTGCTCATGTCACTGCTGGCGGAAGGCAGATCTTCCAGCCGGAGCTCTACAGAGACCCGCTGAAGAGTATTTTTGGTCTACTTTCCAGACTGAGCATCCATGTTGAAAGAGGTGGAAGTACCCACACTTCACTCCACCACACGTGATCTGCTGATCGACTATCTTTGGTGTGCAGGTTTTAGCTCGCTTCATGCGGGTTCACTTTGTGAGAATTCACATATATGCGGCTAACCTATTTCTACCCAAAATTCGCTTTGTGCAGTTTGAATTCACTTAGATGCAGCTATACGGTCAGACGTGGGGAAATATTGTCTCCTGAATGGCTAACTCAGTAGGCAGCTGTCTCCTCATGTGGTGCATGGTTGGTTGTGTGACCGTGCAGTCCATGCTACACGGTTTTGCTTTGTGCATTCTTTTTTTGGAAGGCATCTACGTCTGCATCAAGCGAGGGAATCCTGTACCAGCATATACTGCTGGCTGGACAGCTGCGAAGATGATTTAAGAAATTTGACGAATTTTTTTAAAATGCCAAACCGGGAGATCGAATTTACCCGGCAACCTCTGCATTGCAAGTCCAGTGTGCTGCCAATCATCACACCGTAGCAGCTTCCACAAAAAAGTTACTGAGACGTAATTTCACAGGCACACGCATACAAACAGAGTTATCCACGTGTTAAATATAAATAATGATAATTCTGTTATTTATTCTCCAGAAAATTATTTCTCCTTTGCAGGTGAGTCCCTGCATTGCGATGTTGCTTTTTAAGGAGTGTCTTTGCATGTGGAAGGAAACTGGTGTAGTTTCTTTTTTCTTCTCACAAGCTTGGATAATCTAACTACTAATAGTCCACAGTAACTGTATCAAGACATCAATGGGGCTTCATTTAACTGGGCCTGTACAGATCAGCAAACCAGAAAATATTGCCGTAACTGTTGCACCACATCCACCATACCTCTTGGCTGTGTGGCTACGAACAATGCTGCCTACCTACTCCATCTAAACCAGCCACCCGGGACGATTATTTGGTGAGAGATGAAGCCTTGGATGAATTGAACGGCATCGCTGGCCGCTCACTCACGATGGCGAACTGTCGGTTGAGCATCATCTGCTCGGCGAGGGCGCTCTCGTTGTGGAAGAGGTGCGGCTGCATGTGGCTCCACATGTGTGGGAACCACCAGAAGTCATGCCGGTGCTTGAGCAGGAGGTCATCACCGCGGTCCTCCTCCACCGTGCCTGCCCGCACCACACCGCACCACACCGCACCACACCGCACCACACCGCACCACACCGCACCACACCGCACCACACCGCACCACACCGTACCACACCGCACCACACCGCACCACACCGTACCACACCGCACCACACCGTACCACACCGTACCACACCGCACCACACCGCACCGCACCACACCGTACCACACCGCACCACACCGCACCACACCGCACCACACCGTACCACACCGCACCACACCGTACCACACCGTACCACACCGCACCGCACCACACCGTACCACACCGCACCACACCGTACCACACCGTACCACACCGTACCACACCGTACCACACCACATCTATTTCTATCTGACGCCATGACATGATGCAATGTGCTTGTTTGGCACCGTTTTTATCAATCCACTGGTGGATGACGAGCACCCTGTGCCGTGCCGGTTGTGGGGATGCTGTTTGACCGTATATTCAGCTATGCTGGTCAATATCGATTGGTGCAGGCAGGGGGCATAGACGTGGGAGCATAGAAAGTACAGTACAATTGATTTTGCTGCACCGCTCTATGTTGCCCACCACGGTGTATGTGAGGTCACATGAAGTGTGGAAGGCTTACCGACTGGTAGGTCATCGGATAGGCCCAGGTGCTACGGATTAATCGACCGAGATGACTAGCAGATGCTTCTGACTACACACACCCCCCATGCACTGCACACAAGATTCTCACTTTAGCCTTAATATACTTTTGGGGCAAGTGCTGTTTGCGAACACCAATGAAGGCCGGCACGGCACACGAGAGTGGTGGATGGTCAACACCATGCGCGGCCGCCATTATATATATCACACGACGAACTCATTTAAGGCTGAGTCAAGCTAGGGGAGACCTAGAACCGGTACAAATAATCGTCACAGGTTTTGGCTATGAGCGAGAATTGAACTCCAGTCGCCGGCATCATAGCGCAGCGTGCTAACCACCGCACTGCCGCTACGTACAAACACACAGACGAGCACACCCACACAGAGATATACCAGTTCCCAGCAAACACACACGCAGAGTTGCACGTGCAAAAACAGCAGCGCGCTCGAACACACAAATCAAGCGCGTGCATACACTCGCACGAATGGACGCGCTTCAAATGAATCTTGTCCACGGCGTGATGGAAAAACGAGCAGAATTCATGGCCGCGCGTTTTTGGAGGCAAGCGAGCGCTCTTGCCCGGCACAGGGAAAATAAATACCTCGCGGCACGCGCGCAAGGACAAGCACACGTGCGCACACCACAATGCATCGCACGTACGCTCGCACGGGCGTGGAGTTTCACGGACGCCTCTTCTGCGTGACTCCAATGTTCTAACTACGGCAGGTGTGAGCAAGTTATGAACACGCTGGGAGTGAGTTAAATTGTGACGGAGGAAGCCTGCAAACGCGAGGTTCGGTTGGGTACTCATGCAGACTTCATAGTTTTGCACACATACTTACGTGCATGTGGAACCCATTACGTCAATCAACTGCTGGATGAGGGCCTCCCCATGCCGTGCGGGTCGTGGGGGTTGCTTAACCGTACTTGAGCATGCCAGTCAGTGCGCGTCGGCCAAGGTGGGGAGCTAAGACACAGGAGCGTTGAAGTGCAGCGCAACAACGTCTGTTTGCTGCGCCACCCTGTGTCACGCCGACCACGTACCGGTGAAGATCTAAACTCGTTCGAGACAGGCGCTGTGCTGTTTGGTTGTGCTGCACGTTGGTCGCGTGATGTGCAACCTTTTCGCTTCTTTGGAAACTTCAATAACCGACTAAGCTCCCAGCATGTCGAGCAAAACGCCAAAAATGTCACACTGAACTCACGAGTGCATTGGAGGGCTGTACGGCGCAGCCGTGAAATCCTCCGCAGCGAGAGCCGCTTGTATTCACGGTCCGGCTTCTTTTAACGCCGGAGCCGAGCAAAAGAAGTCACGCAGACTTCTGCTGTAGGTAGGTGGAGGGGCTGTTGAATTTCACGAGAGCTCGTGTCCTGCACATTTCCCACGAGGCCCTCGTACCTGTGTGGAAGAACTTTCCCGAGAATCCGAGGTTGAAGGTGAAGTTTGGCACGAGGTCACGAAGCCGACCTTGCATGCCCAGCATCGCCTGGCATAGCGGGGGGAGGGGGTGGGAAATGGAGCAGAGCGTGCCTGGGTTTGTAAATATGTAGCATATATTATGCATACATCACGAGCGGATGATTCATATTTTATCGGAGGGAATAATCATTTTCACTTGTGATGCGCTGCACAGTATTCACTCGTTCTCTAAGACAGAGAAGGACTCAGAGGCGCGAGGAGGAACCACAAATGAGTGGGAAAAACAGCCGAGTGGTGTACAGGCGCCAACAATTGCCCCAAGCTCTATGATCTTCTCTATAGTAAGGTGCTTTTTGGCATGTGAGAGGAAACTGGAACACCGGGGAAAAAACCCGCATGTCAGAACGTCGGCTACAAATTTAAAACAAAGAAAATCTTAATAAAAGTTGTGAAGTGTTCAAAGATGCACACGGAGACGCACGCTTGGAATCATTCCGAGAGACAGAAAGAAGGCGTGAATCAGAGAGCAATACGCAAGTTAGAGAGGATAGGAAAGGATAATGTCAGATGGTGGAGTGCAATGATCAAGTGCCAACCGAAGGAGAGGACACCCGAGAGGACGTCAAAGCAAAGAGCAATGGAATCAGTGTTGTGCAGTGCGAAAGAAGTTCCACATACATACAGACATACATAAATGGTTCATTGTATCAAGGGACCGTGAGGAATGGTGAATGCTTGTGGAGGCCTTCAGCAGTGGACAGCTCACAGCTGATGATAATGTTTAAAACGAGTGCTCCTTCCCGTTAAATGTTTTCAGCTGGGATACTGCCCCCCAAACCTGAAAAAGCTGCCCCCCCCCACCCCCTCCATCACCTCCCCCCTTGAAACGGGTTCCTGGAGAATGCGTTGCCCGGTCACCCGTCACAGACCGCCCCAACACTACGTATCCACGACACGTGTGTTTATCCCTCTGGAATGCACAGCCAATGATTAATAAGCAGCAGTTAGCAGCAGCCAGCGTGTAGACTACAGCGCCATGCGCGACGCAGGGCGATAATAGGAAGCCACTGTTCCCCTCGCCTCACGCCAACGCGAGGCAGTCTCAAGTCAAGCACAGCAGACTAAAGCGGGCAATGTCTCGATATTTATCCTCCTGTCACTGCTGCATATTATGACTTGGTCGTCTAATATTCTCTGTAATTTGTGCATTCGTTCACTTGTTCATTAATCGCTGCACTTGGAAACAGACGGGAGAGACGAAGTGATGTAGTTTAATCTAACGACATTAAACGCACCGGCAATAGCCAACAATACCCGCGACCCGCACGGCGTGGGGAGGCTTCTATCTCACAGTGGATTGAAAAAAGGGCTGTGTATATATAATTTCAAGATACTCGTATAATTATATATATAAAACAAATACGTAGCATTGCGTTTAATAGTAATTTAGAGCTCTACTGCTGGATGAATACCTCCCCATGCTGAGACGAATGTAGGGAACTGTTTGACCAAACTTTACCACAATTACCAGGGCTGGTAGAATGGGAGTGGGGGGGGGCAGGAATAATCAGCTCTTGCTCGCCACTCTGAGCCATGGCCGTGAATTGAACTCGGGTCAAGCGTGCTAACCAACGCCCCGCCGGTTAATTTCATAATGTGCAGACATAATATACACGCGACTAACCACACGTGTCAAAACGGCAAGATTAAAACAATATCTTACACTACGCTGTGAGATAAGAACGAGACATAGTGAAATGTCATTCTAGGGAAAAAAAGTTTTAATTTCCATATACATTATTATTTAACTTATAAATGTGACACATGACAGACTGCTTATGTAGGCTCTAATACAAACGAAAGTGCAAACACGGAGTTGACTCTGTAGATTGTTTTTCTTTCCTTATTTAACAGGGTTACGAGATCGATGGAGCGCTGACACCCTGAGACACGTACACAGGCAGAACCACGTGTACACGCATACACGCGTGCATAGAGACACACGGAAACATGCTTACAGGTACGCACACTTAAGCATGCATAAACACATGCTTAGATATACATGCATGCACACACAAAGACAAAGATCCCCCGTATAGCCTTAATGGTCTGTTGAGGCAAGGGCTGTTAGCAAAGACCTATGAAGGCCAGCACGACACACCAGGGAGTGGGTGGTTAATGAAATATTCGGCCGCCTTTGTCTCCCCAGTGTTATTATGTACAGACCACATGAGGTACTCGTTTAAGGCTAAGTCGACCTAGGGGAAGCTCAGAACCGGTTCAGATATTCGCCACTGTTATTGGTCGTGAGCGGGAATGGGACTCGGGTCGCCAGGGTTAACAGCACAGTGCGGTAACCACTTTACTACCGCTCCCCACGCGCATACACACGCGCACACACACACGCACACGCACGCACACACACACGCGCACACACACACGCGCACACACACGCACGCACACACACACACGCACGCACACACACACGCGCACGCACACACACACACGCACGCACACACACACGCGCACACGCACGCACGCACACACACACACGAAGACAACAAGGGCCACCATTGTTGCTGTCACACACACTGACACTCATGCACTGCTGATGTGGACCACTCGGAACATTCAGACTGACAGACACTGATGAACAGCTCTTATACAATCATTTCGCGGCCACTTTAAAAATGACACCCTTGTGTATATCACGCATGCCTTGCCATACCGACATGCGCACACACAAAGACAAAGATCCCCCATATAGATGTTACAGTCTGTCGAAGCAAGTGCTGTTAGCGAGTACCTTTGAAGGCTGGCACGGCACACAACAAACAGCCGCTATTCTCCACTAAAGGGATGATGATGCCATCTTCACAGCGCTTGTGCCAGGGTAGGTGCACCGTAAGGCTACGCGAATTGTCGAATGCTCACTGACAGGAGGTCACGGGACAAACCCAGGTGCCATAGATTAGGGCGACTGGCAGATGCACACCGCCTGTGCCCCCTACTGTGCCAACTCGCTGCGTTTTAGCTTCCCGGCGCTCCGCTCGTTGTTGTGAGCGTCCCTCCTCTGCCCTCCGCTGTTGTTGGAGGACGACTGCTTCCAACTCCCTCCTCCACCCACACACGCACACCTGCAATGTCTCTCTCTGAGAGATGAGCAGCAGCACAGCCCCACCTGCTCGCGTGTGAACAAGGGAGCGCCTCTCCCCAGGCCCCCCCCCCGCTCCCGGCTCGTGTTGTATGCACAGCGAGGGCACCCGCGCGCATCCAAACAGGCCGCCGCTGCCCGCCCCTCCGTCACCCACGCACGCCGCATCATTAATCAAACGCCACGGCTGACAGCTCAGCCTATGGATTCCATTCATCAACATCAGCCCGTCTCCTGACATCCGAGCCAGGAAGCCGGCTCTCAACGCTTTCAAATGTAACAATACATTTGAAACCCCGAAGAAATTCTCCACCCTCTGACCCACCCGTGTGCCACCGTCCAGCTTGTTTTTTTCCGCCACACAAAAACATTTTTTAAAAATATTCTTTTCAATCCGATGATTTACGGTTGCGGTTGTAACGAGAGGAGGTTGGTCTTTTTAGTATTTCTCGAAGACGAGTTGGAGGAGGAGGGGGAGCAATCTCTTGGCTGGGTCTCTCGCACGCGAAGGTGAATCTTCGCGCTAAATCAGGCAATAACCTCCCACCAGTGAAATTGCTTCCTAATGATTTCCGACGGCCAACAGAGAATGAACTGTGAGCAGCTTCTCGCAAACCTCCCATGCTCCAGCCTGAAAACACCCACCCCCCCCCCACACACAAATATAAATACGATAAAAAGCATTAACTGTTCTAACAAGAGGTGCCAACTCTTCTCAGCGCGACGCGGCAATCCAATTTGCACGTGTGAGTCCCCCCCCCTCCACGCACACAGCCCCCGAACGCCAGCTCCACTCTCCGTGATCATCGGCTTGGTCGAGACACGTTCAACCCTTTGTCAATCCACTGCTGGATGAGAGCCTCCCCATCCTTTTGTTGGCAATGATGGTTGTTTCACCATATTTTACCACACTGAACAGCTCAGGTTGGTCAAGATACGGGGCGTGGGTGGTGGGGGGGGCGTCGAGCAATGACACCGATTCTATGAACTATAAACGACATCAACTTGTCACTAAATTGGTGGCGGCTGCTGTTGTCTAGCGGGCTCAAGGCGTCGCACACGAGCGTCGATCTCTCCGCTTCGCCACGAAGTGAGGTCACGCGGGTGACCCCGACACCGCGAGTCCGCCGCGTCCGCGCGTGGTGCGCGGGACCCGTGTGTGTCCGTGTGTGTTGTGGTGTTCGTGTTGAGTTGAATCTCCCGTTTTACGACCAACAGAGAGAGCGCCAAACCGGCTGCGTGGTGTGGCAGTCGCTGCCCGGACGAGGCAGCGACTGCCACTGAAACGAGGTTTGTAAATTATTTGGAAGTTTCTGGGTGCCCGGCACATGGATGCAGTTCAATTGCTACACGGGCCGAAGCATATCGGTGACCACCAAATGAACAACAAGGCAGCTATTACGACTAAACCAGGCGGGAACTACCGTTATGGCAATGATTGCCAATATCAACGGAGACAATTATTTTGCGTGCACGAGTCAGTGTGCACTGGGGATGCACAATATATGGGAGCACATGCACACGAATGACATTTTAAAACAGACAAAAGCGCACTTCATGAACAGCAGTCTATACAACCTTCCTTGCTGCAGATCCTAGCTGAAGCATAGGTAAAGGCACAGCCCTGCGATTGCTTCCTCGCATCACTGCTTAGCAGAAGAGCATCCGCTAGAGAGCTCTGGAGACCCCTGCTCGAGATATATACTGTACTGTATCGATCACAGAATACGATACGTCACATATCCGACCGTCACATATCCACCTCGACCAATGTGCATTTCTAACTATTTTCAATAGATGTTCATTTAAGCGACCTTTTCACATATCCAGATTTATCATAATCCTTCGAATATGCAACATTGTACTGTATATAAATAAATAAAACAATCTTCTCACACCTCTTGCAAAATATAGGTGTTAATGATGTTTCTCTCTTGCCTCATCGCACTCACCTCCATGCAACCTAGACATGTGAGAGAGAAGCTTCGTGGTGGCAGGGTTAGTGGGTGGGGAGGGTGCTAAAGTTAGCACCCCTGATCCTGTAGGTAAGGTTACAAGCGGATCCTGATGGCTTTCTCTCCCAAATGTGAAATCGCATGCAAATGTCTCACGGCCTCATTTATCAAACTCACCTACGCGAATTGCACTTTACTGTCCGCAATAACCGAGGAGACATATCCAGTCTCCCTCGGTGAATTCTGCTGCAGCCCTGCAGCAGAGAGGCTCCTGCGCGCAGTGAGGCTGACGCCAATCTCTGGTTTTATTGCTGGGTGCGTGGAGTTTCGTATTTCACGGCATCGGACCCGGCACTACAGGGCTCACATCAGCAGTTTCACTGCCGGCCATGATGAGCCTGGGGTCAAGCAAAGCCCCAAGTGAACCTCATCTGTTAGGGCCCCAATTGCCAGAGCAGAACAATGCATGTGGGGTCTGAGCCGGTCCCTGATGTGAGGTGAGTGATGCCGAGAACGGTGCTGTTATTGAGTCGAGCGAATCGAAATCCCTCGGAACACTGCAACTAATTTAAAAAAAATTCCAGAAACTGGGGATTTAAATTTAATAAGCAATCACAATAATGACTTCGTCTTGTTCTCCCGCTGATAAAATATTTAATTCCCTTTGTGAAAAAAGTTTCGTTGATAGAAGTTAAGAATTCCAAATTCACAGGTTTTAAATGGCCCCCAGTTGGAGCTCAGCGGGAATTTGAGGATAAAATAAAACCCAAAGAAAATCTCAACGGACTCTTTCAGAAATTATCAGCACTGTATTATCGATGTCTTTAATCATCAGTACTGTATTCTTGATATCTTGCGTGGGAAAAAATGTAATTTTGTTTTTTTAAAAGACCGTAAACTAAATGAAAGGGCTTCGACTGCAGGCCTTGTCAATTTTGCAAAAACAGCCTTAAATATGCAAAGATGTCCATCATCAGAACCCCTGCTCTTCGGAAGGTAAATAGCTCTCAGTTGGAAAGAATTGACTCTCAATGCTATGCGGCCCACACGTCCCACCCCAATGCTCGGTTCACGACGAGAATTATCCCAGAGAAGTAAAAGACAACGCACAGTACTGCTGCTGCTCAGTTGGGCCTCTGCCGCCAGTCAGCCTCCTACTGCTGCCACTGCTGCTGCCACTGCTGCTGCCACTGCTGCTGCCACTGCTGCTGCCACTGCTGCTGCCACTGCTGCTGCCACTGCTGCTGCCACTGCTGCTGCCACTGCTACTGCCGGATGTGCCAACTCAAGCGCCAAGCACGGGGCATTCATTTATTTAGCAAATTAATTTACAAATTTGCGAGCTTGTTTCTATCGTTGCCGCGGTTGAATCAAATGTCACTGAGATTGTAGACACGCGTGAAACAATGCACGTATAGGTGTATGACACGTGTAATTGATCACGTTTCTTTTAAGTGAATCTGTATGTAAAATGACATATTTATAAAAAAAAATAACAAGTATTTTAAAATATATTGTCACAGCAGTGCGTCCATCATCTGATATTACCGTCCACAAAACATCACCCACAAAGACGATGTAAGTATTTCTCTCTGTAAACTTCTAAGAGTATTTTCAGAAAAGGCCAGTCGCCCGAAAGGTAAAAAAATTCCTTACATCTCAGTCGCAGTACAAAAAAAACGGTTATTATTTTGTCATTAACCTGTTATGTTTTAGTGTGCATAAAATGTGTAATATTATGAAATTAAAGAGTATATATATGAACCTTATAGCGGGACCCCGGGGTCCCATTAGCCCCGGCTCTCGCATAAACATGATATTTTAATGTAAACAAAAACTTTGCTCTTTTTCACCAATGGGTTTGAAGGATGGTGGCAAGTGTTGTCTTGTTAAACTATGCCTTTAAAACTGAAAATTACTTACCTGCAGTACCTCTATTTAAATACACTTTCAAAAAAATAATTTACACCCCTCTGTCAATCATCGTGTTTCTCATTGTGGATTTGTGAGCACACTTTGTAAACAGTACATAAAATAGTACGCGTTTTCAATACGCTGTTCATATTGTAACAAGTGTTTATACCAATGTTACTCTATAGAGAAGTGGGTAGCCGCTCCTGTTATCCGCATTGATATGAGTGGTATGTGGGGGACTGGCTTAACCGCAAAAAACCTATCTGCACAGATGCATACGGGCAAGAAAAGTTTAATCAAACAGGAATAATTAACGGTGCAACCCATCTCATCTGTTAAATATCTGCAGGTAATATTATTATCATCGATTGATCCTGGCTGCGGACATTGGTAGGTCACAAATAATAATGAAGATAAGAGAGCAATTTCACTGTATTATACAAACCGTTATGACAAATAAAGGACTTAAGTCGTGTAGGCAGTTTGATCAGCTTTGGATAAGACATATGATCCTGCCCATACCGAGCATGGAGTGTGTTCGCTTGTTCAGCTCTTCTGCGCATTCGTCCTCGCCGCTGCGCTTGGACACGACAACGAAATGATCTGCGCCAGGTGGGTCGCGGCGTTTATGTGCGCGGTGGGACGGAGTCGCCAAAAATAAATAAATTAATTACGATTTTGACTTCCGTTTATTCGGGACCCCGTGGTTCCGCCATAAGGTTCATATGACGCGTAAATAAATCTTGAAATGTTGCAATCACATGTCCTGAATTTGTGTTGAGATGCATATAAACTAAACCATTTATTTTTATTTTACCAGGTAAGACCCACTGAGCTATATAGCTCTTCTTCAGAAGCGATCTGGCCACAAATGATAGCTCAACGAAGTTGCTTATCATGTGAAAATGTGTAGCTGCCAAATTATCTAAACGCATGTTGATTCTAAGTGTGGAGGGGAAAACCGGAGGATCCAGAGAAAAATGCACGCAATCACGGAGAGAACATGACAACTCGAATATACAGCAGGCGTCAGGGTCGGGATCGAACCCATGTGCTCCTGTATGTCAGGCGAGGTAGTTAACATCTCGCCACCGCCGCGTGAAATTCGGGTGCTTTATAAAGCCGAATTGTACGTAATTGGAACGTGTAAAATGCACGTATGCAGACGAAACGATCTCCTTCCATTCGCTGACTACACAGAGAGGAGTTAGACAACTATTACAAATACACTATTTGTCTCTCCTCCAATAATGAAAGGCATGGCGAGCGAGGGAGAGATAAAAAAAAATCCAACATTTTTGGAAGACGTCCCTCTCACGGGAATATGAATCAACATGCGCAATATTCTTTTACTTACGCATTAGCAGGCACTAGTCTGTTAGGAACGGATATGAAAGCGTCTGAAAATACATCACGCACTAAAACGCAAATGCAGCAGGCGAAGAGAGCAGCGAGCGAGCAGCGAGTCGCTCGCCACGACAGCAACAGACGGTCAGATCTGCTTGCACCACCCCCTGCGTCCCGTCACAAAGACAAAGGTCCCAACCGTATAGCCTTAACAGACTGTTGGGGTAAGTGCTGTTAGTAAATAGCACATATGAAGGCCGGCACGGCGCGTGAGGGGGTAGGTGGCCAGTACCGCGCCCGGCCTTCCCAGTGCTGACTTTCACACACACAGTACCTCGAGGCATCCCAGAACCGATTTAGAAATTCGCCACTGCTATTGGTCGTGAGCGGGAGTCAATTTGGAGTCACCGGGTTAATAGCACACACCCAAACACCGCCCAGAACCACGTCCGGCCGGCTTTGTCTCCCTAGTGACGATTTTTAGACACCGCACCAAGTACTTATTTGAGGTTGAGTCGACCTAGGGGAACTCCCAGGCACACGCCAACGCCCACGCGCAGAGAAACACACGAACGTACATACACCTCAGTTCAAAAATAAACATCCTCCATATAGCCTTCAACAGACTGTGAGGGTAGGTGCTGTTAGCCAGCACCTGTTAAGAATAGCTCGGCACGCGAGGAGGTAATTTGGCCAGAACCAAGCACGTCCGCCTTTGTCTCCCCAGCGGTGATGTTTACGCACCTTACCAGGTACTTATTTAAGGCTGAGTCAACCTAGGAGAAGCCCAGGATCAATGATGTTTGCCATGGCGAGGAACAGAGCTCGCTTCGCCCGGTTCAAAGCGTCGTGCGCTAATCGTCACGCCGCCGCTCCACACACGGACCAGCACGAGAAGGACGCTCACACCTGGGGGTGGATGAGGCGCGGCGTGTGGCGAGTGGACGGATGGCCAATGGCGATCCGTCCAAGTTGTTTTTCTTCCTCAATTGGGGCAAAGCAGGTGAACTATGGACTAAAGCGATGGGGCGGAGAGGGAGTTGGTGGTGGGGGCCAAGGGGGACTTGGCATCGCTTGCGTTTAAATCGACTGGGGCGGCCGATCGACTGTCAGCGATTTCGAAAACGTTTCGGTGTCGCCATGTTTGTTTGTTGTAGTATAGAGTTAGCCTGATAACTTTAATCTAAATTGTCTTATGGTTGTTATTGTTTGACTTGCATCCCACTGGGATTTTTGCACACAGCGTTGATATACGGTGCTTTTTCTGGAAGACTTTGCTGTTTTTCCCCTGGATTTTTATGTTGCGCGTAGCCACTTTAAGATGTTTCTTGTTCATGTTTTTGTTTGTTGCGGTTGCACCCGATTCAAGAGCCGCATGGCTCACAGGGCTCTACCTAAGAAATTAACTGAATAAAAAAAAGACCCAGAAGGGACTCCGCAATTAAGCGCCGCTTCAGAGAATCTCACACAGATCGCTGCAGCAGCAGCAGCCCCACGTCCCCACCGTTAATGTGCTTCAATGTATACGCTGCGTGGAGGCTGTTATCGTCATTAATAAGTGCTAACATATTCTTTTTCCAATGTCAGTGTCCCTGATTTAAACGAGTGAGATGTAACATTTGCGTTCGTTATCCTCATTTTCGGACGACCTTAATTGCGCACAATTCGTGAATGACGATCTCGTTTTAGGTAATGTTTAAAATGCGGTAACATTGACGTCACCTTTAAGCAAACGAGTGCGTCACGGGCTCTTTAACGTCCACCTCGCCACCACGCGGTCAACTTCTATTCCAACCCCCGCCCCCCAGAGAAAGACGGCACAGTGGAGGAGTGCCAACCGCTGAGCTGCCCGGCCACTCATTAATAATGAAACCAGCTGGTGTAATTACACGGGGCTGCAATGCCATTGCCAGAATCTAATAGCTACTAGACCACACACATGCAGCTATGTTCATGTCAACCTCATTATAGTACATACGGTATGTAAACTAAAATATGTCCCCGTTAATTACATAGCTATGTACAAAACTAATGCCATCTGTACACACGTATGCTCGTACACGTCTTCTCACTCATGTGGATACACTCCATGTAAATTTACACTGTTAAAATAATAAAAATGCATTGCATCAAAGTAACATTCTGCTCAAATGCACATGGGTAGTACTCTTTCAATTAGTGGTGTTACTCCAGTGGGTGGAAATTACACATTCCTATGGTGGGGGCATCAACTTACCATAGGACAAGGACTCGACTTCGCGCATGCGGTAGTGATTTATGAACCCCGTAGGGATTATGAGCTATGCCCGCCCACTTTATATACTGGAAAGGTGGCGAAGTGGTTAGCGCACGCTGCCATGAGCCCAGCTATCTGCGTTTGAATCAGAGACGACGGCTAACATCAGTGGTGAGTGAAATCAAAACCAGAACTGGGCTCCCCGCCTTCACCCAAGCCTCACTGAAATCCACAGTGAAGTATGGTCAAACAACGCCCAACATGGTGTGGTGAGGCCATCATCCAGCAGTGGACTGTCAATTATTATGATTAAAATGACTGTACATCATTATTGTTATGTACACACACAAACAAAAAAACTTTAATATTTTCTTTAAAATCTCACACCAAGCAGTGCATAAAGTACACACGCGGAGAGCTAATCCATTATATAAATAAGCAGAAAAAAATCAATAAATGAATAAACTAACAGTCTAACACCCTTACCCCCACCGCTGCAGAGGGTCAGGGACTTAATTAAATGGTCCTGAGAAGGAAGGCACTTTATCACCCGCTGGCAGGCGACTTGGCCGGAGATTTTAATCACGACAACTACAGCAGCCTTTTACTGCGCTGCGCTATCGACCGCGAGCAGTGGCCCTATTACATTGCGGGGGTCCCGCGCCCCCACCCCCCGTCGCTCCTTCCATTCATTACCCGCCGTGACAGTTCGCCTCTGCCGCTTCCGCTGACCCCTTCCCGGTATCTTCCGCGAGTTCGGCACCCGATGGCGGCCTCCCCCCTCCCCGGCGACCGTGGACGATTCCGTCTTCTCCTACGGCGGCGCCTCCAGAGGTTCCCCTCGAGACTCTCCGGGTCCTCCTCGCGGAGCTGACGCGGGTCGGTGCGGCTCTCCCGTGTTGAGCAACGCCTTTGGTCGCGTGCAGCGTGTACACACGCTTGAATTGTATTTGCGATCTTGATGACGATGATAATAATTATAGTGCTGGCCGTATGTGCGTGCGTGTTCAGTGTGCGGGTGAGCTCCCAGTGAGCAAAGCATTGAATGGCAGTGGTCGTGGTCGCGCGTGTGCTTGGACAACGTGATACGCAAGGCCGCGCGTGTGTGTGATATGTCATTGATACGTATCAGCCCATGCATACAACTACGTAATAATAACCGCCAGAACCCTTGTCGATCCCCTGCTGAATGAAGGTCTCCCCCCACGCCGTCATTGTTGACGCATTCCCCCCGCCGGTGAAGGACACCCAGTTCAGATGTCACCACGCAATTTGAACCGTGACCAGGAATCAAACTTAGGTCGCTGGATTTGCAGTGCAGTTTTGCGAATGACTTCGTCACCACCGCTCCATCCCGTTGATAATAATGGTACCATAAGTATCATTTGTTCATCCAGAAATGCTTCGCCGAGTCTCAGCAAGACATCGTTTTAAATGAGAGACGTTCAGCCACTTCCATAAATGAGTCTGTGGCGTGTGAGAAGAAACTGCAATGTCTGAAGAAAATAAAGACGTGACAGGATAATACTAAAGAGCTTTGCACGAATAGATCCAATCCACTTCCGCAGTAACAAATCAGCAATAGAATTATAATTTTAACCCTTCGCACTCAAATTAATCGCCCGGGTTCCTAAGAGCAAAACGATGGACAAACTCTGCAGCGTTCAGCAGTAAGGGGCATTGAGCAGCGCCGCACCACCGTCCACTTCGTCAGTTGGTCCACACCGCGTCTTTAATTCCAAGTTGCGTTGAGCCAGAGCTGAGAGCGAGGAGGCATTGTAGTCACTCACGAGCCTCATTTGCATGCAACTCTTAACGAGCGCAAAACGGCTCTTCCGAGCGCCGCGCACAGACCCAGAACGAGTCGATATGTCACAGCCCGAAAACAATGGGAACAGCGAAAAACTTTTAATGGCTTATTTACGATCTAGAAATTTAAAACAAACCCCGTGGCGAAGGGGCCCTCTGAGTTGTATCCGAAACGACCCGGGCTCCGTGCCGCTCGAGGTTTGAAGTTATTTTTTCGTTTCTTATTTTGTGTGCACGGCCACGAGGGAGCGAGCGAGCGAGCGAGAGGCCTTTGATAGAGAGTGGGAGGGGGGCTCGCCCACACCTGCGGGATTAAGTCCTACCCCCCACCACCACCGCTACAATCCACAGCCCGTGAAGGCCGAGATTCAACGGCATCGCCCTCCACCTGCTGTCGCTGTGCGAGACGTGTGTGTGTGGGGATGTGTTGTGGTGGCGTGTGTCGTGCCGCCCCTCATAGGCGCGCGTCTCACTAGCAGCACTTGGCCCAAAGGTCTGTCAAGGTTAGAGGGGAAATCTCACGGTGCGAAAGAAGTTCAGCATACAAAATCGCCACTTGGGAGACAAAGGCGTGGCGCTGGCCACTCACCCCCTCGCATGCTGTGCCGACCTTCATAGGTGCTACGAGCTAACAGCAGTTGCCTCAACAGTTTGTTCAAATCTATACGGGTGAGGTTTGTCTTCCTCAATGTCTGGGTGTGTGGATAGCGGATGGTGGAGTGTGTGGGCGTGTGGATGTATCGTGGGCAGCGGTAGAGTAGCGGTTAGCGCGCTGCGCTATGAACCTGGCGACCCGGGCTCGATTCCCGCTCACGGCCAACACCAGTAACGATTATCTGATCCAGTCCTGGGCATCCCCTAGGTCGACTCAGCCTGAAATGAGTACCTGGTGTGGTGTGTAAACATCGCCACTGGGGAGACAAAGGCGGTCGGGCGTGATGCTGGCCACCCACCCCCTTGTGTACCGTTCCAGCCTTCACAGGTGCTCGCTAACAGCACTTGCCCCCACAGTCTGTTAAGGCTATACGGGGGATCTTTGTCTTTTTGTATCGTGGATCTCCGGGTGGGTACATGAGGGGGTGTGTGGGGTGATTCAGCAAGTGAATGTAGTGGGGGAAGGTGTCCTCTCTGTGTGGGTAGGTGTGGATGTGTTGGGCATGCTGGATGAGTGGGTTACAGGGTGTTTGTGCATGAGCGTAACTTTGTATGTGTCTACGTGGGGAGCGGTTGTGCAGTAGTTACATTCTAGTCAATACCTAACATCAGCGGCAAGTGATATCCGAACCAGCCTTGAGCCTCGCCTAGGTCAACTCATCCTTAATAATCGTTCCAGCTTCGATGTGTAGACATCAGCGCGGGAGAGACAAAGGCGGACAGGCGTGGTACTACCCGCACGTCCCCGACCTTAATAGGTGGTCGATGACAGCACTTTCCCTCACAGTGTAAAAGGTTATACGAGGAGTCCTTGCCTATTTGTCCACTTGTATGTGTGCATCTACCGCCTGCAGTGTGTAGAAGTTATTAATTGTCTGCCTGCAAGTGGATGTGTGAGCGTGTATGTGTGTGCGTACGTGTGTCAACAAGAATATATGAAAATATTAATCCTGCAATCGCAGCCATCCTTCTCCATCTTCCAATTCCTGCAGGTGGTGGTGGCTGTGCGGCCTGCAGTGCTCCCTGTAATGACTATTGATTGAGGCATTAATTGAGCCATAAACACAGCAGACACTGGGCAGAAATTACACCAACCTGGGCCTGGCTGAAGAAGTAAGTTTAATTAATTTAAATGTGAATTAATGAACGAGAGAGGGGAAAAAACACATGCATTAATCACGCAATGTGGCACATCGCTTGGCAAAATAAAACCCGCTCTTGTGGGTGAAGAAGGCACCTCCAGGTGCACGAGGCAACGCCAAGATTCCCCAACAGCCGAATCACCGCGACAGATCTGTTCCGTGCGCTTGGCTGTGCACGGCGGTTGAGGTGCGAGCACCACTGACTGCGGTTGCCACATGTCCTGGTCTTTTTCCGAGGACCGTGTTCTATTTTTGCAGCAGCAGTTGTCCTGGGACGTCTGTAAGTCTTCCCAGGACATTACATAAATACACACACTCTCAAATGCTCGCACACACTCAAACATACATCTATGCTTCCACTCATTCACACTCACTCTCACGCACACCCTCACACAAGCTCACTCTCATTAGGGTTGCCACCTGTCCAGGCTTTCCCATAATTTTCGTTATTTAATTTATTCAGCAGCAGCTGTCCTGGGAAATTTGTAAGTATTCTGGAGACAATACATTGTCTAACTATAGCTGTTGTATAATAATAACAACACAGTCAAGACGATGCATTGACAATGTAGTTCTCCACTTTTCCGGTTTTGTGAAATATTCGTCTGGCCGTGATGCGTTCTGGTATGTTTGAAATGCCAGCGAGGTGGCAACCAGTCTCAGTATACAAACGTTTGGGTGATGCTGTTGCTGCATTGGCAGTGGCGTACAAGCACAGTTAACAAACAAAAACAAAGCTCAACACACTCGTCAACAACACTTCCTGAAAAGAAAAAAATCTAATCGATGACGTTTCGTGCAATGTCCCTTCTGCATGAGTCATTTCTGTTCCACTCGGGACACATTGCGCAGGGGCGATGCGCTGCCTCCACTCGATTTGGGACGCACGACCAGCACGGCGCACAGCAGGCCAGCGGAATGGAGCACAGACACGCCAGCTCCCCCACACGCCCCCTCCTGCACCTGCGGTGTTATAACGCCCTCCTGCGGTGTTATAACGCCCTCCTGTGGTGTTATAACTCCCTCCTGTGGTGTTATAACTCCCTCCTGTGGTGTTATAACGCCCTCCTGTGGTGTTATAACGCCCTCCTGCGGTGTTATAACTCCCTCCTGTGGTGTTATAACTCCCTCCTGTGGTGTTATAACGCCCTCCTGTGGTGTTATAACGCCCTCCTGCGGTGTTATAACGCCCTCCTGTGGTGTTATAACTCCCTCCTGTGGTGTTATAACTCCCTCCTGTGGTGTTATAACTCCCTCCTGTGGTGTTATAACTCCCTCCTGTGGTGTTATAACGCCCTCCTGTGGTGTTATAACGCCCTCCTGTGGTGTTATAACTCCCTCCTGTGGTGTTATAACTCCCTCCTGTGGTGTTATAACGCCCTCCTGTGGTGTTATAACGCCCTCCTGTGGTGTTATAACTCCCTCCTGTGGTGTTATAACGCCCTCCTGTGGTGTTATAACTCCCTCCTGTGGTGTTATAACGCCCTCCTGTGGTGTTATAACGCCCTCCTGTGGTGTTATAACTCCCTCCTGCACCTGTGGTGTTATAACTCCCTCCTGTGGTGTTATAACTCCCTCCTGCACCTGCGGTGTTATAACTCCCTCCTGTGGTGCTATAACTCCCTCCTGTGGTGTTATAACTCCCTCCTGTGGTGTTATAACTCCCTCCTGTGGGGTAATAACTCCCTCCTGTGGTGTTATAACCTCCCTCCTGTGGTGTTATAACTCCCTCCTGCACCTGCGGTGTTATAACTCCCTCCTGTGGTGCTATAACTCCCTCCTGTGGTGTTATAACTCCCTCCTGCACCTGCGGTGTTATAACTCCCTCCTGTGGTGTTATAACTCCCTCCTGTGGTGTTATAACTCCCTCCTGTGGTGTTATAACTCCCTCCTGCACCTGCGGTGTTATAACTCCCTCCTGTGGTGTTATAACTCCCTCCTGTGGTGTTATAACCTCCCTCCTGCACCTGCGGGGTTATATTCCTGCGAGGCTCACCAATGAATATAGCACCCGACTCTCCAGGTATGCACCCATACCAAGCCCTCTCACTGTTCAAATAAACCTACCATTAAAATTATAGATTGATAATTTCTTTGTCAGTGGGCAAACGTACAAAATCAGCAGGGGATCAAATACTGTTTTTCCCTCACTGTATGTGTATAGCCTTTATACAAATGACACCACTATAGACTATAGAGCTTCGTCCTTATATAAATTGTACATGCACTACAAAGGAAAATTGAAAATGTATTCGGGAATCAAATCACAATCCTGAATTCTGAAAATTCTTTAAATGGTGGAAGGGGTCAACCGTTAAATCCCGAATTCCCACTCCGAGGGTCCTTTCCTTCCTTACATAAAGGGCAATATGCTTCGCCACACCTAGCATACGTCTCCCTATGGCTGTGGTCACAGGCCACCCTACACCAGTTTACCAGCAACCCAGAAAACAATACACATTGAGAAAAAAAGCCCTGCTCATGTCCGCACAAAACCCTGCCTCCTCCTCCCAACAGTGGCACCGCACGCACCTGAGAACGAATGACTCGCGGCGACTGGGCAGCTCGCAACACGAAATAACTTTTACAACAGCCGCCGCCGCACTACAAGGAGCGTCGTCGTCACGGAAGCGCAGTGGGAGAAGTGGCGAGGAGACAAAGCTCTGCCCTTATTATACCGCCAATGTGGGAACCATAATGGGGTCCACAAGGTCACTGATATTTCTTTTTTATAGACGGGGAGAGGTTGAAGGTCATGCATCTGGTAAATAAAATCTGATACAAATTAGACAGCGAAGGGCGACGCACATTTCCATTTTCATTACCTCGGCATGAGAATGAAAAATGAGCCGTCGAATGAGATGTGCGTGTGTTTATGTGTACGTTTGCGCGTGTGATTGCGTGGTCGTGTAGCGGTTAGCGCAGTGCACTTTTGGACCTGGCGACCTCCGTTCTACTCCCACTCGCTGCTAGCTAACATCAGTGGCGAGAAACTTAGCCGGTTCTAGACCTCGCCTAGGCCGACTCAGCCTCAAATGGTGTGCAAGCACCGGCACTGGAGAAACGGGGGAGGCCTGGGCACGGTTCTGGCCACACCACCCTCTTACGCGCTGTGCCAGCATGCTGCCCTTAATAGGTGCTCACCAACAGCTTTAATCCTAACAGTCTATACAGGCAGCATGGGGGGTATGTGTTTTGTATGTGGAAAAGTCTTTGTAGGTGAAAAGTAAGCGGCGTGCTAAGTGATGTCAGTCATCCGATGACAACTCAACAAAGTGTGTCTGTGCAGGACTAATGAGGAGTGCTTGCCTTTGCTGATCTGAGCACAGGAGCATGCGGCTCCTCGACACTGGCACCCCCCGGGGATGGGTTGTCGGGGTAAAGGTGCAGCCCTGAAATGTCTTGCTCACGCCACTGTTGGCGGAAGGGGCTCCACTAGGGGGAGCTCTAGAGGGCCCAATCTAGAAGGGTGTGTGTATATTGGCCTCCTGTTCCGCACTTTCTAGACCGCTTGGAAGAGGCTATATTTTTACGCAATGAACACGGAATTTACAGGTAATACATTTACTCCTCTGCCCCCGATGTTTTTGTATTTAGTTCGCTGAGCGCGACGCTGTTTGCAGGAAGGACACGATTCAGCGGTGGTTGTTGCAATTGTTTTCCCCTTGGCACTTGGCCCGGTACGTGTGCATGCCGTGACTAGGAACCAAGAACTGGCTGCCGCTTGAGCAGCCGCCATCGCGGCTGCCGACTGTCGGCTGTGCAGCGAGCGGGCCGGCGGGCGAACAGGCGAGCGAGCGGGCTGGCTAGCAAGCGAGCGAGCGGGCTGATGAGCGGATGGACAGGTGAGCGGATGGGCAGGTGAGCTAGTGAGTGAATGAGCAGGCCGGCAAGCAAGTGAGCGAGCAAGTGAACGAGCAGGCAAGTGAGCGGCTGAAGGGACGACACCACATCTTGCATCATGAATTATTTTCACTCTGTCCATCCGAGCAACAAGGAGCAAAAGAGTTTTCATTTATTGGAGAATTAATGCGCGTACACACTTTTTCTGAAAAGCTTTTTTTTTTAAGCGAGCCAACTATGTATGCATGAATTTAAATAGTTGCATTTCTTCTATTGAATTGATTGGTGATTGGGCGTAAGAATGCATTGCTAAGAAGATTGTGCCATGCCCTCACCAGAAGGCGTCTTCCCACAATACAATGTGTCGCCAATATTTAATAATGAATTACATTTAAAAAATGATTCTATTTAAAAGTAAAAAAATACTTTCGTGATTATTGAAGGGTGTGTGCTACTCAATAGTTAATATTTAGTAATTAGTAAACGACACAGATGGCAAAGAAAAGTAAAACTATACTTGAAGCAAAATGAACAACTGTTTTGCAGATAAGTTTGGAAATTGGTCAAAAAATGCTGCTTCCAAAGGTTTAAGATGAATATGAATGGATAGCCTGTCGACTTATAATGTGGAATGTTCTCGAACAAAACGAAGGCTTCCCTTCTTGCCGCCCCATCACACCAGCTGGTATTTACTCGTGAGGCCTCGTCTGGGTAAACCACTCGACTTGATTCGACCCCATCTGAGGGCCTGTGAGCCGGCATCCCACGGTAGCCACAATAAGACGCTGTGTGTATTTTTCTCTCAAGATTTTCAGAGAGTGCATGAACTATTTGGCACAGCAAGAGGTCAGACGGTTTTGGAACACTTAACCAGAACATTTAACCGTGGGAATGCTAAGAACTCGGCCTGCAGCACCACTCGCATGCCCACGGACCGTGCGACTGCCTGTCAACTTAACAAGATTGCTCAAACGCATCCTCGCAGTTTAAGTGCAGATCGTGGAAATGTAGCGGCAACGCTTGCCCGACACAGCGACAAACCACTCAGTGTCATTATCGTTATTATTGCCGTGCTGGAGTGCACATCTGACAGCGTTAATACTGTCATTTCCAAATAACTCTGTCATGAGCCTGCATTGATGGGTGAGCTCTCCTATGCTTACAATGTTTCATTATGTTCACCGATATAATAATACTTCTTATAAAAAATAATTGCTGTCACTTTAGAGGCTCACAAAGTCAAAGTGTTTCTGTAACCAAATGAGCAAGTGTTGGGACGTGGTTCTCTCTGTGAACGGTCCTGAGCCAATCTTGATTCAAAGCTTCCGTGACTGCAGGAATCCACCCTCTCTGGTTCTTATGGTAAAGTCACGTAGATAGCCAGTGGTGTAAATTCCACATTCCCATGGCTGGGGACAACTACCCTTGACATCCCACAAAGTGGTACCCATGCACATATAAAAAACAAATATATTTGAGTGCTTATTATACGTGCATGCGTACATGTGTGTGTGTGTATACTGTTCCAACATAGCAGGCACAGTTAACCCATAACACCTGGGTCCTGTGACTTTCTGCCTGTTAGCCTTTGATTCGTGACGTGATAGCCTCGAAGTGCACCTAGACTAGCACAAGCACCATGGTGATGTCACCACCACTTATTGGCAAATGATAGTTGTTGTGTGTAAATACGCTTCACATGTGACAAATACATCCAACAGTCGGGCAGTCAGTGAGTGACTTATTTAAGGCCAAGGTGAGATCCATCAAGACAAGGGAGACCTGGCTTAGTAAACGAGGTGAGCAAGGTGATAATTCATTTGCGAACGGCTCAACGACAAAATTAGGCCGACTCGTTTGCCTGTTAATTGACGCTTCACCACATGACGCGGTCACCCAACTGTGACCGCCACAGACTCCGCCCCCCATCCCTGCCTGTATTAGAGGCGCCTTCCCAACACGCAGCAAAGGCGACCTACGACCCCGTTTTCTCACCAGCCGTTTGCACGCCGAGCGGGGCGTCACCACAGCGAGTCCCGACCGGGGTCGCTCCGCCAGCGCTCGCCGCGGGCTGAAGTGCGCAGAGACAACGGCCGGCCGCCGTGAACAACGAGGCGGCGGGCAACCGCGGCGCGGCAGACGGCAGACGGCCGGAGCCGAAAACGACGCCGGATTGCGTAACGCGCGTAGCGTGCTTCTCCCGGGTCGCTGGTAGACTGGAGTAGGTGGCACGTGACGACCAGTAGCCACAGCTGTGGACAGAGGTGTACTGGATGTGGTGTGTCGGGTTGGGAAATATTATCTTCGTCACTGAACTAGACCCAGACGTGGACCGACCCGGTCGCAGTTAAATAAGCCGTGCACTCGATCGAATTAAAAGGTGACGACCGCCGCTCTCGTTTTTTTGTGAGTGAGGTCAGTACGGCGTTAATTTGCCAGTAACTGGCTCTGAGCGTTGCCAATATGAGATTGGGGAATAAATACCGCAATGAATAATTAAAGAAGCTAAAACAATATAAATGGGGTAAACAAAGAAATAAATACGTCTAGTTTGAATGCGTTTCACGGCCAAGCCACATGCCTATTAATTCCAGACGCGCGGGACATGGTCAACTCAAAACGCTCTCAGTCATGCAAGCCTGGCACAAACACACCCTCAATCATTCCAGCACTCTGCTTATTAAATTCCAGGGAACCTTCTGAAGGGTGACCCTGCTCCAAAAATGTGAAACAACAGCTCGTGATGAATACGATGACGCAGTCTACATTCAAAATGAAGTGCACACAAGTGGCGATTTTCTTCTTGAAAACCTCACAGCCAGCACACAAAAAGAGTAATACTCAATTCGAAATTGTGCTTTGCCCTCACAGCCTGACAGATTTGCCGTAGGTTGGGGGGGGGGGAATGTAAGCATTTACCATTTCCGTGCAATTTGCATCCGTCTCATACTGCCATCAAGACCCATTTAACAGCATCACACACCTCGTGCCATCATACAGCGCTAATGCTATTAGACATCTACTGGCAGCCCACATACACTGGCGGCTCAAAAACACCGTCAATGGAGTGTCTACTGACATCAGACATTCTGGAATTAAATAAAAAGATTGGCATTAGACTTTTACATGCATCAGACACAAACTGGCACCAAACACACGACTCGCATGAGACTCGTTTTATCATCAGACATATTCTGGCATCGTATACTGGACTCGTATCACACACATTCTGGTTATAAAATATAGGACTGGAATAGGAAATATTCTGTAAGCACGTACTGGACTAACATCTAAGACAAAGATCCCCTGTACAGTCGAGACAGACCACTGGAGTAAGTGCTGTTGCAAGCACCTATGAAGGCAGGCACTGCACACGAGGGGGTTGCCACGTCTGGCTCAAGACCGGTTCGGATAATCGTCACTGACATTGGCCGTGAGTGGGAATCGAACTTGAGTCGCCAGTTTCATAGCGCAGTACGCTAACCACTAACCACCGTTCCCCACAATCGGTCATCGACTGATATGGAACACCATCAGACACATCGCCACGGCTTCACTGCTGCCCTCATGGTGTCAAACTAACAGTCAACTGTCGTATCTTGTCTGCATCTTCTCTTCTCTCGTCTCAATGTCATACATCTCCATCTCGTCTGTAATCACTCCAATATTGCCACATCTCCATCTAGCCACAGGTGACTGTTACAAATGAGACCATCCGCGTCCCTTGAGTCCTTAACTGGAAAAACAAAAATAAATGAAACCATCTCTCGTCTGAATATCTTGTTATCTCGCACGGGAAGTAGCACCTCGTTATTGGGAATGACAAAGACAAAGGTCCCCGGGTAGCCTTTAACAGACTTAGGGCAAGTGCTGTTAACGAGCACCGATGGCATACGAGGCGATGGGTGGCCAGCACCACGCTCAAGCTGTCCTTGCCTCGCCAGAGCTGATGTTTATACAGCACACCAGGCAGTCATTCAAGGCTGAGTTGACCTAGGCGAGCCCTATGACCGGTTCAGATAATCATCACCGGTGTTGGTGGTCAAGAGCAGGAATCGAACTCGGGTCGCTGGGTTCATAGGGCAGCGCGCTAACCGTAAACACGCACGGAGGCACAGGTACACCTCGAAAGCATTTAACCCGGCACTGCCCGAGTGCCACGCTGAACAGGTCGGACTGCAGCCGGGGCCACCGGCCGTGACCCCATCCGCAGCAGCTGGCGCCGCTCGCGACCCACGTGACCGAACGCGGCGAAGGTGGTGGCGGCACAATATGCACGCGGTCCCCTTGGAGTCCGGACATAAATACAGCGCCACGCCGAGCGTGAAACACAATCAAACGCTTGGTCGAACGAAATGATGGCCGCACGTCACAGGGGGCCACGCGGGCACGTGTGTGTGCACGCATGTGCACGCGCATGCACGTGTGTGCGCGCGCGTGAAGGCGAGTGTGCGTTTGTGTAACTGTTGGGTGTGTAAACGCGTGTCAGGTGTTGAAGTGGAGTTGTAATGTGTTGTGTTCGTGTTTGTGGAACTGTGCTCTCATCTCAGCAAGCTGGAGTTCAATTCCTGGCCTGTTAGATGTCAGCGGCGAGCAATATCATAAGCTGTGCTGGGCTTCTCCGAGGTTGACTCAGCCTTAAATTAGTGACTTGTGCGATGTGTGATGTGTAAATATTATCACTCGGGGAGACAAAGGTGGCCAAGTGTGGTACTCGCCACACAACCCCCTCGTGTGCTGTTCCGGCCTTAATAGATGCTCGTAAACAGCACTAGCGTCTACATTGTATAATGCTCAAGGGAAATGTTTGCCTTTAGTGTGTGTGAATACATTATTATAATTGTGTATTTACCGGTGAGTGTGTGTATGTGTAGTGGTGATACGCGCTGGGGTAGGGATCGTGTGCCAGCGCGTAGTGATTGGCTGTGTGTGTTGGTGGCGCGCGCTGACGGTGAAGGATCAGGGGTCAGCGCGGGGTCGGGGGTTATGAGGCAGTGATTGGCTGGGTATCGGTGACGCGCGCTGACAGCGATGGGATCCTGGGGCAAGCACGCGGGGATTGGTCAACTAAGGGGGATGCTCACGTCGAGGTCCGCATACGCTCCGTCTCCCGTGAGCGGGGGCTATATAAGGTGGTGCGCACAGGCGCACGGGGAGCGAGTGACCAGCGAAGACTGAAGACGGAGGAGGAAGAGATAGGGCCCTGCGGCACCTAGTCCCGCTGTCCTGTAGGGGCCGGGGCTCTGTGTGACCCAGAGGCGGAACCCTGGAACCCGGGGCCGAACGTCCGTGAGAGGGCCGGCCCTTGGGACTCAGAGGTTGTGGCCCACGCCCAAGCTGGGGTGGGCCTGTAGGCTCCACGGACGTTACGGGGCGGAGTGCAGTGTGAGCCTGCAGTGTGAGCCATAGTAACTACACGTGTCAAGTGAAGTGTGTAGTGGGAGAGGTAGTGACCACACGTGTCAAGTGAAGTGTGTGTAGTCAGAGGAATAGTGACCACACGTTGTATCGTGACAAGTCAAGGTTTAATAAAAAGTGTGCAACCCATCAAGAGGTTTTTCTGCCGTCATTCCGAATACTTCATATGTATATTTAATGCATGTGTAATTTTTGTATGTTATGTAAGTGTAAATGAGTGTGTGCATGTGTAATGTGTATACTTTTAAACATGTATATACACACGTACATATAAACGGCTAGAGACAGCGGGGTAGTTCACGTGATGTATATTACATCCAGTGCACACTGCACATTACAAACTGGGCAGTACATTTCTTGTGACCAGTCTCTTCATCCCACAGCCTCCACCCCCCCCCCCCCACACTGCACTCCCCTGGCATCCCGATCTTCATTTCAATTCCATTTTGTTTCCTCCATTTAGAACCGACCAAGAGCGCTGATGAGACGCAACACCTCCTCGGAACATTAAACCACAGACATTGGAACCCCTTGACTTTGATTTATTTTCACGGAGCTGTCAATAATGTCTTTGTTCAACAACCTCGTTAATCTTAAATAAAACAACTGAATGTGCTATAACCCTCCCAAAATATTGTGCACAATCTGGTTGTCCTGGTTAAATAAATCATATTCGAACATATGTTGAGGCCGTACTGTACAGCGAAGGACGCCAGCTTCCAGGTACAAAAAACTGGGAATTGGAAACAAACCAACATCTCACGATACCTGGAGCGCTTTGTTACCCACAGTATTAAGCAACTGGCATCAACCCGAGGGCGATCTTTGAAAACCCAGGAGAGGTGGATACCCCAATTCCAGCACCCCATGGGCACAGCGCAACAGCATGCATTAGTGTAGCACAAGACCGCTTGGGACCATCAGAACGATGGCCAGCTGCACCTTGCAACGGTCGCCACCGCCCGCCACTCATTTCCACCACCTCAACTACAATCCTGGTCTCAACCGCGATCCAAAATGAAAGCGTGACAGTCGCAGGACACCATCCATAACGAGACCTTAGGCCAAGAACGGTGACGTGCGATTGTTGATATCGTTGGAGGCGGAGCGGCGGTGACGTGTTCAGCGCAGTGTGCTACAAACCCGGCGATCTGGATGTTCCTCCCGTTTTCTGGCCCACGGTTAACATCGTGGTGGTGGTGGTGGCGAGTGAGCGATATCTGAAACCGTTCCTGGGCACCCAGCTGCGCTATCCTGCACTGACCAGCATTTAAAATGTTTGATACCCCTGCTGATACTCGTGCTGTTATGGAGTGACTCAAGCTGCCAGCTATGGCTGCAAAGATGGGTCGTACATGTTATGTATATCGTTTATTGTTAAATTTGAATCACAGTTCCTATGATCACTGTTACATTGTTTTTATATCTTTATTTTGGTAATTTAGAAAACGTATGGTTAAGCCATGTTTGTTTGTTTAAGTACGGACTTAGCCTGATAACTTTAATCTAAATAGTCTTAAGGTTGTTATTGTTTGACTTGCATCCCACTGGGATTTTTGCACACAGCGTTGATATTACGGTGTTTTTTTCTGGAAGATTTTGCTGGTTTTTCCCTGGATGTTTCTGTTGCGTGTAGTCACTTTAACATGTTCTTTGTTCATGTTTTTGGTTGTTGCGGTTGCACCCGAGTCAAGAGCCGCATGGCTCACAGGGCTACACCGAATACATGAAACTGAAATGAAAACTTAAATGGTCAAGTACGTCCAAACAACTCTCCGTGACTCAACAAGGTGGCATCAATCCATCGGCGGATCGACAAGGGGGCTGAACATGAAACTAAACGGTAACGTTATTTACGATATCAATGCTCCGAACTGCACCCCCACAGTTGTGATGTAAATAATTAATCATTGGTTTAAAATTATATTTACAAATGTAAAAAAAGAACAACCCACCACTGTTATTAGAGAAAATGCATACTGAGATTATAATGACAATCGTGCTTTAATTTGCGAATCATGATGATTGTAATTAATTCATAATTACATTTCAAATTGCTCAAAGTTCTGGGTACCCGAAAGCAGTATGGCGCAGTGGGGGGGGGGTGACTCTTCCACCCCCCACCCTCCATTACCCCCCTCCCACCCCCCAAGGCTCAGAATGAGAAAGTGCAATTCATCAACTTTACAAGCCACGCGTAAATGCCCTTTTATTGGTTATTGTTAGTCGTTTAAATGCATTTACGGCTATTACTACAATAAACATGCACAGCAACCGGTTAACATATAAAAAAATACAATAACCTTCTAGGCGCGCATGGAAAAAATAATCTCTGCTTTTATCTCGGTTTTTGTAAAATGAACTGCGATTAAAAAGAGGGCACCCCTGCAAGACGAGATTTGGACATCAACAAATAGGAAACGTGTCGTGCGCGTCACTTGCTCACACGCGCAAAGGATGATCACAGTTTTACAGCCATCCAAAGGCCGATGGGAAGCTGCTGCTGCTGCCGCTGTTGTGCGAGGGTTAGCACACTGTATTTGTTGCAATCCAGAAATCGCCAGTTCAAATCGATCTCTCCCACGTGCTTCTGTCCACCCAGCAGTAGAAATCGTTACACCACAGTTAGTCAATCTTGTTAGTCAATCACACAGTCAGTTTCGTGTGGTGGGGTAAAGCGTGGGTACTAACAGCTCTCCAACAATGTCTCGCGGACATGGAGGAGTAGGCCAACATACTATAAGGCCCTTCCACCAGTAGTGACGTGAGTAAGTAATTGCAGGGTTGCACCTTTACCTTTTATCTTTTCCCTAATCCCACGGAGCTCACGGCTGGACGACTGACCCAGTCGAAGGGGAATGAGAGAGATCCGAGAGCTCACGAGCGGATTGAGCCCACCCCTACCTGGAGCTCTTTGTCCACTGTCGGTTCCAGTAATCGACTCCTCGAATAAAAACACAAAATGAGTTGGGGATAGAATGTCTCACCTTGGTTCACACATGTGCGGCAGGGCGGGGTTTCCTGCCTTTTGGAGCGAGGATTTCGGCCGCTATCTTTAAAGGGATCTGAGTAATCAACCACGATTAAAGTAGTTGACTAAAATTTTTTATTAATTATTCAACTTAATCCACTAACTGGCCCAGCTCTACTCTAAAATAATATCTGTTCCTCTACAGCAGCAGTGGCCAAATGATATGCATAGCTGCCGTGTGGTAATAAAGCACATTCTCACTTTGTGATCATTCATCGCGTCTTACGTGAATTGACGAAAAACAAAAGGACAATTTGAATATTTGCCATGGTCTTGAGTGGGATGCAGTTTTTATGTAAAGCATAGTTTATACAAATATATATTTTAGTCTATCTGGCTAACGTCAGTGTAGAGTGACATCTGCTCTGGTGCTGGACCCCCACTTCACACACCCACACTGACCAGCGTGGTAAAGTATGATCGGACGACCCCCTCGTGATCGACATGGCGTGGGGCAGACATTCATCCAGCAATAGTCTAACAATGGGCTGTTAGTCAATTTTTTATTACATTTTTCACACGATTTCACTCAAATGAACAAGGTTTACATTGAGCAAAATAAAAAGCCAACTCGGAGTAATGCTATGCTTTTCTACCTTTAATTATAGAATGGTTTTCAAACTCGTGTTGTTTTTTGGACTCTTCTCGTGACAGGTCGTGGCACAGCAGTCGTTCTTGTTTAACGAATCAGGCGCTTGAGTGACGGCAAGAGGATCGCAGTCATCGTTGGCTTCAAATTGTCCCACGAACGCGGTCGGCTTAAGTGCCGTTCTACAAATGAGACGACCTCACAGCACAATATTTCAAAGTGATCATAATAATGCATGCGGAGCTGTCACTTTGGAAGTAATTATCTACAGATAAAAAAAAGCGAAATCGCATATCTATGCATGTTGAACTTCTTTTGCACCGTTCGTAGCCAACAGTGCTAATCGGAGGTGCAGGAAATAAGTCAACGGACTGACGCACATAAGACTTGAACTACCCCCACCAACCCCAGCATGGATAATATTCGTCAGATAGTCTGAGTACGTCCGACAACCACGGTATTTCACGAACTTTTCTCCCTTCTGAAGAAGAAAGGTGGAGATTAGTTCAATCTGAATGACAGTTACCCACATATTTAAAGTGCCTGACAAGTGCGTTGGTAATCGGAAAAATGGCCCTCATGGAAGGGCACCAATGAGGCGAGGGTGAGGGGTGGACAGTAGTTCCACACACAGCTCCCGGCATGCCATACTCGAGCCTGTGGATGGCTCCCCCGCCACCCACAACATCCCTCATCGCTCTCTGTTTTAGCCTCATGTCATTGTGGGGAAATATCAGACTGACCACGATCATTTCCTTGGTGCAGTCGAAATGTCTCACCTGTTAAATAATAATGAGGCTTCTTTGTTCATATTGGTTGCCATGTCTACTCAGCTCCCCAACCGCCCTATGTTGCAATATCTGTCAATTAGTAATACAATAACAATGTACAGCCCTTTGCCAATCCACTGTTCAGATACCAGTAGTCAGCCATGGGCAGGAATTTAACTCAGGACCCTCGATTCACAGTGCAGTGGGCTTACCACTGCACAACTACTTAATCCTTTTATTGCAAAATATCTGTCAATTACCAATTCCCAACTAATAGGCTAACAGCAACGCTCATTATAGTATACTTGTATGTGGGCAGCATAGCCCAAACCTTAGGTGTATCTGAAATTAAAAACATTTTGTTTTCAAAAGATGTAAAATGACGGTTGTGACGATGGTTAAAGCAGATCTCTCTGGAAATTCGTTCCTAAAATCTCAATGGGCTCCCAAGCAGGTTGAATTCGCAATGGAGATCGATTTATTGATTTGCTCCTTTGCCTTGCATTCACCGCTATGAAATAATGAAAGCTGAACTTAAGCCCTGCGACGGTTTGTAAAATGATCACACATTGAGCCGTTAAGCAGCTTAGAGACAAAGGGGATGAGCGCTGAGCTCAGGGTGGGCGCCACGCAACGACAAGCGAGCGAGCCGTCCGGCCCCGCCATTGTTTCCCGTTTGCTTATTAAAGGGATTTTGTGCAAATCATTGCAGCCGCGACACAACAATGTAACAATTTAATGCTCCATCCCGCCTAATTGTGTGCACTCGTGCACAAATGCACGCAGGTACGCACACACGCACGCGCGTGCCGTAATTTCTCCGCGCAAAAGACAAACAAACTGGCGTTGCCTGAAATTATCGCCGTTGTTGCCCCTGGGGCTGACTCTGGTGGTGGTGGTGGTGATGATGATGACCATCCTGAAATGGCGATCGATAGCCGGGGCGCCCCGGCAGCCATAATTACACCTTCGTCAAAGCCAAAACATTTCCGAGGATATAATCGCTGCGCTGCCCGTGCACTTTAGCCGGGCGTGGCTGGAGGACTGATGGATGGAACAACTCTTTCATCACGACCCTGGGCTGCGATTCACTGCCAGTAAACGGCGTCAGGATTGCTATTTTATAGGGTTCCTCACAGCTACTTGGCTGTTTATAGCACGGCCTACAGCACCCTGGCCCAAGCCTGATGATGCTGATGTGTTTTTGATGGCCGCCCTCCTATCCACCGCAGAGCGACGTACATCGCATCTCATCTCAAACTCATTTGAAAGGGCACCCCCAGTGGAGGCTGTCGCTGGGGGCATAAGGTGACTCGGCACCTGCCTGTGAATGGACATTAGTCTGCCAATAAGGGCCGTTGATTGCTATTTATAAATCCAATTGATTAGTTTGCAAGTAATTCTAGAATTGGTATGAAGTATTATTTTGGTTATTGCATCGGCAGTAATCATCAGGACGACCGATGGATTCGAATTGTGAACCTCTGCAACAAGCGACGGACGCGTTACCACTGGGCTACATCACAGCCCTGCCCCAAATATATAAAGGGTGAAGGGTGGAGAGATGATACATACAGTGGCAAGAGTGCTGCAATATTAATCTTCTTGCAACCCGATTTCAAGTACCAGTTACAACTGACATCAGTGGTGAGGGATATCAGAGCTGGCCCTGCCCTGTCCCATACAGACGGGGTGTGAGGGAGGCCTTCATCCATTGGCGAATTGAGAATGGATAGAATAAGAAAAAAACAGTAAAACCTAGAATAGATGTTTTTTTCTCATTTCCATCTGCTGCCCTGAGCCAGTGCTGGAGACTCCAAATTGTCCGTAGCATGATAACGGTTTACTTCCCACAACGCGATACTCATTTTATGCACACCCGGGGGATGATTTTACCACTGACCAGGATTTGAACTCGTGTCCTTATGGTTACTAACGATCCAAAACTTTATTTTATATAAGGCCATTCAAACAGGACCTGAACAGCGCTTTACATAAATTAACCCACCCCATAACAGATATAACTGAATAAAACCCAAAACAGATCAAACACTTAACAAATTCAATTATAAAAGACACATAACCTACAAAGGTTGGAGGTATGGAAGTGAACGCAAACATTTTGTAAGACTGGACTTAAAAGGCCTCGACCGACTGAGGGTCCCGAATGCTCCGAGGAAGGGCGCTGCTCCGCAGACGAGGAGGTTGCCAGTCAAGCACTCAAACCGCACCGCCGTCTCGCCGGAATTTTAAAGTTAATTGCTCAATAACTGAATTCTTGTTTGTTTTCTCCGAGTTAATAACAACAGACTTCGAGCTGTTAACACCCGAAACGGCGTCGCCCCCGGCCACCAACAGCGTGCCAGCGCCTCCATCCCCATCCATTCACGTTACGGCCACTCAAAACAAAACTCCAAAGTCGTTTATTATCCATAATCGGGTTTACTGGGTACAATTGATTTCATTTCAAACCATAATAACTTTATAATGAAGGGAAGGGGGCCTGCCACGGGCAAATTTCACTCGAGCAGTTTGGTGACGGTTTTAATAAACCGCACATGTACGCAACCCACAAAGACACACACACACGCGCGAGCCGGCCTAACAAATAAACGTGGAGCCACGGAATAAATTAGGCGGATAATTTCGTGGATGAAGGAGGGCTGGTTACCGAGACGGGAACTGCAATCTCTCCACGAGTCTGACAACCAAGGGTACAGATCTCAGAAACACCGTCGTGCCAGACTGGCCCTCAGAACTCTCTATTTTGGCCACGTGCTCCAGGCTAGGGTCGCCACCTATCTGGGTTTTCTCAGGATCAGCCTCTTTTTGCGGGGAGCTGCTGTCCTTAAAAATGTGTCCTCTCGGAAAACAAGAAGTCCCAGTATGGGTCAGATGCATAATAACAATGATCATAGTAGACAACGTGTTTACATGCACTACAACCACGTGATGTGTTTTCAGGTTGTACCGCGTCTTGTTTGGCACGATGTCCGACGATTTGCTCCACGTGCCTGCTGTGAGCTCCTTTGCTTGAGTCAACGGGGAGAGCGCAAATCCAGGGAGAGTGCGACGCCGACACTCCGAATGCGTCGCCATTGGTTAACGGACGTGCCCCTTTCAGCCGGAGTGGCAGCGGTGGTGGCAGCGGTGGTGGTGGCAGCACTAGCGCTTTCCGCGGCTCGCGGTGCAGAGTTTACGCCCCCGGAGAGTGGGGCGCGGTAATGAGTTACGGTAATGAGTCTGGCGCAGCGCCCAGCTTGAGCCCCTTGTAGGGGCTCACCTGCCACTGCGTTCGCGTGGTGCGCTCCTGGCCCCTCCGTGTCCAACGTGAATAATCTGTGTGGAGAAGCCATCGCAACGCTGCCACCGTGGCGTGGCAGCGTTGCACACCAAGCTTGGGACAACCTTCTTACACCTCCCCCAGCTTTCCACCTGCATCCGCCCAGCAGCATAAAATAATACGACCCAGTTGTTCGAACGGCAGGCTGCGTGTGGTGGGGAAAAGTGTGGGTACTTCCGACTCTTCCAAGGCATCTGGCCAACGTGAAAGAGTAGGCCAAAACACCTTCTCTAAGAGCAATTTAGGGCTCCCTCTAGCGCAGGCCATTCCTCCAGCAGTGGCGCGAGGAATCAATTGCAAGGGCTGCGCCTCTTCCTTACAGGAGTGCCGTGTGGGAGTGGTGGGTAGTATTTGTCTCTCCACCCACCCTGTGCCACCGGCCATCCACACCAAACACAGACGTTGCTGTGTTCGAGTGGGCAGAGGAGGCACTTAATAACGCAGCCAGATAGTTATATTTGCCGTGCGCTGCTGTCGGGTCAGGCATAATTTAATGGCTTTCAGACATTTTTGCACAAAATCAAGCAACAAATGCTGATGGGCCAGTAGCACATTTTCACCAAAAGTTTGATTTAAAAATTTTCTCCAACAACACCTCAATCAGGGCCCCATATGACTAGAAAAGGTACAGCCATGATGTTCCCTGCTTACCCCAATCCCTCACCCAGAGAGACAGATGTCAGGTGACGTGGGAGTACCCAAACCCAAGAGCAATCTGCCGATCAGCAGGTCAGCAGTGGGGGGGGGGGCAGTGTTTCAAACGCCACGTGGGGGGATCGACTCGAACCGGCGACCTCTGAATTTGCAATAGGTAAATGAAAGAAGAAATGTAACAAAAAAAGTAAGACCAAAGTGCAACGAAAGTGACCGCCCAGCAAATGCGGTGAGATCAGCGCACACATGGCATTGGCGGGGTTTTGCGAGAGCCATGATGGCTGGAGCGCCGTGCAGTGCTGGGCAGTAAAGCGTCAGCGCTATTATCCCGCGGACACTAAGCTGCAGTCTGAGCCGAATTAAGGAGGTACTTTGTTGAGGCGCGAGCCCTCTTTTATTGCACTGTAAATTGGACTTCCTCAAAAGCAAGTATTATTACAACTCCACCTGACAGCATTTCTTTCCTCACCCACCCATCTCACCACCCTCCCCCACCCCTCTCATATAAATGCACTCTTCCCACATTTATGCACCTTCAAATTGCTCCTCCGAAAGAGGCACTTTTCCCCGACTAATTTCGCATTTAAGCGGTAGAGAGTGGAGCCCTGCTGAATCACAATGATCGAAGGCGGAGGGGAATTATACGAATGCACAGAAGCCATCTTTTGCAGCTTCAAGTGCTCTGGAGAAAAAAATAAAAATATTTTCCGGGGCTTAAATGCAGCCCCGTTGATTCTCAATGTCATTGCACGTCCCCTATACAGGTCTCCTGTGGAAATGACCGCATTTTATATTTATGGAAAAACAATAACGGTGACCTCATTTGTCTCATGGAAACTCCTGACTACAATCAGTTCCCTGGAATTTGACAAGCAGAGATTTAGGGTCCCTCACTGGAGTATGAATGCAGTGCTCTATTCGGCAGATGAGCGGCAGAGTGAGAACCGCCTCGAAAACGAAAGGTTCAGAGTTCAAATCCTGGGTGGGGATGGACTGGGCCCAATCACCCTTTGGAGATCAATGAGCACCGCCTTGTGGGGAAATAAAAAGTGCTTGGCCTCTGAAAAGACTCTCGCCTGCCACAGGAATATGGAATTTCCGATCACTGCCTCAAAGCTGTACACAGGAGATGAGTAACCAATTCTGCAATGCTCAATTGAGCAGGGAATCACATTAACTTTTGTCGATTCGTAAAAAACAACAGATATTACTCTCTGTTGCAGTGTCATTATTATTCCTTACAAAACAAAAAACATATTGTCAGTGAAGCTTTCTTTTTGAAAGGATCCTCTACTGATAACTCTGTGCCTTTGGTTATATTTTTCATTCAAGTGTATCTCTAATTCACCAAGAATGTAGAAGCACTAATCTCTGTTGGCAGCCCTTAGCTAATGGCGAAAATTCAATTCCACATTCTTATGGTGAGAAGGAGTCTAACCACAGGACACCACAAAAGTGGTATTCATTTTATTGACCCTGGAGGGAGATGCACTGAGCTACCCCCCTCCCCCCTTCTCTCCCACCCAGCCCCCCAGACCTCCCCAACCGGGAGTTAAACTCTTGACCTTCTGTTTGCGAGTGGAATGTTCTAAAGCCAGAGCCTCCCGGCCAGATTCTCATCGATCAAGGTCAAGGGGTCATCACAATAAATGGTGTGGTATTCAATGACTACTCACCAACTTGCCCATAAATAATCAACCCTGCCACCAACGCCATCGCCACCATCAACCACCTTCACGGCGACCACATTCACTGCCGTCGCCCGAAATACGACATGTTGGCACGGTGGGTCACACTTGTGATACAGAGCATTGGAGGCAAGGGGTTGGTGAATCGAGTAGATATTTACGTAACTTCCAAACTCGCTGGGCTGTGAGAGGCCAGGAGATGGCAGGACAGCACGTGGGCTTGTGGCACCCATCTGTACCAGGCGTTAGCGTCATGCCCCTCATGCGGGGTTTTCTTTTTCCCGGTAATCCAGTTTACTCAGACGCACCACTCACGAATGGAAGTGGCCAGACATCACAGAGCAGAACTCTCCTGATAAAGAGGCCTATAAAGGTGGGCCATTGCCCAACACAATGCCTATTTATACTAATTTTAAGACAGAGAGTTGCTTGTACACCGCAACCAACACAGCAGCTGTATCACCAAATGATGTCTTTTATTTTTATACACTCAGCGGAGGCTTTTCCAGGATAGATAAATTTCTTTACTACTCGACACCTGACGATGCATGAATTAATTGACTTGGATTGATTCTTGCACTCAACGGTACTCGCATTCACTCGTGCGCGTGAGAGTCGATAATTTACGGTTTTTGCCGCATTAGCGAACGGCACTGCTAGCTGTGCACTCGCATTAGCGGACAGGACAACGCTCTTCCAACATGATGTAAAATAAATGAGAACAATACAAACGGATGGGTAGAAAAATCTAGGCCACTTAAAATCAACTCTTGAATCAAATCGCGACTGTGGTTTGCAAAAATCTACAAATTTCTGTGTGTGGTCAATCACAAGGAGCCCAATTAGTATCTCAATAATAATACTAATCAGCCAATCTGTATGTATTCATCTTTGTGTGTATGTATATTTCTCCGAGACCACTGCACCACATTCAATTAACGAGGTCTCATGTGGAAGCATATATGTAAGTTGTGACCGTGAATGTACAATAGTACGAAAACAAATGCCCTCCTTTGACCCAAAATGTTGGCTTTTTGGTCCCCGACACCCACGACTATTTGTGGTCATAGCCCGGTGTGTGACGTGAGCTCAAACTAGGCACAGGATAAGCAGCGTGTGCCGCTGGGATGGGGCGTGTGTGTGATGTGCAGAAGCCACGACTCTCAGCGGGCTTCCACCTTGTTGGATAAACTGGCGAGAAGAATCAGGATCGCTGATGGCTGGTGATTGGTGAAAAACTGATGATGGTCAGGCAGGTGTTGTTTGAGTGTCATAGGACCGGTTGCCTACCATAGTGTATAAACTGGTGAGCGGTGAGGATCTGCTGAGTCGATGCCTGGCAATGGTGAATGTTTTGCCAAGTTCAGGGGAGTTGGATGTCCATAGGACCCCGGCCATAGGATAGGATGGACGGACCACCACCACCGCCACCACCCCCGCCGCCGTCGCCGCCACCACCACCACCGCTGCCACCACCACCACCGCCGCCACCGCCACCCGTACCTCCACGTCGGCGGGCGTCATGCGAGTCCCCTCCTTCCCGACGAAGATGTCGTCCACGTCCACGAGGATGTAGCGGTCGAGCGGGAGCGCAAGGCGTCGCGCCGTCCGCGCCGCAGCACCGCCGGAGGACGCCGGCCCTGGTGAGCACCACGCCAGTGCGTCCAGGAAGAGCAGCTTGTGCAGCCAGAAGGAGACGCCGTTCCCGAAGAAGACGCGGCGCACGGCGCCGTCGTCAGCTGTGCCGGCGCCGTAGACGGCGGCCGCGTGCCTCCCGGTGCCATCCTCACTGGCACTGTCTGGGTTTCGTGCGTCTGACGGAGAGGGCGACACGGTAGGGGGCGGGGGGGGGGTTTCAGGTGGTGCTGTCATGGTGAGACGAGCTTGGCGATGTGTCATCATAGTCATTATCAATGTTGTCATCGAGATGGCGACATCAAATATATATTTTTATTTATCGTCATCATCTTCTCATCGTCTTAAAAGCTGTCTTGATCCTCGTCGTCAATATGAGAATCAATACGAGAACCACTACCCTATACTAACAACCATCAGCACCAAAAAGTACCACAATCATCATCTTTACCATCATCATCATCCTCATCGACATCGCCCCCCCACCTCTGTTGCTGTGCGCGAGCAGCAGTGGCCGGAACGCGGCGCTCGAGTTGCCGGCCGCGCTCCCAGGCTGGGGGTAGAACAGGGTCCAGTCGGCCCCGGGGAGCGCTCCCCGCTCGGCGGCGCCGCCCCGCGCCAGCCTCAGCAGCGGAGCGTCGACACTCACGACGCCATCGCGCAGCGAGGCGCCGGCTCGGAGCAGCAGCGGGAAGCCCTTGAGCTGCTGCAGACCGGAAGTGCCGCCCTCCCCAGCCTGCAAAGACAAATATCTCCCTCGTGGACTTTGTGGGCAAGAGCTGTAAGCGAGCACCTATTAAGGCTGGCATGGAGGAACACGAGGGGGTGGGTGGCTGGCATCATGCCCAGCCGCCTTTGTCTCCCAGTGGCGATGTTTACACACTGCACCAGGTCCTCATTTAAGTCAACATAGGGGAGGCCCAGGACCAGTGATGCACACTGGATCGTGCTGAAGATTAGCGCTGGGACGATTCGTCAGTTAAAAAGGCGAGAAACCCCCTACAAGCCACGGCCACAGTGACGATGATGATGCCGAGTATGCAATCACAAATCTTGACTTAAAGCTTTCGTGACTACAGAAATTCATATTCTTTGGGTCTTTCAGGAAAGTCACGTAGATAGGTTTAAATGAATAAAAATAAATTAAACAAAAAACTACGATGTTTCGATCACAACACAAGCGATCGTCATCAGGGGGAAAACAGGGGGACAGCTGCTAAACGCCGACTGTTTTCAAGGTTTAAAATGGGTGTAGCCCAAGGGCCATCAACGACGTGGGCAGCTTTTCCCTCTCTGCTTTCCTACATTTCTCATCGTTTAGTTTACAGCATTTCGATTTAGAGACCACAGAAGCGGAAAAGGCAAATTGTTTTAATCTACGTCCAGCCCTCCCATGCATTTAAATCCTCACGAGGCAGCGTTGTCCTAAATAAACCACGTAAAAAACATGTCGAAATGCGTATTCATATTTCGTTTTTCAAAAGACCTTCTTAGCACGTAGCCGATATCATCGCCCTGTCTGAGTGGTGATGGCGTGTGAACGGAGCCAATGTGTTTGTGTCATCGCGGTCGCCGAAATTTCTCCCTCAGAAGATTGTGGGGTGGGTGGTTGGGTGGGTGGATGGGGTGGGTGGTTGGGTGGGTGGATGGGGTGGGTGGGTAGGGTGGGTAGGTGGGTGGGTGGTTGGGTGGGTGGATGGGGTGGTTGGGTGGGTGGGGTGGGTAGGTGGGTGGGTGGGTGGGGTGGGATGGGATGGGTGGGTGGGGTGGGGTGGGAGGGGTGGGGTGGGAGGAGTGGGGTGGGTGGGGTGGGGTGGGATGGGTGGGGTGGGTGGGGGCTCATTGGGATGCGAGCACAGTCCTTGGCCGTGGGGGCGAGACGCGCGGAGCTGCAGCGGCGGAGCGGAATCAAGAGCGGAGCCGCGATGAAGGAGCCGTTTGCGTCTCCTATTGCTGCGGCTCAAATCTCCAGGCACACATGAAAAGCTTTAATCTCGCCCAACCTTTTCTTTCGCTCCTCTGTAAATACCATAAATAAATGAATATCATCACAATAAACGCTTTTTGGGATGGCGGGGGGAGAGGGAGTTTATCTTCTGTAACCCTTTGCCACAGAACACAAAACCCATAACTCACACAAGACCCCTTGCATGGAAGCCAGTACTTAGAGTTTTTGTTATATTTTTTCCTGTTGTGGGAGCAGGAGCTCACTGAAGGATTGTATTCTCAACTCCGTCCTCAGTGGGTGACAGATAAGAAAAATAGAGCGGCGAAGGTCACCGGGTTAAGAAAGAGCAACCGCCAGCACTCAGCTCTTCTGGCGGTGGCTCTGTGACTCCTCAGGGGAGTTGTCTGTTATTGCGATGCAAGCTGTGTTCCGCTTGCGAACGCCTTGCTGAGTGCGAGTGCTGTAGTGGTGGGGGGACAAACCCTGAACAACATTAACACCACTTCATATTCAAGCCGAGCCGAAGAAAAAGGCTCCCACTGCGAGAAGATTACCATATTGTAAACGATGCGCGGGCCGGATCTCGACGGCCGGCATTTAGCAAGTTAATTGGACTTCACCGGTGTTCACATGGCGCCGAAGAACATCTGATCGGACGCCGCTAGAAAAAATACTTTGAATAGTAATAACTTTGCTCTCTTCACTAAACTTGTTTGAGCTCGATCAAACGCTCGCTCAACCCTCGCCCACTGCCCAAAGAACCGTGAGAAAATAATTATCCCGTGCGAAAATGGTTGGGCGGTGCTGAGGACGGCTGTGCGTCCAGTGTTGGTCGGGCTCCAAGTGCGCTGCGTAATAGACGTCGATATTCCTGAACACACCGGCACGCGCACGCTCTGGTGCACAAGTGTCGGTGTGTGTTGTGTATCGGAGAAGTAGCGCAGTGGTTAGCGCACTACATGCGATACGAACCCGGCGACCCGAGTTCGATGCCCACTCGTGACAAATAACTGCGGTGAATATTTGAATAAGTATTGGGCCTCTCCTAAGTGGAATCAGCCTTAAATGAGTACCTGGTGCATTGTGCAAACATCAGCAGTGGGAAGACAAAGGCGGCCAGGCGTGGTGTTGGCCACCCACCCCCTTGTTTGCCGTGCCAGCCTTTATGGGTGTGTAATTTGAGAATATATCCGGCTCACTGACGTATCACACCTTGTCATGGTGATTGGCTCTGCCGGTCCTAGTTTACAGCCAATGGGGGGAAGCCTGGGGGCATGGCCCTGACGTGATGGAAGGGTGACAGCTATGGAAATTGGTTCTGTTGGCTTTGGCCTCAGCCAATGGGGAGATGAGTCAGGGGCGTGGTCCCGGGAGCTGACGAGGGAGCCTGGAAGATTCGATGCAGGCTAATGAGGATTGGCTGAAGCATACCACGTGACCCGGGGATTAAATAGGGGTAGAGAGGAACGACACGTGGTCAGAACGGGAACCAACGGAGGAAGGAGCCACGCGAGAGCGGGGCTCCGAGTTGCCACGTGGCAGTGCGTCTCTCTCGGTCTATCTGCCCCTTCACGTTGTCTATCAGCAGCGTGAAGTAGATGTAACACGAAGTGAATAAAAGGCTGATTCCAGAAGTCGTCTCAAAGAGTCTTATTACAGGTGCTTGCTAATGGCACTTTCACCAACAGCCTGGTAAGGCTGTATGGAGGTTTTGAGCACGACATAATGACAATGATTCACAGTCCAGCCATTTGCTGAAAGAGGGCCATCTCCCATGCTGTGGGGGTTGCTTGACTATGGTTCAGAGTCAGTTGCTAGAGAGAACAGTGCTGGACCGGTTCAGATATCACTTGCCACTGATGAGAGCTGTGGTCGAGGATAGAATTCATGTTTCTGGGTTCATAGCGCAGTGAGCGAACCACTGAGCCACAAATCTCCAGAGCTGCATGTTCATATCGTCATCTATGTTTGCAACCCTGAGGCAATAGTTGAATGTCCATATTTCAATGCAGGGAGCCAGTCCTCCCAAAGATCAATCACTGTTGATGACACACTAAGTGACTAGACGATGATTCATTAATGGAAAGCGTTCTGCAATTTAAAGTTCTGACCTGATATGGACAAGGAGGATGATGCAGTCTAATATCCCACCGGTTTCAGTCCCAGTGTGACATTCGCCAGAATTTTGGGACCAGTTGCGTAGTTATCGAGTGTGCAGTAGGGCTGAACAATTTGGGGAAAATATCTAATTGCGATTTTTCTGACAGATATTGCAATTTCATTTGCGATTACATTTTTTAAAGTCAAGCTTCAGTTCAAAATTCACTGTGTAATAGATTTAAAACATGTGATGGAGCATTACCACATGATACCATCAAAATATGAACTGCTCTATATATTCTAATGCAAGGATGAGAACTTAAAAAATATTAATTGCTTCCGACATGTATTTATTAAAATGTTGTAATTGAAATAGAACAATCGAACATTAAACAATTGTTAAATTAAATAAATAAAATTATAATAATAACAAACCAAACAATTCCAAAAATAAAGTAATAGGACTTTTCAAATCGCAAAAAATCGCAGCCTTTGCGATTTGCTAATCGCATTGCTTCAAATTGCGATTTCGATTTCAAATCGATTAATCGTTCATCCCTTGTGTGCAGGCAGGGCAACTGCACCAGGATCCACGGGCCGAAAGGATCCATCCACTGGGCTATGAATGTGTGTGCATTTGGGAGGAGTGAATTGGATAGGGGAGGCCAATTTTCTTCCCTACACAAGGGCTCATCCCAACCACGCTACACCATTATTCAGACCTCCATCAGGGACAAAGACACGCCCAGCTTCCTCTTGGAACTTCAGAACAATGGGAACTGGTGCTCGCTCGCTCTCGAAGAGAGAGAACCATTCAGAGGCGCGAGGAGGAACCACAACGGGAAGGCAAGCAGCAGCAGTAGCGGCCAGGTGGCAAGCCGGTGCCAAATCTGAACACCCCCCCCCATCCAAGCTTCATGGTCCTCTGTATACGAAGGTGTTACCTGCCAATGAATGAGTGTTTACATGTTGGAGGAAAAAGAGCACCTGGATGAAACCCTGTGGGTATGAGCTCACAGAATTGTGCTTTGTGTCCTTACCAATATACCACCAGACATAAACAAATAATAATACTCATTTCATTTTATAGAGCGTCATTCATGCAATTGCATCCCACAACGCTGCACATTATTCATCCAGTTCCGTACACAGATAATACAAAAAACAAAACCCCACTAGCAAATAAAAAAGGAATACATAAATAACGAGAAAAAATACACACAAAAAGAAAAAATAATCGCAAAAAAATAATTTTAATAAATGAATCCGCTCGGTCTCCATACCCCAGACCACAATCTGACACATGGCATAAAACAACAACAACACTCACAATGCGACACGCAAACGATAACCACTAAACACTCGAGTTCATATCGTCTGCTTGTTGAGCACAGACCCCAATATTACTGCCCGCGTGTCTGTAGATATAAACAGACGCGGACATAATTGTTATTGTTGTTGTTAACGCAGTACAGTGGTAGCAACAGGACCATGCATCCATCCTTGAGACCGGCAACGGGCTTTTTGCGTGTGAACGCGGCTTTAATTGGCCGGCTTGCTGAAGGTGTCTTCCAAGCCACGGGGAAGTAATTGCTCGTCAGGCCACTGACAGAGTCCTGGCGCATTAATTGGCTCACTCCATCGCTCCACTCCCGGTACCGTTAGGCCCGCCGCAGCCACCCGATTCGATGGCCTCCACGTTTGTTTTCTGTCGCTCCTATTTTGCGGCCCTGATTACTTTCTTTTCTCGTCTCTCCCGACGAGCCGACAACCCCACTTCGCCACGCGTTATTCGCGACTTCACACAAAACAACAACGGCGACAAACAGCGGCAAAGAAAGATGCTAATCTTACTGAGCCGCCGGGCACCGAACGCCACATTTTTAATGAAAGTGGCGCGTGCGTGGATTCTTCTTTCTGTAAGTGAGCCTCCCGCCCACTACAAAGCAGTTGCCAAGTAAATTGGTCCGAATGGCTGCGCATTGGTCCTGTCACTCTGGTGGCCGCGTCGCGCGATGAAGCGGCCTCCCTCTCCGTGGGGTTAAGTGACTGTAATGGCTGCACCGCTGGGCGCGAGCTGATTCCGCCTCGCCAAGCACTATCCTACCGTGGCCGCAACTCGTAGCACGCACTGCTGATGATAATGCTCGTTATGAAAATGATGCTGATAATTGCTATGATGCTGCTAACGATCAGTCTGATGCTCCTGCTGATGATGCTTATGATTGAGGTGATGATGATTAAGATGATGATTGGGATGATGAGTGATGCTGCTGATGATTATTGATATTATTATGATGCAAATACTTCTGCTGTTTAAACTAATTCTGCTGCTACCTTTTGCTGCAGCTGCTGCTTATTATTTATGCATGCTACTGATGATTCTCATGTTGTACTGCTGTTGATGTTGCTGCTGGCAATGATTATGACAATTGTGATGATGAGTCTTCTGTTGAAATGTATACTCGGGTGTGTCTCTAAAGGCTTTTTTTCTCATGAATCAAGTTTGAAACTGCTGGTGTTGGGCCCCCTTAGACGCACAGCTGAGGTGCATAACTGATTAGGAAAATAAGTAGCCGTACACCAGTCTACAAACTGTTCAGTTCTAAACCTTGTATTCATGTAAATCGTAGCAGTCCCCATTGTGCAACAAGCACCATCTCCAGCTCCGCTCGACTCGATCTCTCCAGCCTCTCGACCTACACGCTGCGAGGAAGGGCCACTACCAGGAACGTCACCGATGATATACGTTTCTTTTCACGGCCGCAGTGTTATTGACAAACGCGTTGTGTTATCTTGCTAAGTTGTGTTTTTGCACCACTGGCTAAAAGCAGCAGCAGCACCAAATTATTTGCTGGATTTGAGCTGATTGATTTTTGGATGGTGGCTTCCTTTAATAACACACAATCACCACAGGGAGCATTCTATTCCTGCATATGGCGAAATGCCGATGTCGGAGCCTGCTCGCCACGAGAAGGCTTCACAGTGGTTTACGGGATGATCCAGAATTTGGGTTGCTTGGTCAGAGTAAAAACCTCCTTTTTAGTCTAAAACATCACACCTCCTTCCTTTGACATTCGATGAACACGGTCGTGAAACCATCAACCGCACCGGAGCATCAATACACGCATCTCCTTCATAAATGGAAAATTTTATACACAAGCCAGCATCGTCCGATTGTGGATAAGAAGCCCAAACTATGGAATATATGTTTAACACGTCGGCTTTTGTGACCAATATTATCCATAATGCAAGTTGTTTGGGTTAGATCGCATATATATGGAATAAATATAGTAAGCCCATAGACACATAAAGAGACACATAAGGACTCATAACAATACAAAGAGACACATGTGCATATAGACACAGAGATCCATAGAAATACATTAAAGACAAGCCAAAGTATTGCAAATCTGGCTATGCAACGCAAACTATGAACCATACAGTAAACCCACAGAGACATATAGAGACCCATAAAGATACACAGAGACACATAGAGATACATAGAGATACATAGAGACATGTAGAGATACATATATACCCATAAAGATGCATAGAGACACATAGAGATGCATAGAGACCCATACAGATACACAAAGACACATAGAGATACATAGAGACATGTAGAGATACATATATACCCATAAAGATACACAGAGACCCATAGAGATACATAGAGACATGTAGAGATACATGGAGACCCATAAAGATACACAGAGACACGTAGAGATGCATTCGAGATATGTTAAAGACAAGCCACAGGAGTGCAAATGTGGCAATGCAACCCGCGGGGCAGCAGAGCTTCTTGCGCGCAGATTGTTCGACGCCGTTGCCTCTTCACCTTCACGGAGAGCCACGAGGGCAGATCTGTCATCGCGCTTAAATCCCGCGAGAGGCATCAGCCCGCCGTCCCGTAGGTCACACGTCACGGCCGACCCTGTGAGCGCTGTCCTCCAACCACGATCATTTATCTGACTGGATGGTGCGCATGGGCGGCCGTGGCTTGGGCAAACAGGGCTAGCCCTAACCGCCTCACATCTGTGATGGGTGCTCGCCAACAGCACACTTGCCTCAATGGTCAGGTGAAGGCTACACGGGGAATCTTTGTTGAATGTTTGTCACATCTATGCATGGGTTAGCACACTGCTCTACGAGCCCCATGGCCCGAATTCGATTTCCTCTCACCGCTAACATCAGTGATGATGCTCTGAACCGGTTCTGGGCTTCCCCCTATACAGGTCTACTCAGCCTTAAACGAGTGCCTAGTGTAATGTGTAAGCAACATTGAAGGAGGCCTGGACACAATGCTGACTCCACCTCCCCCTCGTGCACCATAATGGCCTTCATAGGTGCTCATTAACAGCACTTACCCAACAGCCTGTGTAGGCATATGTATGTGTGTATGTATTTGTATGCATATACTTGTTTGCATGTACATGCATATGTACGTGTGTGTCGTACACGCGTGCGTGCGTTCACGTATTCACACAAACGCAAGGGTCCACCGTAGTGCTTTTAACCGAATGTTGAGGCAAGTGCCGTTAGCGAGCAGCACGACAAACACGAGTGAGTGCTGAAGTTTAAACACTGTACTAGGTAGTCGTTGAAGGCCGAGTCGACCAAGGGGAGGTCCAGGACCAATTCAAATATGCGAGCGAGATGTCAGTCGGGTGGCCGGGTTCGTAGGGGGTGCGAGCAGGCGGCCGTCGCTCACCCTGAGGAAGGCCACAATGCCGACGGCGAATTCGAGGCAGTAGCGGTCGAGCAGCTCACGGTTCCACGCGTCCATGGCGGCGTAGCGGTGCACGTTCTCAAACACGACAGCCGCAAAGCGCCCGGCACCGTCCCTCCTCGTGAGCGTCGGCAGGTCGCCCTTCACAAGCACGCCGAGTGGCCCGGCGGGTCAGGGGTCACATCCAGCACGGCGGACACTCTCACTGCCACAACTCAGTTCCCCGCTCGAGGTCCCCCCACCCCTCCCACCTTGTCCCCCCTCTCACACCCTCCTCTCCCCCACTCTCGTCAGTTAATTATTGGCTTTGAGTCCACGCTTTGTGTGGCCTACACGGACGGTCTCTGAGTCGATCATCCTTCGGTGGTCGTCTCCAAGCGCTTGTGGTTCATTCAATGGGCTCCCCATGGTGACTATTCAGGTGCCTGACCCAGTCTCCCAGCAACAAATTATTGAATGACACATTAAGCCGTGCCCGCATATTTTCTACGCAAAAACAAAAATCTCCCTGGCAGCAGTGCCCTTGTGAGAGTTGCCACTTCTAAGGAACCAGGGACAAACAAACACGGCATTATTGTTATTACTACAGTAACGAAAGTTACGCAAACCAAAACCTTCGATTTTATGGAAATAATCACATTTCCGAGTACAGCTACCACAGAAAGCAGGACGATACAGTCATTGCAGACCGGGTTTGGTATTTGTTTTTTGTAGATTTTCAACGTAGTTTTTACGGATTGTTAGTTGCATCATGTTCTCACTTAAGGCGAGTTGTTGTTTTGCTGTTTCTCACCTGCACACATTGCTCATGGTCCTGGGAATGCCAGGATAGGTGGCAACCCTTGAGATAAAGGATGTGGACAAGAGCAAGGCGATGTATTTATCACAGAATGTCCACCCGGTTCGTCGTTCTACGAGTCACCGAGTAATTTGCGACCTCCACGACGGAGCCCCTGCAGCCTCAGCGATGCCAGCCGCCCCTCACCTTGAGGCCCGTGGCCGCTGTCTCAGCCTGGTAGCGGAAGCGTCCGGCCTCCAGCACGGCGACGATCTCCTGCCCGGCGGGCGAGTAGTGGCTCTCCAGGAAGAGCAGCACAACGGGCTCTGTGCGCCACACCGTGCCGTCCTGCACCGCACGGCACAGCCCGCTCAGCCGCAGCCCGAACACGGCTCCACGCGGATCGCAAAGCCGGGGAGCAACTTTAGCGGGCGCTCCTTGCCCAATTCATGAGTGACTGCCCATCCAAACATCAATCAGGCTGAAATCCACTTAACTTCCTATGTCTGAGGAGATTGGGTGCATTCCAGCTGATTTAGTTAGGAAGAGTTTCCGGATACATGGACCACATTCACGGACCTTGTGATGGCAGCATGGGAGTTTCAACGCTGCCTCGGTAATCATGAAATAAATAATCGCAAGTTAATGTACCATCTCTCATGATGAGCGATTATTTCAACTGAAAATATGGTTATCAGAACTGGACCTCATCATGAAAGCAGGATGAAAACTTTTCAAGGTAACCAAAAGATAGCAATGGATTATTTAATCTATCTGTGCAGAGCTTTGCGTGTAACCCCTTGTATGCATGGTAGGTTTCCTCTCCCACATGCCAAACTATCATAAATGGAATTGGCCAAACATCCCATTACAGGACCCTCTTGAAAGACTGTCTTGAGAGTGGAACTTTCCTGGATAAAGGGCATTATATTGCACTTGACTTTAACATCGCAGTTATGCAGATCAATTATAATGTACTAGATTAAAAACGTGCATCCCTATGCTGAATAGTTTTCCATGCTGTGCCGGCGATGGGGCGTTGCTTCAACATACTTCACCACGGTGCTCAGTGCAGTTCTAATAAACCACTCACCATCGGTGTGAACAAGGGCCAGGACTCCAACTTAGGTCACCAGTTTCACAGGATCAACCGCTCCGCTACAATTATTTGAGAATTAGAAACAAAAATCAGTGGCAGCCCCTGGTACCTGCTGCAGCTGCAGTGGAGATGGCCCAGCCGGGTGATGCTGCACTCCCCTTGGCACAGCGGGCCGCTCGGGGACCTGGGAGGGAGTGGGGACGCTTGGGCTTCTCCCCCGCAGCTTCGCCTTGCCCGTCACCACCCGGTACGCCTCCCTCTGCTCCGCGCCGTTCTCCCCATCTCTCGGGTGCCTCCTCACCTCGTCCCCATCTCTGCCCTCCGTCCGCGCTCTGCTCTCCCTGCTCCCCTCTCCCTTCTTTTCCCCATCTTCCGCGTGCTTCGCCGTGCCGCTTTCCACGTCCGGGTCCCCGTCTTCCTCCTGCTCCTGCTCCCCTCTGTCCCGCTCCTCCTCCTCCTCGTCGTCCTCTTGCTCCGTGGACGTGGCGACCAGGCAGGGCCTCAACGGCCGCAACTCCATCCTCCCCCAGGCGTCAGCGCTGCGCGCCGCGGTCGCCCACTCGTCCCCGCCGGCCCCCGGCGCCACCGGGGAGCCGCGAGCGGCCACTTGGCGAAGCGCCGGCGGGCTGGGCGACACGGGCGTCGCCTTGCCGCCGCTCGACACGTAGTACGCCAGCAGCGCCAGCGACAGCACGCTGAACACGAGGAGCAGCGCGACCATGCGCCGGAGGTCTGGCCCGCGGCACAGCCACGGGCTGACCGGCGACGGCACCATCGTGGCCGCCATGAGGCTTGCCCGTTCAATCCGTCTGGGACGCTGGTAATAGGTTCGTAGTTATGACCCAGGTGATAATGATGGCTCTCGCAACCGAGACAAAAAAAAGTTGAGAAATTTTTGAAGGTTTGCTTTTATGGGTTTTCCAAGTGTGCGTACGCGGGATGGAGATGAGACACTTTGAAGGGGGAGATCGCTCTTCACACCACTGTGCTAGAGAAAGCGCATTTCCTTACTCCTCACTTTTATAGATTTAGAATCGCATGGGAGCAGCCAGTGTTTTGGGTTGTTTGTTTCCCCCCCCCCACCCCCAAATGAACAGACTCACAATTCCGACTGCGATAATAATGACAGTTATTATTTCACAATATTTAATAACCTGTGATCGAACCAATCCACGTTTGTGGGCAATTTGTATTTGCTGCATTTCCAATTTCAGCCACCTTATGATTAGCCTCCATGCTGTTGCAGCATAGTGGGACAACGGCGACAAATCAATCCACCGACAACGCCACCATCAAGCAACTTTTCAAGAACGTTTCGAAAAAACATAATAATATTATTATTTCCCTGTCAAGTAAGGCTGAGTAATCTTTTTGTTACAAAAATCTAAACTTTTTTCTCCATCGAGCTAAGTTCGTATACTGCTTATCCAGCAAAGTCAAGTTTCACATCCACAGCTCGTCAGTGGCAGAACGGCGACAGAGGCCTCCAATGTGCATAACCAGAAAGATGCGATGCCTGGCAGCCTTTTGAATTTCTTCCACCAGTTCCCAGCCAAAAATATCATTCCTAAATCAATTATTAACTTGCATTTATATATGTTGAACTTCTTTCGGACCGTATGTAGCCATCCGTGCTAATCAGTAGTAGTCAGTGGGCAGATCCTGTTAAGTCGTAATGTTTGGATTTAATAGAAGTAATATTTTCGCTGCCATTTACATGTCATTTTAAAAATATTCTCACATGGCCAGAGCAAGGTTTAAAAAAAAAAATCTTGCTTTGCTTGCAGTTTTTATAATTATTTTAAAATCTCCTTTTCCTATAATGTGTGCAGTGGAAGCTGCGAGAGCAATGGCTGTTCGTGGGTTTTCATTTGCATCACCGTAGCTCCTTTCACCTCTTGAGGCATCACAGATGGTCAAAACAGGGCTTCGAAAAACAACCCCAACACGTGAGCAATCAGCTGAATGAGAGGGGGTTGTTGGGTGAGGGAATCAGGATGGCTTCTGAGATAAGAGGGCCTAAAGCTTGCTCTACTGCACGTGCCTGGCGTGGCCTTAGCATAACTCCCACACTGCTCACTGCGCCACTCACCTGCTCCCTCTCACCACAACTGCTGACCACACCACTCACCACACCACTTGCCACAAGCCACTCAGAAAAGCGTAGCTCGCCCTACCGCCACACAACTAGCCGCTCATCACACTATCGTAGCGCTCACCAACCCGCCTTCCGTACAGCTTACCAAGCCACCCACACTGCTTACCATACAACTTACTACTCCACTGGCCCCACCACCGCGCCGAACGCCACGATGCCGGCAAAGGGCTCGCAATGCCCAACCACGCCACTCACCGCGCCACGCCGGCCAAACAACTGCCGCCGAGCGCCATCCGCCACTCTAGGTGACCATGGCGCCAGGCCGGCGTTGGCGGCGGGCCCAGCGACCCGTCATAGCGAGAGCGGCGCTCCCCCGGCCAGCTGCAATGCGAGCTTCGCCGAACCCCGCAGCCACCGCCGCCGCCGACACCACGGACGACGTTGCAGGTCTCCGCAAGCCTCGACGTGCTCACGAGAGGTCAGACCCGAGGGGTTGGGTCCTTGCCAGCATCGGTCCCATTCCTCGTTCGCGACGGCCACAGAACTCCTCGACTGTCGGCTCAGTCTCGAACTTGTTTCAGTCTTTCTATCTTCTTATTCTTATTTTCAGTCGATCAATCCCACAGGGGGCGATCCCGGCTGGTGGACTGTCGAGTTGACGTCCACTCCACGCCTGCAAAATCCTCCGGTGTTTGGATTGCGCCGCCGAGTCGGGGAGCAGCGTCTGGTCACCGTCCACCTTCACTCGTTCTACTCATTCACATCCTGCCTTCATTATTCCCTGCAAGGGGAGTGACGCAGAGAGGTGATTGCGACGGGGAGGAGGAGTAGGAGGGAGTTCTGCCTGCAGCTGATTTCTCTCAATCTCGCAGGGCTCCCAGAGGGGTTTGCAGCAGCAGCAGGAGCAGCTCGGAGAGCGATGAGCATCCACAAGAGCCTAATGGGGCGAGGTTGTGGTGGGCACAGGGGGGGGGGGGCTCATATGAGAGGAGGCCGAGTCGGGATATTTAATCAAAACAATGAGACGGCCAGGTGAGCTGGCCAGGTTTGGCGGCGATGATGACACGGATACCGGATGGGACTGGGCGTGTCGCCGTCGCCACTGTGCGGTGTTTTTAAAACGTTCCTCTGTGTCAAATAAAACGTCGCCACGTGCGGGGTTCGTTTTGTTCTTTAACGCATCGCCGCAAAACGACACATTTCCCCCGTCCCGCTGCGCGAGGGGTTCACGTTCGCATCCAACTCAAGAGAACGACGAGCGCTCCGAGTTCTCAATCCCAAATAATAATAATAATTATATAATAATGTGAGATGGTTAAATCGAGAGGCCAAACCGCAATCATCATCAGCATCATCATCACCACCACCAAATTTACCAGCATCATTGACGGGCTCATCAAAGACGAATTCGAGGCGGTAACAAAGTGCAGGCTGGAATTGCTGAGGTACGACAGAGGGGCGCCATCACTTTAAGTAAAGATTTCCATTGATTTTGTCGATTTTTGTTCAAAACCAACGTTTTCGGTGCAGCATTAGCAGTACGTCGGGCAACCTTGAGTCATATAAACTAGACTTTAGCCCAGCCTCAACCCCCATTAGGTACTCTTTGGTTATTTCGGTAAAGTCACGTAGGTGAAAAAAAATAACTACATTAAATCACGACGTTTCGGAAGCAACACAAGCCTCCGTCATCAGCTAGGACAGCCACAGCAAGAAACAATTTGCTGGAGTGGACAAGAGCTGCTCGTAACAAGATATTAGATAAGGCAAGAGGAGGGGGAGGGGGGGGAGCCAGGTGTTTGGACCCTAAATTGTCCACCGAGGTCCGAACTGAGAAAAGCTTCATCTAGCGGATATTCACTGCCCGATGTTGACTCTGTCAGGACCGTACACTCATCGCAGGATTTGACACTGCTGATGAGACCCAAGTGTTTCAAACTGGTGTTTAAAAAAGCAGAGAAAGGAAACTGCACATATGATCCATCATACAGGTTTGCACATATGACCTTCCTCTTCCCCCGTGACGCACACGCCCCACTGATGCAGTTGCGTGGAGAAGCCCCAGTCCAGTGGTTCTCAACCAAGCGGTCTGCGTACCTCTGGTTGAGAACCAATGCTCCAGTCTAGTGAGGGCCAATTCACCAAGAACTGTGATGCATTCTGGTGGTGAGCCATCATTAATTAGCCGGGTAAATTTAACCCTGCAATGCCAACGCAGTTTTGTTATATGAGGAAAGCTACTTTATGGAACTAGATTCTGATTCTTCTTTCTGCTGTCCTGCCACAATGTACTGGGTACGCAACACGCAATAATAGCAGAAAAAGTAGAAACTTGCCATAATTCCTAATGAGTCTTGTAACCTGGTTCACGAGTTTTCCATTAAAAGTCCGTAACGGTATTGTTTAAAATGAACTCGGTTAAGTAAATAATTGTCCTGTATTTGCATTCCTTATTTTTTTATATGCAAAAATAAAAAGGTGAAGGAACCTCGGATATGCATTGCGTTAAGCGTCAGTGATGGAGTGAGAGAGTGTCTGAGTGGTGCAGTGGTGGGGTGGTTGAGTGGTGGATGGTGGGTGGTTAAATGGTGGTGGAGTGTTTTCGTGGTCAGAGCGAACTCGTCGCTCATTGCATTTGCAGGCAGCGGTGATTCCCTGCGGAGGACCGGGTGAGATTGTGCCCCTCTCATGAACAAAAGTCCCCTTCTCCACCGCCACTGTAAGTTTCTCCCCCCCCCCCCCATTCAAAGGAAGCTGCCCAGGGTGTGGCTAGAAACGCACCCAAATTCAGCATCAAGAGGCCATCACTTCCTTCCTTCTGACAGCTTGCACAGCATTTGCATGATCTCTCTTACAGTCGCAACCGCATGACGTCACGCAAGCCCCTTTTCAACTCACGCGCTCAAACTTCAAGAGTGGAACTTTAGCCCTTATGATGTTTTGAAAGCCAAATGGAATTCATAAAAAAAGTCCCAAACACCTCCTGAAAAACCCAACACAGAAGATTCCAGGCGTCGATCTTCCGGGAGGCGTATGGGAAGCAGCAGCTCTAAACCACATTTGCATGAACCGTGGCGGCAGATGTGAATATTGATGCACAAATGAGAATTTTAAAAAATATCTGGTCAGTGTTTGACTGCGGTCACCAACCATGGAACGTATCACGACTCAGTTCCACATTCACAAATACGAATCAGGAGGAATCATTACAGCAATGATTAATCACTCCGTCATACCCCTGACAATGATCTGGTTCAACCACCTCGATGTAAACTTATAATTGTTGCTCTACATCAACATCAGTCAAACGAAGACGATCCCACTCGTGGAGTCTGACACCGAGAATGTGCACATGGGTGTCCCCCAGCCCCCACCTCCCCGCCCCCATCCTATATTTAGTGATCTCATTCCATCTGTGTCCATACTCGCTGCTGTTCATGGAGGCTCGCTTCCATGGGAGCATTGTTATCACTGTTGTGCTTGCTTGACCCATCATGGCTACCGCAATGTTACTCGCATGATTTGCTTATTGTGTGGCGATGCATCGCTCAGCCCCAGTGTGCAGGCTGTGCAACTGCACAGAGCCGCGTGGGCAGGAGTGACTCCGGTGCCGGGCTACAAAGAGGGCGGGGGGGGGAACGGAGAATAGTGCAGCCCCCCCTCCCCATGTATATCCTTGACCAAGGGCACATGATGCCAACCACGCTGCTCAACTTGGTCAATTCACTACATTGCTTACGGACCACATAATTAAACTTGACAATCTGCTATCGGCTAAGTGACAAATACATTCATATGAAGATATTTTTTTAATACGCTTATTCAAAGTTAGGTAAATTGTGGCTACGGTGCGGGCCGTTTGTTGCAAACACGTCAGAGCCGATATGATCTTCTCTGTTTCGCCTGTGGATCGTGTTAATATTCCCAACCGCGTGGTTGCAACGCGCAACAAAGGAGGCTATCAGTCAGCCAGGTCTCCCCTGCGAGAGAGACAGAGACGGTGTTTTTTTTATCTCAACGAGCTGTCGCCCGACCGAAAATAAAGCGATCGGGTTGTCTCTGATTTTCATCAGGCATCTCGCATTGCATTGTAAAAATGGGAATGAAAATACATTTACAGTCTGCTCCACATAACAGCCGCACCACGATCGCAGAGTCTCTTTCAATCAACGGTAACAAGTGCCAATGGAGGAGCACCACCTTGAAGACTTATCGGGAAGAAGGGGGCGGTGGTGGTGTCGGTGGTAGAGGAATAGCACGAGAGAGATAAATTGCTCATTTTCTGCTCTACCCTGACTGACATGGGACGCGCAGTCCAGCCGCGAGTGAGCGCCGTGGACACCACAGCAACAAGATAGGGAGGGCGGGCGGGGTGGGGAGAGGTGCAACGTCACCCACGTGGATGGAATTCAGTGAGAAATAATCTAGATATACACAAAGATCCCCAGTAGAGCCTTTACAGAATGTCGGGGCAAGTACTCTCAGCGAGCACATATTAGGGCCGGCATGGCACACGAGGGGGTGCTCAACACCGCGACGCCCAGCCAGCCGCCTTTGTCTCTCCAATGCTGATGTTTGCACACAGTACCTGGTATTCATTTAAGGCTGAGTAGAGGTGTAGTAGATAAGGGGAGGCCAGGACCGACCCAGGTGATTCGTCACCGATTTTGGCCAAGAGCGGATATTGAAATCAGATGGCCGGGGTTCGTAGCACAGCACGCTAACCGCTGTGCCATCGCTACCCATAAAAAATATATCTTCATACATATATACTGTACAGCCCACATACATCATATACAATACACACAACGCACGTCACAAGTGGCGAGCGTGCATCTCAAGGCGGCTGTCAGCTGCCGCTCCTCGTGCTACTGCTGCAAGGAGCATCCGTAGCCAGACTCCTCCATCACGAGTATCAGAGCTCGATTTCCAACATTTTACAAATCTCAATCTCATTACACGATATTTTACACAATTATTTTCATTCAATTGCGCGCGACTCTCTTAATTATTTTCACCGTATCAGTTTCCTTTTTTTCCCCCGACAGCCTGCCATTTAATAACACCGTATGTTTCCAAACGACTGACTTCCATGCTCAAATATTATTTGTAGAAAGACAGCCAACAAGAAGTGTTAAATAACGATAGGGGAGCGTCATATCAACCACCAGTAGCAAAAGCATCACCACCATGAGTAGCAGCATATTCACCAGCAGCAGCACCATCATCAACAGTACCACCAGCAGCAGCACCACCTCTAGCATCAGCAGCACCATCATCAACAGTACCACTAGCAGCAGCACCACCTCTAGCATCAGCAGCACCATCATCAACAGTACCACTAGCAGCAGCACCACCTCTAGCATCAGCAGCACCATCATCAACAGTACCACTAGCAGCAGCACCACCTCTAGCATCAGCAGCACCATCATCAACAGTACCACTAGCAGCAGCACCACCTCTAGCATCAGCAGCACCATCATCAACAGTACCACTAGCAGCAGCACCACCTCTAGCATCAGCAGCACCATCATCAACAGTACCACTAGCAGCAGCACCACCTCTAGCATCAGCAGCACCATCATCAACAGTACCACTAGCAGCAGCTGCACCACGAGTTGCAGCAGCAGTACCATTAGCAGAGCAATATCACCACCACCACCACCACGAGCAGCTGCGGTATCACTACCACAAGCATCAGCAGTACTACTGCCACCACTAGCTGTAGCAGTTTCAGCAGCAACACCACTGCCAGCAGCATAATCACCAGTATCGGCAGCAGCACCAATAGCATCAGCAGTAATAGCAGCAGCAGTGCCCACTATTAGCAGCAGTAGTACCATCGGTGTCAGCAGTACTACAAGCAGCAACACCACCACGAGCGGCAACAGTGCCACTAGCAGTACCACCAGCACTAGCAGCAGTACTACTCAATACTACAAGCAGCAGCACCACGACGACGAGCAGCAGCACCAACCAGTCCCAGCATACAAATCAGAGACACTGTGGACGAACATTCTTGAGCGTCGTGATGCTCAGCATCGCACGCGCGCGGCGAATTGCGAGTGAGCGCGCGCGCGCATTGGATGCACCCACACGAGGCCGCAGCGCGTGGCCTTGCATGCGCCCGCGCGGCAATGCTCTGGGAGGGCGCGCATTGTCCTCTTGATATGACACAAAGAGAACTGGAGATGAAAACATCCAACGGTGGCCTCAACTGCCCTCCCAATGGGGAAATTTTCACACAAACAAGCCCGATATTAAACCACAGGCCCCGGTCCGTATTGTTATTTAGTAACGGCTCGGACGACTCGCACCTCGCTTAAACAAAACAATAAATAAAGTGTGCCCTCCCCCCCACCGCATACCGCAAAAACATTCTACCACCGCAGGATGCGGGAGACCAGTTGTCAGCGAAGGGGGGGGGGGGCTCGCAGTTTTTGTTCTGAGTTAAAGTGCAATCAAGGAGCCAGCTGCTCTTCCTCCTGACCCAGCCCCATCCAACTCACACCAGCTGGCGCGCAAGCTGAGCACAATGCATTTACCTATGAAATCATGAAGGGGGCTAATTCAACAAAGTTCCTTCAGGAATCGTCATGAGACTCCGGGGGGGGGGGGCGATCAGTGTTGACCACCCCTCGTGTGGGCGACATTCGGACGGCCCCAGCCAGCGACGTTCTCCGCGTCCGCCGGTCGAAAGCGAGGCAGCGTACACGGAATGAGGGAAATTGCCTCATTACAGCTGTTACCGCTCGCTGGAATGAAGAATAAAAAACACATTTTCATTTAAATAACTTCGTTCAAACGCTCTCTGAACAACACAGAGCGGCGAGCACTCGGGGTGAGACTCGAGATTGGACTCGCGAGAGTCGTGCCCCCCACCGCTCGCCCTCCACCACCACCATGGACCCCCCCCCCAGCCCCATAGTGCTGGGGGGATGGGTTGGGGGGGGGTGAACCAGAACGCCGTCTGATTTACGGTGGTTCGCATTCCAGATGTAGGCCATTGTGTGTCGACGGCAAGGTCCCAATTGGAATAAAAAAAAACCTTTTGAGATGAGATGGAATATAAGGCACTTTGAGTTGCTGAGACGTTTAAGAACCATATACATATCAATATTAAGATTATTATTGATCAGTTTAAACGTGTGTTTAACATTGACCGTTTAGTGTTCTCCACACTGAGTGTTTGTCTGACCCCCTACCCCTCGTATGAAGGGTCAAGCTGTCACCTACACAGGGCTGCCACACGCCCCCCTCCCCTTACTCAATTGTGTGCCACGCTGCCCATCCAGTGGCCAAGCGTGGTTGGTATGGGCAATGGGCACCCCTCCCCATCCCAATAGTTCTTCGATCTGCGTAATTCGGCCACCGGGCCCCCCTCTGGCCTCGTAGGCCCCGGTCGGTGCAGTTGAACCGCCTGCACACTCGAGATGTGTGCCACGGCTGCACACTCGAGATGTCGCTCCCAGATGGCTGTGTGACACGAGGCGAGTCAGGGTGACTCGTCTCGTGCATCACGGCGCGGTCGCCTGACAGTACAGGGAGCTGCGAGATGGCAGGAGGTGGTGTAGAAGACGAGTTGGTGTGCTGGCCAGTGGTGCAGGTGACAGGTGAGAGGGAGTGGTGTAGGTGAAGGGTGACAGGTGAGTGTAGGTAATAGGTGAGTGTAGGTGAGTGTTGGTGACAGGTGAGATTGGGTGACAGGTGAGTGTAGGTGATAGATGAGTGTAGGTGAGTGTTGGTGACAGGTGAGATTGGGTGACAGGTGAGTGTAGGTGATAGATGAGTGTAGGTGAGTGTTGGTGACAGGTAAGATTGGGTGACAGGTGAGTGTAGGTGATAGATGAGTGTAGGTGAGTGTTGGTGACAGGTAAGATTGGGTGACAGGTGAGTGTAGGTGATAGATGAGTGTAGGTGAGTGTTGGTGACAGGTAAGATTGGGTGACAGGTGAGTGTAGGTGAGTGTTGGTGACAGGTGAGTTGGGGTGACAGATGAGTGTAGGTGAGTGTTGGTGACAGGTGAGTTGGGGTGACAGGTGAGTGCAGGTGGCAGGTGGGATTGGGTGGCGAGGTCACAGGAGGCTGACGTTCGCGAGACATTGGACTTTAGTGCCCCTTATCGCTCGCACTCTCCGGTCGCGACTGCACGTTTCTGTTACTTGTCAGCTGGGCTCATGGCTCAGCAGGCGCGATGCAAGCAAGAATTCCGTACCACTGCCGCTTGCGTCTCGGTGAATCCGATGTATCTCCCCCCTCTTCACTTGGACTTCTCAGCCGTTATTTTACCCAAGGTGTTCTGACACAATGACGCTTTTAAGTGATGTCTCTGCAGTGCAATAATGGCGCAGTGGACAATAACTTTAAAGGCTTTTTTCGTATTAATAAAGCTCAAAACTGGTGGTGTCGGGCCCCGTGAGACACACAGCCTCGGTGCGTCACTGCTGAATAAGATAGCTAACTCTGCGCAGGCTAATTTAAAACATTAATTTCGAAAGACATTTAAAATGGGATTTCTATCAGGCCCCGTGGTCTCATGTGCAGGCGCCAAGTCTCATCCACTCTCTCTCTCGTTTGGTCTCTATGTTGACGTGCTATGCAGAAGGGACGTTGCTTGGAACGTCGCCGATTCTATTTTTATGTTTAAGGCCGCAGTGTTATTGACGGATGTGTTGAGTTCAATTCTGTAATTGTGCTGGATTAAACAGGGCGAGCCGTGTATCGATATCCCACTGATTTCTAACGACCGTCTTTGCTTCCTTCTCAACGTGCGATTGAATATTGTGAAAGCGATGGCTCCGTATCTCAAAGTGGAGAATGTCGAAAGATTTTAGACGAGATTGGTGGGAGACGTGTGGAGACTTTTGAATGAAAATGAAATTGTATCTATAATTTGTTCCCATTTATTATTTCCGTTATATCCCTATGAACGTATTAAAATATAATATCAAACTCCGATTAATATTCCGGTCATCAACGACGTTGCTGTCCAACCTCTGCAGCATCCGAGGGCATTAATCAAGCACTTCACACTCATCCGGCCCTCGAATATTTTCCACTACAAAGCTCGCACAAGAGTTATTTAACATTATTGAATGTACGCCTTTATTCGTCTGCCCGCACCCACAAACAGGGACGGCCGCGTTAACGGGGCGCTCTCGTCGCTCCGCGGGGTTTCTCATCAGCGCAGAACGCGAGGCACGGTGGTGTGGGGGTCCCAGGGCACTCTGCAGCATAACCCCTTGGGGCCACGCTCGCGAGAGTGCGCCTGTCTCTGGCCGGCTTGCGTCCCCCTGTCAGGAGATTGTCGGCTGACGATAATGGTGACCGCCCGCCCACCGATCTGTGCCGGACAGAGGAGCGCTGACGGTTCGCTGCCCACACGCGTGATGGCTTGCAGAGAGCAGTAATAGTCGGAGACTTAGCTACATGAGCGTTCACATGCCGGTGCCAACCATATATTCGCCCCCTTTCCCGTATGCCACACCTCCTGCTACTCCGACTACATGTAGCCACCATCAACCGCTCAGCTGTCCAGCCAGCCACCCAGTCAGCCAATCAGCCAGCAAAACAGCCACCTACACATCAGGCCACGCAACTGTCCAATCACTCATGCAGCCAACCGCCCGTCCAAAACCCACCCACCCACTGACCCACCGACTCACCCAAGAGAAATGCGAATATTTGGCCAATTCCGAATCACGTCATGCAACAAGACGCCGGCCTAATTCTAATGTACAACCATGCACCAGTCTGCTGCGTAACCTGTCATTACTTGGCAGGGAGCAAATCACCCATCCATCGAGTTAGTGCATCGTCACAATTCAGGTCATGATTTCAAAGAAATAGATGTTTCTGTGCGGTGTTGTTTGTACCGTTTACCCCAATGTTTGTGTATTTTCGCTCTATAGAATTTGTTTCAATAGCCCTCGTGTAATTTCGGTATACAATTTTTATTCATGATTAATACATAAAAATGATATACACACAATTTCGCACATGTTTTCTAAGCATAACAATCGATTGTAATCAATGAGTCGATGCATCGTAATAAAGCCCTGTCATGAATCACCACATTGCCACCTAACACCCCCTGCCAACACCACACACCACAGAGACAAATATCATCCGAATAGCCTTAGCAGCATATGAGGGCACGTGGTGTTATTCTAGCAAGCACCGATGAAGACCGGCACGGCACACGAGGTGGCCAGCACCTGGCCCGGAGCCTTTGTCTCCTCAGTGCTGATGTTCACACGCTGCACCAGGTACTCATTTGAGGCTGAGTCGACCTAGGAGAGGCCCAGGACCGGTTCAGATATTCTCCACTTGTATTGGTCCTGAGCGGAAATCGAACTCGGGACGTCCAAATTCTTTCGCACTGCGCTAAAAACGTACACTGCCGCTCCCCACATCACACACCTTGTCACACCACCAACCAGGTACACACATTATCTATCACGCCTCACCACCAACCGTACATGGGCTGTTACGATGTCCGTATTAACACAAAGCACACAATGAAGTCTCTTTAAAAAGTCGATTTTAAAATGCTTTAACAGCAGAGTAATGGCGCAGTGGAATTTTCAATTACAACGAAACATGTCAATTTATACTCGACACAATACGACTGAATTCACACGCACACACGCGCTCACACTTTTAACATCCCCGTAGAGCCTTTAACGGACCGTTGGAGCAAGTGCTGTTAGCAAGCACCGAATGAAGGCCTACGTGGCACACGAGGAGGTGTGGCCAGCACCAAACACAAAACCGCCGTTCGCCACTAAGTGGCTGTGACGTCGACCACCGCGATTATGCCAGGCTAGGTACACTTTTGAGGCCACGTGAATGTATGTACATTTTGAACTTTTTCGCACCGTACGTAGCCAACCGTGCTTATTGGAGGTAAAGTGTCGAAAGGCTCGCTGACAGGAGGGCACGGGACAAACCCAGGTGCCATTGTTGTGAGCATCGCTCCTCTGCCCACCGCTGTAGTTGTTGAAGGGCGACTGCCTCTAACTGCGCAGTAGCATCATTCACAAGCCTCCTCCACTGAGGGCGATCTTTACACCGCTGGTACCAGTCACTGGAAAATCCAATCAGCTCCACATCGCTCTGTGCCACATTAGTTCATCTCTTCCCTAGCCGAGTTAAGTTGGCCCCCTCTATCCGGCCAAACAGAACCTGCTTTGGGCATGCAGTGGCTGTGTATGTGGGCTACATGATCCAGCCAACGCATCCTCGTCTGCTGGAGGAGATCACTGATGGGACTGTCTCCACATCTTTCATGAATCTGTGAACTCGTTACACGATCCAGTCTGGTTAAACCCAGGATGAATCGTAGGCTGGCCGGCCTGAATGTTTCAAGCCGGCGCAGATGTTTATTTAAAGTACTCCACATTTCGTAAGTATAGGGAGGGCATAACTGTGGCCGAGAAGACCTGAATCTTTGCGTGGGGCGATATGTCAAGGTAGCTTCCAGAGAGCGTGATGCAGCTGATGAGACTGCAGCAGGCTCCCCACACACACAAAGACGCTCACACATACACAGATAAGCACAGATGCACAAACACGCATGCACGTACACACGCAAAGACAAAGACGCTACCCCCGCCGCGTACCCTTTAACAGGCTGTTTGGGCGAGCGTTGTTTGCGAGCACTTATGAAGGCCGGGACGGCACACGGAGGGGTAGTGTGTGGCCAGCACCACCACGGCCGCCTCTGTCTCCCCAACGATGATGTTTAATACACATCGCCAAAGGTGCTCATCAAGTAGCTCCTCTCCTCCACCTCCTCCCGTCCCTCTCTCAAAGCCTCGCCTCTTCTCCAGTGCCCATTCTCTCCCTCTTCACTCCCCTCGCCCCTCCACTCCTTCCCGTCCCGCCCCTCTAGCCCGTTCGTGATCCCTCATTACCCCGCTCTCTCTGTCACTCGTTCCTTAATCCTTGTAGCACGCGCCTGCCATCTACATCATCCCATTCGGCCATCGTTCAGTAAGCTATGATAATCGCCTTAAGTGAAGACGGCGCTTCATAAATATAAATTAGATTAAGGCCGAGTCGATCGAGAGGTGGCTCAGGACCGGTTCAAACATTCGTCACCGATGCTGTTGGCCGCGATCGGGAATCGTACTCGGTATCACCGGGTTCGTTGCGCAGCGTGCTGACCACTGCACCACCGCTCCCCACACGCACGACCGCACTTTGCCTATAAACATTCAGTGGGGGCTTCCACATTACCGACCGCTCTCGCACACATCTAGAGATTATCAGTTTGGCAAAGCAACCGCAGCACTGCCGTGCATATCAACAGGCTTGGCCAGAGAGACGCATTGCAAATCTATGAGCGCAGCAATATGGCGTTTGATACAAGAAGCCACGAGAATGTGATGAGTGAGTTTCACAGCCTGCCTCGCAATGCTAACGAAGGCCTGCTGGAGACGCGAAAAGTGGCCGCTCGTCTGCATGTGCAATACGCCGATCAAGTGGAACATGCCCTGCAGCCCGCGCCACCAGCTCCGCCATCACTATCATCAGCCTTGAATAATCCACTGCTAGGGGAAGGATTCTACAAGCTGACAGAGATGTGTAATAAGCGTCTGGTGAAATGGAACATCGCCTGAGCCTCTGTCGCCAATCGTCACCCTCACTACCACCATTAGGGAGGTTGCAGAGGCTCATGGCTCATGGTTCGAATCCAGCAACTGCCCTGATCATGACTGCCGGTCAAACAACCGGAACACGACCGCGACGCGCCGTTTGCTTCACAGTGTACGTTCAAGATCCTGTGACGTCATTCGCAATAATCATCCCCCCCTGGCAGAGGCTATCCCTGGTCCCTTGAGTGCTTACCTCGTTAAACACAATCAACGTGATCACCACCATCAACCTTAATCGTCAAGTTGGCGCACGCCTTCAACCAGCACTGTGAAGGCAGCAGCGAAGGTTGTTGGATCGCCTCCCTCCTGTTGTGAAACTCGAAGAGATGCCATAGGCTGGCTCGCCAGCTGGAGGCAGTACAGCAAATGGGATAATCACCACCTGTTTCCATTTTTACGGGGATAGAGTGTTGCCGCCGGCTTCCTCCCACACGTTTACAATAAGCCCATCATCGATGAGCTGAAAACATCTTGAAATAAAAATTCAACGTCGCGGCAGCGGCAGGACCCTCCTGAAAAAGAGTCATTCGGCTCAGTGTGGCTCTTATGGACACGTAAATAATTAACTAAGGGACATGATTAATCCGTGTCGTCGGGCAGGCGAAATAAGCGACTCAAGTGGAACATCACCTGCAGCCAATGCCGCCAGCCCCATCATGACCGCCATCGAATTAATCACAGCCATGCTCAATCCACCGCTGGGTGAAGGCACCCCCTGCCCCGTCCTCCTCCACGTGGAATGAGCTAAAGTAGAACATCGCCTCCAGCGCCTGTCTGTCGTCAGCCCCACGTGCGGTCATATTGTGTTATATTTTATTAAAACCGTAAAACACAGACATGGAAGGCGTGCCGCCGCTCTCGAATCTACTTTCACGTTTGCTGTTGGGTTATTGCACTTTATTATTTTGATTTTTCTGCATAACCTTCCGGTCGAAATTTCAAAGGACGCCTCGACGACTGCGCCCCCGCAACCACGCAGCTCCCCCAGTGTGCCACGGTCGCTCTGACGAGAGGCGCGCGTGAACTTGGAGGAGAGCTGGTTCGGTGCTTGAGTGGGTGCGATTGTGTCTGTGTGACGTATGGGTCAGAAACAAAGTTTGCGGTAGATGCGTTTCAAAAAGGGCGCACAAAGCGCATGGCATGGACCGCATGGTCACTCAACCCACAACGCACCGCACGAGGAGACAGCTGTCTGCAGAGTAGCGCATACAGTGCAGTACACAATGTTAGCCCACGTCCGACCGCATCGCCGCATTTGAGTGAATCCAAACCGCACATAGCGAATTTTGGGTAGAAAAAAGTGAGTCGATAATACGCGAAATCGCACAAACCGAACCCGTATAAATAGAGAAAAACCTGTTTTATAAACACAGTAAGGGCATAGCAACTTACGGGACAGCGGGAGGGAAGGTGGTGCTGTGGCCAGTGAATTAACATCCTTCACTCGACAAAGGTTTCTATGACTACTTGAACTAACGTCTCCAAAATTATTCCCACATTCCTGTACCGATAATTAATTATAATTATCGTATTAGTCTTTTTGGTGCTAGGCCCCAGAAGAGTCATTCTCCTCTCCTATGTGCCCCCCCCCACACTCCAGCCCCCCCCCCCCCCCCATATCCTTTTCCCATTGTACTTCCATTGTTGTAGATCGTCTTGAGATGCGATTACATTTAGAGACGAGAACACTTTGACTCGCTGTTGTTGCATTATTGCGACTGGTTTTTATTGAAGGCGGTCACCTGAGGGTGAGCATCCACCATGGGAGATGGAGCGATGAAATCTGCTCGTGGTGCAAGTGCTGGGTGGATTGTTGCATCACAAGATCATGGGAGATGGCGACAGCTTAGGAATGCCTTCATCCAGCAGTGGATTAAACACGGCTGCTGGTAATGATGAATGCAACCAGCTTTAGGAAAGTTAAGCACATTTCATTATGATACTGCATGAGCACTGCTCTACAGGAATGTATATGCAATTAGCAACGTTTCGCGCAATGACTCTTAATTCATAGTACAATATTACCAACTACCTTGTGTTATTATTCATATTTAGATTATTTTGGGGTTGGTCATCGTGGAGGTATGTCAATTTTAAAACAAAACGATAACCCTCCACCACCCGATGACAGAGCCAATCAAATCAAGTTGTTATGTCGACAAACATGACAACTCGTTCAGTTTTTCAACTTGTATGTCTGTTGGGTGGTGGAGGGTTATAGTAAATTAATAATACATAATACCTGCACGAAAATCAAATGCTAGATTTACTTATTATGACTCATTATTGGCCGTGAAATGCTACGTTTGAAATGAATTTGGTTGAAAACATTTCGTTACTTTTAGGGCAGTTTCATTGACGAATGTGTTGAGATTTAGGATCGTTTCGTCGTCAACGGGGGCCAGGGAATCAAAGGGAAGAGCTCCCGCGGATGCGTGCAGCGTGGACGGAGCCGCACCGTGACGGTCTCCTTGTGACCGGCTCAGCCCTCCACGAGCAAAGCTCACGGCAGTCAGACCCCGTGCCCTCCAGCGATGAATTCATCCTCACTGCTCTGCCCGTGATCTCTCTTTCTCGGCACATTCATCACTCCTGCCCATTACCCTCAGCCATCACAATCCCCATCGCCCCATGAATCCAAAATATGTTTCTGACAAACTGTCAACCAGTCACTGGCTTCCCACTCTCCCAAAACGCCAACCTCTGCTCGCAGCCCCATCCTCTCCAGCCCCCCCGCCCATCTAACCCCCCCCACCCCGCCCACCGTGTGGGGACCGCTTGCTTGGATCACCTCCCTCCAGTGCCAAAGAGAAATACGCATCGCATCTCGCATGACGATATTTTTGTCTCCCGCTCGCTCACTCTGCCGTCTCCGTTGCTGCATGCGTAGAGACGAGTTTCCATCTGGGAGGACTTGAGAGAGCAACGTTTCACAAAAGTGACATCCAAGAGGGAGCCGGGTGGGCCAGGGTCAGAGCGCCATTGAGAACCTGGGTTCAAATCCAGGTGAAAGCTGCCTGTGGTTAAACCGAGTTCTCAAGTGTCGTGAGTTGATCGTCTCCGCCTAGTCATCACACACTGCACACACTAACATATTATTCATTTGGTTCTGCTTTTTATTTGACTAAATTCAGTTCTGAGCATTGATTATATTTATCAGTGTGATTGTCATGTGACGAACATGATTCTCAACTACAGAGTGAGTGGGGGACCATGCTGCCTTCAAGTTTGTGGACCAGTGATCCGTTCCAGGAATTAAAAACTACAACTGAACACATTCGTCAGTACCAATTATTTTTCGCGTTTTCTTTAAAAGGCTGTGTCATTTACGGATGTGATGAGTTGTGTGATTTCGTTAAACTGTGCTTGTGCACCACTGCCAACACAGTCGTAGCAGCAGCATTACCAAATAATTAATTCAAAGAGTATGCCTCTAATTCATGTTAGTACCGAGTGAATGACCGTCCACGAGTGAGAAGCAGCTGATAATTATTAAACCAGCGGGCGTGAAGTTCCTTCAACGTATTTCTTCTTCACAATCACGGCTAATCCGCTACGATGTGTGATAATCCACTCACAGACAATCAAAAGTTACCTGCGAGGAGAACATTGCTTCACAGTGTTCCATGCCGCGCAAGTCGTGCCCTAGCAACAAAGCAATGCACTGAAGGTCACGGTGTAGTATTCTGTTTAATAAAAATAAAGATGCGAGATTTTAGAGGAAGTGTGGGAGGTTGGTGGAGATTTTCCACAAATATATTCTGGATAAAAAATTAAAAGCCAGTGTGCTGGGATCCATACAGTACGTAGCACGAGTAGACCGCGATTAATTTATTTCACTATGTAACACAATTTTTGTTCCTGGGTAGTAAGTGTTATTTCCTACTTTCTTATGCCTAAAAGATATAGAAAATGGCTATTATTTCACACTAACTTTGCTTTTGTGACCAAAACAGTGATATTTTGAAATGTACCTATTTTCAATGAAAAAAAGGGCGAATTTGTGTTTTTTCGTTCACATAAAGTCTGAAACAATTTTTTTACATGTATTTATACTAAAGTAATATACAAATTACTGCAAAAGATTTAGAAGTGAGTAGTTTTTCGAGATTTACCATTATACTGTACATCACTTGCACGAATCAGCACCCAAATGTAGTCTCCCATCATGTTCTCGTTATACTGTCCTTGGTAGCGGCGTTCAAAGTTCAGTATATCCTGGTGGAAGTGCTCGCCTTGATCCTCCGAGTACGCTCCCATGTTCTCCTTGAATTTATCAAGATGAGCAACAAGGATATGGACGTTGAGGGACATCCTACAGCCCATTGTGCCGTAGTTCTTCACCAGAGTCTCAACCAGCTCCACATAGTGTTCGACCTTGTGATTGCCCAGAAAGCCACGAACCACTGCGACAAAACTGTTCCAAGCCGCTTTCTCCTTACTAGTGAGCTTCTTGGGGAATTCATTGCACTCCAAGATCTTCTTTATCTGTGGTCCGACTAAGACACCGGCTTTGACCTTTGTGTCAGACAGCTTAGGGAAGAAGTCTTGAATGTACTTGAAGGCTGCCGACTCCTTATCGGCAGCTCTAACAAATTGTTTCATGAGGCCCAATTTGATGTGCAGTGGGGGTCCACCAGTGGCTCCCACTTGACGTTGTTCCTCCCCACAGAGAACTCGGTCCCGCTGTGGCCAGTCCTGCCTGTGGTAGTGCGCCTTGGTGTCCCTGCTGTCCCAAAGGCAAAGATAGCAGGGAAACTTGGTAAAACCGCCTTGGAGACCCTTTGAAGTCTCCGATGACCTCCCAGCCGTACTCAGTTGGCCACACTCCGTTGTCGCTCCTCGCTTGCGCAACACCAACAACATTACGGGGTTCGTCCCATAAACACACACACACGAGTCATCAGGACCGAACACTCGCTCAGCTGATGATGCTGGGTGAAATCTTTAGTGAACTGTCGCACCCATTGAAACGTTGTGAGTTTACTCTGCAACAACAACAAAGGTGCTGCTGCTGCTGAAGCAGTCATACATTTTGCACGTTTGATTCACGTGACATGGGTGGAGGAGGGTTCATGATACACAAACCCAAAACACCCAATTATGAATCGGTCGCATTCCGCCACATGACAAAACAATGGCTCAAACTCGCAATGTATCGAACCCCGTTTGCCAGTAAGGGCGTTCGTCAAGACCCGAAGCGGAGACTCCATGTGAACAGCAGTTTACTCGCTAATTGCATTTCACACGGCTTTGCAAATGTAACCGCTCTGTCGGATGAAGGTTGTCTTGGTCAATAAATGAGAGTGCGGAGAAGTCGAGAGCTATGAGCTCTTACCTCCATCAACGACGTCACGCGCCGTTGAATTCAATAATTTTCCGACGAAGATCTATTTAATTATGTAATGTCATTTCTCACCGTCACCATGCTTGCACGATTACCGCATGAACACGTACGCACTTGCCGCTAAGTGCAGAAGTGACAACGCCGTGATGCTTGTGCCAGGCTGGGTGCACTTTGAGGCCAAAGGAAGTATCGAGGTGACAGGAGAGACAAAAGGGTAAGGATCCCCCATGTAGCCCACACAGACTGTTGGGACAAGTGCTCTGAGTAAGCTCACACGAGGGGTGGGGTGGCCACCCAGGGCCAGTACTTACATCACGCTCCAGTGAAGAGAGCGAATCGAGCTCAGGTCGCTTGATTTGCAGCACGGTGCGCTAACCACTACACTGCCGCCACTCACGGTGCACGCACTTCCACGCACACTGAGACAAAGATGCCGCCTATTCGCCCTGAGCTAGACGGGTAATAGGCGAAATCATCGTCTTAGCTACAGGGCCAATAGCCTTGGGGCAAGTGCTGTGAGCGAGCACCTATGATATCTGGCAAGGTGCACGAAGGGGTGGGTGACCAGCGTCACACCCGGCCACCTTTGTCTCACCAATGGTGACATTTATACCAGGTACTCATTTAAGGACGAGTGGACCACACCCTTGCACACACAAACTTGCCATAATACACTCATATATACTCCAAAACAAAAAGACAAAGATCTCCCGTTTACCCTTTTAACAGACTGTTGGGGCAAATGCTGTTTGCCGCAATGTCACTGCTCCCCAAACACAAACAGACACATACACCCACACACACATTTAGGCTGTCAGTTCCAATTGCACGAGCTTGGCTAAACACGAGAGAGACCTTTAGGGATCCAAATACAAACATTTTTCTCTTATTTATGCTCTTTTAAAACTAAAATCGAGAATCGGACAAAAGCCTGTGGCACAGAAGGCGGCAGTCAAATTGGGTTAAAGATGCGGGCAAGGGGGGCACGCAGGAGCGGGTGGGGAGTGCAGTGGGGCATTGGAAATGAAATAAACCAAAATCAACCAGACATCATCAATCGTCATCTGTCAACTTGAGCCGTGAGCCACTTCCCATCCAAGGTCACAGGAAATTAGATTCATTCCCCCTCGCCACTCTCCAAACTCCACTCCCTTTACAATTCGCCTCTTATCTCCTTCGTTCTGGCACCTCCATCACTTCACGCTTGGGCGAACTTGGAACGATTCGCATCTATACGCAGGCGCGTGCACAGCGAGCAGTCGACACTTCACGTGGCCTTGCAAGTGCACCTAGCCTGGCACAAGTGCCGTGGCGAGTGGTATTTGTTGTTGTTACTGCCTTATAGCGGAACACGATCGAGCTCATCATCGTCAGCCAGGATGAATACACTGCTGGATGAAGGCCTCTACAGACAGCCACCAATCTCTCCTTGTCCTACGATGTAGTTATGGCTATTTTGCGTTTCATATGTTCAAGCATAAGCAAGCGAAGCCCTATATTTATTTATGTATTGCCAGGTAAGGGCCCACCGATGGTCAAGAACAATGATGCAATGCCAGCCAGGAAATGGAACGCGTCCCAGAGGAGATCCACTGAGGAGATGGAGCGCGCGTAGATGCTCCAAGAATCATTACATCGCAGGAGCGTGTAAGACGGTGACGGCTTGGGGAGGACTTCATCCAGCAGTTGATTGATCATGGCTTGATTGGTGGTGATGGGCCCCCCACTGAGGTTAGGGATCCCTGTTCTCAAGGATGACCCGGGCTTAAACAATAAGCAATGGAAAACACAGAACAGACAACCCGATGGACTGCGTTGACTATGCTGTTACAAGCACAAGCAAAACACCGCCACCATTGTCACCAACACATCGCTGCCGTCACCATCACCAGCGCCTTGCGGTATGAATACGGACTGCTGCACCCGAGCGGACCCCACTCAGCTACCACCCCGGTGATACCATGGAACGACTCACAGCATCGAAAACACGACTGTCGCTCTGCTGCTGTTGCTTCGTTGCAAACGCCATACAGAGGAAGCAGCAGCAAAATAAGATTGCACATTTAGTCGGATCATGTTTGTAGCGATTGCCCAGCTATTTTTGTCTCTGGGTTTTTCTCTCTCTCCTTTTTACATCTCTTTGTTCATAAGTTCAGAAGTGTATTTCCCGAGTAAAGCCCTCTTTCAGTCGGCCAGCAAGGCAACATGGTCAACAAAGTGTCTACTGCACGTTACAAGTGTCGTCGCTGTGAGCACGACTCGCTCTCTTTGATGCCGGACGCAACCCACGCTTGCCCTGCGTGCCACCCTCTCATCTCCACGTTTGTCTTTCCTCGGCTGTACCATCCTCTGCCGTTTCGGCATGAAGTCCGACAGCTTTGCAGCACGTGCTCGAAACATCGTAAGGGTCATACAGCACGACCGCAAAATATATAAAATAAAAAACGCACGCGGCAAGTATTTCTGTTTCACCTCTTTGTTTGTCTGCATGCATTAGTACTTTATTCCAACGGTGCTATTGGAATCATGTCACGGAGACACGGAGACGACTCAGGGTCCACCACACAGGAGCCTCTCAGAGCAAAAGAGATCAATCGCGGGACTTCTCCCGACTAAAATAATCCATCGAGTGGCCTCTTATAGTTTACACCGTAGAAGTCCAACCTTTTATGCACTCTGATTGCTTTATTCGTGCCAGTTAAACCGATCGCTGTAATTCTTGGTGGGGAGATTTTACCCAAATTAAATACAAAACTTAACTCAAAATGATAGGGGTTTTCTTGTTGTGCAATCATCCATGACGGAGCTGAGACTGTGAACTCGCTACAAATCTAAGCCCGGAATAATTACGGGTGGCTGTCTAAATTCGAACCCTGAGTATCGGTGGTCCTGGGTTCAGTCAGAGGAGCAATGGCTCTTGGCTACGAGTGTTGAAGTTAACCTCTAATCTCTACAGTTTGTTGGAGAAGCCCATCGCCCCCCAACAAAGTTAATCGAGCAAGCTACACAACTGAAAGAAGTTGACAGCCGTTGCATTATAAGAGAGTCTGGTCCTCATCATAGTAACGTGGAATTCCACAACAGGCTCCGAACCACCAAGAGAGATGAGTGTTGCCCCAGGCTCATTGCAGTTTGAATCCACGTTGTCTGTTAATTACCAATGCTTATTTATGCCCAAGATAACGTTTGACCATTTTGTGGTTATCTCAAATGACTCTGCCATGGGGCAAATTATCCAACTTTAGCTTTTGAACAGAACCGAGTCGAGTTTGTTTTCAATTTACAACAACTCGTTCGTTATTCCCGCTCCTATTAAATTATTAAGGCCACAAAATCATAATGTACTGACTCAATTGCAAGTGGCAATAGTGTGAGTAGCACAAACTGAGTTAATTCGTTGTGGAATTAGCATAATCATATAACGGCAAAAACCGTTGTAATTTTAGATAAAGATGTATTAAATGCCCAAAAAATATTTTAATTTGGAAATAATATAAAAAAAGGCTTTCCATGTTAATTACTTTTCCAACCAGCCTGTACCTAACAGGCGACTACTCAATGTTTTGGGCACATTACAAAATCAATGGAGTGAAATGTTCAACAAAAATCAGCGAGCTTCGCAATAATTAAAACTTTGCAAGAAATGTTGGCTCACAATTAATGAAACAGCATAAGATAATAAATCAATGCAAAGACAAAATGTCTCGCTACACCCAACGTGAGCATCGAGCAGGATTAGTCTTGTTTCACCATATTTCGCCACGCTGGTCAGTGCAGCTTGGTGAAGGTGCCCAAGGCCAAGTCAGATATCACTCACCACCGATGTTTCTCAAGGTCAGAGGTGCTGCCCCGCTCGCACGTTGGGGGTTTCTGCGGCTGCTCCATTGTCCTCCCATACGTGTAAACAACTCATTCATCGGCTGAAAACATCTTCATATACAGAGGACCGCAGACTTGGGGCAATTGTTGGGATCGTCGGCTCACCGCCTGGCTGCTACCTTCCCACTCGTCTGCGGCTCCTCGGCGATCGTGAGATGCACTTTGCATGAACGACGCAAATATTTAAACTGGATATTTTATTATTATTATTACTACAGCTGGGAACCAAATTCTGTTTTCCAGATTTAATGCACATTGCTCTCAGTACTGAACCACTGTTTCACCCCATCTGAACAAATCATTATAATGGAGAAATGCATTATTTGGGGATGCTGACCTGGCAGTGGTGGCAGTGGTGCATTAGCACAATTAACAAAAACACTCGGCACACTCGGCACACTCGTCAACAACACTGCCTTAAACGAAATCCACATGCGTTATAAAGAATCGACATTTCCCGACAGGTCGCCCATTATAAACGTATTGGTTGAGGCCACAGTGTTGTTGACGAATGTGTTGATTGTTTTTTGTGTAAATGGAGAGAGAGGAGTGGTGGCGACGTGGCTGAGTGGCAGCATGTTTGTCGCTTGTCGGAGAGAAACACCGCAACATCGGCCAATTTACTGTGAAGCTTCTCCTGATACCATGATCTGGCTCAACCATCGCAATGTAAAACGACAGCTACTCTTCTCCACCGACATCAGCCGTGCGAAGAGGAGGATTCGCTCGTGGAACCCGAATACGAGAAGAACGCCACGGACGGTCGCGCTACTAACGATGTGATGACGTGCGTGGCCTAGGAGATGTGCTCGAGTTGCCTCTCTGTGCCTGCAGGGCTTGTGGCAAGGGGAGGGGGGGGTCTCGTTTGTTTGCATGGAGATGGGGAAGGCAGCGGGTGACTTAGCCGAGTGCCGGCACGGTTTATATCGCCTGGAAACCCCCACACATATTTCACACAGGAGACCGGGTGGGTCAGCGGCGCAGGCAATTAGTTCGCGTCTGCCAGTTGGGCACCACATTGGGACGCTGCTTTATGTAAATAAACGATCGCATTTTTTTATCGCCATATTTCAGTGGCACGGCACTCCGTCAAAAGCTGTGGCCGTCATTAAGCGGCCATGTACAGATTACACCGCAGATCTTCTGCGTCTCACTGCTGTCACCATTCGGGGAGGTGGGAGGGAAGGAGAATCGATACGAGGATCGATTTTCCCCACGGCTCGCTTTTTTCAGCCTCATTTAAAGCAGGTGTCGTAAAAAACCGGACAACCCACATATATACGACCCAAATGAAGCTCTTTGCCATATGCGCCGTCAACAACACATCCTTGGTGACCTAACATCGCCACCAACGTTACATCAGCGCTGGTCTCCCCAGCAGCGACAAGCTCATCCAACACCGCTGCCTGGCCCCTCGCGGGGCGTGCAGCAGGCCTCTCGCGTTCTGCAACGACACGCTGCGGCTCGCTGCGGCCCTGCGGTCGAGCGATCCGACGTGGAACGACGTGGGGGGCCGCGCCGCCATGGTGAGCCCGGCCGGCAGGCCTGGCCAGCGACGATGGATTGCGGCGATACCTCGACGGCCCCATTGATATCGAAGCAACCACTGTCATGTACTCCCATATCTTCAGGAATAAATCTTTCTTTTTCCTGGAGGAATCGAATGAGCTATGAAGCTCTTTTTCACAGATGTCCACTAGAGAGGGCCCTTGCCGGTGACATCTGGCAGTTCAGCTGCTACATTGATTCAAGCAAGCGTGAGGCTGCTGATGAAACACTGTACGTCGAAACCGGTTCTGAGTTTTGCTTGTGCTTAATCAATGGTGCCGACATTAGACACTCCCAGAAGGCTGTATCGGCCGATGGGTTGTGTAAGGAAACCTTTTTATTTAATGTGTGGCGAGGCGGATATGTGAAGAAGATGCATTGTCTGCTTATCTGTTTTCTCACAAATACAGAGAGAGGGTGATTCAATTTGCAGATACCCCGCTGATGTCTAATGACCCTCTCGCTTTACTCTCAACAGGTGATCGAATATTGTGAAAGTGATGGGTTCCTATCTCATATAGATTTAATAAGCGAATGACTTTATAAGTATATCGTGATTGTTGGGAGAGATGTAGAGGCTTTGAAAATAAAAATCAGTTTTTTTCTCAACTTTCTCCCTTATTTAAGTGGGGTATCTATAAATTGATCACCCTGTATGTTTGCGAACGATAACCCATGCTGGGTTATTGGAACATTTTACAATAACTGCAAAATGGACGTAATAATTCACTTCTTTCATCCATTTAATCTGCCTACTCTCAACGAAGTCTCCTTTCGGCACAATGACACTTTGTCGGTTATAATAACAATCATGCTTATTTGTATTTGATTGAGCCGTCGGCATTTATGCCGAGGCGTCTCAGAGCTCTTTGCATCTCAACACATTGGAAAGAGCCCCCCCAGTGGCAGCTGTCCCTGCGCACCACAAGGAAACCCAGTACCTGACCTGCGCACGTGGACATTGTCCTGCCAGCAGGGGGCGATGATTGCTCCTCCATTGTATGTGTTATCCCAATTTACTACGATAATGAGCCAAGAATGTCTGTGTGTCCCGCGCGTGACGTCACTCCACGTCGGCCAGCCCCCCTCATTAATAATCATGAACGGGTGACGTCCTCCACATGGACCCCCCCCCTCATTAATAATCATGAAGAGGTGACGTATTCCAAAAGGACCCCCTCCCCCGCCATTATAATAATTAGCGGGTGACGTCACTCCACATGAGGGGCGAGGCGCCTCCTCCCCCCTCCTCAGCGTCAACTTACAACCATCACTATGCGCGTTCAAGTCGGTCCTGACGGGCAACTCGGAACCGCGCGGGCTCGTAATTAGCGGCCGTCAGCACCGCGATCTCCCTGCGTTTGCTTCTCCCGGCCTTGACGCGGGGGCAGGAGGGTGGGGGGCGATCCGTAACGCAAGGTGCAGCTCGCCGGCGTGACGAGGGATAACAATCCACTAACAAGGGTGAACCCGTTACAACGTGTCTCTCTCTCTCTGGCTGTGACATTTCTAACGGCCGCACTTTTCGGCTCTTTAAGCCCGCGGCGGGAATGGGGCTTCTTCTCGCTGTGTATGATGAGTAAGGGGCTCCAACGAGGGCTGCTACCACCTACGGCGGGCTATTGGTGCTCCTCGCAGTGGGGTGCGTGCGCGCGGACGCCAGGCGGTTGACATTTCCGCGTCTCACCCCGCACGCGGGTCCCTTTGTGGCCGAGGGAGATCGTCATCGGATGCAAGGGCGATGTTTATCTTACAGACAGGACAGTACATTCCCCGTATATACTGTATGTATGTTTTTTTTAATCTCATTATCAGAAACTTGCTTGGAATCGACTGCCTATACATTAAGCCATGGTCACTGCCGAATTTGCATAATTTCCTGCATCGGCTAAAGAGAAGGTCCTTGATGACAAATTCTTCTCTAACTTGCACACAATTATAGCAAGGTCCTTACGAGGTCCCGTGCTTAATGGAATTGCCATCATAAAATGGAAAGCCTTGCATTGGTAATTGTAATTACATTCAGTGTTTTCACGGCATATGTTCTTTTTTACTAAATTATTACATTTCTGTGTGACCGTCTTTAAAAACATCTGCCAGGGCCATGCGAGCGTCTGCAACCTCTCCCTGTGAGCCGTATGAAATTAAATTACATAAGTTGGTTACCTCGCTAAAACAAACATTAATGAAATAACAAAACACCCGTGTCTATGAATGGCAAGTTCAAAGGTCAAGAGGGCCTGACGGGCCGGTGCCATAAACACTCCACACCTCACCATCGCCTCTTTCCTTCTGCCAAACCCCAAAGTCATTGCCAAGTTGACATCGGACCTCCAATGCCTATTTAATACTTTACACGTCCGCTCAAACAATCGACTAAAGTAGCAGGGATGTATTTTGCTTTTCAACAATCGGAAGCATCCAGAAGAAGCTAACGTTTTATCCGTATCGACGGCTAAAATACCGGCAATGATTGTTATTCAATATAATAATTAGACTTAGCATCTTCAATATGAGGCATCGCAACACAATGAAAGCTGTCCATTTTTCTGAAATATGTTTTTACTTACGCGAGTGCTTCCCACGTGACTGCGCCCATCACACACAGGTCGGTATAAAGCAGCCTATCTCCCCGGGTGGCACATGTAATTATATCGCTTAAAATGTCAGGGTTTTTTTTGTGAGATGTCAAACGTCCTCAATCTACCTCCGGGGTCGATGTAAAGCGACTGCCACTATTCGGAGATGAGTGGCGGCTCTCTCGCCTATGAGGGCACGGAGACGCCTTGCTAGTTCACTCTCCATCACGTGGTGTGCGTGGGTCATAACTCTCAGACGTGCTTTCGGGTTGTGCCGCGCGTTGTTCTGCACGATATCCGACGTTTTGCTTCCAGCACGTCTAGCACGCGGAGAAATACGCCGAGACATTCTACGGACACAACCGCGAAAACCCACGCAGCAGTTACAGTACGCGTTCGTCCGCTGCTTCCTCCGTTTGACATATGTATATCCGGGCAGGGTTTGTTTGTCCCCACACACCTGAGCGGCACAGCACCTTGAGAAGCCACTTCTACCACAGACGGCGTGCAGCCCCAATCATCTGCCGAAGAAAGACCCCAAGGCCCTCCTCGCTCTGTCACATCTGCAGACGCAGATGCCTCAAGGCCGCACTTTGATGCGCCCTTCCCAGGGAGGCGGGGGACACTGACGGCGAGGCCGCACCGAGGGGACAACGCTGGGCAAACGATTCTCATTCCGAGCGTCCGTTTACCACGCGTCCCCCCGGGGGCGCACTGACAAGCACCTGTGAATAAAAAATGACAACGCCCTCATCTCTTTAAACGAAAAAAAATACAACAAGCGTCACACCACGTTTCGCCGCCTCTCAACGTGTCGGCCGTGTTGACGCAGACGTTGTCAGCAACTGCCGTACTATCCGTGGGTGGTGGAAAGTCGAGGCGCCGATACATATTTGTCAAAGCGGTATCGGATACGGAGTTCCACTTGCGTGGTAGGGACACACACAAGCAGGGGATTGGACATCGGTGAGATAGTTGGGCCACACAGGAGAGAGGCAGACAGGCAAGACGAGCTTCCTTGCAGCTTATTTGCTACTCCACTGCTGGATGAAGGCGTCCCAACGCTGTGATGTAGTTTAGGTAAAAATATAAGGTGCAGCCCTGGCAATTATTTCTCGTTCCACTTCTGGTGAAAGGGCCTTCGCAAGAGGAAGCGCAAGAGAGTATATCGCCATAGGGTATTGGGCCTCTTTCCCCCCTAACACTTTACTCTACACAGCCTGAAAAATCAACTGGCACGCGAATTGGGTTCGTAGTGGATTTGGTTGACCATAATTCACCACGCTGGTCAGTGTGTGGGTTGGTGAAGTGACTCGGTTGGGGTAGTCAGCCCAGATATCATCCATCACCAGCCGTCTGATGTTAGCTGCGGCCGGGATCAAAACTCAGGTGGCCAGGATGAGTGTGCGGACCCCAGCGCACACACACGCGCCGCCCTACGCGAGCTGTCTCCGCAGCCAACACATTACGTGACCGCTCATCATTATCATCATCATTAAAACCTTTTACATTCTAAATGGTAAGATATTTACAGGACACAAATGTGCCAGATGAACTGTCAGCCAAACCAAGGGTCGTGATTAGCCTCACACACCAGCGAATACAAACAGATCTGAAATCACACACCGCAGTGCCACCAGACACATTCCCAGACAGGTTGTAACAAAATGGGGGCTGGGCTAGTAGGGGCTGTCGCAACAATTAGCGAGGACAGAACGAGAGCACAACGTCGCATATCCGACCATCGTATATTCCCACTGGCCAACGAACCACTCACGCCCAGTGCAGTAACAATGCATGATGGAGTGTGACTGGAATTATCACAAATTGTTTGGTTATTGCTGTGTTGGCAGCCGGGTAAAAGCACAATTAACAAAAACAAACTCAACACGTTCCATAATGTACAATGTGGTGTTGAAAGGGAAAAAAACATAACGGGTGACGTTTTGGGCAATGACCCTTCTTAAGAGCACAGATATGGTTCATGTGCTAAGCGCTATTATAGCAGTGTTATTGACGAACGGGTTGAATTTTTATTTTGTGTGGAAGGTCATCGATGTGACATTTTCAAACACGGTAATGTTAAACAGAGGACAATAATGCTCAACGCGTACTCTTAATCCAGAGTATAATCGCTCACTTCTAGAGCACAGCCAAGCATGTCCACCAAGTTCCATTGTTCCGGTAGCGTATTTATGTTACGACCTGGGCGTCATTGTCTCTGGATGTTCTCAAACTCTCCCTGTCCACACACTGCTCCACAATCTCTCTCCTGCCCAGCCAGTCCGATATGCAGCGCTGTGGCGGAGCGCTGACACCTGCAGCTCCAAGCCAAGCGACAGCTGCAGCGACAACAGCAGCCACAGACAGCAGCGTCGACAACAGCAGGGTCCTCCACGGCACCCAGCTGCTTGCTGCTGCTGCTGCTGCGGGGTTTTTTCTGTTCTGCTGCTGCTGTGTCTGCTCCTGCTGTTTCTGCTACTGCTACCGCTGCTATTTCTGCTGCTGCTGCTGTCTCTGCTGCTGCTGCTGTCGAGTCTTAAAGTGCTGTTCGAGTTGTTCGGGAGTGGTGGGGGTGAGTGGGGGGGGGCGGGGGGGCAGATGAGACGTCAATTATTTTAAAGCTGTGGATTCGGGGGCATGTCCCCCGCACAACTGAAATAATCCCACGAATAAATAAGTGAGCCCCCCTTTTTATGCACGTCGCCTTTGTTGTCCGCCCCGCGCCGGGGATGGCGCACAATGGAGACGGGAGGCGCCAGCGGCGCTCCTGAATGCGCCGCTAGTTGCCGTCGAACAGCAGAATCCACTTATTTTTGACAGAAATCAGGGTGTTCTTTCACCGTCACAATGCCAGCTACAATGTTATCAGAAGAATTAAATAGCTCGAGGGATCGTTAAGTCACCGCGGAGGGAGGGGAAGGGAGTGAGGAGGCGGGGGTTACGGGAAACAGCACGCGCGGCTCTCTCTCTATTGCTGTCAGAATCCCACAAAGCAGAGCCCACAATTATCGTTACACACGAATGCGTGAAAAAGGGAGATTGACAAATACAATTCAAGTGCCGTGAGTGACATTATAACCCAAACCTCCCAAGGTACGCGACGTAATGTTATTTTACATCCGCCTTTTGTCTTTTTCTTTTGTGTTGACGGGGCTCGCGGGCCGCGCGCCGTGCAGCGGCGGCGGCAGCGGCGCCCTGATCGGTATGCCGGGGCTTGCCTCCCTCGGCGGCCGCTCGCACGCCTCGTGGCCATCAGAAGATAACTCGTGGCTCTGCAGCCGCGCAATCACGGCCACCACCACCACCACACCCCGCCCCCCACACCGCGCAGAGCCACGGGCCGTGCGGTGACGACGCGACGCGGAGGCGGGAGACGTGCGGCCGGAACGAGCAACAACAGCTGGACGTGGTGGTCGTGGTGGACGTGGTGGTGGTGGACGTGGTGGTCGTGGTGGTGGTGACGATGGTGGAGGTGTTGGTGATGGTGGGGGAGGAGGAGGTGGTGGTGCGGGAGGTGATGGTGAAGGAAGAGGTGTTGGTAGAGGTAATGGTGCGAGGGGGGAAGAAAGGAGTAGGTGGTAGTCGTGGGGGGTGAGGAAGTGGTGGTGGAGGTCGATTCAGCCTCAAATGAGTACTTGGTGCCTAAAAACATCGCCACTAGAGAGACAAAGGCGGCCGGGCGCGGTGCTGGCCACCCACCCCTTCGTGTGCCGATCTGGCCTTCATAGATGCTCGCTAACAGCTCTTTCAGTCTGTTAAGACTATGCGGGGGATCTTTGTCTGGTGGAGGAAGTGACGGTGGGAGTGGTGGTGGTTCTAGTGCGTTCTGTTTCACCGATGACATCCACAGGAATGATCACGGCGGCCACTGGATTGGAACCTTCAACCTCTGGCAACAAGCGGCGAATGCGCCACCGCTGGGCCGTGCCATTGACTCAGAGGTGGTGGAGACGGTGAAGGAGGCTGTGGTGGCGCTGGTCACACTCCACTGCTTGTGCTGACAGGAGGTTTGAGAGTCGGAGTTTGAACAGGATTAACCACCACCGACACCTTTGTAGATATTTTAATTTTCTTTCGCCGCTGCCTAGCGACCGCGTATTGTCGAACCAGGGCGTTGATGCCAGGACACTTGGTCCCTCGTGTGACCGCAGCTGCTTCTGCTGATGCGGGCAAAACCAGTCCACTGCCCGCCTCATATGCGTCAACGATGTATTTATGTATTCCATGAACCTCGTCCGCTCCTCGCCGGGAGCTCGGTGTGCCAGGGCAACGCATTCTTACTCGATTCACTCGGGAGGGCGGCACTTGTGGGGCAACTGAACAATACCGCAAGGGAGCAGGGGGAGAGGCAGGGAGAGAGAGAGAGAGGAAGGGGGGAGAGAGAGAGGGGAGCGGCAACGGGAAGAGTGAATCCCGAGGCCATTAGGATGGGATCCTTTGACACTGAACTCTAACGGCCTTTGCAAAATCCTCTGTCATGGGTATTTTTAAAATGGCTTGAGAGCTGTAATGAAATGTCTGATTCCCAAAACCAACACGGTGATATCAACAACAACAATCCTGCCTGCAATGCTTTGGTTTGTGAACCGTGTTGGTTCTGACAGCCACACTGGGCCGTGTTGCCCCACATTGTCCGTAAAGCTCCGTTGCAACGCCTCTGTATGTGTTTGAGTGTTTACATATTTTTACAAAGATTTTAATGTAGGTGCATAACTAACAAAAACAATGTATAACTGTACCGTGCCTTTGTCAATACACGGCTGGATGAAGGCCTCCCTCCACACCCCGTCGGCCGTGTGGGTTAGTAGAGGGTCAGTGTAGGGGGCCCCTGCACAGGTTCGTATTTCACTGGCCACTGATATTAGCCGCTGCCGGGAAGGAAACGCAGGTGACTAGCTTCATAGAGCAGTGCACTAACGACTTCTCAACCTAACGCTAAACGTAAATATAGAATGACAACATTAAATAGCGAATTATGAACAGAAGCAGAGACAATTCAATGCCCAGAAATTTACTAATTTCACACCCACGAGTTTACACATCTCACATTCACCAGCTTACCAATCTCACACTCGCCAGCTTACTAATTTCTCACTCACCTTCTTGATCTCACGCTCGCCAGCAATGTGCACAAATTAAACGAAGGCAATGTGTAGGTCCCAAGATTATTGTTGGCTTAGGGTCTCTAATGAACTATCACCACCACTGCTGCTCACCAGCTTACAAATCTCACCGGCTTACTATCATCACAAGCCCTCACCAGCGTACACATATCACACTCACCAGCGGACGAATCTCATCCGCTTACACAAATCACGATGCCTTCAACTCTTGCGAGTCGCGGCAGGCGGCGGCACCGCGAGCGAGTGAGGGCCGTGATCAGACGGAGACAAAGTCATTGAAGCGGAGCGGGGCACGCTGAAAGCAAAGCGACATAACGCTGCTGCGGCGGCGGCGGCGGCAGCAGCAGCGTGCGAAGGCTACCAGGGCCGAGAGGAGGGACGCGGAGACAGCCACTGACTGCTTCTGGGCGCCAATTAATTGTGAGCCACGTTTCAGCCCGGTGGAGCAATTATAGGCATATGACACGGAGCGCTTCATCTCTCTCTCGTGCGCGAACCGCGCAATTAAAAATTCATTGCGCGCCGTGCGCACGCGCTCATCCGCGCGCGCGCGTCGCACGTACGCGCCATCCCCGCGTACCGACTGCCCACGGCCAATTAGCGGGTCCGAGTGTTTGGACGAGGACTGGCAAACGCGTGCCTCTTGCTCCGTGCATGCGTGCGCGTTCACACATACACACATGTGTACACACACACAATGACAAAGACCCCCGTATAGCCTTAACAGACTGTAGGGGCAAATGCTGTTAGCGAGCACCTATACAAGCCGGCACGGCACACGAGCGGGTAGGTGGCCAACACCACGCCTGGCCGCCTTTGTCTCCCTAGCGGCAATGTTTACACATCGTACCAGGTACTCATTTGAGGCTGAGTCGCCCTAGGGGAGGCGCAGGACCGGTTCAGATAACCGTCACTGGTGTTTGCCGTGCGCTCAAACCGTGGACCGCATCGTAACGCCATGGCCCGCTTCGATCATTCCGTCGCTAGAATGTCAGATATTCACCAGGTGTGAATGTGTGTGAGAGTTTTGTGTGAATATCTCACTGTGGCGAGCGGTAGTGTAGCAATTAGCATTCGCTGCGCTATGAACCCGGCCACCCGAGTTCGATTCCTGCTCACGGTCAACATCATTGACGATAATTATCTGAGCCTCCCCTACGTCGACTCAGCCTCGGGCGTGGTGTTGGTCCCCCATCCCCTTGGCCGTCATAGGTGATCGCTTCACATCACCTACTCAAGCAGTCCGATCATGATTTATGGTGGATCTATTTTTGTGTGTGCGAGTGTGAATATCTCGCCTTGTGAGTGCGCCCACCAATCTCAAACCGTGCACCACACAGGAATTAACTTTGATTATTCCCCGGCAGGATTTGAGATAATCACCATGAGGCTACTCCAGAAGCTATCCAATGGATCACCCACCAACCTCGACCCCAACATGTACACGTTGCTGATCGGCTCCCTGCCGTACAACATAAGAAGGAGGCATGCTTCGTTAATCGAGGCTTAATTTCAGCCGCGTCTGTGAGAGACGGCAACCCCACTAAAATTGAGCAACCCAAACCGTACCACACATATTAGGTCATAAACCTACTTGCTGCACCCTCTCCTGCAACACGTAAACAATGACTCAATATAGAGGTCACTGCTTTTGTAATCTCGACAAGCCAGGGACCGCACAGTCACTGCAGCAGCACGGGCTGAGGAACCACAACATCATAACATGGTGCGCCAGAGGCAAGTCCGTCATACTGCTGCATCAAGAACAAGAAGGAATAACCCGGACTGGAACAGAGCAGCTTTTAATTACCAACCAGAGATCGATTATCAATCCATGGTGATATTAGGCTGTATGCCAATTACTTGCACACAATGTGGTGCTGGAAAGTGGCAAGGAGAATCCAAGGGAATGTGCTGCAGTGATGGAAACAGTCAAACCTTGCCTTGTGCAGACGCCCCCGAGCCACGGGAATCCTCGGTATCTGGTCACACCCCTGAGTATAAACACTTTCTGACCAACATCAGGAAGTACAATTCCTGCTTTCAAATGACTTATTTTGGGAGCAACAAAGGAGATAGTGGAGCCAGGATTTATGCTCACGTTCAAGGTTCAAGGCCAAGTCTATCATCGAATCGGATCCATTCAGCCACTGCCTGGCGAAGAGCCAAAGTTTATTCAGATATACTTCATGGGAGCTGAAGGTCAGCAAGGCAACCAGCGATGCAGCAATGTTCCTGGTGCCCGGCTAGAAATGGTCCTCTCTCTCCGAGGGATGTTCAACAAAGACAATTTATTTATTACAAGCTTCAAACATGCAGCACAACAAGTCACCTCCAATGATTATCAGGTTGTAATCAGTGCATCCAATGTCCCAAGCGGGGAGCATGCATGGAGGTACAATGCCCCAACTTTTGGTGAGGTTGCTGTTCTTATGGTGGGTGAAGAACATGGTAAGAGAGACAGTGTGCTTCGATACCAAGGACAACACCATCAAATGAATTCCTGAGACAAACAGAGCATACGACACCCCCCACGACACCCCCCACGATCCCCCCCATGACGCTGCGGTAAGGCCAAGATGGGTGCCACGTCCAGATTCCTCAAATCATCAAAGCAACAGGACAAAGCCATCCTCACAAAACTGCCTCCTCTAAGGACTTATATGCCTTCATGATACATGGTCAGAGAAGCAGGAAACCACATATTAAGGTGCACCAACCTCTTTCAACAGTATGTTGTGGATCAGTATGCCAAAATTGAGAATGAGCACCTTATTTACATTTAACTGAATCAAAAACGCCTGCATGTGGAACAGTATGTCCATCCCAGGGACGCTAGCAATGCTGACAGAGATGCAAACGCTCAGAATGTGGGGAGATTAGTTATTTTGCCTTCATCCTTCACAGGTGAACCAAGATACATGCATGAGAGGACTCAAGATGCCATGACCTATATCAGGCAATATGGCAGGCCTAATCTCTTTATCACCTTCACTTGCAATCCTAAATAGAAGGAGATCTAGGTTGAGCTTTATCAAAACCAAAAGCCGACAGAGAGATATGACATCATTACAAGGGTGTTTAAACTCAAAGTTGATTAACTCATGAGGCTTATTACGACAAAGGAAGGCGTCGTCTTTGGGAAGACAAGATGTAACTTGCACACCATTTAGTGACAAAAACGTGGTCTTCCACATGCTCACATATTGCTATGGATGAGGGAAAAAAATTATGCAAATGACATTGACTCATGTATCAGTGCTGAGCTACCTGACCCCATCAAGGCCCTGCCCTCTTTGATGTGTTCTGCAAGCAAATGGTCCATGGCCCATGTGGGGAGTTCAATCCAAATTCGCCATGTATGCAAGACCGCAAGTGTACCAAGAAGTATCCAAGAAACTTATAATAAACTCAGGCAGGGCATGATGGCTATCCTCTATATCATCGCAGAAATACTGCGGATTTGAAACAACGCTCAGAGCTGGCACTAACTCTGAAATGAAGGTTGAAAACTAGTGGATCGTTCCCTACTGCCTTCTTCTGTGCAAGATCTTTGAGGCCCACATTAATGTCGAATTCTGAAATTCTGTAAAAGCCATCAAATATGTTTGCAAATACATCAACAAAGGGTCTGACATGGCTGTGCTTGCCTTACAAAAAGAGGGGCAAAGTGTGGATGAGGTTCAACTTTTTGTCAAAGGAAGATACATCAGCAGCAATGAGGCCATTTGGATAATTCTTGGCTTTCCAATCCATGAGTGAAGGAAATGCCCAAGAACAGGACCTGACTCCACAAGATACAACCCTGATGGCGTTTTTTGTTTTGTGCCAAAGTGATCCATTTGCTGCCAACCTGCTCTGTCATGAAGTTCCCTCCTACTATACGTGGACTGCTCAAAAGAAATGGAAGCGACGTGCTGGTGACGGTGAATCTGATGCCTTGGGAAGAATCTACACAGTTCATCCCAACAATCAGGAGTGCTACTTTCTGCGAATGCTCCATGTTGTCAAAGGGCCAACATCTTTCCAAGACCTAAAAACATTGGAAGGAGTTGTCTGTCAAACATACAGGGAAGCTTAAAATCTTCGTGTAATTCTTGAGGATGATCAGCATCTTGATTAAGCGATGACAGAAGCTTCTGTTAGTCAGTCCCCTTCTCAACTGAGATTGCTCTTCTGCATAATTATTCAAGTTTGCAGCACATCTAACCCCATGGGACTCTAGCAAAAATACAAAGAAGGCATGAGTGAGGACATCCTCCACAGAGCTCAACGAGAAAATCCCAACCTCGAGGTGAACTTTTCTGATGTCATCTTTAACCAGGCCCTCATCCTCCTTGAAGACAAACTTCACTCCATTGGTGGAAAAGACCTCAAGTCTATCGGACTACCAACACCCTCCAGGGACAACCTGCATGCCTTTGTTCAAGAGATCCTACGTGAAATATCCTATGATGGTTTACAGCTTCTTAAATGTATTGAGGAAAATGGACCAAAGCTGATGGATGCACAAAGAGAAGCCTACGCGAAAATCTTGGAAGACATTGAGTCTAAAAATGGAGGCATGTTTTTTCTTGATGCACCTGGTGGTACTGGGAAGACCTTTGTTCTCAACCTGCTCCTGGATAAGGTTCGCCAGAGGAAGAACATTTATCTGGCTGTGGCATCATCGGGGATTGTGGCAACTCTGCTTACTGGAGGAAGAATTGCCCATTCCACATTCAAGCTTCCATTGGATCTATCCCGACAAGAAAACCCTGTTTGCAATATTAAAAAGGGGACTGCTCTTGCACAAGTCCTGGTTAATTGTGAATGAATAGTGTGGGATGAATGCACCATGTCCCACAACGGAGCATTTGAGGCTGTCAACACAACTTTGCAGGACCTCCGCGATAATTCCAGGATTATGGATGGTGTAACTTTCCTCATGACTGGTGGCTTCCAACAAATCTTACCTATAGTACTTCGAGGAACCAAAGCTGATGAGTTAAATGCCTGCATCAAGTAATCATTCCTCTGGAGGCACGTGATGAAACTGAGACAAACTACAAACATGTGTGTATATCTCCATGGAGACCAAGAGACAGGAAACTTTGCTGAAGCTCTTCTTGATTTTGGAAATTGCAGTAATCTTGCTGACGGCACAGATGGACTTATCGCCACCTCTATAGGCATCCTTTCCACTTCGAAAGAAACACTTGAAGAAAAAGTGTACCCAAGCATGCAACAATACTTTCAGGATGCTGTCTGGCTACGGGAGAGGGACACTTTGGCTCCAGAAAATGATGCTGTTCACAGAATAAATTCTATGTTGTTGCAGAAATTATCTGGAAAGAACAAGTCCTACAAATCTATTGACTCAGTGTTGAACCATGATCAAATTGTTCACCATCCAGTTGAATTCTTGAATTCTCTGCAGCTCCCGGGTGTTCCACCATAGAACTTGCTACTAAAAATTGCGGCACCTGTCTTGCTATTGAGAAATGTTGACCCACCTAGACTATGCAATGGCACAAGGTTAATTGTGAAAGAATTACATTCAAATGTTATCAAAGCTACAATCATTACAGGCAATTCTAAAGGTTAATACGTCTTTCTCCCTCGCATACCTATAATCCCAAACGACACAGTCTTTGAATTGAAGAGGCTTCAATTCCCCATCCAGCTCAGCTTTGCCATGTCCATTAATAAGGCGCAAGGACAATCTTTAAAAGTGGTGGGACTGAATTTGGCAACTCAGTGCTTTTCTCATGGCCAACTTCATGTTGGATGCTCTCGTGTAGGCAATGGAAAATATGTACATTACTTTGCACCAGCAGGCAAGACCAGAAACATTGTTTACAAAGAGGCTCTTTGATAGGGGGGTGCGGCTCAGCACAAAATGGCAGTTTCATCATTTTGGAGAGGCGCTATTTTGTGTTTCATTACTTTGGAGAGACCCTTGCTCTGGTTGGGGGCGCGACTCCCCTCGCACGTGTGCTGCTTGACCCCACGCCTGCTGGGGGGCAGTTCGCCTGTCGGCGGGTGCTCGCTGAGCCGCGCCCACACCTCGCTGCCCTGTGCGGCCTTCACGTCGCTTCCTTGCCGGGTCTCCTGCCTGCACCCTGCGCCTGCCGGGCACCATTTCGGCGGCCTGGCTGCCGGCGACTGATCGTGATGGCGCTCATACAGCGCGGCTTCCTCGTCGTCCCACATCTCATGGCTCCATCCCCAAGTCTGCTGCCTGCTCCCGTGCCTGCCAAGTGTCCGGTCGGCGATCTGGCTGCCAGCAGTTGTTTGCGGAACCGCCCCGGCCATTACCTGCCCCCTACCTCCCTTCTCCCCATTTCCCCCATTTCTCTATTACAAATTATATACCGTCTGTGTTTTGTGAAGTGCCTCACTACAGTACAAATAAATACTACAGTAATAAATACTAGAGTACAAATTAATACGTATTTTTCTACCATTAACCATATACTTATGACTCATCGGATTCAATAAAAGACAAAGGCATATCATACAAGTAAAGTATGACCTTGAGTTTTGATTATAGTGTGCTGATCTTTAAAGGTGCATTTAAAATTGTTGATACTCCTGCTGATACTCCTGCTGTTATGGAGTGACTCATGCTGTCAGCTATGGCTGCAAAATTTGGTCGTACATGTTATGGATATATTTTATTTTTAAATTTGAATCACAGTTCCTATGATCACGCTTACATTGTTTTTATAGCTTTCTTTTGGTTATTTCCTAAATGTATGATTAAGCCATGTTTGTTTGTTGAAGTACAGCGTTAGCCTGATCACTTTAATCTTAATTTTCTCATGGTTGTTATTCTTTGACTTGCATCCCACTTGGATTTTTGCACACAGCGTTGATATACGGTGCTCTTTTCTGGAATATTATGCTGTTTTTTCCTGAATTTTTCTGTTGCGCGTCGTCACTTTACGATATTCTTTGTTCATGCTTTTGTTTGTTGCAGTTGCACCCGACTCAAGAGCTGCATGGCTCACAGTGCTATACCTAATAAATGAAACTGAAAACTGGAAAAAAAAAATCACTAAATAAATGTTTACTACAATTAAATTCATTTTTCAGTTTGTCTTCTTGCGTATGCCACTTTTGGAGAGCTAAATGTCAATGTTGAGGTCTGCTGACAACAAAAGGACTTCAGGAGAGATCTCATGCAGCCCTGTTATTCCCCCATTGAAGAGACGGAGACCACACTGGTTTATTATGTGGTCCATCATTTTGGTTCACAGTTCCATTGCTTGTTTAGTATTAGAGTTTATATTGTATTCTCCTAAACACGTACAATTCATGCACACATACTTTTTACATACATTAAACTTTTTGGTATCTGTGTATGTATATGTAATGTTTTTAATAGAAGTTTTTAAATATATTTTTCGCCAAGGCAACGCCAGATACTTCCCACTAGTATTTCATATATTGCACTACTTGAGCATTTTGCCACAAGACAGAGGAAAGTGGAAACAAATGATGAAATGCGCAATGGACACCTACGGGATATCTGCCCGTGGATCGTGATGATGATGATATATTAATGTATATAATGACAACCCCCATTACTGAGGAAATCCCGCATTATATTTTCGCCGCGTCAGGTTGAGATGACTGGCGTCTCCCCACTCCCCACTCACAGAGCCCCTTGGGCCACGCGGTAAACTCTGCGTATTTTGCTTGTAACAAATTCTATGAATTTTATCATCATCATCATCATCAGAAAATGAGTGTCAATGATGCACGCGGGCGGTCGTGAGTGACGCTTCGCGCGGCACGTGACTCGCGACAGCCACCCAGTCCGTTTAGCCGCGAGCGTGAGGTCGCAAACAGCCCGCAGGCAATGAAACGGAGCTTTGAGGTTTCGGATATGTAATTATAATCATCATGAATTTTTAATTCTACATCTTTCGCCTTTTAGGTTTTTTTTAAACCAATGCCTCTTCTCCCAAAATCAAATTATTTAATAGCCTCTTGTACAAATGTTTACGCGAAATGAATTTCGCGTTTTATATACATTAGGCGGTGGTGCCTCCAAGTCGTTAACGTTGCTCAGCTCACTACGCAGATATTAAACAAACTCATCACGGGCTCCCGTGGAGCATTCTCGGCAAAACCAAACATAGGCAGTAACAGCGTCCTGCATCGCCATATATGAATTAATGTGTATTCATAGGAAGGTGGACTAATATATAGAAATGTATATGTCTATATATACATTCATATATTATGTTTTTTCTATATATAATCTGTATATATATTAGTCAAATTATTTCAATTAATATATTCATTTATAAATGTATATATAATATATGTATATATTATTCCATCTGCCTATTGACTTTCCATGCCAATGTTATTCAGCAGCGTTTGTTAAAGCCAGATAACTCATGGCCGGTTTGAGACCTCCGAGTTGAAAACATTAGCTAACACAATTTTTGTCCCTGGGTAGTAAGTGTTATTTTTTAATTGCTTATGCCTAAAAAGTATGGAAAATGGCTATTATTCCCCACAAATGTTGCTTTTGTGACCAGGACAGTGATATATTAAAATGTACCTATTTTCAATGAGAAAACGGGCGAATGTGTATTTTCGTTCACATAAAGTCAGAAAAAAAACATGAAACAAAATTAACATGTATTTATACCAAAGTAATACAAAAATGACTACAAAAGATTTAGAAGTGAGTCGTTTTTCGAGATGTACGGTTATACTGAAAATAACTTTGACGAATCTGCCCCCAAATGTAGTCTCCCATCATGTTCTCGTTATACTGTCCTTGGTAGTGCGTTCAAAGTCCAGTATATCCTCGTGGAATCACTCGCATTGCTCCTCCGAGTACGCTCCCATGTTCTCCTTGAATTTATCAAGATGAGCATCAAGGATATGGACGTTGACGGACATCCTACAGCCCATTGTGCCGTAGTTCTTCACCAGTCTCAACCAGCTCCACATACCAGCCAGAAACATCAATAAGAAGGAGCGTTTTGAGTTATCTCAATTTAAAAAATTTAAAAAAAGGAATATATCTTTATCCTGTCAGCCGACAAAGGTCATCATGGGTAAAAACGTGTACAATAACAAAATTCAGGACCTACTAAATGATGGTAGCTACACTAAAATTAAAAGAGGTCCCACAAACTGCCTCGTTAAAAAAACGAACAGTATCATTACTGATTCAGCTTCATTAATTGAACAGACCAAACGGGTTTCCTTAACCTTCTGCTGCTAGACCACCCAGACTATATGGCTTACCAAAAATGTATAAAGAAGGTACACCCCTTCGTCCCATCGTCTCCACCATAGGCTCGCCCACCTACAGACTGGCCCGATATCTCTCTGAGACCTTGCAGCCATTCACTGGTAAGACCACCTCTTCTGTACTTAACTCAGCTCACCTGGGCATCTCACTGTCCCCAGGTGATTTGCTCATTAGTTTCGATGTAGTTTCTTTGTTCACCAAAGTTCCCGTGCCCGAAACCATTGCAATAATTGAATATTTGGTTCAACAACGATTGAATGCTGATGTACCAGCCCTGCCTCACCAGTACATACTTCACCTGAAATGGAACATTCTACAAACAAACTGAAGGTACCCCAATGGGTTCTCCCTTATCTCCGGTTGTGGCCAACATTTTCATGAAAAATTTTGAGACGGGCGCCATCCAGGCATCCACTCCATGCCCGTCCTTGTGGAAGAGGCACGTGGATGACACGTTCGTCATCTGGCCACATGGCCAACCGGATCTGAAACAATTCCTCAACCACATCAATTCCATACACCTAGCAATCAAATTCACCATGGAGGTAGAAAAAGATGACATGCTACCTTTCTTGGCTGTCTTAATAAAAAAAGAAACCAGATGGCTCAATGAGCCATTCTATCCACAGGAAAGTAACCCATACTGACGCCTACCTAAAACCTTATTCCCACCACCATCCATCCCAAAAGAATTCCCTCATCAAAACGCTACACCATAGAGCACAATGTATCTCCGACCATGAACACCTAACCAATGAACTCAAACACGTAAACCAAGCTCTCAAGGAGAATGCATATTCTGACTACACAATCCGCAAAGCCATCATCCCAACCGTGAGGAAGGAGGCATCTGAAGATCCCATCAAAACCATCACCTTGCCTTACATAGCAGGGCTAACCAAAAATATTTCCAAAATCTTGAACAAACACAGGATCCAAGTCCAATTTAACACATAAATTCGGGATATGATCCCATCTGTGAAGGACAAGATTCCTGAAATGCAATACCCCGGCATCTACGAACTAAGCTGTATCTGCAGCAGCAGCTACATTGGGGAAACTAAACGACATGTCTCGGACCGTCTTCGTGAACATAAGGCAGATCTGAAACACGACAGGACCAACACTTCTGCCGTGGCTGATCATTAGTTTAATGCGGCTGGCTCACATGGAATTGATTTCTTGAAGACGATGGTACTTTGCAAGCCGACTGGCTATCAACAAAGGTTCGTTCATGAAGCCATCCATATATACAGACACAGACACAATTTAAACCGAGACGACAGTTTTAAACTCAGAAATCATTGTAAAGATGTCATCAACCACTTTGGGTCATGGCTTGATTTGTGTTTTCTTACCAACCTCTACTGTCAGCAGCGTGGGTGTGATGCCCCCCACCCCCATCTCTACCCCCCTCTCTCCCCCTGTCTCTTCACCCCCCCCCTCTCCCCCTGTCTCTGCCCCCTCCCTCCCCCATTGTTTAACGCACTCGCTTTGCTTGTACTTCTGCTGCTTTGCTCCGACATTGGCGCTGGCTGCCCCGCCCATGCTGTTCACGCAGCACAGCTTTGCTCACCCTGAAAGTCCTCATTAGAAGCAGTTGCATTTGGAGGCTTGCCCCCTCTTTTCTCTCCGCCTGATGGAGACCGCTTGTGTTGCGATTGAAACGTCATGGTTTTTTGCTGTTATTTAAAAAAAAAATTTATTAAAGAACCAAGAATATAGAACTCCACATAGTTTTCGACCTTGTGATTGCCTAGGAAGCCACGAACCACTGAGACAAAGCTGTTCCAAGCCGCTTTCTCCTTACTAGTGAGCTTCTTGGGGAATTCATTGCACTCCAGGATCTTCTTTTTCTGTGGTCCGACGAAGACACCGGCTTTCACTTTTGCCTCAGACAGCTTAGGGAAAAAGTCTTGAAGGTACTTGAAGGCTGCCGACTCCTTATCTACAGCTCTGACAAATTGTTTCATAAGGCCCAATTTGATGTGCAGTGGTGGCATCAGCACCTTCCGGGGGTCCACCAGTGGCTCCCACTTGACGTTGTTCCTCCCCACAGAGAACTCGGTCCCACTGTGGCCAGTCCCGCATGTGGTAGTGTGCCTTGGTGCCCCTGTTGTCCCAAAGGCAAAGATAGCAGGGAAACTTGGTAAAACCGCCTTGGAGAGCCATCAAGAATGCCACAATTTCTAAGTCTCCGATGACCTCCCAGCCATACTCATCATACTTCAAGGCGTCCAGCAAGGTATTGATGCTGTTGTAATCCTCTTTGAGGTGCACTGAATGAGCCAGGGGAAGAGACGGGTACTTGTTACCATTATGGAGCAGCACGGCTTTGAGGCTCCTGGATGAGCTGTCAATGAAGAGGCGCCACTCATTCTGGTTACAGCCGATTCCAATTGCCTAGAACAAACTGGCCACATTGTGGCAGAAACAGAGCCCGTCTTGATGGGTGAAGAAGCTGCAAAAAGGTTGGTGACGCTTCGTCTGATCTGCGACTTGCACACTTTCATTCAACAAGTTCCACAGCTTGAGCCTGGACGTCAAGAGTTCGGCATTGGACTTGGTGAGACCAAGATCTCCGATCAAGTCGTTGAGGTCTTTTTGGTTGGGGTAGTATGGGTTTCTCTCCTCAGCTCCACCTCTGAAATTGTCATCTGGATCTACATCTTCCTCACTCTCTGACTTGCTGCTCGCTTCTAAAGACAGCTGCACTCTCTCCATGTATATATTCAGTCTCTTCTTTTCCAATTACATGTCCAATAAGAGGGATACACAACTATTAATTATTCAATTAGACTACCGATATTTGGCACAACTACATGATCCTAGATTATAAACGTAAAGCTGCTGACAAGATCTTTCGAGTTCAGTTCCAGGGCGACTCAGCTCACTCCCCAACAGGGCCAAAATAATTCGTGCCACTGAGTGGAAGGTCAACCCGTGACGTCCAATGGAGAGATTGGCTCCCACCATGGGAATATGGAATTTCCACTGCCGGCTCCTGGCCTCCAGTGGATACACTGTGACCAGGGCGTGATTTCAGTTGCGTCTCTCCGAGTCGGACACCCGCATTATTATATGTACGCACTAGGCACACCACATCCCCGATGAGCAAAGTTGGCTACTTACAGTGCGAAAGAGGTTCAACGTACATCATCCAGCTTACCTCTCGCTATGACTGCTGCTACTACAGTCGCGTGCTGCCTACTGCAGTCTACCGGCGACATGGAAAATATTCGGTCAGAAATAAATCCTGACTGCGACCTTTGACTTGAATTGGCATAGAAAATCTGAAGCCAAAGCTCCGCAGCACGGTTTAGTAAAGAGCAAGTGCAGAGAGACGCATCGTCCATTGTAATGGGCACTTAATGTCAACAGCATGATGTCCAGCATCCCGGTGACGCGACGTTTAATCTATGACCAATCCCCTCCAATGTGCCCAGTCTCATCAGATAAGAGAAGCTAAGCATAGATGAGCCGGGTTCGTACTTCAATGGCTGAGCACCACCAGGGGCTTCTCGGCCTGGTGTTGAAGATGCGGGACTGCAAGGTGCGGCCAGGAGATGACAGCGCTCAATGTCGCCCCCGAACACGCGTGGTGGGGTTTTCTCCGGGTTCTCCGGTTTCCAAATACCGAACAGCACTCATTAATGAGATTGACTGAACGAGCCAATGCAGCAGGACCCTCCTGAAGAAGAGTCATGATACTCGATGCGGACTTTCTGGGTGAATCAATTGCAAAATTATTATCATTATCACGTCATGGCAGAGAAGACATATACAACCGTTCACACAAGCAACCTTATTTATGCACCAACTCCACATGGCTTATTTTATTATTAAATATTTTTCGGGTTCGCCGGAAAACTGGAGTAGGCACGTGGCTATTAGTCGCATCCATAGCGAGAAGTATCCTGGATGTGGGGTGCCGGGTGCGGAAATTTATAACGTAGCTGGCCCACGATGCGCTCAAATTACTTGCGCAACTCAGCTTCAGACAAAATAACAGAGAACACTACGAAGACTTCCACTTAATAGCTTCCCCTACACGCACCTTCATTAACGCTTAAGATGTGTGTTTCTTCATCAAAAGCCAATTTACTTTTGTTCCCAAGTTAAAATAAAACTACACATAATTAGCCAGCCCTAATTGGGTTTGCAGCAGAGGCTTGAATCGGGAAGTCAAAATTAAGTTATTTACTTTAAATCGTGCGGCGATTTAATATCAGCCAACGGAGGATTCCAATTACCGTGTGTTTTTTTCTTCTTCTTTACTTAACACGGAGTGAAGAGGGGGAGTGCTACGGACAACTCCTCCGCATTCTGGAGTCCGCGGCGCGGGTTTAATGACCACGAGCGTGAAACGCTCCCAATCGCTCCCGTCACGTCTCGCCCGGGCGCGCAGTGACAACACAAGCGGTCTTCTTCTTGATAATCCCGGCTTTCCCTTTTCTCGAGCGCTGCAAATAATACTCCCGCGATCGTCCACTGGTTGGTCCCCACGCTTGAAAACAAAAAGCTAAAGAACTCTTTAGCTATCATCAGCATCATCATCTCCGTCTGCCAGCGCTATTGCGGAGTAAGCGAGGGTTGGTAGATCGCACACACATTCATGTTGTGAACCTCCATTCCTATTGGGAGCCCAGGAGGTGCAGCAGAGTGCCGACTAACAAGAATAATTTTATTTTGCACTAAATAGGTGCCTTACATGTCACCTGTCCCTTCTGTATGGGATAGAGTGTTTCCCCTTCGCACGTATGGGTGTTCTCTGGGGGCTCCGATTTCGTCTCACACTTATAAACACTCATTTGGCTAAAAACATCTAAATATACAGAGGACCGTAGAGCTTGGCCAATTGTTGGTAGCGCCAACTCACTACCTGGTTCTGCCTTCCAGCTTGTGTGTGTATTCCCAACGATTGTCAGATGCGATTTGCATGGACGACGGCACTGCTATAAAACTAAAACATCAAGCGAAGCTTAAACCAACCTTCCTATCTCTGTCTGTCTTTCCTTCTCCCCCCTTCTCTCCTGTATTCTTGCTACCAAACAAACTGTTAACTGTTACACTCTTCACGGATTATGTAACGACATTACTTTCTCCTTTGTCTATCACATTTAAAGGATCGGCGTGATATTTCGTTGGCTGCATAAGCACATTTGTAAACGTGCACACATCACTCAACACATTCCATAGTAACGCTGCCCTAAATGAAACGCAACTATAGTAGCTGACGTTTCGGGCAATGTCCCTTGTTCATGGCAGAGAGATGAGAGATGATGTTGCTGATCGCGCACGCTGCGCTGTCTCACCGTCGCCGCCGTTGGGAGCACGAGGCAAGGACGCGACGCTCGTCGCTGTATTGGAGCAGTGACTGGGTCACATCTCGTGCAGTCGTCTCCGCCACTGCTCTTCGATAGCACCCAACACTTTACGAATTAACTTTCATAATCTAGCAGTGCTCGGGTGGGGATGGGGTGAGGCTTTCAAGATGCGCTATGTAGAAGGACCATTGACCGAAACATCGCCTATTTTATATATTTCCATTTAAAGGCCACAGTGTTATTGGCGAACTCTTTGGGGCTTTTGTTACTTCACGAAGGGAGGAGGCGAGGTCACTGTGGGGCTGGCTACGGATAAGGTTGGCATCCTTGAGGGCTTGAAAAACACAATCTCTCTCGTGTCTCTCGTCGAGACCACGCACCAAAGCCACAGTGGCATGCGGAACATCCACATCGCCTGCACGACAACCTGCAACGTCTTCTCAGTGCTGCCAGGGAACGACGATAATTCGCGTGCGGGCAGGGAGGGAGCTGCCGTCGGTTAGTAGCCTGGGACTCGAGTTCGCCAGTTCGATTCCATCTTCTGGCGCGACAGTCCAAATGACTTTGTCATTTTCAAATAGCTCCCCTCCTCCCCACCCCCACTCCCGTCGTGTCTCTTTCCCCCGTAAGCAAAATCAATGAGAACACCGCAGTTAGTTGATCAGAAAAACACCTGTGGTGGGGGAGATTGTAGGGAGTCCCACCTCTTCCAACACGTCGGCTCTCGTAGTCTCTAGAGCTCCCTCAAGTGGAGCCCTTTTCTACCAACAGTGGCGTGAGAGCGAGAAATGCCAGGGCTGTGGCTTTAACTCTCACAGTTTGGACGGCAATTCTGGAGCGTTTCGGTAGTCTGACAAATCTTCATGATTTTTATTAAAATCACTGGATCCCTTCTGAACTCAATCTCACATCTAAGGGAGGGCACTGTCAGCATCTTATCCCTAAACAATGCCACACGGGGCCAAGGGAAAACATATTTTCTGGTGGCAGGCAAAGAGACGGATCAGACGCCGAAGACCGGCAACCCCAAGCCAATACCGAACGCCTTGATGAGACTCGGCGTGAGTTCACACCTCGTGCCTGGGTGCTGATGTCGAACTCGGCGATCCGAGATCGATTCCTGCTCACAGCCAACAACAGTGAAATATCTCAACATGCTCTGGGCGTCCCCTACGTCGGCTCAGCCTAGAATGAGAACCTAGTGCGGTGCGTAACTATCAGCATTGGGAAGACAAAGGGGAGCGGGCGTGGTTCTGGCCCCCCACCCCTCCTTGCCTTTACAAGTGCTCGCTAATCGCACTTGCCCCAATAGTCTGGTGGAGGCTTTATATTGGGGATCTTTGTCTTTGCGTGTTTGTGTTGGAATGGAATGGTAGTTCACGTGTGTGCGAGTTCACGTGCATTCAGGCGTGAGTTCAAGTACGAGTGCGCGCGTGCGTGCGCGTGTGTGCGTGTGTGCGTGCCTTCCCGTGTGCGTTCGTGGAGACAAAGGTGGTCGGGCGTGGTGCTGGCCACTCACCCCATCGTGTGCCGTGCTGGCCTTCATAGGTGCCCGTTATCAGCACTTGCCCCAACAGTCCGTTTTTGTATTCGTGTTTCTAAGACGATATGTACGGACACGATGCCACAGGCCTAACGGGCGCGCGAGTGTGTCCATGCATATTCATGTCAAACGCACTTGTGGCGCAAAAGACAAAGACCCCTTAGCCCCCCCCCCCCCCCCCCACGGCCATAACAGACTGCTGGGGACAGTGCGATTACCGAGCATCGAGAAAGGCCACGCGAGGGGGTGGGCTGGTGCAGCAAGCACAACGGCCGGCCGCCTGTTCCTTCAGTGGTCATCTTTTGTTGACACACGGCACGAGGTACTCATTTGAGTTCGGAATCGATCCAGGAACGGGTTCAAATATTCGCCACTGATGCTGGCTGTGAGCGGGAATCGAAGTCGGATGGACGGTTTCGGGGCGCTGCAAGTTCATCACGACGACGACAGCAGCGCTCCGTGCGCACGTGGCAGCCGATTGACGACGCCGCCGCACACAGCCACACGCTGCACACAGCCACACGCAGCACCGCACACAGCCACACGCAGCACCGCACACAGCCACACGCAGCACCACACACAGCCACACGCAGCACCGCACACAGCCACACGCAGCACCACACACAGCCACACGCCGCACACAGCCACACGCCGCACACAGCCGCACACAGTCACACGCAGCCCCGCACACAGCCACACGCAGCACACAGCCACACGCCACACCGCAAAGAGCGGGGGACGGTCACGGACGGGAATGATGAGAATTATTCTTTGGTTCTTTAAAATTAAGAATGACGAGAATGGTGATAATGAAGACGGCATGGATTTCCGAGACATTATAAATGACACATCATCTGCACGAGCCGCAGTCATTAAACACACTGGCGTGGTTTGTATATATAGAAATATACTCTAGTTTGGATACTTAAAATATGTTATTTCCCCCCTGGTTTTAATGGCATCGGCGCTAATTTGAAACAAGTTAATGAATTCACTGTAATGCACTCAGTAAAAAAAAATACGAACCAACCTCAATCCATTACAGTTAGACACTTATAATGACGGTCATTAATTACACCTCAAGTGGCGCAATTAAAGGGCAGGCGTGAGTTCCGAGCTCGCAGCGCGCGCGGCTCCAGCGCACGAGGGTTTAACTCGCAGCGCACGAGGGTTTAACTCGCAGCGCACGTACGCGGCGCCTTCGGCACGCGGCGACGCGCGGACGGACACGGGGACGTGGAGAGGCGCCACTGCGCAGTCGTGGGCCGGGGCGGCCTTCATCGGCACTTGCCCCAACAGTCTGTTGCAGGCTTTGTCTTTGTGCGCTGCGATAAGAACCCCGCGACCCCAGTTCGATTACCGCTCACGGCCAACACCGGTGGATATTATACTAAAGCCGGGCCTGGGTCTCCCCTAGGTACACTCAGCGTAAAACGAGTACCTGGTGGGGTGTGTAAACATCGCCAGTGGGGATACAAAGACGGCCGGGCGTGGTGCTGGCCACCCACCCCCCTCGTGTGCCAAATTTCCGACCTTCATAGACACTCGGTAGCAGTACCTGCCCCACAAAACTGCTCAGGCTATAAGGGGGGTCTTTGTGTCCAAGCAATGTTATCAGCGGCCAAATCCCCTTCATCCGTCCTCGCATCCAATTATCGCTCGTGTTACTTTCTCGTTGGGATGTGGATCTTGCGTCAAGCCTCTGCCTCTCGACAAAGCGAACGCGGGCATAAGGCCGATATAACATTTTTGTACGAAAAAATGTCACTCAGACAAACATCATTTGGCCAATGCCAAACGAGTGACTCAACAATCCCTTACACAGATTCTGCTGAGCGTGAAGCGCAGGTAGAGCGAGGAACGCCCTGCCAGGGAGAGAGATCTCACGATTGTGTTCGGTGTGCCGGTGGCTGTTTCCGCATGTTCCTCCTGAGCATTATATTATCGTTTACATGTCGGTCGGGTACATTCGCAGACCTGGAAGGCTGGCTGTACGGTCAGGGTGACTGCACTGCACCGGTGCCATGAACATTAAGCACGTCCCAATGACGATGGGAATAGTTCTGGTGGGGGAGGGAGGGGGTGAGGCGAAAACATTGTATTCCCTTGGCTGGTCGGGACATCGACCGGTCTCGAGATGCAGCCTACGGCCGCGTTTAGAAGTTGCTTTTTGGCTGCGTTAGGGCTGCGTGCGCGCACGAGGCGCTGAACATTAAGGTCGTTAGGATCCTCTGGGGGACACCCCGGATAATCAAGAAAGTATTTTACGTTCGATGCTCAGCGCAACGCGGCCAAGTGCAGAGGCGGCATCTGGGCGCTGATGAGTTCGGTCGCGAGCGGCGGCGGCGGCCACCCACAGGGACCCCCCCCTCTCCCGCCCCGCCAGGCTGGACGCTGTCCAGTCAGCAGTGTACACTAACACGGCTCGTCGATAGATATGCACGTCTCGTGGGGTGGGGTAAACTGTGGGTACTGCCACACCTTGCCAGACGTCTGGCCAGCGTGCACGGCGAGCGGATTCCAGTCCAGAGGGGTCCCTCCGAGCTGCTCTCAGCGGGAGGCGCTTCCATCAGCAGTGCACTGTGCCTCGAGCAGCGAGAGGAGGAGGAGGAGGGCCGATGGGGCGCCTTGCCACTCCTCGATGAAAGAGGGCCGGGGGAGGGGTCGAGGCAGAGGGCCGGTATGCCGAGTGGGTGATAGGAATGCAATTTGCATAAATTATTATTCACCCTAATTACCCCCCCTCTCCCGTTTGCGATGTTCCCGTCACATCGCCATTAATAATTGAAGCGATGCGGCGCGGAATAATACAGGCTGTTGGTAAACATTAATTCATCAATTATTTATTGGCCTGTGGGCTGTTAATGTTATTTCACAAATCTCGAGTGCTCGTCGACCATGAAAGGTTCGTAGGCGAGCAGCGCTCCCTCCTCATCGCGAGACTCAGCGGCATCTCGGCGGGGCCGGCTGGGGAAATGAAACCCCGCTCAAGTGCCGCCCCGCTGCTGCAATCGGCGCGAAAGCAGCAGATTCTCTCCCAGCGCAGTAACAGCCATCGCCCACGAAATGGGCCGGGCAGAGATTGCTTCTGGCTGCCTCTCGATCGCAGCGTTGCGCTGCTGCCTTTGGTTTGGAGTTTTGTCGACGAGCCTCGCTCTGCTGGCTGGACCACGCGAGAATTGGCGCGCGTGCCCGCGGTCTTTGAGCTGGCGTCGCTCGTGGGCCGTGCGTGTCAATGAGTGTGCTACTGTGTGTAAGTGAGTGTGTTATTGTGTGTGTGAGTGTGTTACTGTGTGTGTGAGTGAGTGTGTTACTGTGTGTGTGAGTGTGTTACTGTGTGTGTGAGTGAGTGTGTTACTGTGTGTGTGAGTGTGTTACTGTGTGTGTGAGTGTGTTACTGTGTGTGTGAGTGTGTTACTGTGTGTGTGAGTGTGTTACTGTGTGTGTGAGTGTGTTACTGTGTGTGTGAGTGAGTGTGTTACTGTGTGTGTGAGTGAGTGTGTTACCGTGTGTGTGAGTGTGTTGCTGTGTGTGTGAGTGAGTGTGTTGCTGTGTGTGTGAGTGAGTGTGTTGCTGTGTGTGTGTGTGAGTGAGTGTGTTACTGTGTGTGTGAGTGAGTGTGTTACTGTGTGTGTGAGTGAGTGTGTTGCTGTGTGTGTGAGTGAGTGTGTTACTGTGTGTGTGAGTGAGTGTGTTGCTGTGTGTGTGTGTGAGTGAGTGTGTTACTGTGTGTGTGAGTGAGTGTGTTACTGTGTGTGTGAGCGAGTGTGTTATTGTGTGTGTGAGCGAGTGTGTTACTGTGTGTGTGAGTGAGTGTGCTACTGCGTGTGTGAGTGAGTGTGCTACTGTGTGTCTGAGTGAGTGTGCTACTGTGTGTGTAAGCGAGTGTGTTACTGTGTGTGTAAGTGAGTGCGTTACTGTGTGTGTGAGTGAGTGTGCTACTGTGTGTGTGAGTGTGTTCGGCAAAACAACCTCCTACCTCCTCGCGGTGCCGGACGGGCAACACTGTCGTGGGCAGTGCTGTGGGGGGAGGGCCAATGCCCATTGGCCTCTCCCCTCATGGCGTCTGTGACCACCACAGTGGCTAAACGGGGGCTCTGGACGGGTGCGAGGGGCTGGAAACCCCTCCACCTTCAATTAACCACCACTAAACTACGAATTAAACATAAACCTGTAACTAATAAGCTTGTGCCGGAGGCCCCGGGGGGTCAGGCTTTTATGACGTCTCCTGGCCAAACCCCATTTGGCGGAGCCAGGAGATTGAATTTTCACCCTCGGGGCTCCTCCAGAAACAACGAAAAACCATTGCGGATGGCCACGTGGAATGTTCGAACGCTCACTGCGGAGGAGAGGCTGCCACTCCTCTGTCGGGAGCTGGACCGGTACCGCCTGGATCTTTGTGGCATTCAGGAGGTCCGGTGGACCGGTTCTGGATCCTGCCACCATGAGGGGTAGACAGTCCTCTACTCGGGGCAGGAGACTGCCAAACAACAGGGTGTGGCTCTTCTTCTGAACAAAATAATGAAGGGGGCGTGGGAGCGTGGCGATGAGGTGTGGGAAGCTGTAAGCCCCAGGATACTTTGGGCTCGCCTTCCCATCAATCAGAGGCGAGGAGTGGTGGTCGTGGTTACTTATGCCCCCACCGAAGACGAACATCCGTGGAGGGATGCAGGCAAAGCCGATGAGTCAGACGCTTTCTATGACCTCCTGTCACAGGTGCTGGCTAAAGTGGCCACTCGGGACAAAGTCATCTTGTTGGGTGACTTCAATGCCCGAGTTGGTCATGATGCTGGCACCTGGTCTGGAGTGATTGGAAGGCATGGGCCAGATCAGCTCAATAATAACGGTAGGAGGCTGCTAGATTTTTGTGCAGCCCATGGGCTTGTAATTACCAACACGCTCTTCCGGCATCGGCGCATCCACACAACATCATGGATACATGCCGGGTCCAAGTGTAGGGGTGTTACGGAGGGGCTGTATACATAGGATCACACGGGAAACAAACACAGTGGGCGGGGCTTCGTGAGTGCACGGGGAGGTGCTCTCACTGACGTCCGCACAGGGCAGCCTGGGGGGGCTGGCCCCACCCCTCAGCGGGGGGTTTTGGTATAAAAGGGGATGAGCCGGAGAGCTCGGGGTAGAATGTTAAAGCTAAACCAGTGAAGACCGAAGATCGTCTAGCTAGAGCCCTGGACTCCCCTGGGTCGCCGCCCTTGTCAGGGCCGCGCAGGACCGAGCCAGCGGCGTGGTCCCGAGAACCAGAGCTAGTGCTCTGGGACTCCGGGTACCGTAGCCCGACTTACCAGTGTCGGGCCAGACAGCCTCCCCTAGCCCGTTAGTGGAGGACTAGGAGGTAAGTCAGAGATAGCTAGCAGTGTATTCCCAGCTAGCGGGTGAGGGGGCCGATACCCCCTCCAGTGTTGTATGTCCGCGGTTGTGACAACTGTTGCGGAATAAATACGTGTGCCTCAACCCCGGCGTCCAAGAGTCCTCAACGATACTACACAAGCAAGAACATCTGCTGGACTACATAGTGACGGACCAGCGGATGCGAGCCCATGTCCTTGACACCAGGACCTACCGTGGAGCTGATCTGCCCTCTGACCATCGACTAGTCATCTGTAAGATGCGCCTGCCATTTTTCCACTCCGGTGGTGGGTGTACACCCAGGACCCCATTCAAACCAAAAGTGGCCTGGTCTCAGTTAGCTGATGAAAGTTGCAAGCGAGAATTTCATCATCGCTTGCAGCTGGGGTTGGCATCGTCCCCCACTCCACCTGATGCCGAGGGTAAATGGGCGAGGTTTAAGACTGTGACTCATGCAGCTGCAATGGCTGCTTTGGGTACGCGGTCCAGACCTCCCCAGAAACCCTGGCTGACAGAGGAGGTGTTCAGGTTAATTGAGAAAAAGCGACAGGCCCACTCTCATTGCCTACAGCATCCCACGTCAGAGAATGAGGAGGTTTACCGCAGCCTTCGCTCGGAGGTTCGGAGAGCCGTAAGGCGCTGTAAGGATGGGTGGTGGTCGCGGGTTGCTGAGGAGATGGAGTCTGCCTCAGTGGCCCGCGATCACAAATCACTATTTAACTCCATCAAAAAAGTAACCTGCAGCGCCACACCTATTACCATCATTAGAGGAAAAAACGGTGATCCAATCTCCGACCCCCAGGAACAGGTTTGCAGATTTGCTGAGCATTTCTGTGAGGTCCTGGGGGAGGGAAAATCTCTCAGCCAGGAAAACATCATGGCACAAAGTGGGGATAACCCTGCTGAGGCTGCGGTGCCTCAAATATTGGAAGAGGTCACCCCCTGTGAGTGGCTGGCTGAGGTGCCAGCTGTTGAGGAAGTACTGAGGGCGATCCGGAGTCTGAGACCAGGGAAGGCACCGGGCAGAGATGATCTCCCAAGCGAAATGCTGAGGGAGGGTGGCGTTTGTGCACAGACTGCCCTATATAACATCATAACAACAGTCTGGACCACTGGACGGGTTCCGCAGGACTGGAAGGATGCCCTGGTGGTCCCCCTCTTTAAGAAGGGGGACCGTACCGACTGTAACAACTACAGGGGCATCTCACTCCTCAGTGTGCCGGGTAAGGTCCTGGCAAGGATTATTCAACATCGCCTTGCTAGGCACGCTGAGGAGAGGCTTGCGGAGCCCCAATGCGGTTTCAGGAAAGGGCGGTCCTGCACAGATGCCATATTTTCTGTCCGTCTGCTACAGCAGAGGTGTAGGGAATTCCAAAAAGACCTACATCTCTGCTTTATTGACCTGGTCAAGGCCTATGATACCATCAGTAGGACTGGGCTCTGGGTTGTTCTTCGTGCTTTCGGAGTCCCTGACCCTCTGCTCACGATCATTAAGGACCTTCATGATGGTGAGCGGGCCCGGGTGAAACTACGTGGCCGGGAGTCGGAGCCTTTCCCTGTACACCTTGGGGTGCGACAGGGATGTCCTCTGGCTCCCACATTATTTAACATCTATTTCGACTGCGTAGTTCGTGAAGCCTTCAATAGCTGTACCGGGGGAATTTCCATTTGGTACAGATATAATGGGAGGCTGATCGACGCCCGGGTGCGATCAAGGGATGGCTCCCTATTGGTCAACCACGTTATGTATGCCGATGATTTGGTAATAGCTGCTCATTCAGAAGAGGAGTTGGAGACGCTGCTGCTGAGACTGGAGCATGTCACTAAGAGGTGGGGCCTTACCATCAGCCCCACCAAAACTAAGCACCTGCCTGGGTATTTTGTACCATCGGACACTCCACCCCCACAACTCCCAATTGGTGATGGGGCAGTTGTGGAGAGAGTGGAGAGTTTCCCATACCTGGGCAGTGTGCTTATGACCGGCTCCAGTTTATCAGCAGAGGTCTCACTCCGAATCAGTCGAGCGGCAATATCTTTTCATCGGTTGCGTAACGCTGTGTGGAAGCTACCTGGTCTGTCGCTCCGCACGAAGCTTCAGGTCTTCTCGGCCACGGTCATTCCCTCCCTTCTCTACGCTTGCGAAACGTGGACCCCCCTAGTGGAGCATCTTCGCCGGTTGGAAACATTTAGGCTGGCCTGCCTACGATCCATCCTGGGTTTAACCAGGCTGGATTGTGTGAGGAGCTCACAAGTCCTTGAAAGATCTGGGCAAAGTCCCATCAGTGAGCTCCTCCGGCAGGCAAGGCTGCGTTGGCTGGGTCATGTAGCCCGCATGCCCAGCCACCGCATGCCTAAACAACTTTTGTTCGGCCGGATCGAGGGGGCTAAACGGGCGCAGCACGGGCTAGAGAAGAGATGGAGTAACGTGGTACAGGAGGACGTGGAGCTGAGTGGACTTGCCGATGACTGGTACCAGCGGTGTCAAGATCGGCCTCAGTGGAGGAGGCTCGTGAAGGACGCTACTGGGCAGTTGGAGGCAGTCGCCCTCCAGCAACAACGGAGGGCGGAGGAGCGACGCTCACAACAACGAGCGGAGCGCCGGGTGGCTAAAGCACAGCAAGTTGGTACAGTAGGGGGCACAGGTGGTGCATCAGCCAGTCATCTCGGTCAGTCGACCCGTGGCACCTGGGTCTGCCCCGTGACCTCCTGCCAGCGGGCGTTCGACACTTCACGTGGCCTCAAGGTGCACATGGCCTGGCACAAGCGTCGTGGTGACGTCACCGCCACTTAGTGGCGAATGGCGGTTGTTGTTGTTGTTGTTGTGAGTGTGTTACTGTGTGTGTGAGTGAGTGTGTTACTGTGTGTGTGAGTGAGTGTGTTACTGTGTGTGTGAGTGAGTGTGTTACTGTGTGTGTGAGTGAGTGTGTTACTGTGTGTGTACGCGAGTGCGTTAATATGTAAGTGAGTGTGTTAATGTGTGTGTAAGTGAGTGTGTTAATGTGTGTGTAAGTGAGTGTGTTAATGTGTGTGTGGGTGTGTCGGGCGTGTACCGTTCCGGCCTTCATAGGTGCTCGCTAACAGCACTTTCCTTAACAGTCTGTTCAGGCTATACGGGGGATCTTTGTCAATGCGTGTGTCAGTGTGCAGTGTGATTGCCAATGTGGGGAGCGGTCGTGTAGAGGTAAACGCGCTGCTCTACGAACCCGGAGAATCGAGTTCAATTCTCGCTACACGGCCAACACCACTGACGATTTTCTGAACCGGTCCTGGCCTCACCTAGGTCGACTCAGCCTCAAATGAGTACCTGGTACGGTGTGTAAACATCGCCACTGTGGAGACAAATGTGGACGGACGTGGTGCTGGCCACCCAACCCCCCCCCTCGTGTGCCGTGCCGGCCTTCATCGGTGCTCGCTAACGATCCTTGCCTCAACAGCCTGCTGAGGCTATATTTGTCTTTTGATGTCAATGTGCATTGATGGGAAAGGCCTCATCCAGCAGCGGACTGACCACTGGTGACGATGATGACCAGGAGTAGAATGTCCATCTCCGACACTGCAGCCGACACCACTGAGGCCCTGGGTTCGAATCCGAGTTTAATCCACCTGTCACTATGCTACACGGTAATACAACCTCGGGAGCGTTTCCGTGACGTTATCTCACCTGACCGTTCTCCGACACAACGGAATAATACTCCGCACATTGTCAGAGCCCCGGATGGAAACGTCCGTGCCTTGTGGCACTTGGCCGATAGCACAATTGGCAAATAAGTGGAAGATAAAAGCAACAATAGACTCGTGGAGAAAAAAACACATGTTAACCCAAAGAACCGGGGCAATGGGTTAAATCGTTGCCGATGGCTCTTGTTAAAGCCATGAACCAGCGGTGGAAGTTCCAAACTCCTGTGGCAGGGTCAGTCCATAGGACATCCAGTGTTGACAAAGTGGTACTTATTTTATTGACCCCAGAGGGATGAAGGGCTGAGTCAACACTCACTCAGGGATTGAACTTAAGTTTCAGATTGCAAGCCAAGCACCCTAATCACCGTGCTACCCAGCCAGACACTGTGGATATACATACATACACTGTGGATATACATACATACACTGTGGGTGTACATACAGACACTGTGGGTGTACATACAGACACTGTGGGTGTACATACAGACACTGTGGGTGTACATACATAAACTGTAGGTGTACATACAGACACTGTGGGTGTACATACAGACACTGTGGGTGTACACACAGACACTGTGGGTGTACATACAGACACTGTGGATGTACATACAGACACTGTGGGTGTACATACAGACACTGTAGGTGTACATACAGACACTGTGGATATACATACAGACACTGTGGGTGTACACACAGACACTGTGGGTGTACACACAGACACTGTGGATATACATACAGACACTGTGGGTGTACACACAGACACTGTGGGTGTACATACAGACACTGTGGATATACATACAGACACTGTGGGTGTACATACAGACACTGTGGGTGTACATACAGACACTGTGGGTATACATACAGACACTGTGGGTGTACATACAGACACTGTGGGTGTACACACAGACACTGTGGATATACATACAGACACTGTGGGTGTACATACAGACACTGTGGGTGTACATACAGACACTGTGGATATACATACAGACACTGTGGGTGTACATACAGACACTGTGGGTGTACATACAGACACTGTGGGTGTACACACAGACACTGTGGATATACATACAGACACTGTGGGTGTACACACAGACACTGTGGATATACTTACAGCCAGAGAGTAGTAAGCTCATCTTAGCATCACACTCCGTGGGAGGCAAATTGCTTTATTCATGATGATGAAGATTGTATATTTGTAATTAAACAAATTAGTTGGTGATGCTGCTGCTGCATTTCTAGTGGTGCACAAACACAGCCAACAAAACAACTCAACAAAACCGTGACCCTACAAAACCCCAAATAAACATATACTCGGCGACGTTTTGAACAATGACCCTTCTTCATTTCACGTACATAAATATATATTGGCCAGAGAGATTCGGTTAATACAGGTTTCAGACTGCACTTAACATCATGGAGCCTGATGATAATTAAATTGAATAATTGTTCTGATATGTTTGTTGACCTTCTTTTGCACCGTACGTAGCCAAGCGTGCTAATCGGAGGAGCGGGTTGACCAGTGTTTCAATGGGATTCTGAATAGTTACTTTATAGCAGCGATTGAGTACCAGACAAGGCACGAGAGTTAAAGCCACGGGGAGCCTCAAACTGACCCTGCACTCCGGGTGAAGGCAATCAACCCCTGGGCCATACATTTCAGGGGACACACATTGGACTATTTTTTTTTTGGAAAAATAAATAGTCTCTCTTGGGCAAGAGACCCTAACAGCTCCCTAGCCTCATTATACAGTGTAGCTCGTTGTGAGCCCATCTCTAAGTAAAGGCCTCCCCACACCGTGCAGCCCCATGAGGGCTGGCTGACCATACTTCACCACGCTGGTTAATTTGCGGGTCGATTGAAGGGGGCAGGTCATGCCACAAAGTTCATCACAGTGCAGTGCATTAACCAATGCCACCGCCAATCTGTCCACATGTCATCACAGGCGGTGGTGGTGATTATGATGGTGGTGGCTATTTCTTGACAATGATGATAATGACGATGACTGGTGGCGCTGCTTTTGCTTCTTCTGCTGCTGACGACGACAATGATGCTTGCTCGTCGGTGTTTTGATAAGGGACGGGGTGCGTGATGGATCCAATGCGTGAGATAGCGTGGGGGTGCTGTGCTGAGGTGAGAGAGGTTGTGGGTGGTGTGGGGGGCGATGGTGTCACCCCACAATCACACGTCATAGGACGCTCGTCGTTTTAGGACCATAATCATATTCCTCCCACCTTGGACTCAAAACGTTTCTCCAATGAAATCTCGCCTCTGATAACAACAACAAAACGCCTTGCGTCTATTTCATAACCGAAAGAAAACTATTTTTGTTTTGTCCAAGCTTCACAGCTGGAGGTAAACTCGTCCGATCTGACACCCAGGCTCGGCGGGGTCGTCTCGCTGCGACAGGGGGAGAAGGGAATGGCGTCTCACTCGTGAGGGAGAGATGTTGCCCTTTTGCTCCGCGCACATCATGAAGGATGGCTCCTTCGTGCTCCTTAGGTCAGAGCTTTTAATAAACACAAGGTCACGAGGCTGACAGTTACGCATTGCTCACTGGCACCTGGACAAATGCAATCGCCCCCCGTGTGCAGATGGAATTATGATGGCCTCTTCCACACGGTCGCTGTAACATTAACAGGGCACTCAAACGTACAAACAACGATCCCAATCCCGTCGCCCCCAACCCCGTATAGCCATCGGGGTTTTTATATTTTATGGATGTTTGCGAACACCTATTAAGGCTTTCAATTGGCGCACGACAGCGTGCTGTTGTGGCCGGAGCCACATCCACCCGCGCCGACATCTCTCCCGCGACCTCCACACCGGTGCTCATGTTCACACGCCGCACCCGATACTCAATTAACGCGGAGTCGACCTAGGGGGGATGGGAGGAGGCACAGGAGCGGTTCAGATTTCACTCGCCACTGATGATAGCCGCGGCCGAGAATCGAACTCAGGTCGCTGGGTTCTTAGCACAGTGCAAAGCCCCAACCAAACAACTGCACCACCGCTCAGCAATTCATTGTTGTTTTACTGTACACATAGCACTCCCACATATGTAGACACGCACGTGCAGAACATTGGACTCAAATCAGCAGCAGACACCCACGCACACTCACAAAGGCAAAGATCTCCCGTGTAGTCTGAACAGACTTCTGGGGCAAGTGCTGTTAGCGAGCATCTACGAATAAGGCCCGAACGACACACTCGAGGGGGTCGCCGTCCAGGACCACGCCCGACCGCGTTTATCTCCCGAGTGCTGATGCTTACACACCAGCTTCAGGTAACTTATTTAAGGCTGAGTCGACGCGCGCACACACACGCGCTTGCACACTAACGCAAAGATCCCCCGTATAGGCTTTAACAGACTGCTCGGGCAAGTGCTGTTAGCGGGCACCTATTCAGGCCGACACACACGCGCACGCGCAAGAAAACTCTCCCACCACTCCACGCTCGCGCCAGGAACGTAACGCAGCCGCCGCCTCCTCCTGCTCATCAGCAGCGCTGCCAATTACCATCGCGTCCCCTCTGCCCCGAGCCGCATTTGACCTTCAGCGCGTAATTCTGCTCTTATTGACAAACCATTTTCATCGTCGGCTGTGGCGGTGGCTGCTGCTCGATAGTTCAAAACGTGGCGTCAGCAGCATCCCTTTCACGTGAATCCACGGGCTCTATCCATTATGCTTACGTGAATTTCATTTAAAGATAAGGTAATTTACATTTTTGTAAATGGTTGGTCGGGGGGGGTGATTAGGGTATCTCGGTGGGGGACACATCATCATCATAATAATAAAGATGATTTGGCTTTTTACTTTGTCGGCGCTGTGTATGGTGCCACGTTGTGTTCTGAATGTCCGCAATGTTGGATTTTGAAATCCACTCACTTTTACTGGCATCCGCATTCCCATTGAAAGTTTTCACTGCAAAGCGAGAGCGCAGAAAAATAGGTTTTAGCTTTAACCGCTTACCCGTGTGTAAACATCAGCACTGGGGAGACAAAGACGGTCGGGCGTGGTTCTGACCATTCCACCCCCTCGTGTGCCGTGTTGACCTTCATGGGTGCTCGCTTATATCACTTGCCCGAGCAGTCTGTTAAAAGGATATTGGGAGAGATCTGTATCTTTATTGTTGTACGTCTGTGTGTGTGTGTCAGTGTGTGTCTGTGTGTGTGTGTGCGTACGAGCACGCATTCACATGCGTGCTCAAATCCCCTGCCGATGCAGAATCCTGGCACTGAGACAGGAAGGATCACCAACCACAGTAGAAACGACATCGGTGACTTGATACCACAAGTCGATCTGTGGGAGGCCGCCTCGCATCTGACCGGGCATCCTTCCTCGCGACTTCCACTCGCTGCGCGGAGCCTTCCCCCCAGGGTCTACAGCCCAGCGTGCCACAGCTGGTGCGACGCCGCTTCCACAAAAACTCACAAAGGGCTGCTGCCCCAATAACCTACGAGAGCTCACAACTGCACCACCAACTCCCTCCCCAAGGTCCACCCTGAAATCGCTGCCGACATCGAGGTGACAGGCTGCTAAAACAACTTCGGTTTGATTGCAGGCCATGTGAGAATATTCCATCTTGACCAAGATTGGACGAGAGGCAATCGAAGGGACCTCAGAAGTAGTTATGTGATGTTAATTTCCCAAATGTGAAACAATGCAGCGGATAGAGAAAGAACACAGCTTTTGAACTATGGTACTGCAGAAGATCCCGTGGACAGGAATCGAAGAGCCTGGTGAAAAAGCGTTAACTCTACACCGTAATTGAAAGAGAAAAGGTTAAATATTTTGTAAACATAGCAATATGTAATGGGAAAATCATACAGTAACTGTTGATGTTTGTTAAAGTGTAAGGACAAAGGGACAGATGGAGAATAAGATTGACACACATCGACTCTTTAAGAGCAAAAACTAATGTCGTTTAGAGTGAAGTCGGTTTTTTCCCCATCGAATCGAGGTCTCGAATACTCGGGAATGAGTAATGCGACCTGCGAAGAGTATTTGAATTGAAATGTCTCCACCGGGGGCACTGGGACAATAATTTGGTGGGAAATAAAAATAAATATATGGGGAAAATAATAACTAAATATACCGCAAACAGAAAGCTACACGGTCCAGTGCCTGGGGTCACGGTGTTTGTTCCGGCGAGGTGCCCACGTGGTCCAACAGAGCAGAAAAGGGAACGCGCCCAGAACGTCTCAATTTGTTTATAGCGGAAGGCAACGCGCGGAGGGGCGGATGGGAGGGCGGGTAGGCGGGAGTGAGTACGGACACTGAACAGGTCGTGATCATCCCACTCGGATGCAGCTACCTGTGACCTGCTGTGATCATGGCCTGCCGCAGACATCTGTGGAAACCCCACACGGTAGAGGCAGGAGGGTCATCTTCACCCCTCCATCCCCGCTCCCCCCGCCGTGCGCACCCAAGTGCCGAGACAGTGCCGGCCACAGGCAGGCCGCGTGCTGCAGAGGCGTCTGACGAGGTGGCGGTGCCCATTCCTGCCCCCGACACCCCCCCCCCCACACACACCGTGACGGCTGAATTTTTGCAATCCAGATCTTTACGATTTTGCGCAATTTCGGAGACATATAAAAAGTCATATTTAATTGAGCGTTTTGGCTGAACGGACGGAGAGAATCATAATTTTAAGAGGTTTTCATGGGGAGACCATTTATCAAACGTGACGTAAAGTTGTCCCAGAAGGCCCAGTGTTGACAAAATAATAACTATAATTCAGCTTAAACATTTCGCACACCATCCCCCATAAGCATGATTTTATGACCACGTGTTCTCTATACACTGCCCGAGCCGATCGCCCACGATATTAACCACGTCGTAAAAATGCACAACACAAACCCCATAAAACATCAACAACAACCGATTTATTAAACGTCAGCTGTCCATTAATTCCTACCGACCTCAAACATTTAAGACTATTTTTGTAATTGGATACAAATTAAATCCCGTTTGCAAAACCCACACGGCCAACTAAGAGGAGATTACTCGGCCCTCATGGACCCGTCTGCGCGCCGTGCGGCACACGCCCGCGACGCTCAGCTCCACAACGAGGGAAGCCCCCCCACACGCCCCCCTCACTCTCCGACGAGTTTTGTTCGGCATGATGTCCGACGTTTCACTACACGTGCTGGGAGCTTCTGCAGGAACTGATTTGTGCAGCTCACTTTGTCCTTTTTTATTGGAAAAAAAAACGTGTGTTGCCGATATTGATGAGATGGATAGCACCCTCGCATGCACGAGTGGTGAACTTTCTCTGCCTCATTCCAGGCACCCCTCGCGTGCACGAGTGACGATCTTTTTCTGGGTTCTCCAGTTTCTTCCCAGACCATGCAAAGACAACATCAGCGCTCGCGTGTTACAGAGCTGACCTCAATCAAGCCGAATCAACAACCGGCGACACCCGCAGATCTGGCAACCGCTGTGTAATCCAGGGAGAAAGTGAGCTGCTCAAGTTATGTTTCTGAAGAAGGTCCCAGATCATGGAGCGAAACGTCGGATATCGTGCTGAACAACACGTCGGACAACTCGGAAATGGACCAGAGACGATAAAACACAACCGCAAATCCCACGTGGTTGGACCCATTGTTGCGCTCAGCAGACTCCTCCTCATCTTCCTGCTCCTCTTCCCGTGATTCTCAGGCTGTGATTCTCAGGCTGTGATTCTCAGACTAATTCTCAGACTGTGATTCTCAGACTGTGATTCTCAGGCTGTGATTCTCAGACTGTGATTCTCAGACTGATTCTCAGACTGTGATTCTCAGGCTGTGATTCTCAGGCTGTGATTCTCAGACTAATTCTCAGACTGTGATTCTCAGACTGTGATTCCCAGGCTGTGAATCTCAGACTGTGATTCTCAGACTGTGATTCTCAGACTGTGATTCTCAGGCTGTGATTTTCAGACTGTGATTCTCAGACTGTGATTCTCAGACTGTGATTCTCAGGCTGTGATTCTCAGACTGTGATTCTCAGACTGTGATTCCCAAGCTGTGAATCTCAGACTGTGATTCTCAGACTGATTCCCAGGCTGTGATTCTCAGACTGTAATTCTCAGGCTGTAATTCTCAGGCTGTAATTCCCAGACTGTAATTCTCAGACTGATTCCCAGACTGTGATTCTCAGACTGTGATTTTCAGGCTGTAATTCCCAGACTGTGATTCTCAGACTGTGATTCTCAGACTGTAATTCTCAGACTGTGATTCTTAGGCTGTAATTCTCAGACTGTGATTCTCAGACTGATTCTCAGACTGTGATTCTCAGGCTGTGATTCTCAGACTGTGATTCTCAGACTGATTCTCAGACTGTGATTCTCAGGCTGTGATTCTCAGACTAATTCTCAGACTGTGATTCTCAGACTGTGATTCCCAGGCTGTGAATCTCAGACTGTGATTCTCAGACTGTGATTCTCAGACTGTGATTCTCAGACTGTGATTCTCAGGCTGTGATTCTCAGACTAATTCTCAGACTGTGATTATCAGACTGTGATTCCCAGGCTGGGAATCTCAGACTGTGATTCTCAGACTGATTCCCAGGCTGTGATTCTCAGACTGTAATTCTCAGGCTGTAATTCTCAGGCTGTAATTCCCAGACTGTAATTCTCAGACTGATTCCCAGACTGTGATTCTCAGACTGTGATTTTCAGGTTGTAATTCCCAGACTGTGATTCTCAGACTGTGATTCTCAGACTGTGATTCTTAGGCTGTAATTCTCAGACTGTGATTCTCAGACTGATTCTCAGACTGTGATTCTCAGGCTGTGATTCTCAGGCTGTGATTCTCAGACTGTGATTCTCAGACTGTGATTCTCAGACTAATTCTCAGACTGTGATTCTCAGACTGTGATTCTCAGACTGTGATTCTCAGACTGATTCTCAGACTGTGATTCTCAGGCTGTGATTCTCAGACTGTGATTCTCAGGCTGTGATTCTCAGACTAATTCTCAGACTGTGATTCTCAGACTGTGATTCCCAGGCTGTGAATCTCAGACTGTGATTCTCAGACTGTGATTCTCAGACTGTGATTCTCAGGCTGTGACTCTCAGACTGTGATTCTCAGACTGTGATTCTCAGACTGTGATTCTCAGGCTGTGATTCTCAGACTGATTCTCAGACTGTGATTATTAGGAGGGAGCGGGTTAACAGGCATTGTGTTGATTATGAGGAGGGAGCGGGTTAACAGACATTGTGTTGCCGTCTGTTGCACGGCCCTCTGGGAAGCCTCCGCTTGATGGCTTTTCAAACTGGTTTTGCAAAAATTGACACTAACGCTCCGCGAATGCCTTGACATGCCGTTTTCCCAGAGCACCTTCCACTAGTTTTTTCATTTGGCAAGGGTGGAGGAGGGCGGCGGCGGGGGGGGGAGTGGGCGAGGAGTCTCAGAGTTGGGGTTGGTGGGGAGATTCGATCGGGAGAGGAATAAACAGTGGAAGCGTCGCGTTGGACCGTTTCCCAGAGCCCGCTGAACACAGCACTTCTGTTGTGGATTCCGACTTCCTATCGTCTGAAAGCAACCGTGGCGCGAGGCATGAGTGAAGCTTAGGACCCCAAGGAGCTCAACGTGGTATACATATCTGAAGGTCGGTCCCATATTCAAGAGAACATGAAATATCCGCTCAAATTTAAATCATTAACATAATAGGCAGAGCTTTCAGTAAACGTGCTGCTTTGCAAATGTTGGGCCTATGACAGCCAAGAGTGACCCATGAATTGGCCACCCCGACTGTCTCGTCAGAGAAAGTAGTTTGGCCTCAGCGAGGAACTCAGCAACGATTGCGATCAGTGGGGTAGCTATGAATGGAGTAGCTACCAGTGGAGTAGCTACAGCAAGCACGGGTGGTGCTACGACACTGGTAACTCACGGGCACAGGTGGCCCAGGCACCGGGCCAGACCGAGGGAAGGAATTGGACATGGGGGTTCCGTTACATTTATGTTGAGCTTCTTTTGCACCATACGTAGGCAATCGTGATAATCGGAGTTCCTTGCACCTGGGACAATGCCAGCCAATCAAGCTCCGTCGCTGCATGCAATAATCCAATTATGGGCAAGACATTGACACGCAATGGCCTGGGTCACACACGGGTCATCCTATTTCTTTTTTCCGGATGAATAATCAGGCAATGTGCTAATTTCGAGTGTGTGTATATTGAGTTACCAGCCAGGGTATATTTAGCATTGTTTTTGCATTAAACACGCGCGCACTCACGTCCCTGTGCAGACCACACGACGCGGCGACGGCCTTGCTCTCGTGCACAACGATTACAAAGACGACAATTAAAACACCGCAGCAATTAATGCGCGGCGAGGCCACGGGGGACAACGTGACCTGGCCCTACGACCTCGCCGTTGTGCGACCTTTCAGCGCGATCGCGCCCAATTTTAGCCGACACGGCAGAGCCGCCCGCCCGCCCGCCCGCAATGCCGCGCCTCGCCTCCCCCGTGTCGCCCCTTCGCCCCGGCGCGGGTTGCGGTGATGGCGCGGCGTGACGCCGTGGACCCGGCGCCTCGGGGGCTGTCACTGCGTATTTGCCGGCGAGAAACACGGAGCGCCCAAGGAAGTCCCAGGGCGAACACTCGGCTCAAAACACGCGGCCCCCACCACCACCAGGGCTGTACGCGTGAAGGCGCTAGTCCACTCCCCACTGCCCCCCCCCTCCCCCACATACGCCTGCCCCCCACCACCCTGTGCAGTTGTGGAGGAGCGGTGAAAGCGGGTGGTGGGGCGCGCGTGTTTGCTGATGGTGCCGATTTCAAAGAATGTAAATCCCCCCAGAATATTCGTTGCATCGCAAGACTGTGAAGGATGCCAATGACTTGGGGTGGCCTTCATCCAGCAGTGGCTTGACGATGGCTGGTGATGATGGTGACGAACGGATGTTCTTCGCTCTTGGAATCAATATATATTTTAGAAAATTAGTTCACCTTCCGAATACCCGCACTACCTTGCTTTTTAGTCCGAGAGTAGTCAGAGAGTAGTAAGAAAGTAGTCATCCGTTTTGTGTGCACGACTCTATCCGTGAGGCACGTTAATTTTGAGACCACATTGAAAACGCGTGTGTGGGAGGGTAGCCCGGTCTGTCTGGTGCTAACGCTGCACCCCCCCCCCCCCCTCCAGTGTAGCAGCAGCACCTAACCCTAATCCAGTGGTATAAATAGTTATCGGGAGGGAGCACGCGTTCACGAGAACCAGTGCCGGAGAAACACACACGCGCACACGCGCACGCCGGGACGGACGGACGGACATCTGCACGCCATCGTTGCTTGCGGCAGGGAGGGCAGCCTCCCGATTCATTAACGCAGCAGGGCAGCACTCACAGGCGAGGCACTCTGCATGCCTGCCCCATTAACACAGATAAAAAACGAGCATCTCAACTGGCCACGCAACACGACATAGGGAAGTAATTACCAGCGCGCACACGCCACGTGCCCTGCCTGCCTCTCGCAAGAACCTTCCACGCACCGCGCGCACACGCAGCCAGCCACCCCCTCCCAATCTGCCCCTCTTGCCTCCACGCGCCTTCACACTCAATGCTGCCCATCGCTATAATTATCACTTTTAAAAACTTCGTAAAAAAATCACTCGGCGACCCACAGGTGCCTCGCCTTTTCTGTTTTTTTTTTACATTTTTAATCTTTTGAAGAGGGGCCGGGGCATGGATTCCACGACGCGCGTCACGGTGCGTCACGACGCGTCACAGCGCGTCACGACGCGTCACGACGCGGGCGCTCGACGGGGAGCCACGTGCCCACTGCCCTGGCTGCCCGCTGGCCGAGATCCTCTCCACCCCAACTCGTAACTGGTCGTGGCCGCTGCGGGCCGTTCGCGCAGAAACTGGCTGGCTTACCGGATAAACGGGAATTTCCGTTTAACAAATAAACATAGAATTGCATTGAATTGAAAATGGGGGAGCAGAGGTTCGGAAGATAAATGATAATAGCTACACCGAAGAGGTGGGAGTAACGAATACAAAAGACTGACTATGTTTCATTTAAAATTGCTTTTACTTGTCAATGTGTGCTCATATTCATGTTACTGACACGTGTTGCAATAACACTCTTATTCACAGTAGCAGCCTTGACAAACCCACTGCCGGATGAAATTATCCCCAAGCGATTGCCCTCTTTCCCGATTCTGTGATATTAAACAAGCAAGCACCTGCATAAGAGTTGATTTCATCGATCCATCTCCTCGATGAACGTACCCTTTGAGGCCTTCCATTCCTTGGATGTCACTCCGTCATCGGCTCTCATCCATTCTAAGCGGTGCGTTCTGCTACAGCAGTAATCTCAAACATTACCTATTTATATAATTGCATATCTTTGCATGAACGGGTTGTTGCGATCTCTTCCAACAGCTCCCGGGGGCTCCGAGAAAGACGATGATCCGTTCACCCCGAGCGAAGCTGCAGCTGCCAAGTCCGAGCGCGGCGTCGTCTGGTGCCGCCGCCGTGGCCACAGCCAGAGCCGACCCCTCAGCGGCCATGCCCGTGAGTGACGCGCCTCAATTGCCCATTAGCCCGGACTCACCAGTGGAGCAAAGGTCCGTTCCCCAGGGGGCCACACAGCAACACAATTCAAAGCCCAGGGCCAGGCCAAGAGTCCAAGACCCCGGTGAGAGCTCCGGTCATCGTGGCCAAATTGCTCAGCAGCCAAGAGAGAGAGAGAGAGGGTAGTGGCCTGTGGGCCACGAGAGAGAGGGGGGGGGGTATTGGCTCAATGTGAACTTTACCTTGCCCTGCTGGGTGAACATCTGGACCACTCCGTGAATGTTCTAAAAACTCAAGCATATAGCGGTGGCGCGGTGATCTGCACACAGCCACCTGAGTTTGATTCGCAGCCACGGCGAACATCAGCGGTGATTGATACCTGAGCCAGTTTTGCCCACCCTCGCATTGGAAATCCATGCCGACTCGCAGAGTGAAGAACTTCATTACAATCATGCCGGCGTGCTTTCTTGAGACGAAGAATCGATTCGTAAACTCTCACAGGCAATGTGATCATTCCATGGTAGAAATTGGCCAGTGGAAGAGGACATTTTAGAACAGCTTCTGAGTTTCCTTGATGTTTCATCATTTACCCACACACTCGACAATGCACTCTCCCTACACACCCGAGTCACAGAACATTGTTCATCATATGGCAATACAACAACGATTCAGATTCTCACCGTTGGAATAGGAATGTTTATCAACTATGCCAACATCAATTCGCGCCGTCCTATCTCATCGAGCGGTGGGTACCAGCCTCAACCGACCGCAATCGACGCTGTCTACGATTCACAGCTCACGTTGTATTAGCAGCAGAAGTAGTATTATGAGTAATAAAAGCAGTAGTACAATTGCTAGCAGTATCATCATACCATCATCAGCAGTAGCATCAACACAATGGTCATTAGCGACAGCATCAACACAATCAGCAGCAGCATCGTCATCACTGCGTATCCAGTAATTACAACGCTTTTTTGCATGCAGGCCTCCAAGAGCATTCAGCACACCACGACACGGCAATTACACTCATGACGATCCAGGCACACGCGGAGAGTGAAAAGTGGCGACTTGCATCCGACGAGAAGACATCTGGAGCCCACTACTCCTCGTCAGCACGCGGTACATCGTGGCGGAGGGGAGGGGGGTTCGGGGGATGGGAGGCAATATACATCGTTGCCATTGCACAATTAGCCAGGGAAATATTCACGGAAGTCCCGTTTTAAGTCGATGTTGCACAGCTACCCAAGCAGCGCTGCTCCGCCGAGGAGTCAAATCATCGTGCAACATCCTTCAAGGGCATCGCACCTCCTGGCCTTGACGTTCCTCCGCCTCGCAGACACTGATGGATCCAACGACATCATCAGAAGATCAACAGGCCGATGCGCACATCTCCTTCATAGTTTTGAAGATGACAGACGCTAGCCACAGCAGTGCGATTGTGGCCATGCCAACCCAAACCATGGATCATAGACACCCGTCGAGATACATAGACACGCATAGAGATACATACTCATCAAAATACATGAAAGAGAAGCCAGAGGAGTGAGATTATGGCCATGCATGACAAACCGTGGACCACATAGTAACTCATACGGGCAAATAGAGACACCTAGGGACTTACAGAGATACATTTATACCTATTATCGTGTATTGAAGGCGTCTCACGAGAAGGCGTCTCTAACCAAAACACGCGGGATGCGGCAGATCTCGCGAGACGTCAGGCGACTTGGGGTCGATAATTGGGTACTGTAGACTGTCGTGAAATAGCACTGGGCAGTGCAGATCGCATTCAACGGTTGTACTGAACCTTCTACGCTACCGCCTATTTATGAGGATTAGGCGAGTCCATATACGAGGGCTCCATAGACGTTTAGCCATTATCCCGCATCTCCGATGAGCACGGTTGGCTACGTACGGTGTGAAAGAAATTCAATGTCCATACATTAAACGTATAACCTTAAAAGCAATTGTGGCGTCGCTGGGGGCTACGTGGTGGGTCCAGGAGGGTAAAGCAGCAAACATCCATCAGCGAACCCCCCCCCCCACGTCTCCGCTTCGTCGACTTCACCAACCGGCGCAAACTCGCGCGGTGCTGTGTGGTGGTCACCATCGCCGCCCCACCCCAACGACCCAGGGGCGTGGAGAGGCTCTCGTCCAACAGGATTAAGAGAGCGGCTCTGTCGCCCGCTGTGAGCTCGCGGTATCCGCTATGGCTGAGCAACAACTAGAAGCGCCGTGATTTGGGGTGAGGGAGCCCGAGACATTTACGTTGTTACTGCCTAATTTCCTTGCCAATCCCAGGCCTTTTCCATTTATCACGTTTCTTAACTCATTAGCCAGAAAATTGCCTGTATCCGACCTTTACTACGAGAAAGGTCTTTCGGCTTTTCATCGTTAATTAGGAGCAGGTGATTCCGACAAACGCCATTTTTTTCTCTCTGATGCGCAACGCACACGATGAGACCCCCACCTCCCTCCCCCATATCTGATTTTTTAATTATCCAATTAAACCACTCAAATCAATAAGGTATTCCTAAAATATATAATTAGAGCAGACGGATTATTTGTGTTAAACTCTACAAGGAAGGAAAATCTGAGCAATGTTTGGTGCTGATGCTTGTCACTACAGTGATGATGATGAAATCAATCAAGTGAGAGATGGTGATGAGGATTGGGGAAGCCTTCATCCAGCAGTGCATTGATCACGGATGATGACAATGAACATGACTGAGGGGGGTAGCGCGTTCGCGACTTGTTGCAGAGTGTTCGGGCAGCTCTGGTTGATGCTGCGTGTTGGATTCACCACAAATATGCGCCGTCCGCTTCTGCAAGGGACTGTGCACATCGCTTCGCGTTATTCGAAAAAAGGAGGCGATGTGTGCCGGGGTCATGATCCGAGGTTTCCTACACCTGAGCAATTATTTACAAATTAACTAATAAAATAATTGGGTATAACTCACATAGCAACATTGCCTCCTACAGGCAAACGATATCCATCTGTGAAACATAGTACATGGGCGATAGACGGTACACTGTACGTCTAGCGCGCATACCAACGTTCTAATGTTTAATCGTTATAGGAATATGATGCAAATACATTACAAACGATTATTCGCAACATAATGAACACAAAAGCGAGGCAGCAAGATGAAGACGTAGTGCTCGGAACAAATGCCAGCTCGAGTCGGGATTCAAACTCTTGAGAGAAAAGTAAAGTTGTCTTGGGACGTGGACACGCCGATCAGAGGGATCGTCAGACCTGGCGACGGCTCGCGGATGCCTTCATCCAGCAGTGGATTGCCCTTTGCTGTTTCTGATGATGATGACGACAGTGGACAATGAAGTAAATCACGCCTTTGGCATCGCAGCTCGCGGTTGGGCACTGAGCAGCAGCACGGCCTGGCTGAGGACCCGCGCGCTCGCGGGCCGATCGCTATCCCGGCGCGAGGGGATATCGCGGTTGAATCGACAAGAGCTCCTGGTCAGGTGGCAGCGCAGCAGCACTGTGCACTGAGGGACATCGCACACACAGGCACGGGACCGCAGAGGCCAGCAGCATCTTCAGTGGGGGAACATTTATGAAATCAAGTACTCTACTGCACTCACGATAAATGAATAAGAATTGAGAGCCTATCCTCAATCCGCTGCTGCATGGATGTAGGGAGGCTGGAGGCCGTGTCGGTGATCGTGCCTTGTAGTGCCATACTTCACCACGCTGGTTACGTGCGGGTTAGCGAAGGGCTCGGTTTAGAAGCTCAGGGCTGGGTTCAGGTGTCACTCGCTGACTGATGTTTGTGCCATGGCCGGGAGTCGAACTCAGGTGGCAAAATAACAGAGCGCAGTGCGCTAAGCCAGCTCCGCCACCACTCTTCATAACAAACACAAATGTCCCCCGTATCGACTTTAACAGACTGTTGGGAAGCCGGCACGGAACTTGAGTGCGTGGCTAGTACGACGCCTGGCCGCCTTTGTCTTTCCAGTGCTGATGTTTACACCAGATTCTCATTAGAGGCTGAGTCGACCTAGGAGAGGCCCAGAACCGGTTCAAATAGACGCCATAACCCACACACACACGCGCGCGCACGCTATTCATTCGTTAAACATATTTACTAATACACGGGGTTTCCGTAATTGGAAGATTCTATTGTACAATTCATTTTAATGCTGTGTTAATAATGGCAACGTATTTTATTAATTTATTCATTTTAGTTATGCATGGAACATGCCTCAAGAAAGCCTCGAGGCATCTCCCTTCCAAGAGGGTTACTGCTGTGGGATGTTTCGCCAATTCCTTATCGAGTGATTTGTTTGCGTTCACCAAAAAAAACCGGCACATGTGGGATTTTGTTATGGGTTTGGAAAACAGAGAGAAGCACTGATAACCAAATGGGCATCGATACTAATTACTGGGGGACAGATGCTATCGCAGCAAGGTTTCACGCCCGGTGCTCCAGTCCATTGTGCAAAACGGCAGCACACGTGCTTTAGGGGCAGAGCAAGAGTGCTGGCTAACCAGCTGAGCAGTGGGGGGGCGGTGGGGAAGGTGGGGTGTTGGGGGAGTGAGGGTAGGAGAGAGGGGGGGGGTGAATGTAGGGGCGAATCCCCACTCGATCTATCCGACAGCATCACTCTATATCGGAGCGAATGCTAAGGGATGGTGATGCTGATAGCCGGGTCTGCTTGGTGCTCTGCCTGGTGGACGCCACTCGTGATTGCGTAATAGCCCCCCCCGCCGGCCCGCATAGTGGAGACATTCACGTTGGACGCGTGAGCGCGGCGCGCGTGTCATGAGCAGTCAGCAAACCGCGCCACAAATCCCCGGTCCGATTCTCGGCCACGGCTGAGATCGGCCGGCAAGTGAAGTGAGAACCTGCCTTGAGAGCCTGCTCCCCCTAGGTCGACTCAGTCCGTCAGTGCTGGGGAGACGCCAGTTGTCCCCACCGCTCGTGAGGTTCCATGAAGGCGGTGGGTGGGTGGGTGGCTCTGTCTTTTTTACGGGTGCACGCTCATTTTAATACACGGCGAGTGCGGGAATATCGCGCGACTTTTAATTATTAACGGAGACGGCGTTCTCATGCAAATCCGGTGGCGTCGGGCGCGCATCGTAATGAATGCGCAATGTTAACGGTCTCGCAACAAGGTCCCAATAACCGCGTCATTAACAAAACAAGAATTAATACAATTACCGCGCACATCGTTCCAAGTGGGCATTCTAAACCAATACCGTCGTAATTAAAACAGGTTTGTGGGGCCGTTGCATGTTTTATTAATAGAATAACAGATTCTCGAGGATGACTCATGACCTGTGCATTCATCGTGGCTGGGTGCGTGGGCCCGCACCGCAGCCCTGGTCAGGCTAACCCGCGCCTCGTCGGTTTACCTTCAATGGTCGTCATTGTCGCGCATTATCTATCCGCTGCTGGATGAAGGCCCTCCAACACGCGATGACACCACGATCGAGGAGACGGATTCCGTGTGCGTGGGGTTAAAGTCGTCGCTTCATCTGCGCAATGGCCGCCTTCCTCGGGTCTGTTCCCTCCTTGCGCTGCCATGCCATCACCAGTCTCGATCATCGCCATCGCCCCTCCCAGTGACGGTGAGTCCTGCCCAATGCTCTCTTACTTGTCTCGATCGACCCTTCCGTGTCTCGAGCACGCCGTCTCCCCTCTGATCCATGTGTTCCACTTGCCTGAAGCAGCAACTTGAACACGTACATTGTTTTGTTTTTAATCCTTACATTACGTTATGAAAGTAACATAACAAAATATGTTATCCCGCTGTGCTATTGGCATCATATTATGAGAAGAAATATCCACTCGGTTCCCTAGTAGAGCACTGCCGACTTCCGTGTTAGAAAAGAGCCCACGAAAGCAGATATCATAGACCTACGTCTGAGACCTCTGTTTCATTGGACCTCTGGGCCGCATTTTACTTTCCCACCAACTCGGAATTATGAGAGTAATGGTCGTCCCGTGCATGGCAATCGGCCCGATCTTTTAATTCCCAGAGTTGAAATTTATCCAACGTAATCGTCGAACCCAAGACAATATAACGGGATATTTTGTGCAGTAATTGGTGACCGAGCGGAGACCATCGACTCACCACACTCGGCAAACTCAGTTTCATGACAGAAGGCGGCGGCTTGCATTTGAACCCAGGATCTCAGCAGCGCCAGCGAAGCGCTGTGCACTACCCGCCCACCAGAATCATCATCCTTGGTAGCTGACATTGTGTTGAATGACTCGGGCCCCTTGAAACAAAATTGCGGCCGCCCGAACATCCTGCCTCCCGACGTGAGAAAGGCGAAGCCCGGGCAGCGTGACGCGGCTGACGACGCGGACGGAGTCACCAAGCCACGGCCACCACATCCATCCGGTGTCACGCGTGGGAACAGAGGCAAGACCGAAACAATGGTTGTTTGAATCCGATTAGTCAAATAATCAAACCGATAACTGTGATAAAGTCATCGATTATGTACATCACCAGAGAGCCCAGCTATGGAGATTTCAGTTCGAGCAACTGACGTTGCGTTATGAGGATGTGGATCGATTTGCCGCCAAACTTTGTGTTCAGCAGGGCCGGGCTGTTACTTGGTGAACACATCCACGCACTCGGCTGCGTTCACACAAAGTGCGGTCCATAATGGACTCTCACGTGCTTTTTGAAAGAAAAATAAATAAATAAACGTGTTTCTGTCCATCCGTCTCATTGTGCGGTGAGACAGCGGGCAGCACAAGACGGCTGCACCACCTCCTCACGGTCTCATTCAACCAGCAACGTTGGCTTCCACTAAAGCATCTCTACTGCGAGCTGCGCTTTTTATTTATAAATTCATTTTAAATCTGTATTATTTTTACATCATGTTTAAATTACAGGCTCCTCTGGCAGCTTCATCTCGGCTGAGCGATCGCCTGAACTCAAGTTCCACGCCGCTTTCGCTAAAAGGTCAAGAAGCATCTGGCCGGACACTCAACGCCAGCGGCGGGGCAGATGCCCCCCCCCCGCTCCACTCACGCCCCCCCCCCCCCGCTCCACTCACGCCCCCCCCCCCGCTCCACTCACGTCCCCCCCCCGCTCCACTCACGCCCCCCCCCGCTCCACTCACGCCGCCCCCCCCGCTCCACTCACGCCCCCCCCCCGCTCCACTTACGCTCCCCCCCGCTCCACTCACGCCCCCCGCTCCACTCACGCGCCCCCCCCCCGCTCCACTCACGCCCCCCATCCCGCTCCACTCACCCCCCCCCCCGCTCCACTCACGCCCCCCCCCCCGCTCCACTCACGCCCCCCCCCCCCCGCTCCACTCATGCCCCCCCCCCTGCTCCACTCACGCCTCCCCCCCCGCTCCACTCACGCCCCCCCCCGCTCTACTCACGCCCCCCCCCCGCTTCACTCACGCCCCCCCCCGCTCCACTCACGCCCCCCCCCGCCCGCTCCACTCACGCCCCCCCCCGCTCCACTCACGCCGCCCCCCCCCGCTCCACTCACGCCCCCCCCCCGCTCCACTTACGCTCCCCCCCGCTCCACTCACGCCCCCCGCTCCACTCACGCGCCCCCCCCCCGCTCCACTCACGCCCCCCCTCCCGCTCCACTCACCCCCCCCCCGCTCCACTCACGCCCCCCCCCCGCTCCACTCACGCCCCCCCCCCCGCTCCACTCATGCCCCCCCCCCTGCTCCACTCACGCCTCCCCCCCGCTCCACTCACGCCCCCCCCCGCTCTACTCACGCCCCCCCCCGCTTCACTCACGCCCCCCCCCCCCCGCTCCACTCATGCCCCCCCCCCCTGCTCCACTCACGCCTCCCCCCCGCTCCACTCACGCCCCCCCCCGCTCTACTCACGCCCCCCCCCGCTTCACTCACGCCCCCCCCCGCTCCACTCACGCCCCCCCCCCGCCCGCTCCACTCACGCCCCCCCCCCCCGCTCCACTCACGCCCCCCCCCCCCGCCCGCTCCACTCACGCCCCCCCCCCCGCTCCACTCACGCCCCCCCCCCCCCCGCCAGCTCTAAAATCCAGTAACGGAATTAAATTCAGAGCTGCCGCACGCTGCTACGCAAAGTAGCCTAGTTAAGGCTAAGTCAGTATAGGGCAGGCTCAGCGTCGGTTCAATTATTCGCTATTATTATTATTTGTCGTGACCGGTAATCGAACTTGGGTGGCTGGGTTTTGAGCGCAGCGTGCTAACCACTGCGTCACTGCCCCCCAAAAACACACGCGCGCAGACACACACACACGCAGACACACACGCGCATGACTCACGCACAGAATACCCATCCCGCGTCTCTGTTTACAGTTCACGGCCCGGGAGGAGGTGAGAGCGGATGTATTTAAAGGACTTGGTTAGGGAGGGCAGGGGGATCCGATGGCAAACATCACTCGGTCGGATCAATAAATGCAGCTGACACACCCTGCTGACTGACGGTCACTCCCCTCCACCCCTCCCTCCCTCCCTGCTACCATCCCACCCACGCCACCGCTTCCTGCCAGCCGTCGTCCCGTCGAAGTGGCTCTCGCCTGGTCAGCACACAGCCCCCAGCGGCCACGTTCGCACTCCCGGTCATTTTGGTTTTGGCACCAAGTGAGACCGAGCTAATGCCAAGTGAAGGCCACACTTGGGGAAGGGAGGGGGGGTTCGAGTTAAAAACAACACACACCACCCGCTGGTCTTTGCGATCTGGGCTCGCCAGGTTCTGGCACAGAACGCCGCCCTGCCTCTCCTGCCGACGCCGCTTGAGGGCATGGAGCCGCTGAGTGCCGCGCTCCCTGCGTGCAACTGCACGCAAGCGCAGCGCACAGATCACGTGTCATCATCATCATCATCACGAGCACCGTCTTCGTTATCATCATCGAGTTTGAAGCCACTCGTGCCTTTTACGTGAAACGTCGTCATCATTGTCAATGTTGTCATCACGATCATCATCGTCGTCAACGCATTCATCATCACCGGCCATAATATATTCGCTGCTGAATGAGTGCCTCGCAAAGGCCTCTCTTCCAGTGCCGCGATGCAATGCCCCGGCTAACTCCTGCCAAGGAGCTGATCTCATCGCGCTGTCTCCGTGGCACATCTCGTGCTGTGGCTGCCTTGCTCTCGTGAGTCACGGCCAGCTGTGGCCGCAACCACCCCTTGATGATGACCGTCGTCCTGCCCAAGCCCACTTACTTTTCTTAACAGTCCATACGGTGCGTCTGACGCGTATGTGTCCCTCTTGCCATCTCTCGGTGCAATTCCAAGCATGCGCCTCTCCCGGGCTTCTTTGCGCAGTTTTGAACTTTTGCTATTGGTGTCCACGTATCCGATCCATTCGTCTTCGCGAGTTAAACATATGACACCGATTACTAACATTCCTCTCTACAAACATTGCTTTGTTGCTTCCCATTACCGAGTTGGCTTTTCCAAAACAAAAAAAGCGTCCCCGTGTTAGGGAGGTGGGGAATTGGAGAGGGGATGGATGTTCGGGTCGCGTACGGGAACCACGTGGCAGGCCGGCAGCGATGGCAGTGAGGGATCTTCAGCACGAGGGGAGAAGTTTGCTCCTCGCGCCCCGGCACTGGGGCATTCATCACGCCGAGCTATTTCACGGTGTACACATTAATCACGACAAAGGTGCTCGACTTTAATCACGGCAAGATGTTCCCGCAGTTTGGAGTCACCAGAGATGTTACTTTCTGATAAGGAGAGGTGCGGTTCGCAAAACAGAGGCGCTCTCCAAGGCGCGTAATGAGGTTCGGAAGCGACCCATTCCACCGAGTCTGACATTCTCATTCCCCAACCATTCGTGCTGTCGATTCCCTGTCTCTTTCCAGACACACGAGCTTCCCTTTCCTCTGCTTATAATAAAGTTGGCAGTCGATATGATGTCTCTAACTCGAGGTTGTTCTCTCATGAATACACTCTTCTTTATGCCTCCCAGGGGAACCCCATGCATCTGTCTCTCTTCTTCTCTGTCCACGTTTAAACTTTTGTTCTATTTTCTTTGTCAATGTCCATGTTTCTATCCAAACAAGCACTCGTAAATTTGTGCGCCTGGGCAGGACATATCACGACAAGGGATGATGGACGGTGAAAAACAACAACAATAAGAAAAAGAATAAGAACAACGGACATCTCCGCCATCGCTGGAGCGACGATGTCATTGTTTCGTGTGCAGGTAGCTGGGCGGAGTATTGCATCGCAGGTCCGTGAGAGGTGGCGGCAGCTTGGCGAGGCCATCATCCAGCAGTGGATTGACCATGGCCGATGATGACGACGACGACGACGACGACGAATGACAGACTGCCTATCTCAACCAACACAACAAGCTCGCCCCACGCCTCGAGACGCGGTGACATCGAGACGCTCTGTGCGACTCCGCGCTGTCACGCCCAGCGAGCCGCAACGGCGGTAGCAGCGCAGCAAGAGGGGGGGGGGCGTTGAGACGCCGCGTGCGTCGCTGTCGTTCACCGATCCTGACGGGGGGGGGGGGCTCCGGCAGGTGGCACGAAAACATCCGCTCATCCCGCCGGGAAACGACGGGAGGCAAAATTCGCGTTTTGTTCGCGTTTTGTCGCGCCGTCAGATGACTTCTCGCGCTGATTTACAAATGGTGTGTGGTGTGTCGTACGAGGATGGGTTGACTCGTTAAACCCCTTGTTGCTAATGAGCGGCCCAGTTGGAATCGGCATTGCGTGTGTTTACGGAGCGTGCTGATATGCACCGTGCTTTCGTAACGAGCGAGGCGCCGCAAGAAATAAAACGTATTGCTTCTAAATTACACCCCGAATACTATATACATTATTATCAACTCAAATATATTTTAAAATACTGTAAAATGGAAAACCAAATCTAATAACACCTTTATATAATAATAAAAAATGCGTCCATGTTCGCATTAATCTTCAGTGTTTCACTAAGATGTTCAAACTCTAAATTAACATACTTTAAGGTAACTTTTAACGCGTTTTATTTTTCCCATTCAAATAACCAATTCCCCCCCCATCCCCCACTAAAAAATGAAATGTTATGTTTACCCTTCCCGTGGCTCTATCTCGAAGCGACAGATGCACGCCCTCTCTCGATTTACGTGTTGTTGCTGTTCACGCACACACAGAGATACAGCCCCCCCACCCCGGTCGTTGGCAGACTGGAATAGCCAGACGCTCGACCTGTAGCTGCATCTTTAGCGAGATATATAAATATACTTGATGTGGTGTGTCGAGCATGTGCATTGTTTTTTCCGGGTCGCCAAACCCAGCCGGAATGAATCCCTCTGGGCACGAGAATCGCTCACCTCGCGTGCCCCGTCCCATGCCACCTCCGATCCGAAACACCCCACGGGAATCATTATTACCGACGCCTTTTATTGCCTCCCCGCTTATGTATCCTTAGAAGGCTTCTCAAATAAATAAGCGTGAAGAAGATAAAACAAAGCCACCGCAGACTTAACAAATGTTGTCATTTTTGCACAGACGCGTGCTCTGGACCCCCCCCCAGCCCCTCTTCAACCCGCTCCGTTTACCGTAATGAGCTGTGTTTTAATGCAATTCGGAGGGCACCATTGACACGGAGATGTGTTCTGTCTCCGTCTCACCGCATCCGATCTCCCTCCCTCCCTCTCCCCATGGGACCCTCCGCTTTTCTCGACACCCACTGCAGACATCGCAAATACTAAACGCGCCAAACTCACGGGCACCCGCCCCGCCTGCCGACACACTCATTGTGGTGGTCTGTGCGGCGCCTGGGTCTGTAGCCAATCGTGGTGAGCGGTAGTGTAGCGGTGAGCAGTTCGCGCTCTGCACGACGCTCACGGCCAACACCAATGACGATAATCTGAACCGGCCTCCCCCCAGGTCGACTACGTCTTAAGACGAGTACCTGGTGCGGTTTGCGTAAACATTTCCAGCGGGGAAACAAAGGCGGCTGGGTGTGGTGCTGGCCATCCATCCCCTCGTGAGCCGTGGCGACTTTCATAGGTGCTCCCTAACAGCACTTGCCCCGATAGTCTGTTAGAGGCTATACGGGGGTCTTTGTCTTTGGTGGTGGTAATGGTGGCGACTTAACCTGTTCGGAAGCCCATTAAGCACGGCCCTTTAATAGGAACCACCTCCAAACATGCGCCCATTATTACACTACGAGTCGGGTGTGAAGTGGCGATAAACAGCCTTTAACACACCAGAGGACTCAACGGAGAGGCTGAATAAGGACTGGAGGGGCGGGGCGTGGGTGGTCTGGGGGTTGGGGGTGGAGGGGAAAGGAGGAATGTCACAATTAGCGGGAGCGTGCTGCTGTCATTTTCACTGTCGGCTCCGTGTGTTGGGGAGTGTGGGTGTGTGTGGGTGAGTGTGGGTGTGTGGGTGAGTGTGGGTGAGTATGGGTGTGTGGGTGAGTGTGGGTGTGTGTGGGTGAGTGTGGGTGTGTGTGGGTGAGTGTGGGTGAGTGTGGGTGTGTGTGGGTGAGTGTGGGTGAGGATGGGTGAGTGTGGGTGTGTGTGGGTGAGTGTGGGTGAGTGTGGGTGTGTGTGGGTGAGTGTGGGTGAGTGTGGGTGAGTGTGGGAGTGTGTGGGTGAGTGTGGGTGAGTGTGGGTGTGTGTGGGTTAGTGTGGGTGAGTGTGGGTGTGTGTGGGTGAGTGTGGGTGAGTGTGGGTGTGTGTGGGTGAGTGTGGGTGTGTGTGGGTGAGTGTGGGTGTGTGTGGGTGTGTGTGGGTGAGTGTGGGTGTGTGTGCGTGAGTGTGGGTGAGTGTGGGTGTGTGTGGGTGAGTGTGGGTGTGTGTGGGTGAGTGTGGGTGAGTGTGTGTGCCTGTGTGGGTGTGTGTGGGTGAGTGTGGGTGTGTGTGGGTGAGTGTGGGTGAGTGTGGGTGTGTGTAGGTGAGTGTGGGTGAGTGTGGGTGTGTGTGGGTGTGTGTTGGTGAGTGTGGGTGAGTGTGGGTGTGTGTGGGTGTGTGTGGGTGAGTGTGGGTGAGTGTGGGTGTGTGTGGGTGAGTGTGGGTGTGTGTGGGTGAGTGTGGGTGAGTGTGGGTGTGTGTGGGTGTGTGTGGGTGAGTGTGGGTGAGTGTGGGTGAGTGTGGGTGTGTGTGGGTGAGTGTGGGTGAGTGTGGGTGAGTGTGGGTGTGTGTGGGTGAGTGTGGGAGAGTATGGGGTGTGGGTGTGTGTGGGTGAGTGTGTGTGCCTGTGTGGGTGTGTGTGGGTGAGTGTGGGTGAGTGTGGGTGTGTGTGGGTGAGTGTGGGTGAGTGTGGGTGTGTGTGGGTGAGTGTGGGTGTGTGTGGGTGAGTGTGGGTGTGTGTGGGTGAGTGTGGGTGTGTGTGGGTGAGTGTGGGTGTGTGTGGGTGAGTGTGGGTGTGTGTGGGTGTGTGTGGGTGAGTGTGGGTGTGTGTGGGTGAGTGTGGGTGTGTGTGGGTGAGTGTGGGTGTGTGTGGGTGAGTGTGGGTGTGTGTGGGTGAGTGTGGGTGTGTGTGGGTGTGTGTGGGTGAGTGTGGGTGAGTGTGGGTGTGTGTGGGTGTGTGTGGGTGAGTGTGGGTGAGTGTGGGTGTGTGTGGGTGAGTGTGGGTGTGTGTGGGTGAGTGTGGGTGAGGATGGGTGTGTGTGGGTGTGTGTGGGTGTGTGTGGGTGAGTGTGGGTGAGTGTGGGTGTGTGTGGGTGAGTGTGGGTGTGTGTGGGTGAGTGTGGGTGAGTGTGGGTGAGTGTGGGTGTGTGTGGGTGAGTGTGGGTGAGTGTGGGTGTGTGTGGGTGTGTGTGGGTGAGTGTGGGTGTGTGTGGGTGAGTGTGGGTGTGTGTGGGTGAGTGTGGGTGAGTGTGGGTGTGTGTGGGTGAGTGTGCGTGAGTGTGGGTGTGTGTGGGTGAGTGTGGGTGTGTGTGGGTGAGTGTGGGTGTGTGTGGGTGTGTGTGGGTGAGTGTGGGTGAGTGTCGGTGTGTGTGGGTGAGTGTGGGTGAGTGTGGGTGTGTGTGGGTGAGTGTGGGTGTGTGTGGGTGAGTGTGGGTGAGGATGGGTGAGTGTGGGTGTGTGTGGGTGTGTGTGGGTGTGTGTGGGTGAGTGTGGGTGTGTGTGGGTGAGTGTGGGTGTGTGTGGGTGTGTGTGGGTGAGTGTGGGTGAGTGTGGGTGAGTGTGGGTGAGGGTGGGTGAGTGTGGGTGTGTGTGGGTGTGTGTGGGTGTGTGTGGGTGAGTGTGGGTGTGTGTGGGTGAGTGTGGGTGTGTGTGGGTGAGTGTGGGTGAGTGTGGGTGAGTGTGGGTGTGTGTGGGTGAGTGTGCGTGAGTGTGGGTGTGTGTGGGTGAGTGTGGGTGAGTGTGGGTGAGTGTGGGTGTGTGTGGGTGAGTGTGGGTGTGTGTGGGTGAGTGTGGGTGTGTGTGGGTGAGTTTGGGTGTGTGTGCGTGAGTGTGGGTGAGTGTGGGTGAGTGTGGGTGTGTGTGGGTGAGTGTGGGTGTGTGTGGGTGTGTGTGGGTGTGTGTGGGTGAGTGTGGGTGAGTGTGGGTGTGTGTGGGTGAGTGTGGGTGTGTGTGGGTGAGTGTGGGTGAGTGTGGGTGTGTGTGGGTGAGTGTGGGTGTGTGTGGGTGTGTGTGGGTGAGTGTGGGTGAGTGTGGGTGTGTGTGGGTGAGTGTGGGTGAGTGTGGGTGTGTGTGGGTGAGTGTGTGTGAGTGTGGGTGAGTGTGGGTGTGTGTGGGTGAGTGTGGGTGAGTGTGGGTGAGTGTGGGTGTGTGTGGGTGAGTGTGGGTGTGTGTGGGTGTGTGTGGGTGTGTGTGGGTGAGTGTGGGTGAGTGTGGGGGTGTGTGGGTGAGTGTGGGTGTGTGTGGGTGTGTGTGGGTGTGTGTGGGTGAGTGTGGGTGAGTGTGGGTGTGTGTGGGTGTGTGTGGGTGTGTGTGGGTGAGTGTGGGTGAGTGTGGGTGTGTGTGGGTGTGTGTGGGTGTGTGTGGGTGAGTGTGGGTGAGTGTGGGTGTGTGTGGGTGTGTGTGGGTGTGTGTGGGTGAGTGTGGGTGTGTGTAGGTGAGTGTGGGTGAGTGTGGGTGTGTGTGGGTGTGTGTGGGTGAGTGTGGGTGTGTGTGGGTGAGTGTGGGTGTGTGTGGGTGAGTGTGGGTGTGTGTGGGTGAGTGTGGGTGAGTGTGGGTGTGTGGGTGAGTGTGGGTGAGTGTGGGTGTGTGTGGGTGAGTGTGGGTGAGTGTGGGTGAGTGTGGGTGGTGTAGCTGTTAGTGCGCTGCGCTATGAACCCGGCCACCCGGGTTCGCTTCCCGCTCACAGACCAACACTCTGTGACGATTATTTGAACCGGTCCTGGGCCTCCCCTAGGTAAACTCAGCCTTAAATGAGTACCTGGTGCAGTGTGGAAACATCGCCACTGGGGAGACAAAGGCGGTCGGGCGTGGTGCTGGTCACCCACCCCCTCATGTACCGTTCCCGCCTTCATAGGTGCTCGCTAACAGCACTTGCCTCTACAGTATGTTAAGGCTATACGTGAGATTTTTGTCTTTGTGTAGGTGGGTGTGGGCTGGGCCGTCCATAGGGGGTTGCAGGGCCAGCGGTCAGTCTGAGGTTTGTGTTTAGTTTGTTCCCCCCTCCTACATGTATGTACATGTATGTACATGTATGGGTGTGTATGTACATACAAAGCACGTTGTGGGCCCGCAAACGCCTTCAAACTAAACCGGAAGTATTACATCTGACACCGTCACGTCGAAGTGCGGGGCCCCCAAAGCGCGGGGCCCGGGGCAGTCACCCCGATTCGCCGTACCCTAGGGACGGCTCTGAGTGGGGGCGAGCCTGGGGGTGAGTGTGTTGGCACAGTGGAGAACACGGGTGGTGCATCTGCCAGTCATCTCGATCAGTCAACCCATGGCGCCCTGGGTCTGTTCCGTGACCTGCCAGTGAGCCTTTGACACTTCACGTGGACTCAAGGTGTACCCAGCCTGGCACAATCGCCGTGCTGACGTCACTTCCGCTTAGTGGCGAACGGCGATTGATGTTGTGAGTGTGCTTGCTAGCAGCACTTGCCCCAACAGTCTGCATGACTATCGAGGTGACCTTGGGGTTTTCTTCTGGCGAGTGAAGGGCAGGCGGCCTGCCTGGCAAGGTAGGGGGTGGTGGTGGTGGTGGTGCAATGGTGAGCGTGCTGCTCCACGAACCCAGTGACCATATCCCCGAAATGGATCGTATTAATTATGTTAACGCCTCAAGGCAGAACGAGGGGGAGTGGGAAAGCTGTCATTCTCCCGCACCGAGAGAGCCAGAGCCAGGCGGGCTGTGTGAGATAGCAAGCAGCAGCAGGAGGCGGCTGCTGCTGCTGCTGCACAAGGGCTGTGGGCCACGAGGACACCGCTTGGCCGAGTGTGACGAGGCCCGATGTGCTGCTGAGTAGAGTCGTGCCCAGCACGCGTCCCCTGGCACATCATGGCCGAGCCAGCACGGGGCCCTCTGGATTCTGGTCCTTTTCCCCCTACTGGCTCTTTGCCGTGCCGAGTCGGAACTCGACTGCTTTACGCTGAGCTCGCAGCACATCGGAATTCTGCTCGAGGCCAATCAGACCAATAAGGGGTGGGGCGAATAACTCTCGTGTCGAGCGTCACTTCGTAGTCAAAGCGTCATCTATTTGCGTCTCGATTCGCTCATTGCGCGTGACATCGGTGAGCACGGCACGGCTTTTGCTGTGGAAAAACAACTCAACAATTTGGGCCGGCTCAGCGCATTTCCCGCATAGCGCCGTGCGTGGAGTGGAGAGGAGGGGCAGTCTCGGCCACATCACCTCGTGGACATTTCACGTCGAGAGGCGGTTGCCATTTATTTACACTGAATTGCTTTATTTGAGTTGGACCTGCTCAACTCACGGTTTTAAATATTTCATTGGCGGTTTGCGAGTGAGATTCAGCACCTAGGAGTTTTGTTTGGTTCAGGAATCTTTGGGGGTTTTATTTTTCCATGGTAGAATGTGACTACGACCAATCACCCAGAATAATAGGAGTAACAATTTGTAATGCACACTGTATTCGCTCAATCTCCAAGAGAGAGGATGACTCAGAAGCACCACAGACGAGCAGGGAAATCAGTCGCATACGGCGAGCCAGCCCCAATTGTCCAAGCTTAATCACTGTTTAAACATGTGGGGGGAAAGCGGAGCACCTGTAGAAAACCCATGGGTGCGACAGGACAACGCTATTCCCCATACAGGTGCAACAGATGAAGTCCACATTTGCAACAGAAAAATTAATTGCACGATACATCTATGCCTTAACGTCTATTTTCGCCGCAGTCACGAACCAGCACCGACCAGTGTGGTAAATAACGCACGCATGACCCGCATTGCACGCATTGACCAAAGAGTTAGTGTTCTACGTGCACAAAGCTACACTCATGGGCATGGGCATACTGCTGACATGCGTACACGTACACGAGTACACGGGCAGATGTGTGTATAGCCTCAACAAAGTGATGGTGCAAGTGCTGTTAGTGAGCAACTATTGAGATCAGCATGGTCCACAGTGCTGATGTTACCTCAATATTTCAGGTGCAAGTGTTGTTAGCGAGCACCTGTGAAGGCCGGCATGGCACAGGAGGGGGTGGGTGGCCAGCACGCCCGACCACCTTTGTCTCCCCAATGGCAATGTTTACACACCGCATCAGGTACTCATTTGAAGATGAGTTGGCCTAGGGGAGGCCCAGAATCGATTAAAACAGTCGCCACTTGTTACCGGTCTTGAGCGAGATTTGTGGATAACATGGCTGCCTCTATGGCTCGTGACTCTGGTCCAATCCCATCTATATATATAAAATCGCAAATCTGTCTGTCTGTGTGTCTGTGTGTCTGTGTGTCGCCGGACCATACGCAGTTTCATTGGACGGCGGTTGCCCCTGGCAACGGGTAGCGACGCATTCGCTGCCGGGTGGACGCCATATTTAATTCCCGTTAAAAATATGCGCACGCATTTGTGGTATAAACTCGATATACCCAGCGTTGCCCGGGGGGAAAATACATTTAAAATCTTATGAAAACTTTCAAACATTACATACCAATGAAAAAACAACTGTGTAATTACTTTTAAACCCGACGCGCCAAGAATCGATTCTCTGAATCGCGCAAAGGAATCGAAGGTTGTAGATTCCTTTAGATTCGGACGATTCCCGTTTACTATAAGTTGCTTAAAGTCGATATAAACTGCTACGAACGGGAAATATCCGGCGTTGACCGGGGCAAAAATGTAATTAAAAACTCCTGAAAAAAAAGAACAATGAAAATGAAACTCCATCATTCAAAATGTAAACCCCCAACATGCCAGGAATCGATTCTTTGAATCGCACAAAGGACTAATCGAAGGTTGTAAATTACTTTAGGATCGCGCTTCCTGTTTAATATAAGTTGCTTATAGAGTTGATATAAACTGCTACGAATGGGAAATATCCGGCGTTGACTGGGGCAAACATATAATGGTGAGGGCGGTTGTGAGTGGCGATTGTGAGTGGTGATTAGTGAGTGGTGAGGGGAGGTTGAGTGGTGAGGGTGAGTGGTGAGGGTGAGTGGTGAGGGTGAGTGGTGAGTGGTGATTGGTGAGGGTGTGATTGGTGAGGATGAGTGGTGAGGGAGAGTGGTGAGGGAGAGTGGTGAGGGTGAATGGTGAGGGTGAGTGGTGAGGGTGAGTGTTGAGGGTGAGTGGTGAGTGGTGATTGGTGAGCGTGTCATTGGTGAGCGTGTCATTGGTGAGGATGAGTGGTGAGGGAGAGTGGTGAGGGAGAGTGGTGAGGGTGAATGGTGAGGGTGAGTGGTGAGTGGTGAGGGTGAGTGTTGAGGGTGAGTGCTGAGTGCTGATTGGTGAGGGTGTGATTGGTGAGGATGAGTGCTGAGGGAGAGTGGTGAGGGAGAGTGGTGAGGGTGATTGGTGAGGGTGAGTGGTGAGTGGTGAGGGTGAGTGTTGAGGGTGAGTGGTGAGGGTGTGATTGGTGAGGATGAGTGGTGAGGGAGAGTGGTGAGGGAGAGTGGTGAGGGTGTGATTGGTGAGGATGAGTGGTGAGGGAGAGTGGTGAGGGTGAATGGTGAGGGTGAGTGGTGAGTGGTGAGGGTGTGTATATATGTAAGGTTATTAAGAAATATATTTGTCACCCGGGCAACGCCGGGTACTTATGCTAGTAAACATATACGCACACGTGGATCCACACATCCACGCACCTCCGATGAGCACGCTTGGTTACGTACGGTGCGAAAGAAGTTCAACATACAGACACACAATGACTCATATGCATATGGCGGCGGTGGAGATTTTGTGAGATTTAAATACAAGTCTCGGAGCTCAGCAACTCGGGAGGATTCAAACAAAGCCTTGTCAGTCCTTAAGCCTCCACCCCTCCCCTCCCTTCTACCCCCCGACCCCGCCCCCCGTCGCACCCCCGCCCCCTCCAGCCCGCCCAGGATTATTCTTAGGTCGACGCTGGCTGCCTCATCTGTAATTGGATACACGCCATATCTCGCCAAAATTATAAAAGAAGAGAAAGAGAAGAAATGCAGCCGTGGTTCATTGCCGGCAAATGCATCCGAGTAGTGGGTTGGTGTCCCACAGCTGCTGCATCTCCGTGCGGGCACTTCCCGGGAATTCATTACTAGACCGCAATTCGTTCACACGTCTTTTTTTGTTGCGCGAATAAAATAAATAAATAACAGCCACGCAAATGATCGCACTTAATTAATGGGGGAATTCTGCTGCCTATAACATCTTAAGCCATTTACAATGCTTTGTTACTGTTGTTGCTGCTGCTATATGCGACTTATTGTGAATATATTTCAATCACCCTAGTATATTATTCTTATCATCATCCTAATGACACTGGATATTTGTCTGTGTTGCTGCTAAACGAGAGTTGGTGACACGTGACTAGTTCTAACCATAGTGAGATGTATACTTGATGTGGTGTGCTGGGCTCTGAAATATTGCTTTCCTGCTATCCCCAATCTGGACAGGATCCAAGCTGAAATTAAGCCGCTAATCAAAGTCACGATCACGATCAATATAATTAATTCATCTGTTTGCAGCGCCGGTTTGGTATTGTGGGTCTCCTATAATGTGTGTGTGTGTTTTATTTGCCACGTTAAATCGTGTCTGCTGAGATCACGGCGCTGGATATGAAGGCGACACCAGATGTTCCCCGCTCCGCTCCGCAGCTTCGAGAAACCAGCACGGCACCGTCGCTAACGGCCACTCAGCCCGCTCCTCGCTTCCATCTCCAGCCCACTGTGTGAGGTCGCGTGCCCCCACAGACACACACACACACGCACGCCACTGGTCCACACGACTACTCACACACACACGCACGCCACTGATCCACACGACTACTCACACGCGTGCCCCCACAGACACACACACACGCATGCCACTGGTCCACACAACTACTCACACACACCTGCTACCGCTGCTAACAAACGCAATCAAGACAAACAAGACAAAGATCCTCCGCATAACCTTCAACGGACTCTATTGTGGCAAGTACTACTAGCGAGCACACGAGGGGGTGGGTGACCAACACGACGCCTGGCCACCTTTGTCTCCCCAGTGCTGATATGAAGACATCGCACCAGGAAAGCGGATAAACCTATCGGGCGCACGCTCCGCCGATACCGCGAGAAATGCACAGAGCAGACCCTTGCCACTCGCTCGCGAACGACGCGGGGTCACGCTGACACGCGTGCACGCCCCCGACAACCATGGAAGCAGGCGGTCATGAAACTTCAAGTCCGACATTCCGCTGGCACGGACAACCACCAACTCCACCACCATCGTCACCATCGCCACCGCAGCAGCAGCAGCTACATTAATTTCAAACGCTCAAGCGAAGAGCATGAAAATCGCTGCGCGAGCTGCTTACATTATATTTCATTTCGACCACGGGAGGTGGGAGGTGGTGCGGGGGATGGTGGGGGTGGGTGTCTGGATGGAAAACCATCTGCTTCCAATGCCGGCAGCATGGGCCTGGCATCGCTGCTGAGCGCCCTCTCTTCCCCAATGCCGATCGGGCCCTGAACGCGGCGCGCCGTTAGAAAGAACCGCCCCTCGTGGTCCCCGTGGCCCCCGTGGCGAGCCTCGCTCGGCCAGGCGTGGGCACCCAGGGGCTCCACGGCTGCCTCCCAGCGACGCGAAACGGAACGCCGTGGGCCCCAGCGCTCGCCGTGGGCCCCAGCGGGCCCCGTCCCCAGCGCGCCGGCGGCTTCCCTCCCGTGGCTCCTTGGGCCCAGGAAGCAGCCCCAGCGGTCTAGTGGGTTAGCGCACTGGACGCAGACTCCACTGGTCACCGATTCGATTCCATCTGCCGGCGCGGCAGTGAGGACAATGGGGCGAGTTTACGATCACCCCCCGTCTCTCACCCCACAAACGCTGCCCTCTGTCCACCCTACAGTACAAATGGGTGCGCAACAAGTAGTCGATCAGTGGTCGTGTTTGGTGTGGAGTTTGGGTATTCCCACCTTTTCCATGATGTCTGGCCATAGTGGAAGAGTAGGCCAAACTATACTTCTACCAGAGGAGTTCCTCAGAGCTCCCTCTACCCCTGGGGCCCTCAATCAGCAGTGGTGAGAACGAGCAATTGCAAGGGCTCGACTCGGGGGATTAATTTCCCAAAAAATATTTCAGGAACCCCCGCAAGCTTGCGGACCCGAACCCCCCACCGCATCGTCCCCCCCCCATCCCCCCCCCCCCCCCATAGCAGTGGTGGGTAAATGTTCCCACAGCTTCGGGTAGAATTAAGCTCTGGCCGTACATTTACCGTGGGCGCAGCGATCGGTGTGGAGCGCTCGCGTCACGGGGTCCCGTCTCTGTGGAATATCATCGCTGCCCTTTGGTGCCACCCCTCGCAGGCACTGAGCCCCCAGAGCGTCTCCGCTCTGGGCCCCCAAAGCGTCTCCGCTCTGAGCAGGCGAGGCTGTGACATTTCTGGAGAAATGGGATGTCAAATTTGGTGGTGGTGGTGGTGGTTGTCGTCCGTGTGGTAATCCATTGCGCGGCTTTGCTCGGCGCACGGAGAACTAATGCGGAGCGTTTTTCAGCGGCGTATAAGCGACTTTAAAATCACGGCGCAATATTCCTCGCGCCGTAATTGGCCGTACGAGCTCCGTAAGCTGAGACACTTAACCACGGAGCAGAATGCGCACCCGTGATCTCCACTTCCTATTCATTTTGCCGCCGCTGTATCCACTGATAAAGCACACACACACGCAGCGTCATGCGAATTCTCTATCTCACACACGCAGAGAGAGAGACTGTTGGGGCGAGGGCTGTTAAGCGAGCCCCTACTCAGTCGCCTTGATCTCCCCTGTAATGATATTTATGCACCACACACGGATAATCAGTTAAGGCTCAGTTGACTTAGAGGAGGTACAGATAACGCTCGTCAATGACGTTAGCTGTGATTGGGAATGGAACTGAGGTCGCTGGGTTCGTAGCGCAGTGTAAAGACCGCTACGCAACCATTGCACACAACCCATCAACACACACACACACTAACACTCGTGATTCCTAAAGATTAATTAATTTGCTGCCACAGCCACCTGCATAAATCCTCCCTCTATCTCCAACATTCGAACACACTACTCATCCTCGATCACAGTCACACACGCACGCACATGCACACACACGCGCGCACGCGTTATGAACCGCGGTATGCAATGTGCCTCGCATCAGGCAGCCATGCGGCACGATGAATGAAAGAAGGGATCAGTGTCAGAGTGAATGTGCTGCTTTCTCGTGACACATCCAGTCCCCCAAATCACCACCGCAAGCAACAATGTACTACCACCAGATCCACCACGAACCAACTACAGTCACCACCACCTACCACCATTGAAACCCAACCACCACTACACAACAACCACCAACCGCAACTACAGTTACAAACACAATCAGGCAACCACCACTACCACCATCGCAACCACAGTCACCAACACTGCCGCTGCTACCCCTACCACCACCACCACCACTAACACCACCACGAACACCCACCACCACCGCTGCTGTCAATGCAACACTCTCCCTCCCACCACACGCACTGTGATAACGCGTGAATCAAATAAGCCGCCACCCCCACCCCCACGATAGCGGCCGTGGTTACCCGGGACCGCGACGATCGCGGCCGAGGCAACAGAGCGAACTGCGGCTGCGCCGGGATTTATGAGACGTGGGCAGAGGCGCAGCCGCGGGCAACATCTCTTGTGCGGGGGGATTCAAGCGTCGCTCAGATGCACGGGCCAAGGCCAACAACCATCGTCCCTCCATCCCAGCATCTCTCTGCATACACCCAGACCCCCTCGTCCTCCTCCTTCTGCTGCTATTCCTACCTACCTCTCCTCCCTGTCTCCTTGTCTGCCTGGAGCTCACCTATTTGCCTCTCTAGGTGTGCACGCAAACCGGAGAACAATGTAGATTATGTTTATATTTCGGTAGCGTTACCAATGTGGATCTACTGCCATTCATTCATTAAATGGTAGTTATGGTCGTGTGGTGACGGTGGTGGTGGTTGCGTCGTGGTGGTTGGTGCCGGTGGGTGATGGGTGTTGGTGGTTGCTGGTTATAATAGTGGTGGTGGGTGGTGGTTGCGTAGTGGTGGTTGGTGGTGGTGGGCTGTAGTTGCGTGGTGGTTGAGTGAATAGAGAATAGTGGTGGTGGTTGTGGTTGAGTGAAGAGAGACTAGTGGTGGTGGTTGTGGTTGCGAGGTAGTGGTTGTGGTGGTGGTGGTGGTTGTGGTTGAGTGAAGAGAGAGTAGTGGTGGTGGTTGTGGTTGCGAGGTAGTGGTTGAGTGGTGGTGGTGGTTGTGGTTGAGTGAAGAGAGAGTAGTGGTGGTGGTGGTTGTGGTTGCGAGGTAGTGGTTGTGGTGGTGGTTGTGGTTGAGTGATCAGAGAGTAGTGGTGGTGGTGGTTGTGGTTGCGAGGTAGTGGTTGTGGTGGTGGTGGTTGTGGTTGAGTGAAGAGAGAGTAGTGGTGGTGGTTGTGGTTGCGAGGTAGTGGTTGTGGTAGTGGTGGTGGTGGTGGTTGTGGTTGAGTGAAGAGAGACTAGTGGTGGTGGTTGTGGTTGCGAGGTAGTGGTTGAGTGGTGGTGGTGGTTGTGGTTGAGTGAAGAGAGAGTAGTGGTGGTGGTGGTTGTGGTTGCGAGGTAGTGGTTGTGGTGGTGGTGGTTGAGTGAAGAGAGTGTGGCTCGCAACACGTTGGGCGTGAGAGCGTGAAAAGGAAGAGTTTTAGGCAGGCCTTGTGATCGGTGTATTAGGTGCTTTTGTAACGTTATCATAATTATATATTTTTTTTTTACTCTGCCAATCATATTGATAATGTAAACTAGATTGTATTATTCCTAAATAAACGTGTCAGCTGTATAGAATGCTAAAGTGTAACTGCGCTGTGGCGTCAAGTATCAAAGACAAACACACACGAAAGACTCAAGCGTGCCCGACGTCGACTGCTCGTGCAAGCGCTGTTGGCGAGCAGCTATTGAGGCAGGCGAGAAGCTCGGTGGGATGTCCTGAAGCATTCACCGCCTTTGTCTCCCCCGTGCTGATGTTGACACACAACGCACCAGGTACTCATTCAATGCTCAGCCGATCCAAGGGGTAGGAGGCCCAGAACGAATTCCGATATCACACACACACACAGAGGTGAGTACAAAAACAAACATTTCAGAGTGTGCCATACTGAGCGTACCATATTGCACGGCAGCCCACGAACATACGGAGCAATCCACAGTCAGAACGCGCTCGTTGCCAGCCGTTTGGGCTGATGAATCTGGTCATTGATACTCATTGAAGGTATTGCCACGTCCACCGTTGTATCTCCATGTTCAGCAACAGCCCACGCACACACACACAGAGATACGCACACACAGAGAGACACACACACAGAGAGAGACACACAGAGAGAGACACACACACAGAGACACACACATACAGAGAGACACACACACAGAGACACACACACAGAGACACACACAGAGAGAGAGACACACACAGAGAGACACACACACAGAGAGACACACACAGAGACACACACAGAGACACACACAGAGAGAAACACACACAGATAGAGACATACACAGAGAGACACACACAGAGACACACACACACAGAGAGACACACACAGAGACACACACACAGAGACACACACACAGAGAGAGAGACACACAGAGAGACACACACAGAGAGACACACACAGAGACACACACACACACAGAGACACACACACACAGAAAGAAACACACACAGATAGAGACATACACAGAGAGACACACACACACAGAGAGGTGTGTGTCCTCCGACTGTTGGGGGCTGCTCGTGCTCTTAGTGACCACCCATGAAGAAGGCCGGCACGACGCACGCGAGGGGGTTGACGTGGCCAGAATCACTCTCGGCCGCCTTTGTCTCCCCGATGCCGGTGTTTTATTGGCACACCGCACAAGAGTTCTCCTTTAAAGCTGAGTCGACCTAGGAGGCCCAGAACCGGCTCAGGTATTCGCCCAGTGGCTTTAACCGTGAGCGGGAATCGGGAATCAAACTCGGGTGCGTCGCGTAGTGTGTCAACCACTGCGCCACCGCTCCCCACCAACATAAACGCGGTCTCACACACAAACTCACTCCAGTAGCTCCACTCACCTCACAAGCGCATCCCGATCTCGCCGCTGGTGACGGTTGACTGCGTCTCTCTCCCCATCTCCTCCGTTCTTCTCCGCATCCCCCTTTATTTGCGCTCTGAAGCTGCTTCTCACCCCTCCCCTTCCTCTCTCTCTCCTTGTGGACCGCGCTTTTGTTTCTCAGTATCTGTGTGTGTCTCCGAACACTCTCTTGCGATTGTGTCTGTGTGTGTCCGTGTGTCTCGCTCTTCCCTGTGTGTGTGTCTATCCTTGTCCGCGTAATCTCACCTGCGCTGCATCCGCTCTCCGCTCTTCTCTCTCTCTCCCCCGCGCTCTCTCCGCTCGTTTCCAAACGCGGCGGCGCTCTGACATCGCGGGCTGTACCACTCGCGACGCGTCGAGTAGGGGAGGCCGGGACTGTTGTTGTGGTGCCAGGGAGCGGGGGGGGGAGTTGGCTCCGGGAGCACGAAGACACGAGGAGAGAGTGAAGATCGAGAGACGGAGAGATTGAAAGCGTACGGAGAGGAACGTCATTCGAGAGTTTGATTATTTTGACGAGAATGATGAAGATGACGACGAGCGTGATCAAGATTGATAGCCACAATTACGATCACGATTGATTTTGATAATTACGATGATGATGATGATGATTACGATTATTATTTTGTCGATGTTGAGATGATAATGAAGACGAGGATGAAAATGATGGGAATAAGACATGCTAATAATGATGACGATTATGAAGATGATAATGGCAACAATGATAACCGTTTAGCAATTGATGAAGACGATAATGATACTGCTACTAACGATAATAACGACTGATGACAATTACGATTACGACAACAAAGAAGACGATGATGGTGATGATGATGTGATGATGATGATGTTTGGTCGATTCTATTTTGGGCGAGGTTTGTGTTCTATGAAACAGGAGGGTCTCGCTCCATTCGACAACACCCGGCTGATGGCGGATAACGGATTCCTTAAAAGGCAAATGCCAAGAGGTCTCCTTGCTGCTGAAAGGTGGACATTGAAGAATCGCGAGTCAAGCGATCACTCACGGAGCCGCGAGAAATCCTCACGAAACTTCCCTTGCAGGCGACGTGTTCTGCTCTGCGATTATCGAATGCCCCCCCCGCACCCACAACGGACCCCCCAGGCACTGATCAACATGCGGTAGAGCGAGTGGCTCCCAATCAAGAGGTTGTGAGTTCAAATCCTGCTTGGGGGGAGGGGCAGGGAAGGGCGAGCTTGAGGGGGGTTGAGTCAGTCCATCATCCCTCCCTCTAGAGTAGATGGAGACGTCAACACAGTGGTTGGCCTACGGGGAGACTCCCCCCCCCCCGCACCAGGAAGGTGGAACTTCCACTACTGGCTCAGGGCTGTAATCAGGAGATGGACGCTTCCTCGGCCATCATCCCTGTGGGGTCAATAAATGCATTACCACTCCTACTCCGACCCCTGCTGCCCCTGTCCACGCTGCGGTGTCCCCGGGCAGGCCACGTGTGGTGGAGTACGTGTGGGTCCTCTCACCGCCTTCCAAAACGTCTGGCCGGCGTGGAAGAGCAGGCCAAGTCCCCTGTGGAGGAGCGAGACTCGCGTCCCTCTACAGTCGGGGCCATTGTGGCGAGACGGGCGCACGGATCCAACTGGACCCGAACATTTCGGTGACGGCAGAAGCCCACCTTCCTTTGCGTCTTACAATGCCAGAAGGCCACTCAGGCACACACGACGCTGAGGTCATCAGAGGACATTACAGAGGTGACATACAGCCCAGATCTGGCTCCCCTCAACTCTTCATCGGCTAGGCCCGTTGCAGGATGGCCGTACGTGGATAACATTTTGTTCGTCCGTACAGGATCACGCTGTGGGCAAATGTTCACGTGACGCTGATGACATCCACTTGCCGTGAGTAATTGTCGCCCTGAGTAATGGACAGATATGATATTAACACGAATTAATATCTACATTCGTGTAGCAATTCAATACAAAACTAATTTGAGACAAAACGAGGATTCGTTATTTTTTATAAATATTTAAGAGAGTCAATATACAGCTACTGGCAATCCACTGCTGGATGAAGGCAGTGTCGGTCTTGGCTGTCACTTGACCATATTTCACCACGCTGGTCAGTGTGGATTGGTGAAATGGAGGAGTGGGCGGCTAGGACCCTGTTGACATCTCACTCTCTACGGGTGAGAGCCGAGGGCGGGAATTGAACTCGGGATGGCGAGGTTCAGAACGTGGAACTCAAACCACTACGGTCCCCACCGCCGCCTGCTGAACCCCCGTGAGCTCAAACATCCCCTGAAATGAATTCAACTTTGAAACGAGAACCCTGTGAAGTTATTAAACTATAACACACTCTCCATCACAACAACGGCTCATCACGCAAGCAGAAGTCGCCAGCGGCTGCAATGTGTGAAGAGCGGCGCTTCCTGCCCCCCCCCCCCCTTGGGGCGGTGACGGGGCGCAGTGGTGGCGCCCTTCGCCGCTTGGTGCAGGGAGAGGTTCACGGCTCGAATGCCAGAGGCCGCCCTGATTATTGCTGCGGTTGTGAGCATTAACTATTAGGTAGACGCTGGAGCGTAGCACTTGTAGATCTCAAGTAAAACCCAATTTCTTTAGAACTGCTTTTTGTGTTTAGTTTACTGCCCTTCCCGCGCACCTCAGATCAGCACGCTTGGCTACGTACGGTGCAAAAAAAGTTCTACATCCGTATAAACTACTACACGCCGTCTGCTTCACTCACAGCGGACGTCATAGATCCTGTGGCGTCATTCTCAAGAGTAGGTCAATATTTTGTCAGCGACACGGTCCAAAATTTGCCAAATTTTAAAAATCACACCGCAAGTTTGCTCGATAGATATTACACACGACAATAATCACCCCCCCCCCTCCCAATTACTGCGAACACTTGGTCGAGTTTTTGTTGCTCTCGTGTTGTGTACGGAGACACGACAGCTTTATCGAGAGGCTGCGAGGAGGACTGAGTCCCGCTGGTGGTGTCTCTGTGAGTCTCTCGCTGGTGGTGTCTCTGTGAGTCTCTCGCTGGTGGTGTCTCTCTGAGGGCCTCTCCATGGCAATGCGCGCACGCCGAGTTCACGTCCAGCCGACAACTGCGGGGAGTCCAGGCAGCGCGGAGCGAGTGACCCAGGATCTCGCTCATTGCCTACTGTCCGCCTTTCCCCAGTTCCGGCCACACCTCACTCCCCTGAGCTCAGCCACGAAATCCTTCCCCATCCGCCCTTGCAATGTTCCTTTTATCCATTCCCTCTTCCCCCACCCACCCCGCCCGCCCCCACCCCTCCTTGCCAATCCCTATCTCCGAGGCAGGGCCCTCACTCACTTACAGAATATTGCATAGCCCATTGACAACACAATTGCTCACCACACTCTCCCGGCCATGACACAAGCAAAGTGAATGAAGCTGACCGTATGCTTTGCAGGGAGTTCCCTCTTCTGCGCGTGACGCATCTGTCCCATGGGTGTTGTGACACCCCGTGCCAGAAGCGCAGGCATTCTCCAGAGCAGCTACAAACACACGTCAGGGCATCTGCTTTGACAATCACGCTTTACCATCTACTGTGAAAATCGTTCGCACCACTCAAACACACACTTGTGCGTGACACGCGCATTATATCACTGTGTAACAAACAAAATGTTCCTGGGTAGTAAGTGTTATTTCCTAGTTGCTTAATGCCTCAAAGTACATAAAATGGCTGTTATTCCTCACAAACTTTGCTTTTGTGACCAGGACAATTATATTTTGAAATTTACCTATTTTCAGTGAGAAAACGTGGTCACAAAAGCAAAGTTTGTGGGGAATAATAGCCATTTTCTATACTTGTGAGCCATAAGCAATTAGAAACAAACACTTACTACCAATCAACAAAAATCGTGTTCCATCGTGAATTATCAGCGAGCTCCGAAGTAAAACATTCTCTGTACAAGCTTTGATTTTCTTCAGATCCTCTAGTTGTTGTTCCCCTCAGCGGAGACGCGTCACCACGCCACGCTGCTCTCCCACGGCCACGTCACAAACACTTCGCCACCATCTTGGAAATGCCCACAATGCTTTGCTTGCCTGTGCTGTCACTTTGCCACAGAAGTTGACAGCTGTTAACTCTGACATCAGCTGTCAATGGTTAAATGAGGGGAGGGACAGTGACATCACGGTTATTGGCACTGCGATATGGACCAGCTACCCGGTCACGGCTGCCATCAGTGACGAGTGATATCGCGACATCTACACCAGTTTCTTCAGCGATGGTGAGTTGTGGAGGGGGGCTGTCAGACAACCCCCACCGCTGACAAGCCCTCCAATATTGCAGTGTATTGACAAAAGTTCTGCAAATAATTAATCAATCAAGTCATTAATAAACAATTTAATTCTAGATTTGAAGCTTTCGTGACTGCAAGGATTCATATTCTTAGGTTTTTTCGGTAAAGTCACGTAGGTAAAACATCAAAATTTATAATAATAAAATAAAATAAAGATCACGACTTTACCGAAAAACCAAAGAGTAATTTAATTAATGTATTTATCGACCGATCCATTATTATATTATTATTATTATAAACTCATCGCAACTGAACGGGACGCATAGCGGCAACTCGTTTAGAAAACCCCGCGCAGAATTCTCTTCCCCTGTCGTAGTTAACGACTCGCGTGTTTCTGTGTGTTGTTGTTGCTGCTGCTCCCCTCCCCAAGTGAACAACTCACACACGCAGCCCTCGCACTTCATCTTCAAAGCCGGCGATTCACTCCGACTATCTCCGGCGAGCAGCGAGCGTCAAATTAAGCCACATCGCTACGCCTCAGAGGCTTAGGGGGTCATAATGGGTTCCGGATTACTTACTTAGCGCGTTCGTTGAAGGGAAACAAATTGGGCTCGGATATGGAAAAAAACGTAGCATATTTTCTGGTGGCTCTAATCAGCCGCCACTGCTGCCCGCGTCTGTGTTTGTGCGCGGATTAGATTGTGGAAATGGAACCGGTGAGTGAATGCGTGAGCGAATCGACGCCGGGCGCGGTAGGCTGGCGGCACGCATGTCTGCCGTGGGCTTTGTGTGGATGGATGGCGAGGGCTGGGGGGTCACGTGGAGACTTGTGTCGTGAAAGTCCGGGGGGAAAGCCACCAAGCCGGTGCTACGAGGTGAATAGTCGGATGGGAAGTTTAGCGGCGTGTGATCGTGAACCCGTGCGCACGGAGCTGTCTGTGCTACATCCTCTTGGCTACGCGTGCTCGGATTTATCCGTTACTCTCTCGCAAAGAAATACAATACGACTAATTTGCCAAATTCCCCATATATTGTAGAATACCTTTAAACAGACGTGTCGAGAATCAGCGAGACTTTCATGGAAACCCAAATGACATCCCCGTGCCATTTGGTTTGTGTGTCTCCCTTTCTCACGGCGACGATGTCACCGTTACCTATGACGAGATTGTACTGAATGGTGCCCGTCTCGTGGTGATCTTACAAGCCAAGCAGTATGGTGCCTGGCTAGTGCTTGACTGGGCGACCTGCACAGGGCTTGCCAGGTGCTGTAGGCGAGGAGGGGGGGGGGGCTTCGAGGTGTGGTTTCTCCGGGTTCTCTGGTATCCTGCCACGCGAAGTGAAACTCTCATGATTGTGATTGGCCAAGCAAGTGATGTTACAGGACCCTCTTGAACAAAGAGTTGTGGGACTCCGTGATGCGTTCCCGGATAAACGACCGGCATGATAGCTATAACATAAAAATAATACAATACCACATTCACGATTTAGAATTACTTATTGAAAGAACAATATAATAGACTTGCGTTTCGGGCAACGGCCCTCCTGCAGGGCAGGTATCTAATATATGTGCAGAATAAATAATGCTGAAGGTATGCGACTGGACCAGAGTGTAATGGATAGTGGCAGCAGAGCAATGGATGTAAACAGAGATAGCGAGATTGGGAGGGAGGTAAATAGAGAAGAGATCAAGGGCTGCCTGTGGTACAGCAGTGTCACCATTACACCAGACACCTGAAACACACGGCACAACAACACATACAGACAACCCTTCAGAGACTGTTGGGGCGAGCGCTGTGAGCGAGCACCTATTAAGGACTAGGGTAGGGTACACGAGGGGGTGGTCTGGCCATCATCACGCTCGATTGCCTGTGTTTCACCCATGATGGTATTTAATATATTTACAACTGAGTCGATCTAAGAGAGGTAGAGTTCTAGTTCAAATATTTGTTTAGTATGGGAACGGGAATCAAACTCATATATCCAGGTTTGAAGAACAGTCGGCTAACCACTGCGCCACCACTCCATCCATACACAAGTTGTCGGTCGTGCAGATCAATGTTTGACCTCACTTGACCATATTTCACCACGCTAATTCTAGATTTGAAGCTTTCGTGACTGCAAGGATTCATATTCCTAGGTTTTTTCGGTAAAGTCACGTAGGTAAAAAAATTAAATTTAAATTAATAAAAGTAAAATAAAAAATAAAAAATCACGACGTTTCGGAGGCAACACAAGCTTCAGTCTTCAGGTGGAACCGTCACAGCACGATTGCTGTATCAAGTGAGAGAAATTCCAATAAAACAGTCCTTGTATATATACTGGTTGAGGGTGGGAGGAGCCAAGGTAGGCCCTGGATATTATTATTGTGAGGTTCGGTGCGGCTGAAGCACGCTGCTAGGAATGAGCCTTTGTTGTGTAGACTCGTTGAACTGGGAGGTTCCAAGAGTTGTTAAGGTGCGGCTGATGTAAAGGTGCAGCTGCTGTGAATGGGACTGAGCCTTTGTTATGTAGATGAAACAGCACTTTGCTACGTTGCTGGGATTAATTCTAGATTTGCCAAATATGTGTGGTAAAACTTAAAGTAGGAAAACCAGTGTGTGAAAAAAAGAAGAAGAAACTATACGGTAACTGAAGAATAGTACCTTTCAAATAAGATGGTCCAAATATGTGTAATTAAATCTTTTTTGCATGGTTAATAACATCTATCCAATGATTACTAAGTTTGTACCCATCATCACGGTTGAAATTATGTCTGTGTTTGTATATTTGGATGGCTTCGTGTACAAACCTTTGATGGTAGCCAGTCGGCTTGCAAACTAGTGACACCATGCTGCACGTGGTGACACCCTGCTGCACGTGGTGACACCCTGCTGCACGTGGTGACACCATGCTGCACGTGGTGACACCCTGCTGCAGGTAGTGACACTCTGCTGCACGTGGTGACACTCTGCTGCACGTGGTGACACCATGCTGCACGTGGTGACACCATGCTGCACGTGGTGACACCCTGCTGCACGTGGTGACACCCTGCTACACGTGGTGACACCCTGCTGCACGTGGTGACACCATGCTGCACGTGGTGACACTCTGCTGCAGGTAGTGACACCCTGCTGCACGTGGTGACACCCTGCTGCACGTGGTGACACCATGCTGCACGTGGTGACACCCTGCTGCACGTGGTGACACCCTGCTGCAGGTAGTGACACCCTGCTGCACGTGGTGACACCCTGCTGCACGTGGTGACACCCTGCTGCACGTGGTGACACTCTGCTGCACGTGGTGACACCCTGCTGCACGTGGTGACACCCTGCTGCACGTGGTGACACCCTGCTGCACGTGGTGACACCCTGCTGCAAGTGGTGACACCCTGCTGCAGGTAGTGACACCCTGCTGCACGTGGTGACACCCTGCTGCACGTGGTGACACCCTGCTGCACGTGGTGACACCCTGCTGCACGTAGTGACACCCTGCTGCACGTGGTGACACCCTGCTGCACGTGGTGACACTCTGCGGCACGTGGTGACACCCTGCTGCACGTGGTGACACCCTGCTGCACGTGGTGACACTCTGCTGCACGTGGTGACACCCTGCTGCACGTGGTGACACCCTGCTGCAGATAGTGACACTCTGCTGCACGTGGTGACACCCTGCTGCACGTGGTGACACCCTGCTGCACGTGGTGACACCCTGCTGCACGTGGTGACACCCTGCTGCAGATAGTGACACTCTGCTGCACGTGGTGACACCCTGCTGCACGTGGTGACACCCTGCTGCACGTGGTGACACCCTGCTGCAGATAGTGACACTCTGCTGCACGTGGTGACACCCTGCTGCACGTGGTGACACTCTGCTGCACGTGGTGACACCCTGCTGCACGTGGTGACACCCTGCTGCAGATAGTGACACCCTGCTGCACGTGGTGACACCCTGCTGCACGTGGTGACACTCTGCTGCACGTGGTGACACCCTGCTGCACGTGGTGACACCCTGCTGCACGTGGTGACACTCTGCGGCACGTGGTGACACCCTGCTGCACGTGGTGACACCCTGCTGCACGTGGTGACACCCTGCTGCACGTGGTGACACCCTGCTGCACGTGGTGACACCCTGCTGCACGTGGTGACACCCTGCTGCACGTGGTGACACCCTGCTGCACGTGGTGACACCCTGCTGCAGATAGTGACACCCTGCTGCACGTAGTGACACCCTGCTGCACGTGGTGACACCCTGCTGCAGATAGTGACACCCTGCTGCACGTGGTGACACCCTGCTGCACGTAGTGACACTCTGCTGCACGTAGTGACACCCTGCTGCACGTGGTGACACCCTGCTGCAGATAGTGACACCCTGCTGCACGTAGTGACACCCTGCTGCACGTGGTGACACCCTGCTGCAGATAGTGACACCCTGCTGCACGTAGTGACACTCTGCTGCACGTGGTGACACCCTGCTGCACGTGGTGACACCCTGCTGCAGATAGTGACACCCTGCTGCACGTAGTGACACTCTGCTGCACGTGGTGACACCCTGCTGCACGTGGTGACACCCTGCTGCAGATAGTGACACCCTGCTGCACGTGGTGACACTCTGCTGCACGTGGTGACACCCTGCTGCACGTGGTGACACCCTGCTGCACGTGGTGACACTCTGCTGCACGTGGTGACACCCTGCTGCACGTGGGACCGCCTGCTGCAGGTAGTGACACCCTGCTGCAGGTAGTGACACCCTGCTGCACGTGGTGACACCCTGCTGCACGTGGTAACACCCTGCTGCAGGTAGTGACACCCTGCTGCACGTGGCGGCACCAGGAGGGGGGCGAGTTGAGATCGTGGAAGGCGGGGAAGGTCACAGCGACGAGGATGAGCCCCCGGCAGAGTTCACTCGACTTGCCCAGCAGATGCTGCTGCCGCTTGCTGCGCCACACTCGGAGCATCTCCAGATGCAGCCCCCCACTCCTCCTCACCCCCCTTACGCCTCACCCGCCCCCTCCCCCCCACTTCCAAATGGCATGGAAGTGACATTGGTCATTGTTGTCACCATTTTGTGATTTTTACAAAACATTCGTCCTTGAAATCATCTTCATTATTATAATCGTCATAATTAGTTTGGGCCATAGCTTGTTTGTGTGACGCACAAGATATTGTGATAAACATGTGAATATAATAATGTTGAACTTGTAACGCGCACAGTATTCGCTCGCTCTCGTAGACAGAGAACGACTCAGAGGCGCGATGACCCACAGACAATCGGGAAGGCAGCCACGTGATGGACCGGCACCAACAATTGCCCAAGCTCTGCGCTCCTATATACATTCAGGTATTTTCGGCCAATTAATGAGTGCTTACATGTGAGAGGAAACCGGAGCGCCGGGAGAAAAGCCACGCGTGCGAGGGGGAAACACTATATCCCATAGAGACAGCAAAGCGATCGAGTGTGCAGAAGGTGAAACTGGACCGGGCCCAGATGCCGGGCTACTTAAGAGGTGGACAGAGTGCGTCCCCCGCCCCCCTCCTCCCGTTTCATGTATTGCACAAGGGTACCTGCTCGCCACGCTATGCCACTGATCATCGTCGTATGTTCATCGCTGCTATCCAATCATTTGTGCTTTTAGTTGTTGGACGCTTTGTGTTACAGGCTGTTGGGAATGTGTTCAGCATGTGCTTATTGGATGCTTATGAGCTTAGCAGATTTCACAATCATCATCACAGGCATTCTCGAATTTATAATGATCACCCTCTAACACCGACAACATCATCATCAACACCATAAATACCATAATCGTGATTAATATCATCTTCGCCGTCATTGCCACTGCCACCATATCATCACAGGTTCTAAGCTGCTATATCATCACTCGTGCTATTAGTTGGTTTCTGCTGTTCGTTATAAGCTGTTGGGAATGTGCTAAGCACCTGCTTAGCAGATGCTTCATTGCTTAGCAGATTAAAACATAATCATCATCATCATCATCGAAATGGTCATTATCATCAGTGACACCACCACCACTTTAATCGTCAGTATTATCATCATCACAATGACAAAGATCCGCCGTGCAGCCTAGACATACGCTATATACACACTTCACGAATACAAAGACGCAATCCCCATATAGCCTTAACCGACTGTTGGCGAGCACCTATGAAGGCCCGAACGGGACACGAAGGGGTTAGGTGGCCAGCACCATGCCCTACCGCCTTTGTCTCCCTAGTGAGCAACAGGTGCTCATTTGAGGCTGAGTCGAACTCGTGGAGGCCCAGGACCGGTTCAGATAATCGTCACTGGTGTTGGTGGCCGTGAGCGGAATCGAACTCGGGTGGCGGGGTTCGTCGTGCAGCGCGCTACCGGCTACACCACCACCACCCACACCATCACTACCACCACGCACACCATCACCCACACCATCACTACCACCACGCACACCACCACCCACACCATCACTACCACCACGCACACCATCACCCACACCATCACTACCACCACGCACACCATCACTACCTCCACCCACACCACCACCACCCACACCATCACCCACACCATCACTACCACCACCACCACGCACACCATCACCCACACCATCACTACCACCACCCACACCATCACTACCACCACCACCATCCCTACCTCCACCCACACCACCACCACCCACACCATCACCACCACTACCATCACCACCACCACCCACACCATCACCACCACTACCACCATCACCATCACTACCACCACCCACACCATCACCACCACTACCACCACCCACACCATCACCACCACTACCACCACCACCACCCACACCACTACTACCACCACCCACACCATCACCACCACTACCACCACCCACACTATCACCACCACCCACACCACCACTACCACCACCCACACCACCACCCACACCACCACTACCACCACCCACACCATCACCCACACCATCACTACCACCACCCACACCATCACTACCACCACCCACTCCATCACTACCACCACCATCACTACCTCCACCCACACCACCACCACCACCACTACCACCACCCACACCATCACCACCACTACCACCACCACCACCCACACCACTACTACCACCACCCACACCATCACCACCACTACCACCACCCACACTATCACCACCACCCACACCACCACTACCACCACCCACACCATCACCCACACCATCACTTCCACCACCCACACCATCACTACCACCACCCACTCCATCACTACCACCACCATCACTACCTCCACCCACACCACCACCACCTACACCATCACCACCACCACCACCACACCATCACCACCACTACTACCATCACCACCACTACCACCACCCACACCACCACTACCACCACCCACACCACCACTACCACCACCACCACTACCACCACCAACACTATCACCACCACCCACACTATCACCACCAGCCACACTATCACCACCACCCACACTACCACCACCACCCACACCACCACTACCACTACCACCACCCACACCATCACCACCACTACCACCACCCACACCACTTCCACCACCCACACCACCACCCACACCACCACTACCACCACCCACACCATCACTACCACCACCCACACCACCACTACCACCACTACCACCACCCACACCATCACCACCACCACCCACACCACCACTACCACCACTACCACCACCACCACCCACACCACTACTACCACCACCCACACCATCACCACCACTACCACCACCCACACTATCACCACCACCCACACCACCACTACCACCACCCACACCACCACCCACACCACCACTACCACCACCCACACCATCACCCACACCATCACTACCACCACCCACACCATCACTACCACCACCCACTCCATCACTACCACCACCATCACTACCTCCACCCACACCACCACCACCACCACTACCACCACCCACACCATCACCACCACTACCACCACCACCACCCACACCACTACTACCACCACCCACACCATCACCACCACTACCACCACCCACACTATCACCACCACCCACACCACCACTACCACCACCCACACCATCACCCACACCATCACTTCCACCACCCACACCATCACTACCACCACCCACTCCATCACTACCACCACCATCACTACCTCCACCCACACCACCACCACCTACACCATCACCACCACCACCACCACACCATCACCACCACTACTACCATCACCACCACTACCACCACCCACACCACCACTACCACCACCCACACCACCACTACCACCACCACCACTACCACCACCAACACTATCACCACCACCCACACTATCACCACCAGCCACACTATCACCACCACCCACACTACCACCACCACCCACACCACCACTACCACTACCACCACCCACACCATCACCACCACTACCACCACCCACACCACTTCCACCACCCACACCACCACCCACACCACCACTACCACCACCCACACCATCACTACCACCACCCACACCACCACTACCACCACTTCCACCACCCACACCATCACCACCACCACCCACACCACCACTACCACCACTACCACACCATCACCACCACTACCACCACTACCACCACCCACACCACCACTACCACCACCCACACCATCACTACCACCACCCACACCATCACTACCACCACCCACACCACCACTACCACCACCCACACCACCACTATCACCACCCACACCACCACTACCACCATCCACACCACCACTACCACCACCCACACCATCACTACCACCACCCACACCATCACTACCACCACCCACACCACCACTACCACCACCCACACCATCACTACCACCACCCACACCATCACTACCACCACCCACACCATCACTACCACCACCCACACCATCACTACCACCACCCACACCACCACTACCACCACCACTACCACCACCACCTCCACCCACACCATCACCACCACCACCACACCATCACTACCACCACCCACACCACCACTAACACCATCACTACCACCACCCATACCACCACTACCACCACCCACACTGTCACTACCACCACCATCATCACATTTCTGGGAACTCAAATCGAGGGACAACTACTTTTCACAAAAAAGACAACATTACAACGTAATAAGAATTTTTTTTTAATCTGTCACCTCCTTTGAAAGTGCTTCAATTCAGCAGGATTCTGCGCGTAACGCGCCGCTGGCTCCGCCTGTTATTCGCGGCGTCATTCCACGCCGCGTGTTTCCCCTTTTGTGTCTCCTACTCAGCCGCACAGCTGCTGGCGGGAGAAGACAAAACAACAATCTACGAGTCCCTAATTTACAATCTGATTGCTTAACAACACAAAAACCTCACACGCACCGCGAAATGTATATACGACCATCATGTGCCGCGTAAAACCCCAATAAATTACCGACTTAATTTAAAAAACGGTTACATAAAGAAATTAATTTCCACGAAATTCTAAACAGGCCTAATTTAGAGTCCAATTTGGAGCTGTCTGTGGTCGCCGTGTATCCGCGCCGGGCTGCGGGCGGCCGCAGGTCTGGGTGAACGTGACGGTGAACGTCACGGTGAACGTGGCGGTGAACGTGGCGGTGGACGTGACGGTGGACGTGACGGTGAACGTGACGGTGAACGTGACGGTGAACGCGACGGTGAACGCGACGGTGAACGCGACGGTGAACGCGACGGTGAACGCGACGGTGAACGTGAAGGCATCATTAAGAGCTGGACTCTATCTCATTTTGTTACACACAAGCATTAACATGTGGCAATTAAGCGAGCTAAATGGGCACATACAGCATTTAAGGGGACCCACAATGACTGCTCATTAACGGATTCCATCAGTCTGTGGCATAAGTCCGAGTGAGGACCATGTACTTAACACTATTAACTCTCTCTGTGTGTAGGTGGGGGGGAGATTTATTTTCAAAGCTTACAGGAGCGCGACAGTGCGGTCATTTTCAACGTTTGTCAGATTTCACATCTGCCCGTGATTTGTGCACACACACACGGAACACAGAGAAGAACAATCCTGCGTATGTATGGATTCTGAAAGGCTTCTCCCGGAAACATGCGGTTGTCTTCGGAAGATATAAGCAGGGCCGTGACATCGAGGCGGGTCCTTCGTCGCTGTTTTGTTGTTGTTGTTGTTTTGTTGTTGTTGTTTTGTTGTTGTTGTTGAGTTTCCAAGTTTTGAGCAAAGCGCCACGGATGAGATGCGGCGTCACAGACGCTGACGCCGGCGCGGAATCACGCACTCGGGGAACGTCGCTTCACCGCCTCCTGCTCCCCCCCCCCCCCCCCCGTGAGTGGAGCCTCCTGCTCCCCCCCCCCCCCCCACGTGAGTGGAGCCTCCTGCTCCCCCCCCCCACGTGAGTGGAGCCTCCTGCTCCCCCCCCCCCCCCACGTGAGTGGAGCCTCCTGCTCCCCCCCCCCACGTGAGTGGAGCCTCCTGCTCCCCCCCCCACGTGAGTGGAGCCTCCTGCTCCCCCCCCCACGTGAGTGGAGCCTCCTGCTCCCCCCCCCACGTGAGTGGAGCCTCCTGCTCCCCCCCCCCCCCACGTGAGTGGAGCCTCCTGCGGGTGGACGGCAAGGGGCGCGTGTCCCACGGCGCTCTTCACGAGGCGGCAGCGCGACACGCCGAGGGGAGTGCTGTGGGGACGCGCGGGGAGGCTTCGCCCCCGACTCGTGTCAACGACTCGCTGCACGGTGTCTCTCCTCGTCGTGAATCTGGGCCTGTCACAGTCCTCTGGTAGAGACGTCGTTACTTACCTGTCGGTCAATTTGGCCAGCTAAATAAAAAGATTAAGTCTCTGATAGCGACGCAACTCAACAATAACTTGGCATGGTTCATGCTGGCTGTTACTTACGAGAGCTGTTTATCCTGCGCCCCCTGGTCACGGCAGGGCCGACGAGGTGGACTACGAACAGACACACCGACAGGAGGGACAGACGGACAGAGCTCATGCAATATACGCTTTAAATGTTAGTTGGAAAGCGTTAAAATAACACATTATAAAGCAGCATTTAAATTACACCAATAATAACAAATCGTAATACTTTGACTTTAAAATTTATTTGAGCCCAGTATGAATGGGTTTAGCGCAAGCCGGCTGACGATCGGTCTTGTCTGGATTTACCCACGAGGATATCTGCACTAAAATGCAGGAATTGGCGCTCGAGTCTGCAGAGCCGCAACCTGTGCTTTCCACAATTAAACGAATGCATCCATCATCTGCGCCTGGCGTGTGTGTGTGGAATGTGATTATTGTGCCCCCCATCACCGAGCGAACTCCACGAGCCAGGGTGGACTCAGCCACGATGTTAGCATCTCCGATGGGCTACCACTTGGGCTGCAAATTAGAAGACTTTACTCGGGAGGAACTCTTAATTAGCCACCCTCCCACCGAGGACTCGGCAGCTTTGACTAATACATTGAAATGTATTAACTGTTTCAGCACGTTCATTAAAAACAATAAAGCGCCGTTACATATAATTATTATGAATATGTGCAGGCCTTTAATACAATCATCTGTATATGTTCCTCCCAAGTAACGTTTGGAAGACACAGAGCGTGATGGACGGGCACTTGATATTATCTAGATAAGAGCGCAGCATAGAAAGTGGACTCATCGCCATCTGTTTCCATCTGTACAGGGAGAGCCTTGCCCCCTTGTGCTCCGCGTTTCTCCCACTTTATATAAACGCATCGATTGACCGAAACATCTTACATATAGAGGACAGCAGAACTTGGGTATTTGTTGGTGCTGGCTCACTGCCTGGCTGTTGTCTTCCTGCTCATCTGTTGTTGTTCCTCCTCGCGCCTCGGAATCGCTCGCTTTCTCCTCGAGAGCGGGGAGCGAATGCGGTGCAGCGGCGGCAGCAGCGCGTTACAAGTTGATATGATTAGGATTATTATTCTAATCATGCCGAAGTTCCTGAAGAAGCTCCCAGCACGTGCAACGATTCTCAAAGACACAGTCGTGATGCACTGCGAGATTTTTCCTGATAAACAGATAATAGCAACAGTCATAATAAACGTTTTTGGGTTAGATCGCGTTATTTATAAATGTGTCGTAACCCTCCACCACCCGACACGGCCAATCAGAAAAAAAGTGTCACGTTGACAAAAGACAAATAGTTCACTACTTTAGCCCACCGGTGTGTTGAAGCGTGAAACCACAACATTTACAATTTTTTAGTACGACGTTTCCGCTGGTAATTGCATCCAGCATCATCAGGCAATTCGTCAACGTGATACTTTTTTGCTGATTGGCCATGTCGGATGGTAGAGGGTTACCACACAATTTATAAATAACGCGATATAACCTAAAAACGTTTATTATGAATAATATTGGTCGCGATAGCCTACGTATTAAATAGCAACATTATTATATTATTTGACACCCCTGCCTTCCCTTCTCTCCATGAAGTTGTTAAATTTACCAATCATCGAAATCATTATAAATGCAACCCATATTCTTTCTCCCCGCACCTCCGATTACCACGATTGTCTACGTGCGGTGTGAAATAAGTGCAACATACACACAACAGCGAGTCTCCGAAGATCCTCAGTGTTGAAGCCTGGCTCGTACTTTGATGAGTGACCACCGCCGGTGCTTGCCAGGAGATGTAGGCATGGGGCCGACAGGCATGGCCAGAAGATGGTCGCACAGCAACGAGTGCGGCGGGTAGACACAGATGCATCCGGTCCACTCAATAGATTGGGTCTAGGGATGGAATTAATCAGTGCCTGGGGTTTCTGGCTTCCATCGCTTGCACCAGGGCCAATGTCAACAGCGCTTCGCAACTGTAATGACATTCGTATTGTTCCTAAGATAATTGCAATTTCGAGCTGAATTTCCCGTGGAATCAAAGAGTGACCAGTGGGATGACTCGTGACACCTTTTACTACAATTCCCCTCGTCTGTCCCAGCACACAGAGGGCTTCCCCCCCTCCCCCGTAATCTCTGCCCTTTAGAACCCACTCTCAAGTCTAATGGCCTCTATATTTAGATACACATTACTGACCCGACACTGCCCGGAGAGAGGGGAGGGGGCGCAGCAAGTGCGCAATCAAGCCTTCATTGTATTCAATTAATTTTGCTTTCATTAAACATTAGGCTTCATTAGTGCTCCTAAAAAATTGGGCTGTGGAACGTTAAGGACGGAGGGGGGGGGGCATCTGGTAGAGATGAAACAAAGGGGTAATTGTTTATTGAACAGCCACTCGAGCAGCCGGACAACACGGGGGGTTGGGGGATGTAAATAGCAAGATTAATAAGGAAATTGCCTCCAATGAGTTCTTGATAAGAGCCCCTTATTACAGCAGCGGTTACAGCTGAGCAACAAGATGCTTAATCAGAATCACCGACACGGTCCAATCACTCCACCCCACCAAACCCTCCCAAACCTCTCCATTCTATTACGTATTTGTCAGTTAGATCGCCGCGTAAGTAAAATGTGTGTCGTAAACCCTCCTCCACCCGACACGGCCAATTCGTAAAGTTGTCACGTGATGAACAAACGTGGCCAATGTATTATTTTTTCGGAAGCACCACTATTCTGATTGATAACATCGATTATGAATCAGAATATCGGTCTTGAAAGCCGGGATGTTAAATGCTCCACTCCAAGTGCCCAGGCAGCCCAACCGACGCCTCCCTCTCAACGGTTGCCACCTGCGCCTCTCCTGGCTTTCCCAGGTAACGACGACTCAACACATTCGTCAACAACACTGTGGACCTAAAATGTGAATATGCATATTTCCTATAAATAAATACACAGCATATATGATAGGCAACGTTATGGACAATGGTGCCTTATTAATGTTCACCGCAAACATATAATCTCTCGACTATCAAGAATGGCCATTACCAAAGCGTGGTCTATTAAAAAACAGCCATTGCCCGAAACGATGCCTATTATATATTATTTTCCTATATGATGACAGACGTGTCATTTGTGCTACGCACCACTGCCACCACAGTGCCGCAAGAGGGAATCTTTGTTTCCCCGAGGGATGGGCCAAATTTCTGATGCAGCTGGCTGTCCCGGGAAATCTCCAAGTATTTCAGGCACATTAAAAGTCCCGGTTTTTTTCCCCATTGAAGTGATAATAATAATGAACCACGCAAAACAATGCATTGCTCTTCTCTTGTGGGATAGTCTCACTCTTCCCACCGTGTCCCGGGTTTTTTGTATTTCATAGATGGCACCCCTACCCCCGGCTCCCCACAGCTCCACTCCACCGCTATCCCCTGCCCCCACGTGGCCAGCGGCAGTGATCAATCCTGTGGAGGCAGCAGAGAAAGAGAGAGGAGCAGATATCAGAGCGGCGAGCGGAGAGAGCCGGTCGATTGGCCGCGATTACCCGGCGATTAACGCTGAGAGCAGCCTCTGCCACCGTCCCGACATCAATATCAACACCACGCGCACAGCTCCACAACGCGCCTGCCTGCCTGCTTGCTTGCCATGGGAATGTGGAATTTTCTCCGGTGGCGTACAAACGCCATTGCTTGCGTGATCCAGGCACGGTCATAAAAGCCAAGATCAACATTCAGGTCACAATTGCGTCTCACAGCACGAAGCGCCTGGGTTTGAGTCCCGTCCCAGGCGCCTTGCTGCGTGGAGTTTGTCTGTTCGGGTCTGCATGGATTCCCTCCGGCTTCTCAGATTTCCTCCCATGGCTTAAAGAAACCCCCACTAACTCGTAATGGTCACAAATCCCAATTCCAATGGCTCATCAACATCGCAACACCCACTACTGCGGAAGCCAGACAAGGCCTTCTTCAACGAGTCGAGACGTGGCGAGAAAAACGTAACGCATGGCTTAACCCGAAATAAACAAATTGACTCGCATAATTACAGAAGACGCGACGTTTCGGGCAATGGTCCTTCTTCAAAGTAGAATGATATGAAACCCCGAGATAGGCAGTTCGAGGGCAGGCGGCGTGCCCGCGGTATGATCTGCGCGGTCCCAGCCGCGCGTGACTTAGGGTCCCCCCCCCTGGCCCCCCCCCCCGGCCCCCCCCCCGGCCCCCCCCCCGGCCCCCCCCCCCGGCCCCCCCCCCCGGCCCCCCCCCCCGGCCCCCCCCCCCGGCCCCCCCCCCCGGCCCCCCCCCCTGGCCCCCCCCCTGCCCCCCCCCGGCCCCCCCCCCCCCTGCCCCCCCCCCTGGCCCCCCCCCTGCCCCCCCCCGGCCCCCCCCCTGCCCCCCCCCGGCCCTCCCCCCCTGGCCCCCCCCCCCCTGGCCCCCCCCCCCTGGCCCCGCGCTCTCACCCACCCCCTCTCTCCGTGCATCTCCTCCACATGGCATCTCGTGCCACGCGGGCGGGGGGGGGAGTCATTAATTAATCCGCGTGCTGCTTCCAGCAGAAAACAAACACCCACACCCACCCCACCACGCGAATCCCAATTAACAGGCGGCGACGGGGGGCGACGCTTTCCGAACGTTGGCTCGTAAATTGTGGTAATGAATCGTTTCCTATGAAGAAGATTCTTCAATTAAACCCAGAAGCGTGGTGATGGTGATGATGTTGTTGTTGTTTATGTTGCCGTTGTTGCAGCCGAGCGGCGCGATTACGCGCGTTCTGGAAGAGCGTCGTCGTATTCTTGCCGTTTGCTAAAAGCTCTTCGCTGCAATTGCTTCTTGTAGCCGTGATAACGGCATGGCCGATTAATGGCCGTCTCCTTCTCTCGTAGGCGAACTGTTTTGTGAGTCTCCGAGTGGCGTTCGGGGCTCTCCATCGCTTCCATCGAGTGCGTCGATGCGAGCCCAGCGCCGTGCTGCGTGCATCCGACAGAGGCGGCGTTTGTGTGGGGGCGGTGGTGCGGTGGCTATCGCACGCTGCTCTATACACGCATCGAACAGAGTTTGATTCCTGCTCACGGTCAACATCGGTAACGAGTTCTTGAACCGATCCTAGGCCTCCCCTAGGTCGACTTCGCCTCAAATTGTCGCCTGCTGCGGAGTGTTAAAATCGCAACTCGGGAGACAAAGGCGGCCGGGCGTGGTGTTGCCCACACCAGGCACCGATAGGTCCACCCTGCCACCAGCCTTCATACGTTGTACGCTAGCAGCACTTGCCATTAACAGAGTGTGAAAGGCTACAAGGGGAGTCTTTGTCTTTATTTACATATCCCTATCGAGCGCAAGGGGGAGGGGTAACTCGCTCGAGAGGACGACCACCATGACGACAGCGGAGCGAGTCGCCCCCTGCCTGCTGCGTGCTGTTGTGTAGACGTTCCACACACGTGCATTGCGAGACCGTGAGAGATGGGGAGGGGGTGGGGAGGGATTCATCCAGCAGTGGATACATCTTGGCTGTTAATGATGTAGGTAATGGACCGTGCCCCCACAACTGGAGGATGTGTGTTCATTTCGGATGCTTCCAGCTGGCAATAAACCCCTCTTCATTTACGTATGCGGATTTCATAACAACAACACAAACCTGTCTGTGCATTGTATCCCGGACTCGACAAAGATCCCCCACATAGCCTGAACAGACTGTTGGGGCAAGTGCTGTTGGCGAGCAGCAGCGCCGATGAAGGAGGAATGGGAATCTATCCCCGGCGCAGGCGCCTCTGCGAGATTTCCCAACGGATTCTTCATCTCGTCACGGGGGGGGGGCAGCACAACATTCGGTTGGGGGAAGACCAAAATGCCATACAGTACACTATACCAGATCTATGGTGTGACCTCCTGAGTAAACACCTGATAATACTTATTCTACACAATACAGTTCTAATATCATTTTAAAACGCAGCACATTTGCCAATTATACAGTGATCTTAAAAGGAAGTGTATAGAATATGGTGACGTTTCGGCCAATGATCCTTCTTCAGAGCACAGACGGACACCTGCCGAAACGTCGCCCATTTAGTGCGAACACGGAGTCCGTTTAAGGCGACAAAGTGTCAGTGACGAATGTGTCGGGGTTCGTGTTGACGGTGCTTGGGCGCCGCTCCCAACGCAGCAGCTTCACCAACGAATGCGTCGACTTCGTCACGAAGGGAACCCTGAATGAGGTGCGTGGATCAACCGGCGCGTGTGCCGCCCCATCGAGAGGATGCGAGCGGCTCGCTGTGTTTACGAATGGCGGGTATGGATCCGCGTGAGCGAGACAAGTAAAATAGAAATACTGCAATCAATCAGAACCGCAATTATGTTAAAAGCTCCATCACCGCAAACAAATCTCCGAAATTTTCGTTTTATGAAAAATATAACCGATAAATCTTTGCTTCGCGTTTAATTTCCTAGGAATTGCTTTGTGCGTTCATCCAGTTGCACGTGCGTGTGTGCACGTGTGTGTATTGTGTGATGAGAGCATGTGTGATGCTGGTCACCCACCCCCTCGTATGCTGTTCCAGCCTTAATAGGTGCTCGCTAACAGCACATGATCCAACAGTCTTTTAAGGTCGTTGTGTTTATATTGCGTGAGAATGCGTGCGGCGAGTAAAATTGCAGCACTGGGGAGACAAAGGCAGCCGGGCGTGGTGCTAGCCATCCAACCACCTCGTGTGCCGTGCCGACCTACATAGGTGCTCGCTAACAGCACTTGCCCGAACAGTCTGTTAGATACGATACCGAGACGGTGTCCCTGCAGTCGTGAAGCGTGTGATGTGTGTGAAGATTATGTGCGTGCTTGTTGTGTATGTGCCCTGTTTGTTAATGTATACGCGCTTGGATGCCCGTGCATGAAAGAGCATTTAAAATAATGATTTAGCCTTTTCACACTTTCTGGCCATTCCAATTTAATTAATAAAAGCGCTTTCTACTGTGGCGTGTGGCAAGGGGGTAACGTGGGGGGCGGGGGTTCGGTTCCAAACCCGGCCAATGCTATTCTTAGTTTTTTTCCGGTAAAGTCACGTAGGTAAAACATTAAAATTAATGAAAGTAAAATAAAACAAAATAAAAATAAAAATCACGACGTTTCGGAGGCAACACAAGTCTCCGTCATCAGGTGGGACCGTCACAGCCGAATTAGCTGCATGTTTGTGCCCTTGATGCAGCTAATTCGGCTGTGACGGTCCCACCTGATGACGGAGACTTGTGTTGCCTCCGAAACGTCGTTATTTTTATTTTTATTTTGTTTTATTTTACTTTCATTAATTTTAATGTTTTACCTACGTGACTTTACCGAAAAAACCTAAGAATATGAATCATTGCAGTCACGAAAGCTTCAAATCCGGCCAATGCTCTCACCGCACGGTCCTCACCACTCCCATGCGACACCGACTTGCGCGCACTCCGCCAATGGAGGCGAATTACTCGGTTCACTGAATATGAGAATCGCATTGTTTTCAGGGGGGAGCCATTTACAACGTTAATCTGAACCCTGCCCTGTGAACGAAAGCACTCACTAACCAGGCCGTAATTTTTGGAACCCAATTTGGAACATTTCGCTATTTGTGCGCTGCTAGTTATACACGCACACTCGGTTATGTTTGTGCCAAATATCGAATGTGTCGCCGTGCTGGAACACGGACAGAATCCGCATCAGTCACTTCGTGGCGAATATCTATACTGTTTTAACAAGCAGCTCAACGCATTCGCCAATGACACCCAGGCTTGAACAAAATAACATATCTCTATACACTGGGCGACGTTTTGGGCCATGACCCTTCTTCAAAGCACATACGGAAGAGGCATTTCCCAAACGTTGCCTATTATATATTTCATGTTAAGCTATCGTGTTATGAACGATTGTGTTGGGTCGTGTGTTCTCTTTGTGCTTATGAGCTACTGCCAAAGTCGCAGCATCACCACGTCACGTGTCTCTAGATGTGCTTTTCGTGTTGAACAATCGCCAGGAGATTATGTAATTATTTAGGTATCATGTACAGTACTATTAATGTATTATTTATGTAATCAAGTCATTATGCAGCAAGGGGCGGAGGCGAGAGAGAAGTAATGAGCGGGCCAAGATGTTGGGGGTGATGAGAGGGTGATCAAGATGATGATGATGGGAGGGAAGGGTGGAGAGAGAAAAGAGAGGAGAAAGCGAGCAGAAGTGAGCTGCACGAGGGGGAGGAGGAGGAGCGTCTCTGTTCTCACAGTGGGTGGGGGCAGAGGGGAGGGATTTAGAGTGGGGGTGGCCTCACAGGAATCACGTGACTTGCAGGAGGCTTGAGCTGATTTAAATTGACGATCAAATATGATTATGGATACAATGTTCACGACTTTAATACAAACGATGATGATGACTGCGATAGCGAGTATGATTACAATCACTATGAAGACGAGACGATATAATTTGCGATACACAACTTTGTGTACATGCACAGCACTTTTTTTCAATGCACTGCTGGCCTATGGCCACGCGGTGCGTGGAAGCCCATCATTGGGGGAGTTACTTGGCCATACTTTACCACGCTTCTCAGTGCGGATTGATAAACGTGGAGAGCACAGCTTGCACGTGCGATGGCGTAGAGATCCAGGAGAAACACAAATCTCATTTGGCTTCACTCCCCTCTGCTCCCCACCGCCTCGCCCTGCAGGTAACCACCTCGGTGTACAATGGCGGTTCGCCCATCCAAGCAAGTAGCGAAATCCAGGCTCAACCAATGCTCATTTGCTGACGAGACGTGATGGGACCGTACGCGTACGGGGTGATTTGGTCACAATCGTATTACATTTTGAAAAGAAAATCAACATTTACAAACCAACTCGCGTGGAATATGAACGTAACCGCGTGCTGAGCAAGCACGAATATTGTTGAGCGCGTGATGAGCACGTGATGACTTCACGTGATCAGTGATGGGCGCGTGATGAGCACGCGTGATGACGTCACCTGATCAGTGATGAGCGCGTGATGACGTCACCTGATCAGTGATGGGCGCGTGATGACTTCACATGATCAGTGATGAGCGCGTGATGACTTCACATGATCAGTGATGAGCGCGTGATGACTTCACATGATCAGTGATGAGCGCGTGATGACTTCACATGATCAGTGATGAGCGCGTGATGACTTCACATGATCAGTGATGAGCGCGTGATGACGTCACCTGATCAGTGATGGGCGCGTGATGACTTCACATGATCAGTGATGAGCGCGTGATGACTTCACATGATCAGTGATGAGCGCGTGATGACTTCACATGATCAGTGATGAGCGCGTGATGACTTCACATGATCAGTGATGATCGCGCTTATTGTTGAGCGCGTGAGCGGTCCATGCGACGCTCATGTTGGAGGGGTGAAGCTACACCAGCGACGTGTGCATGGAAGTGCGGCCTATTTTTTTAACATCTGTTTGGCCCTTAATTGGCAATTAACGTAGACGACTGCCACGTTTAATTGGCCGCGTTTCCTTGTACAATAACAACACAAACCTTTGTTTAAATTACATTGGTATTATTATTAATGCCACCACATTCGTACCGCTATTTTGCTAATCAAAATGACAAGAGTGTTGTTGTATAAACTCTCATTAATTGGATGGCAACATCTTAATTCGTAGAGGACTTGCAGAATTTGGGCGATTGTTGGTGGCACCGGCTCATCGTCGTCTGGCTTCTGCTCAATCCCAGCTCTGTCCTGTGGTGTCTTGGCGACTGTGAGATGCAGTTTGCAGGCACAACGACGCGCGAGTTTTCTTTGGCTGCTCTAGTTTCCTCCCAGATGTAAACACTCGTTAATTGGCCGATAACAGCTGAATATAAAAAGGACCGCAGAGTTTGGGCAATTGTGGGTAACGCTGGCTCTTTGCTTAACTGCCTTCCAGCTTGTCCGTGGCGAGCGAATACTCTGCGCGTTACAAATTCAAATGTATAATATCATTATTTTAACGAAACATGTATATAATTATTTATCAAAATACTTGTGAAAACGATTAATAGCGGATCAGAATAGAGGGAGTGGTACTATTTAATTTGAAAACTCCTGACAATGGATTTTCACTGTTCGCCCCCTACGTTTTCAAAGATAAGAGAGGTTTTGCTGTACCAAAGTCACGTTCAATCTACAACACGACTACCACGGACTACCACGGACTACCACGGACTACCACGGACTACCACGGACTACCACGGACTACCACGGACTACCACGGACTACCACGGACGACAATGGATGAATCGGTACCAAGCGGACTGTTCGTGCGCTATTGGGTCTTTAAAAGGTTCCGTCATCGGCAGTGATGTCGGCTTGAAATTTCCATCGTGAATTGTGTTGTGAAACATTGTTGCGGGTGTTTATTATAGCCAAATATACAATGTTTGGGGGGTGGGGGTAGGGGGGTGGGAGGGTGAGGTGTTTGGCCACACTCGACTCCTCCCCCCCACCCGAGTTAGAGGCTGCATCTCCAGACGGGCGGCACGGAATGGTTGAACGACTTCAAGAAGAAGAGGGCTTGCAAGAGAAGGCACCGTGGGTGCACGAGGACAAGGACTCTTTCATTTGTCTTCCGTCTGGACGATCTTACAAGCCGGGATGTTAAATCCACTCACTCGCTCACTCGAGTCAGACTCCAGGCTCCCCCTGGGATTCGCCGTTGCAGAGGTCACCTCGCGTCTCTGCACGGGTTGCTGATTCTCCGTGTTTATTTCTTCCCCTCATCCCACTCCCTCCGGTTCTGTTGGCCTTTGTAATTTCAAAACTCAAATGTTTGGGTTGTGCACTTTTGACACCGAGAACACAAAGTTTTTAGCTCAGCCGAGCGCTCCCTTTCGCCCGAAATCCGCCTGCATATCGCAGTTTGCCACCGCGGCACGCGTTCTGTATGTGTGCATTTTCACACCGTAGGTAACCAACCGTGCTAATCGGAGGTTTTGAGATATGTTTACATTTTATTTCCTTATCTTCACATCTCGGAAGGAGATGCGCACACCTCCATAATTGCACATGCGTACAATTGTGACCATGTAACCCATAACTACGAACCATATAGTAAACTGATATTGACATGTCGATATTCAGAGAGACCCATAGAGATATATTAAGGACAAGCCACAAGACGAATGGGGCCATGCAACCCAAACCATGGACCACAGTGGTCCACTGCGCTCTGCGCTCTTTCAGAGGAGGAGGAGCAGCAAAACGGCACCAACTCTCGCTTGAAGCCCTCTCCTTGTGGCTGGCAGAACTCGACGGGGAATCGCGATTCACGCCCAGGGTGGCAAAGGCGGCTGCAGGGCCACGTGCAGAGTGGACCGCAGAGGGCAGTGCAGCGACTTCCCGAGGCTGTTCTGTTCCCCCGATGCTCCCGCGTTCTATGGATTGACAAAGGCCGTGCCCACGTGCTGCTTGTGCGCGCTAAGCCCTGAAAATAACCGCCGAATGACACCGCGGGGGCTCGCGTGATCGATATCACGGCTGACCCTGATTAATCATGCTAATGGATGACCTGTCCGTATGACATTCACCAGGCCAGGCCTGCAGCATCTCAATGCCCCCCACCCCCCCGTATGACAGCGCGGCTGCGACCACCCCGCCCCCACCACCCCCAATCCCGTGGGCTCTGAAGCCGCATGGGAAAGGAGGCAGAGCTCCGTTGTGTGTCTCCACATTTACAGCAATCCATGAGCATATCAGCCAGCCCCATTGTCAGCGCAATTTTCATGAGAATCCTGCCACATTTGGTTTGAATTTGGAGATGTTTTCCACCAATTAATGATAAGATTATTAGAATACGAGTGGGAGGAAGCCGTAGCACTCGGAGAAACCCCACGCGAGGGGGAAACACTCCATTCCCGTACAGATGGAAACAGATGGCAATTAGTTCACGTGCTGTATGACACCTCGACGCCCACGGTAAGGAACTTCCACAACCATCTGGGCAATGATCCACCAATCCTCGCTGCTGCTGCTGCCTCCACAGTGCTGGGTGACAGACAGCCACGTGCAGCAGTAGCGCCGCCACCGCTCACAACACCACCACCACGGCCACCACCACCACGGCCACCACGGCCACCACCACCACGGCCACCACCACCACGGCCACCACCACCACGGCCACCATCACCACCACCACGGCCACCATCACCACCACCACCATCACCACCATTACGGCCACCACCACCACGGCCACCATCACCACCACCACGGCCACCATCACCACCACCACCATCACCACCATTACGGCCACCACCACCACGGCCACCACCAACACGGCCACCACCACCACGGCCACCACCACCACGGCCACCACCACCACGGCCACGGCCACCACCACCACGGCCACCATCACCACCACCACGGCCACCACCACCACGGCCACCACCACGGCCACCACCACCACCACGGCCACCACCATCACCACGGCCACCACCATCACCACGGCCACCACCACGGCCACCACCACCACTGCCACCACCACCACCACGGCCACCATCACCACCACCACGGCCACGGCCACCACCACCACCACCACCACTGCCACCATCACCACCACCACCACCACCACCACGGCCACCACCACTGCCACCGCCCAGCTAAAAGCAAGGACAGCATTTGTGTAACAAAGCAAATTCCGGACTGCATTCGACCTCCAGGGTCTCATTAGCAGAACTGAACCAAAGCCAAGATCTTCTCGGTGTAGTCATGGCATAAGTTAATCCGCGTGTGTACGTGCAAGTGTTTGTTTATGTATGTGTATGTGTTTGTTTATATAATTTACCACAACAATCTGTTAACGCCTATACGGGGGATCTTTATCTATGTCGATGTGTGAGTGTCTACGTGGCTCTGTGCGAGCGTATCAGATATTCAACTGATAAGAACAATTCGTCTGTTTGGCTGTATGTGATAGTTTTGCTTGTGTTGTGTGTATGTGTACACGTGTGTGCGTCTGTGTGTGTACACGTGCGTGTGCGTGTGTGTACTTCTGTGTGCGTGTGTGTGTACAGACAGGGGTATATATCAAAGTCATGAGCCAACTTCGCGAGACAACCGAGTTCGTGGTGACCACTGTGAGTTTTTGTCCTCTCCCCGCACCTCCGATTAGCACGGTTGGCTACGTACGATGCAAAAGAAGTTCAACATCAACATACACAGTCTCTGCATACTGACCGGAGAGTTGTTAATTTACCATTTACGCTTTATCATCATGATCATCATCAAGGACACCCATCTGCTTCTGCTGCCAAGGTTTTTCCTACTCGGAGTTGTCACCCCAGAAGCTGCGCGAAGATCGAAGCCACAGCAATCATCTGCGTCGTCGTCGTAGTCGGGTCTTGTACGAGGAGGAGGAGGAGGCGTCTGTGACGACCTCTCCAGCGCCGCTAGAGCATCGACGACTCGGGGGGGGGGGTGGAAGTCTCCGCTCCAAACCGCCCGGTGCGCTCTGCATTCCCGTTGTCATCCCTGGCCAGTGGTGGAAATTCCACATTCATATGACAGGAACACATTTGATCAATAAAACAACTGCTGTTGTGACATCCTCCAAAAATGGTACTAATTTTATTGCAACCGAAGGTATGATGATGATGATAATGATGTCTACGGTTGATAGATGATGGTGACTCGTCGATGAAAAACCATGCGCAGATCCACTGAGACCGCGAGGGATGGTGACGTTTTGGGTAAATAATTAGAATGTATCCAGCAGTGGATAGACCATGGCTGATGATGGTGATTGTGTTTGATGGATGATGATGACTATGGCTGATGGATGGATGATGGCTACGGTTGATGGATGGATGATGATGACAATGGTTGATGGATGGATGACTGTGGTTGATGGATGATGATGCCTGTAGTTGATTGATGATGATAATCGACTGTGAATTGTAGCTGATGAATGATGATAACTTTGGATGTTGCTGCTACTGAAGATGATGATGAAGCTGATCTTAATCAATCGACCACGAACACGAAAATTCTCAGCTCGCGTCCCGTCTGCCGAATGCGCCGAGCAGAGCGCCACCCGGCCAGAGAGATGTATATTTACAACGCGCATGGCGACAGTACATCAACCACACATCCATTTAGTGTGCACTGCAAGGGCGGGCGTGTGGCAGGTGTGGTAAGTGATTTCAGCCCAGCCCTTGGTGCTTAGAGCATCGGCACATCCATCGATCTCCAGCTCCCGAGAGACCCAGAGCCAAAGCTTCCCCAGTCACGTGCAGCAGCGCTTGGGGGAGGGGGGCGAGGGGCGGTGGGGAAGGGGGGGGCGAACACAGCGCACGTCTCAATCTTCCCTGCCCTGTGCGCCCCCCGACCTCCCCCAACTCCTCCATTCCCTCCTCCTCATCTCCCCCCCACTTCCAACCCCTAAATCTTTCGCGCGTCCACCGCCTTCTCCCCCAAAGAGGTGAAGCCGCCTCGTCGCGTGGCTCGCCCCCCACGCGCCAGGCGCGACGCGCGGGCTGCCGCGTTCCCAGGCGAAGGGAGAGGCGCGAACGGCGCGGATCGCAACACGACGGACGGCGCCCGGAAAACAACAGGCGCCGTGCCGCTGACCCCACCCTGCAGTGAAGGCGGACGATGACAGATGCCCCCCGTACCACGCGACGTGGGGAGGGTTGATGTGGAATCAGAAAACCGTCTCCGTCCGACTCATCTCCGTGAAATCAGAGTTCTGCACAAATATCGCCCCCCCCCACACCCGCCCACCGCCCCCCAATAACAGCCCCCCCCCACACCCGAATCCCCAACTCAGCCACTCGTCTTCATGTTCGTGCGCGCCGTGACTGCGGATGGGGCCCACGGTTCTAATGAGACTCGGGGAGAGCCTCGAGGCAAACTCCAACCCAAACCGAACTATTCCCTCGACCCCCACTGTAAACATTATATATGTGTGTCTGTGTGTCTCGTGATATATTGCACTTCGGGGACACATGGGGGTATCACAATTCGGACATTGCACAGAACGTACAGAAAATGAAAATACTGGGTACAGAAGGGGTTCAACCGCAGACATTGCACCACGTGGCCTACGAAGACAAAGACTGCGCCGTGCCGCCTTCCCCATGCTCGTGGGGCAAGTGGAGTTCGCCAGAATCTACCAGCGACAGGCCTGGTGGAGCCAGAACTACGCCCGGCTGTCTTTATACCGTATTTGCCACTCAGCACCAGATACTCATTTAAGGCTGAGTCAACCCAGGGAAGGACCAGGATCGGTTCAGATAATCGTCACTGGTGTTGGCCGTAAGCGGGAATTGAACTGGGGTCGCTGGGTTCGCAGCGTAGCGCGCTAACCACTACACTACCGCTCTCGCGCACAGACACACACACACCGCTCAACACACACACACTGCTACACACACACACACAGCTACACACACACACACTGCTACACACACACACACACACTGCTACACACACACATACTGCTCAACACACACACACACTGGTCAACACACACACACTGCTACACACACACACTGCTCAACACACACACACACTGGTCAACACACACACACACTGATACACACACACACTGCTCAACACACACATACTGCTACACACACACACACAGCTCAACACACACACACTGCTACACACACACACACTGCTCAACACACACACACTGCTACACACACACACTGCTCAACACACACACACACTGCTCAACACACACACACACTGGTCAACACACACACACTGCTACACACACACACATACTGCTCAACAAACACTGGTCAACACACACACACACTGCAGCTCTCACGTCTGTGGACGATTCCTCATTCTTTGCACAGCTTCTAACGTTCAGTCACCCCCGTCAGTTAACCCATATCACCTGCGCCTGTCCTCGTGTGACCTCTTCCCTGCGAGCATTTAACCACGTGGCGCGCAGCGTGCACGTAGCCTGGCACAAGCGCCGTGGTCATATCGCGATATGTATCTGCACAGTAAACGATGTATTGCTGTTGTGTTCACGTATTTAACAATCACGTGTAGACATCATAATTATTCTTATTATGTACAATTAGTATACCCAGGAAAGTATCCCGAGTTTCAGCGTGGGTCCTGCGACTGGAATGTTTGGCCGATTCTATTTATTGATGATTCTATTTATTGATGATTCTATTTATTGATGATTCTATTCATTGATGATTCTATTTATTAATGATTCTATTTATTGATGATTCTATTTATTGATGAGCGTTTGCCTTCATAACGAAAAAACTGGAGAGCGCAGATCACATGCACCCGAAGCTCCGCACAGATAGATTCAATAATCTATTGCTCTACTGCCACCGCCTTGCGAGATGGCAAACCAATATCGTATATTATGAACACACGCGTGATTATGTTGGGAAGCAGAGGCCAGGGCAGCAAACATTGCTAGACTGAACTTCTATGCTCAAAGCATCCTCACACGACTCGCATAGCTTGGCGAGGCCCTCATCCACCAGTAGATTGACACGAGAGCCATATGCTCGATGTGGGGTCCACGTACATAATGAAACCTGTAGTCGCATTCCACACCAACCGCACAATACGGATGACGTGACCCGCGTACAGCAGCGATGTCTGTGCATGGCTCGGGTGGGGGTGTGGTGGCGCGGTGGAAGGGCGGTGGGGAGGGGGAGGAAGGCTGGGGTTGAGAGACGTGGGTGGGTGGGGGGGGATACGGCAGGCAATACCCACGATTCACCCCACCAGAACACGTTATCAGCACGGTCAGCCCTTGACCTCACAAATCGTATCGCCGCGCGCGGAGCAGCAGCGGGTGATTTGCACTCGTCAAATAAACTACGAAATAAAGCGCCACGATCACCCCCCACCCCCAACCTCCACCATCTCCCGCGCCCGCCCCCCGCCCCACTCGCTGAGGAGTCGTCGCGGGATGAAATCGCGCCGCTGACTCGACCTCGCTTGCAGGGGTCGATGGGCGTCACAAACGAGCTGCCCCTGGCACCTTGCCTGGCGCTCGAGGTGGGTGGGGGAGCTGCACGAGCCGCGGGCCAGACCCGCCACTTCATTTCACGCGGCCACATGAGGCCAAGCGCTTGAAAACGGCCCGCAAACTCCACTCCACATTATCCGTGACCACCCACACAGCGGCGTTGTGTGGACGAGTAGGCCAAAGCACCCTGCGGGACCTGCCTTCTGGGGCTCCTTCGACTAAAGGGCCCTTCCACCAGCAGTGGAGTGAGCAAGTGCTTGCAGGGTTTGACCTTAACCCGCAACCACCTCCCAACCAAACGAGCATCTTAGCCGTACTAATCCGCTTCTAGAGTTAAACATTTTGTACCTTGCAGAATCCTGATCTGTCTTTATCCTGGAGAAATCCGATGAGCTTTGAAGTTCTTTTTCCCAGATGCCCAGTAGGGGCGGGTGAGAAAGTTACAACATCAATCCAGTTTTAGCGCACGCTCAGGCCCCCGTAGTGATGACTATCTGAACCGGCCCTGGGTCTCCCCAAGATCGACTCAGCCTCAAATAAGTACCTATCGCGATATGTAAATATCGCCTACGGAGACGAAGGCGGCCGGGCGTTGTGCTGGCCACCCACCTCCTCATGTGCCGTACCGACTTTCATAGATACTCGGAGAATCTCTGTCTTGCCAGCAAAAATCACTGTTGACCTGAGTCACGTAAAGGTTTCTCGACGCATGCCCAACGCTCTTTGTGCGCGACCGTGATCACTTGAAGTCATCTTGACATGCAAGGCATGCTGCGATTCCTGGTATGTTTCTCACGTACACATACACACACGTGCAAGGCACAATGACACACGCGCACGTACACGTGACCATGTGCACGCACAGACATTTATACTAACGCACTAACGCAAGTGAACACGCATACACACAAACGCGCACGTGGACGCACACTGACAATAGAACACTCGCACGACCGCACTGACTTCCACGTAGCCCTGCAGTGGCCTTCAGCTCCTCTCTCATATAAAGCCCCCCCCCCCTCTACCACCCCACCCCTGCGCCACGTGCCTCGTCATTCCGCAGCGCACCCGCGACTCGAGCGACGACGACTGCTGCGCGTCCAACTCCTTCCCGCCGCCGCTGCTCCTCCTCCTCCTCTTTGCAGACACCGCCGGAGACGGGCAGTCAGCCGTCTTCCCTCTAAACGCAGCGAGAGACGCGGACGTCCGTTTACACTCGATTCGCAATGGTCACAAGTTGGAGACAATGTACTCCAATGATCCGTGGTGCAGTGTGGTTGGAGTTGGCATGGGCCCTGGTGGGGGGGGGGGTCTCTGTTCAATTTCCTGTCGCCAGGATCTGCCCCCCCCCTTCCCGTGCCCTCCACGGCTACGCCACTGCCAATGATGTTCCACAATCACCGTCCTGCGGTTCCTTTTTAGTTAACTGCGACCTGAAAACAAATATTACTTCTGACTGTTTAACACGTAGCAGGCTTTCGCAACCAATAGTATCCATAATAAAGGTGTTTGGGTTAGATATAAATGTGTCGTTAAACCCGCCACCACCTGGCACAGCCAACTAGTAAGGTTTGTCACGTAAATAAAACACGCCAATTCGTTACTAGTTCAGCACGCCGGTGTGTTGGAGAGTAATCCCACAACATGTACAATTCGAGTACGACGTTTCGCCAGTAATCACAACGTTGTCGCTGGTAAACTAGGCTGGTTGTAATTACTGGCGAAGCATCGTACTCGAATTGTAAATGTTGTGGGTTTACTCTCCAACACACCGGCGTGCTGAACTAGGAGCACATTTTAATGTTTTGTTTACGTGAAAAACCTTAATAATTGGCTATGTCGGGTGGTGACCGGTTTAACGACACATTTATATTTACGCGATCGAATCCAAGCACCTCTATTATGGATTACTTCTGACACATCTCAATGTGGCAGGACCCTCTTTGTGAATGAGTCTCACATCTCAATGTGGCAGGGCCCTCTTTGTGAATGAGTCTCGATACTGATGTGAACCAAGAGCAGATTATTTTTATGAGTAGTCAGGACAGAGGGTACGCATTTGGGAAGAAAACTAGTCGTTTTTTTATTGCGTGTGATTGGAATATCTTAATTAAATCACGGGCACTTTAAACCTTACGGGCAAATCTAGCGCACGGATGTGTGTGCGTGTGTATGCATAATGTGCAATCTATATGCATTTTGATTTGTTTTTTTCGCTCAGGAAATATTTTCTGTGAACCTCAAAAATACGACATGAAATGGCACAAAAGAGAGAGAGAGCGAGGCCTCTACTACGATGAGGAGTAAGACGACATGGGTATCCGACTGCAAAGCACAGAAACCAGGATACATCGCTACCTTACATCGTTTTAATTTGTAACACCGCACAGTGTTCGCTCGCTCTCAAAAAAAGAGGGAGGACGACTCAGAGGGGTCAGAGGGGACCACGGACGAGCGGGAGAGGCAGCAGCCAGGCAGTGAGCCGGCGTCACCGATTGTGCGAGTTCTGCGACCCCCTATATTCGGTATTTATAATATTAAAAAAATGTTCAGCCAATTGATGAGTGTTTATACGTACGGGAGAAAACCGCAGCACCCGGAGAAAAGTCACTCGTGCGAGGGGCCAACACTCGATCCCATACAGATGAAGTATTGGAAAATGACGGCAGGAAACTCCTTGACGGGAACACACTTCTTTTATTAAATCTTGACTTGTAACAATACAACGCGTGGCCTCTCTTCTTCACAATGCGCTTCTCTTGACTCTGGATTCTGTGCTGCTGGCTCTCTGTGCCTCGTGTAGACTCCGCGCCTCGGCTACACTCCTCTCTCGCCTCGTGTAGACTCTGCGCCTCTGCTACACTCTCCACTCTCCTCGTGTAGACTTTGCATCTCTCTCTCTGGCTACACCGTATGCATACTCGGCTCGTGTAGACCTTCCTCTCTCTCTGGCTACACCGTATGCATACTCGGCTCGTGTAGACCGTTCTCTCTCGCTGGCTACACACTATACATTACTCAGCTCGTGTAGACCGTTCTCTCTCGCTGGCTACACACTATACATTACTCAGCTCGTGTAGACCGTTCTCTCTCGCTGGCTACACACTATACATTACTCAGCTCGTGTAGACCGTTCTCTCTCGCTGGCTACACACTTATACCTTACTCTCCTCTACTCTCCATTACTCTCCATTACTCTCCTCTCCGGGCTCTATCTCTGCACCTTCGTCTTCATTCTTAGATGGTTCCACTTCCCCGACCAATCACACCGCGCTGCTACCCGATCACTCCCTCTGGGCGCGTCACCGGCACACAGCCAATCAGCAGCACTACCCCCACCCGCGCACTGACGCCTGCTCCTCCCCGTCAGCGCGCGTCACCACACACACACCCGTACATACGCGCTGGCACACGACATATACACCCAGCGCGTATCACCACTACATCACCCCCTCCCACATAGCTCGCAGCCGGCCCGGCTGCTAACAACAACCAACCGCGACGATAAAACGACAACCAACAAAAAAAAACCCCGTAACCCCCCGAGTGTGCCCCGTAACATAACACAACAACAACAACAACAAGAATAACTATGTACAGATTGACAATGAACCCGAAAAGTCAACAATAACACGATACGAGCAAATTCGAAACGAACGCGCCCCACGTCCCTGCGACTACACGCAGTGACGAGGCGCTCCAACTGCCCCGACTCCTCACGAGGCAGGTCATGCAAAGTAGCACGACCTGGCGCGAGTCCGTCTGGCTGGTCCATCGTATGGGGCGGGACACTGACGACCGTCCGGCGGTTCCGGCTGCTCCAGACGGCGCGGAACGGGCCTGAAAGGGCCGGCCCCGCCGCGGAGATCCGGCCGCCGGTGATCGGCAGCTGTCAGTTCCGAAACACCTGGGAGCAGATCAGGCGAAAATACGTGTGGATCAGGCAGAGACATTTCCCCCCCTGGGTCGCCGGTCACGTCACACGCCCGGCCATCACGACACAAGGGGAGGCCATATGGAGGCGAGAACGGTTTCAGTCGGGAGGGGTGAACGTACCAACGGCGCTTTCCCCACTTTATCTGAACGCACTGGGGCCGTGCAACGCGCACGACCTCCACGGGTCCCCTCCGCGGTCTCAACAATTTAGGCGACGTAGCCAAGGGTGCCTGAGGGCAATGCAGCCAGGCCCTGTCACCTGGTTTCCATTCGTGCATGGACACCTTCCGTGCCCGCAACCGTTCATTAGCAATTTGGCGAGCCCGCGAATTAAGCCGCGCGGCCTCCCTCGCCTCTGTCAGCTTGTGAATATTAAACTTAATATGTTCTGCCAAATTAGAATTAGTTCGTGGAGCGGACAGGCCAAGTTGCGTTTCTATTGGCGGGTCAGCTTCCCGACCGTACATCAAATAGAATGGGGAAAACCCCGTAGCTGCATGGGGGGCCATTCTATACGCGGCAAGGACTCCCGGGACCTGCAGGTCCCAATCTACATGTGCCTCGCACACCTGCTGGCACAGCATGGAAGTCAAGGTTTTGTGGAGTCTCTCCACCATCCCGTCAGTCTGCGGGTGGTACGGGGAGGTACGCACCTTCTTGGTACCCAACAGATCGCACACCTCTTGCAACAATTTACTCGAAAATTTTTTACCTTGGTCGGTCAGCAGGCGTTCGGGAGCCCCCTTGTCCAGGACATAGCCCTGGACGAAGGCATCCGTCACAGCCGCTGCCGACTGGTTAGCGAGAGGCCACGCCATAGGCCATCGGGTAAAGTATTCGACCCCCACTAACAAATATTTATTCCCTCTCGGCGTGACTGGGAAGGGCCCCAAAATATCGAGTGCAACGAGCTCGTTGGTACGCGAGACCTGAATAGATTGCAGCGGTGGATTAGCTGCCACGGCCGGTGGTTTACGCCTGGCGCACTCAACGCACCCCTTCAGAATATGCACCACATCACTTCCCATTCCCGGCCAGTAATAGTCACGCTGAAGCAGGGCAAGCGTCTTGTTAACTCCCAAGTGCAAGAGGCGTTCGTGTGCCGCCAAGACAACCCTCCCCCTCACAGCGGAAGGCACCACGAGTGCGTTCCGCCGGGACAAACTGTCCCATTTCAATAACACGCCCTGCTCAAGTACATAGGAGCCGGTACGCTCCTGGTCCCCCTCGGAACCCCCAACCTTGCGGCGCAATGCCAGCAGCGAGCTGTCCGCCATCTGGAGGCGGCCCCATTCGCTGAGCGACAGCGAGAGCAGCGAGTCCCGACCCTGAGAGGCAGTGGAATCATCCCCGATCGGTGCGCCCGCTGTCGCAGCCAGTGCCCCCATCTCCCCCGCAAGCGTCGGTTTACAGCGCGCCGATCCCGACAAACACGCGCATTCATCACAAGGCAACAACCGCGACAAGCAATCGGCATTCGTGTGTCGCAACCCCTTACGGTACGTAGTCGTAAACTGATAGTCCTGGAGGACTTCCAACCAACGCGACAACTGGCCCGAGGGCTGGGCGACCCTCAATGAATACTGTAGCGCCGCGTGGTCCGTTCGGACTGTAAAGTGACGACCATAAAGATATGGCCTAAACTGCTGCACAAAAAAAACAATGGCAAGCAGCTCGCGACGGGTGACACAGTAGCGCTGCTCCGCCGGAGACAACACCCTACTACCGTAGGCGACAACTCTTTCGACACCCCCAACGACTTGGGATAGCACCCCCCCAATGCCCGTGTTGCTAGCATCCGTGTCCAGCAAAAAGGGACTGGCAAAATCGGGATAACACAAGGGTGGGGCACCCACCAAGGCGTCCCGGAGGGAGCGAAACGCGGCCTCCTCCTCCGGTCCCCATTTGAACTTCACTCCCTTCGCCGTTAGAGCGTGCAAGGGTTTTGCAATAGTGGCGAAGTGCTCAACGAACCGCCGATAATAAGAAGCAAACCCGATGAAACTACGCACGTCGGAAACGGACGTAGGTGTCGGCCACGAACCGACACAATCCGTCTTCGCGGGATCGGTGGAGATCCCCGAAGAATCGACAATGTGACCCAAGTATCTAACGGACCTACGAAGGAGGTGACATTTGGCCGGTTTAAATTTCAACTTAGCCGATCGCATTCGCAAGAACACCCCTCTCAATCGCCGGAGGTGTTCCTCAAACGTTTTACTGAAAACAATGACATCGTCCATATAAATCAAGCATGTATCCCACTGCAAGCCCGACAAAACCAGCTCCATAAGTCGCTGAAACGTCGCTGGAGAGGAGTGAAGTCCCATGGGTAACCGGTTAAACTGGAACAGCCCCCCTGGAGTCCGAAATGCTGTCTTAGGTTTCGACTCTTCGTCGAGCGGCAACTGCCAAAACCCCGATAACAAATCAAGAGTCGAAAAATATCGCGCACCAGACAATGCATCGAGGGACTCATCCATCCTGGGGAGCGGATACGCGTCAGCCACAGAGATCTTATTCAGGCGACGGAAATCAACGCAGAATCGCAGGGACCCGTCCTGCTTCTTAACCAGCACAATAGGCGCTCCCCACGGGCTAGAGGAGGGCGAAATAATATCGGCTTCTAGCATATCGTTAACAGCCGACTGAACATGTTCCTTCTCCACGGGACTCAGTCGGAAGGGATTTAGCCTGACCGGCGCCGCATCGCCCGTTTCAATGTGATGGTGCAACAAATCCGTGCACCCAATGTCATACTTATGTTTACTGAATACATCAGAGAATTCAATGAGCAACTCGCGCAGCGCACCCAACTGCGCCGCCGACAAATCGTCCGAGGCGGCACATAACGAATGGACCCACTCAAGGTCTTCCCTTGGCTCAACGTTCCGCGCGGGGCTCGAGCCCACCTGCGCAACCAACCCATCATCCCCAGGGACCTGCGCCGCGTGAGCCAGCACGGTGCCCTGCGGAATGACAGCTGGTCGCGACCCCGCGTTCAAAACCATCACAAACGGATCCCTGTCAGCCCGCACCAAAGTGTGAGCTATCGATAAATCAAGACCCCCAACAGCCTTGTTAGAAGGACCCAAAAGCATACTCTGTCCCGAAGCCTCCCTCACCCATGGTTTCCGCAACCGGAGGGGAATCAACATCTGTGAACCCGGGGGCACTTGCACTGTCTGCGACGCCACCCCTTGTATCGTAGCGCACGCCGTCCGAATGTCAGTAGGGCCCGTCAAAAATGAAATCCGGCGACCCGATGGCAGTTCAATGCATCGTTGATCGATAAGAATTTTAATGGGCATTTTAGCCAAAAAGTCAGTGCCCAAAAGACACGGAACTGCCAAAGAAGACGAAACGAAAACGGGTCCCGACAATTTGATATCTCCAATGCAAATGGACGCCCTAACCTGACCGATAATGCCCAACGATCCCCCATTAGCGGCGTAAAATGGCACATCCACTGGAAGCAGCGGACGACATTGGACCGGAAGAATATTATAAATGAGGTCCGATATAATAGTTGCCGATGCCCCCGTGTCCACTAACACCCTAATCTCAACCCCATCAATAGATCCCGTAACAACGGACGAACCCGCCGAAGCAGCCACAATTCTATGCCCCAATTCCGCCCATTCAATGTCTCCCTGATCCCGGCTTGAACCCCCCTCGCCGAACCGAATCCCCGAACCTTAACCGGCCCTCCTCCGCCGCAACGCGGCGTCCCATGTGTGCCGAATAAACAGGCCGAGCGTGTGAGGTGCCGCGACTTGCCGGGGATTGTAGAGATGACTTGGGCTCTCGGTCGTCGTCCAGCCGAGCTCCCATGGCGCGCTGCCGCGGAGCACGGCACCCGGACGCCACGTGGCCCCGGAGGCCGCAGTTATAGCACGTGACGAGGGTCGGAGTAGATCTTGGTTGCTCCGACTTTCGGCCCGATCGCAGAGGCGACCGGGCCCCCGGCCTCCAGTCCCCTGGTCGTCCCGTGGCGAACGCCTCCTCTCGTGGGCTGACGACTTGGGGTTCGGCGACCACCAAACCCGGGGCTGCGACGACAGCAGCGTTGCAACCAACGCCTTGCTTCCGTTGTAGGGCCTCGTGCGCTTGAATACTCGTGGCGACTCTCAAAGAAGAAATATCAATCTCGTCAGCTGTGTTGATAGGGACCCCCAGGTCCTGCGCCAACTTGAGCAGCTGCTCCAAAACCATCGCGTCTTGGCCCTCCTCGTCCATCCGAGGGAACGCAGCATCAGCAAGAGCCAGCAACGCCGTGCGATAGGCCAGCGCGGTCTCCGTGGCCGCTTTCCGTCTTGCGTAGAACTGATGGCGGCACGTAGAGGGAGGCCCGTAGACCCTGGCCAACAAACCCAGCGCATCCTTCAGCGTGGAGCGGTCCGACTTCCGTGCAGCCCTGAAGGCCGCGAGCGCATCGTCGTCCAGCATGGCGGGCAATGCCCGCAGCGCCGTAGCATCGGACCACGCTGACATCTCTTGATGCGCCAAAAACCTTCGCTGAAATTGGCCCCAGTCTCCGCCTTCCGCCTTGAAGGCTGACAACGTGGGCAGGCGCTGCTGAAAAATGAAGTCATCCGCCTCGTGGTTCCTCTCCGCCTGTCCGTCGGTGTCTAAGATGGCGGCTCCAGCAGCAGACGTAAGATGGCGGACCCCCTCGCGCGCTGATGACGTCGATGCGCGCGCTTGGGAACCCACCACCACGTGGCGCTCGCCGTTCCCGCCAAAAGTAGGCCCAGGCGCAATGGCGGGAATCCCCCATTCGTTTTGGCGGGAATCTGCGGGGCGACCTTGTAAAATGTCCCCCACCGTCCCCGCTCCTCCCGACGAGCTGATCTCCGCCAAGATGGACGCGGCGGCGAGCAGCAGCTCCGCCAGTCGGGAGTGCGCCTCACGAAGCCCGGCGTCTGTCCCCGGTCGCTCGACCGGCGCCGTCGACGGACCCTGCAGCGTGGGCAAGTCCTCTTCCTCACCCCCCGCCCCCAGCGGCCCCGAGTCGTCCAGGTCTTCCTCGCGGTCAATCCCGTGGGTCCTACGGGTCTTCCTCGTCTCCATACTTGGAAGCCCGTTTCACTTCTGACGCCAGATGAAGTATTGGAAAATGACGGCAGGAAACTCCTTGACGGGAACACACTTCTTTAATTAAATCTTGACTTGTAACAATACAACGCGTGGCCTCTCTTCTTCACAATGCGCTTCTCTTGACTCTGGATTCTGTGCTGCTGGCTCTCTGTGCCTCGTGTAGACTCCGCGCCTCGGCTACACTCCTCTCTCGCCTCGTGTAGACTCTGCGCCTCTGCTACACTCTCCACTCTCCTCGTGTAGACTTTGCATCTCTCTCTCTGGCTACACCGTATGCATACTCGGCTCGTGTAGACCTTCCTCTCTCTCTGGCTACACCGTATGCATACTCGGCTCGTGTAGACCGTTCTCTCTCGCTGGCTACACACTATACATTACTCAGCTCGTGTAGACCGTACTCTCTCGCTGGCTACACACTATACATTACTCAGCTCGTGTAGACCGTTCTCTCTCGCTGGCTACACACTATACATTACTCAGCTCGTGTAGACCGTTCTCTCTCGCTGGCTACACACTTATACCTTACTCTCCTCTACTCTCCATTACTCTCCATTACTCTCCTCTCCGGGCTCTATCTCTGCACCTTCGTCTTCATTCTTAGATGGTTCCACTTCCCCGACCAATCACACCGCGCTGCTACCCGATCACTCCCTCTGGGCGCGTCACCGGCACACAGCCAATCAGCAGCACTACCCCCACCCGCGCACTGACGCCTGCTCCTCCCCGTCAGCGCGCGTCACCACACACACACCCGTACATACGCGCTGGCACACGACATATACACCCAGCGCGTATCACCACTACACAGACGCAACAGGCAGAGTCCACGTGTTTTTGCCGTACCGCCATCTCCTGGCAAACTAGGACATGGCACCTCCTCGACGTCCACGACATGTGTGCGGTGACCCACCAACGATCGCTGCTTAATCCATAGTGCTGGATTACAGGCCACGGGCTGAGCGATAAGCATCCGGCGATACGACATGCGTGTATAATGTGCTGTGATGTTCTTACAAGTGCTGTGTGTTAAGTGGTGGAGCGGTGGCGCAGCGATTTAACGCGCCGCTCTGTGAACGCGGCCCACCTGAGTTGTAGTCATGGACACGGTGAATGTAACTTGGCCAGTGGTGTTACAGAGGCGCTCGCGCCTCGTCCAATACGCCTGGCGAGCGTGGAGGAAGCGGCTGAGATACCCCGCACCCCCTCCCCCTCTCTGTCTCTCCAGGGGGCGGGGCTCTCGAGCACCGCCTCCAGTTCATGGAGGCCCTTCCGCCAGCAGTGACGTCAGCAAGCATCTGCTGGAGCTGCGCTTTCACCTGTGCCCCCCCCCCCCCACCTGCTTCGCACACATCGTCACATCAATCTGGACTGACGAACCTGATGAGGTATGGGCAGAGACAACACACCCCTCGTGACTGTGGGAAGGCCTTAATCCAGCATCGTATTGCCACGTGCCTTTATATTTGTATTTCATTATGAATGTAACTGCTTGCACACTTCAATTAGAGCCGATTACTAAACAAAAACCCCACCGCCATTACAATCTCCAGGGATGGCAGCGTCACGTCAGCGAACTCAAGCTGCGTCACACTTGGCTGACGGCAGCAGCAGGACTGGAGCGCTTCGTATCTGATGGCACCCAAAGGATTCAGAACACAGAGGGTCAGGGTAGTGGTGGGGTGGTGGGGTGGTGGGATGGTGGGGTGGTGGGGTGGTGGGCTGGTGGGGTGGTGGGGTGGTGGGGTGGTGAGTTGGTGGGGTGGTGGGGTGGTGGGGTGGTGGGATGGTGGGGTGGTGGGGTGGTGGGCTGGTGGGGTGGTGGGGTGGTGAGTTGGTGGGGTGGTGGGGTGGTGGGGTGGTGGGGTGGTGGGGTGGTGAGGTGGTGAGGTGGTGAGTTGGTGGGCTGGTGGGGTGGTGGGGTGGTGGGGTGGTGAGGTGGTGAGTTGGTGGGCTGGTGGGGTGGTGAGGTGGTGAGGTGGTGGGATGGTGGGGTGGTGAGGTGGTGAGGTGGTGAGTTGGTGGGCTGGTGGGGTGGTGGGGTGGTGAGGTGGTGAGTTGGTGGGCTGGTGGGGTGGTGAGGTGGTGGGGTGGTGGGGTGGTGGGGTAGTGGGATGGTGGGGTGGTGGGGTGGTGGGATGGTGAGGTGGTGGGGTGGTGGGGTGGTGGGGCGGTGGAGCGGTGGGGCGGTGAGGTGGTGGGGTGGTGGGATGGTGGGGTGGTGGGGTGGTGGGATGGTGGGGTGGTGAGGTGGTGGGGTGGTGGGGTGGTGGGATGGTGAATTGGTGAGGTGGTGGGGTGGTGAGGTGGTGAGGTGGTGGGGTGGTGGGGTGGTGAGGTGGTGGGATGGTGAGTTGGTGGGGTGGTGGGATGGTGAGTTGGTGAGTTGGTGGGCTGGTGGGGTGGTGAGGTGGTGAGGTGGTGAGGTAGTGAGGTGGTGGGGTGGTGAGGTGGTGAGGTGGTGGGGTGGTGGGGTGGTGAGGTGGTGGGGTGGTGGGGTGGTGGGGCGGTGGGCTGGTGAGTTGGTGGTGGGTTGGTGGGTGGTGAGGTGGTGGTGGGATGGTGGGGTGGTGGGGTGGGGGGTTGGTGGGGTGGTAGGTGATGAGGTGGTGGGTGGCAGGGTGATAATTAATATTTCATTTATTTTTAATAATTTCTCTCCACTACGAGCCGGCCGTCCTCTGTACGAGTTTGTCTCCGAGGGTTATTCGCAGCCTCACCGCCTCGCTCCAATCGATTTCCCGCATCGCCTCTGACCCCCCCCGCCGCTCCATCCGCTCACGTTTCCGTGTAACTCGAGTCAACGCGACTCCCACCGCCTCGCCCGATCGTAAAACCTCTTGCCCCGTGTCCCGCTTCCTCCCCCATAAGCCCTGACCGCTAACCTCCCCCCCCAGACCCCCCCCCCCCAGACCCCCGCTCTCTCCAGCCCACCCCAACAGCCTCCCTCACACTCCCCACCCCTCCTTGGGAAACGAGACACCTCTCGTGACCTCGATTACCCTGACCCGATTTCCCAACTCACGACACCAACAGACATACGGAGAGAGGGAGATTGTTTGCTTGCTTTTCAACGTAGTCAGTTTGCTTCTGCTAAACTGCTCGTCCAGGTTTTAGTTGTTTGCCAGCCACGTGGTGTGACAGCAGCTGCGGTGGTGGCGCGACTGACACGTGGGGGAGCGCGGGCCCAGTCGCACGATGCAGTCGTTCGCGATGTTGGCTGCGTGTGTGTGTGTGTATGTATGTGTGTGTGTATGTGTGTGTGTGTATGTGTGTATGGTGTTAGACTTATTTCGCACCGTACGTATCCTATCGCGCTAATCTGTGGGTCTGGATGGATTCAGCCGTAGTCTCCAACTAAGACGGACGTGTTTTCGTGAGTGTGTCGCTAATGAACTTCGGCTTTGTTCCCCGAGTAGACATTGCTACGTCGTCCGCATGGACACATTCGCGGCAGCTGGCTGGTGAAGACGCTCAAGGGGAACGGAGCCACAGGGCCCGGGCTGAGCCGCCGCGGCGTTTGTCGACCTGTGCGCGTCGTTTGCTGGCGAGGTGTGTCCGCAGTTCGCATTGATGAGTAGCGAGCTCAGCAGATGCAGTGTTGGCCAGTGGCATTGTTGTTGTTATTGTTGCCGCATAGGCTTGGAAAAAACTCGATCAGTGAATGGACTCGAGATCTTCAAAAAAGTACGATTCATCGAATTCGTGGGGGTACGAGCGCATGATTTGCGGGGATGGCACGGAGACACGGGGGCATTGGGTCGGAGAGGATGCGCACAGACACAATCAAGGAACCAAGTGTCTCCACCCATCACGTGCACATATACATCATCTTCCACTGCTGGTTGAAACAGTTGGATGTGAAGAAGAAAGTACCAGGGTAACGTCAAGTCACAAAGTCGAGTGAGGCAAGGTGACGCGCTTTTTCTCAAATAATAAGAAACACGCCTGCGTCTGCACCACTGTCTGTGTACTGCATTATAGCGGGGACGCAGCATCTGGCGCTGGGTGTTTTAACGAGGATTGAGCCCCCCCCCACCCGCCACAGCCACGGTAGTCCGTCCCAGGCGATATCCCGCCGTGGAACAAACAGGAATTTCAATTACTGGCGGCGTAACGCGCTTTGTCATTCAATTTGCAGTCACGACGACATTCTGCCTCCTCCGACGCTCACGCTCCATAAATCTGCGACATGAAGTTAGCAGCACATCAATTGTATACAGGTGTATTTAGTTTGCTACATACACGTACATATATCAAACATATTACTATCAAACAACTTTGCCGCGATGTATTTTAAGCAGCGTGCGGAGGGGATGATGGAGCGAGTTGAAGCTGTAAACCCCGGGGTAGTCCCCTACCCCCAACCTCCTGCCCCCCACCCCCGGACCAACGCCTCCTGCTCCCGACCTCTTGCCCCCCACCTCCTGCCCCCAACACCTCCCACCCCACTCCCTGCAGGTCGCGTGGTTAATAAAAGCCGAACCTTTCGTATTATAGACTGGGCCCAAAATGACAGGCGCGTTCGAGAGCCGCTTTATGGTTCGCGCACAATGACGCGCATGTGCTGGCTGCTTCTATCGGATTGCCCGGTCTCTAAGAGTGCATGCAGATACAACATTATTGCACCGACACTTTTACTACGTGCGCGTATGTGTGCGTGTGTCGTGTGGGGAGCGGTGGCGCGGTGGTTACTGCACTGCACTACAAACCGATTTCTAGCTCAAGACCAACATCAGTGATGATGAATATCTGAACCGGTCCTAGGCATCCCCTCGATCGACTCAGACTTAATTGAGTATCTGATTCAGTGTGTAAAACCATCGGTACTGGTTTTGCTGGTGGTGCTGCTGGTGCTGGTGCATCTGCCAGTTATCTCAGTCAGTCAACCCATGGCACCTGGTCTGCCCCGTGACCTCCTGCCAGCTGGGCGTTCGACACTTCACGTGGCCTCAACGTGCACCTAGCCTGGCACAAGCACCGTGGTGACATCACCGCCACTTAGTGGCGAATGGCGGTTGTTGTTGTTGTAGGTGGTGCTCTATGGTGTAGGGGGCGTGACGGAGAGGCTTGCAGTGAGAGCGCAGCGGGGCCCCGTGTCTCCCCGGCGCATTAGAATTCACCGCTCGGCGGCGTCTGATTACTTAATGGGTTTATCCGCGTGTTAATCGAAGTTGTTTTGCAGCCGTGTAAGCATTCCTCATCCTCGTTCTCCTTATCCTCCTCCCTCCCCCGCGTAACGCGGTGTCAGCGGGGTGCGCTTCAAGTCTGCGGGCGCTCGTCCGTTTCGGGAGTGGATATAACAGCCTGCGTGCTGCTAACGACTCCATACTATTACTCTCTTCTCTTCCACCTAACCAACCACCAGGACACCCGTTACCCTGGAGTGCCGCTTAAGATAAACAATTACAACCACGCTGCATAAACCATGACATTGCAATGAGACAACAACAACTCAATTCGTTCGTTAGTAACTGTGTCTGTGGCCTTGAAATGAAATATATATAGTAGGCCACGCTTCAATGCACACTGCAGAATCCACCACATTACAATTTGGTTCTGCGTCTAACTTGAGGCAGAATCCCAACACTGGGAATTCAAGCATCGGGTCGCCTCGTGATGCCACGGGAAAATGCTGCCCTCCATCCTGCGGACCAGAGGTCACGTGAAGGGTTCACAGAAATAGCTCTGTGATATCCGTTTCCACGGGCCGCTCTCTGCCGCTCTGTGAGAAGATCTAGAGACACCGTATTGACCGTTAGGGAAAGTTGATGGGCTCGAGAAGACGCATACCCTGGTGAGCAGGGGTGATGGCGAATGATCGAGGCTGGTAACGGAATGGTAGCCAAAGGCGGGAACACAAGAATACGAATCCGGAGCGACGAGGTCATCTCACGAGCGAGATGACCTCGGCAGCGTAGGGACCTTCATCCAGCAGTGAATATATCCAAGTATAATGAGAATGATGTTCATCAATTTTATTTCATTTCAAATGTCAAGGCAGCACTCAGACTCGGTGTAAGTAAACAGCACGAGCAGCAGCTGATCGAGAGAAAGAGAGGGAGACTCTCTACGGCAGGGAGTGGGGATGGATTCACATGGCATCCTTGACGTGTCTGCCTATTTGCGTAAATCTGAGCGCCGTGACGTTTGACATAAAATCTGTGGAATTTTGATTTCATTTTCCGTGGCGCTGGAAAAGTGAAATACTGCCAGTCAGAGCGTCGTGTGTATACACACACACACGTCACGTACACACACACACGTCACGTATACACACACGTCACGTACACACACACACACGTCACGTACACACACACACGTCACGTGCGTACACACACACACGTCACGTACACACACACACGTCACGTGCGTACACACACGCACGTCACGTACACACACACACGTACACACACACACGTCACGTACACACACACACACGTCACGTACACACACACACGTCACGTGCGTACACACACGCACGTCACGTACACACACACACGTACACACACACACGTCACGTACACACACACACGTCACGTGCGTACACACACACACGTCACGTGCGTACACACACACACGTCACGAGCGTACACACACGCACGTCACGTACACACACACACGCACACGCGTACACAAAATACCCCCCTTGTCTGCACAGACTGTAGGAGCAACGGCTGTTAGCGAGTCGCACCTATGAAGGCCGGCACTGCACAGGAGGGGTGGCTGGCCAGTACCATCCCCGGCCACCTTTGTCTCCCTAGTGGCGATATTTACACATCGCACTAGATTCGCATTTAAGGCGTTGTCGACCAAAGGGAGGTCCATTACCGGTTCAGATAATCGCCACTGGTGTTTGCTGTGAGCGGGAATCGAACTTGGGTCGCTGGGTTCGTAGCGTGGCGTGATAGCCACTGCGTAACCGCTCCCCACATTACACCACCGCTTCCTCCACCATACATAACCACACCAGAACATAGCGAAATTAATGCATCGTCACACCACACATAAGCACACTTGGAGATAAATCACACTAACACTTGCCTAAACAGCAGTGCAAAGCCACACCAGTAGCGTAACCACCGGTGATTAAACTGTGGAGCGAGTCGATCACTTAACTTGGCCTAATCCTCCTGTTCTGAGAATGTGTTTTATCTGTATACTGATTAATTTCGATGTGATGGATATCTCTATCGCGAAGCACGGGCGGAAAAAAGGGCATCGCCTCCACAGTGGATAAGAGGCCACTGAAGGGACCTCAGAAGTAGTTCTGTAATGTCTTCTTCCAAAGGTAATTCTCTATGACATCGACTGCCTCCGTGCTTTCAATAAGAGTTCAGAATGGGGGAAACAACTTCGTCTCACAGCGTGAGACCGATAGCACGTGCACGGCACTTTGTAAATCAACTGCTGGATGAGGGCAACCCCACATCCTGGGAGCCGGGGGACTGATTCGAACATACTGAACAATGCCGTCAACACAATCCGAACATAACCGTGGGAAAAAAAATGACGAAATAATTCAGTGTCATTCAATTGCATTGGAATTAAACTCTGCTGCCCGGTGGCAGGTGCCCTTCCACGCGGCCATCTGTCTGTGTAGAACGGTATCCGATCCCATTAATCGATAAAACAAGGGGGCACGGGTAGCTCCCTATCGGCACCACACCGTCCGTCACCACCAGCACAACCACAGCCATCGCCATCAACGAAACCACCACTAGTACCGTGACTTCCACCACCACTACAGCCACTACCACCACCACCACGATCAACATCGACAAACACCGCAAATGCCACCACCACCACCGCCGCCGCCACACCGCCATACCCATGACCGTCACCACTATCACCACCACTGTCACTACCAATACAACCAGAGCTACTATCGAAATTGCGAGCACCTACCACCACCACCGTGACTGAGTAACCACGCGTCTGTTGTCCCATACCGTGCGTGCCTTTGTCATTCTGTGTCGCTAAACAGCGAGGGACTCGCCGCGTGGATGCGCTCTGAGTTCCCTGCCGTGTCCTCTTCGCGCTGAGATGAACCCGGGCGCCAGGCGGAATAATAAAGGAGACGTGGTAAATAAATAATCAAATAGAGCCGCTTCTCATTTCTGTCGCACGCAAACAGCGCGCGGTAATAAACCCTTAACTGCTCTCGGGGCCAACCTTGGAGGGATTGCCCATAAATCAGTCGGCTCCCTCCCAGCAGCCACGCGGGAAGAGCGAGGCGAGCAAGAACGCCGCACCGAAGCCACCGAAAAAGTTGAGTTGAATATTTAAGTAATCGATGAACTCCCGCTGATTACTTAAGTAATCGCCCGCTCTGTCGATCATCGCGCACGATCGCCACACCCCGCCTTGGACCCTTGAAAGCTCCGCCACTGCATCGACGAAACGGCGGCCAATGACAACGGAACGCATCCGAGAGTACATCCGTAGAGAGATGGAGCGATGGAATCAGTTGGTGGTGCGCGAATACGCTAGGTTGGTGATTATTAGATTCGCACGATCGTAACAGATGTCGAGATGTCGACGGGTCGTGGAGCCCTTTCATCCAGCAGTGAATCGATCGTGGCTGATGATGATAACCCCCGAGTCGTCAGCGCGCGGCGCGCAGACGAAGACCGACACCGCTCACCCATCCCCGAGCCACGCGTTGAGCCTCTACTCGTCTTGAACAAAGCTGTTCCCTTTTAAAAGCCGTGCGCTTTCAGCACAAATTGCACAGCGGGTGTTCTGAAGTGAGAGGGAGGGAGGGAGGCACGGAGGTAGAAGAGAGCGAGCAGGAGGGAGGGAGGGATGCATCGACGGAGGAGTAGCTGCAGTACTTGTCATTGCGCCACCGCTTCCGAGGGGGTGGGTGGCCAGCACCACGCCCGGCTACCTTTGTCTCCCCAGTGGCGATGTTTACACACCGGACCAAGTACTCATTTAAGACTGAGTCATCTTAGGGGAGGCCCAGGACCGGTTCAGATAATCGTTACTAGTGTTAGCCATGATCAGGAATCGAACTCGAGTCGCCGGGTTCGTAGCGCAATGCGCTAACCTTTGCAGTACCGCTCCTCACACGCACAGAGACACACAAACACAGCAGCGCACACGCACCCACCCATCCGTGTACATGCGGAACGACGGTGACTCCACAACAAGCGAGCGGAACGGTGACACCCGTCAATGCATCCATGTGTTCGTTCGTAACGGGCGTTGCTGCGGCGGTCCGAGTACAAATCCTAAATTACTTCGCCCATTCACTCCTCCGTCGCTGGCCGATTTTGCTGTCGCCCTTCCATCGGCCGTGAAGTTCCCTTCGAGACGGGGGGGGGGGGGGTCACGCTCGCGCGCCTTGCAGAACGAGCGAGGTCGCAATCATTAAAGCGCAGGCCGCAATTACCGGGCGCTCGCACGTGGAGCTTCACCTCACACGCGCACGCGCTGTTAGGCATCGGTACACGCTGAACAGTGCGCAAAGAAGACTGCAGAGGTGCACGCCGGACGTTACAGAAGACAGAGGGACAATGATCGCTTCAATGTGTAACGAGCCGCCGCACAGGATTCGCTCGCCCTCGTCGAGAGAGCCAGGACGCATCAGAGGAGGAGCCACAGAGATGAGTGGGGAGGGAGAAGCAGCCACGTGGCGAGGAGCTGGCACGGCCATCAGTTGCCCTCGCTCCGTGGTCCTCGACATATCAAGGTGTTATGATATATCAAGGTGTTATCGATATTTCAAGGTGTTATCGGACAATTGCTGAGTGTGTACGAATGGGAGTAAACCGGAGCACCCGAAATCACACTCAGAAGTGCCAGGGGGAAACACCCCCCCGGCAGACGGAACAGGTGGAGTCGACGTTCTTGCTGGACTGCCCTCTCCTGGCGAGCAGGGGAAGGGAGTTTCGCGACGTTTGTGCAATCCGCCAACCCTCACTGCTGCCTCCACAGCGCGGGATTCCATAGCCACCGCCCCGAACTCGTGCATCTGCGACTACGAGCGAGTTGGAGACATCACGTTGACGGTTCGGTAAATGTAAGCGGCCTTGGGCAGGACGCGGTCGGAAAGGATTGACCGACGGTCAAGACGAACGCGAGCAGTGGCAGCCAAGGGGACAGAACACGCACAAAAGGACGCGCGCCGCGGAGACGGAGCGATGGGATCTGCTTGCGGGCGGGCAGGTGCCTGCAGATGGATCGTCGCAGCGCAGGGAGCGCGAGAGTTGGCGACGGCTTGGGGAGGGCTTCATCCAGAAGTGGGGAGATGATGATGGCTGACAATGACAAGGAGGCGCTTCCCGTGATCTGTGCTTGCTGTTTGTTCACTCCACAACCATCGCAGTGGCTTTCGCACTGCGCTACGAAGCTGTTCGAACCCCCCCCCCCCCTCATCGCCGCCCGAGTTCGATTCTAGGCCGCGGCTGACATGAGTGGTGATCATCTGAACCAGTCGCAAGAGCTTCCCCCTAGGTCGACTCAGCCTTACAAGGAGTGCGTGGTGCGTTCTGTTTAAAGATCCGAACTGGAGAGAGAGAGACCCCGCCTGGGCGGTGTTGCTCGTGCACGCTGCCTGGCTCCACCGCTGCTCCCCGACAGCAGCACTCTGCCCAGCAGCCAGTCGAGGCTATACAGGGGATCTTTATCTTTGTGTGTGCGTGCGTACTTACTGTGGGTGTTTGCCTATCCTCGATATGCAGCGGGGCGCAGTGCTACGCACTATTGTGAATGAGGGTTGGTGAATCAGGTAGAGATTAGGGAATCCTCCAACCCCCCCCCCCCCACTGGGCAGCACAGCCGGTGAGCTCGCACCTGCAGCCGTCTGTGTCCACGTCGTTCACGCGGTGGGTCCACACCTTGTTTGGTCAAACACCCCCCCCCACCACCACTATCCGCACGGCGTGAGATGGCCCTCATCCAGCAGTGGATTTACAAGGCGCTGTGCCTGTTCTCAACCAGCGGAGTGCACATTGGCACTCTTCATTGGGTTTAGATAAATCGCATTGGATGTGTGGAGAGGAGGGAGAGCGAGAGAGGGGGTGGGGAGAGAGAGAGAGACACTGAGATATCGCGAGGGAGAGCGATGGGGAGAGGGAGGGGAGAGTACAAGGGGGGGAGGGGGGTCGTGACAACGCTTCAATTTTCGCTGTCAAAAAGCTGCTTCGCGTTAAAATGATTACTGCTGCTCCAGGCCCTTGCAGCAACTAACCCCGGGTTCAACTCCGGACCAGTGCGGTAGTCGTAAAAGAGAGAAGTGGGATCACGTGGGAGCCATGGCAGGCTTCGTGGTGCATTCCTGTACTCTATCATCAGCAGCGCCAGCCATGATTCATCCACCGCTGGATGAAGGCCTCGCTCCCCAAGCGGCCGCTAACATCATTTGCCCCCAACAGTCTGTCAAAGGCTATGCGAGGGTGGCGCGCGGGGTGGTCTTTGTCTTTGTCCGAGTGAATAAGTGAGTGTGCGAGCGAGTGAGTCAGTGTACGAGGAGTTAATGAGCGAGTGAGCGTGCGAGTGATTGCGCGCACGCGGCACACACAGCGCCGTCTCCTCCAGCGAGGAAGAGGCGGCTGCGGCGATGATGAAGTCACGCAAATCGACAGGAGCGGTGCACTGGTCCCACGTGGCTGAGAGGATCTCTCGGTCAGTCCCCGAGCTCATGAATTCTGAAGGAGGTGGTCGTGCTGCCCATCCCCCTCCCCCCCCAGTATCATCTTCCCTCGTTATCCCATCCACTCCCCCGCCGTGCCCCGCCTCCCTCATTGAGCCTGGTGCCAGCCCAGATGTGTTATTTACCGTTTGAGCAGCTGATACCAAAGATCCCCCGTATAGCCTCAACAGACTATTGGGGCAAGTGCTGCCCGCGAGTTGCACCGATGAAGGCCGGCACGGCGCACGAGGAGGTGGGTGACCAGCACCACGCCCGGCCGCCTTTCTCTCTCGAGTGGCGATGTTTGGACATCGCATCAGGTGCACATTTAAGGCTAAGTCGACCTAGGACAGGCACAGGACCGGTTAAGATAATCGTCACTGGTGTTGGCCGTGATCACGAATTGAACTCGGGTCGCCAGGTTCGTAGCGCAGCGTAGCGCTAACCACTGTGCCACCGCTCTCCACATCACGCGGGCACCACCGCCACCAACCCACCTCATTGCCGACGCTTCACGCGCTCTGCCGGGGCCCGCAGCTGGGGCTCAGAGACCCCCCCGGTGGCCCGGCCGTCGCCGCCGCCGTGTCCGCCCCGTGGATGTGGCCACACCGCGGGACGAGAACACACCTGAGTTGCAATCGAAACGAAATCGGAGACTCAACACAACTCAGAGGCGGCGGATACAATATCGAGTGCGCAGGCGGTGCAACTGCACTGGGACACCCGGGCCGGATGTATTTGGCGGGGGGGGGGGTACTGTATAGTGAAAATATCCGCAGAGTTTCTGTTCCAAGTGGAACGGACTTCTCAGGCTGCTTTAGCTGAGGCGTTGGATTGCGCCCCTGTCATCCAGCCCTGCGGATGCAAGGGTTGGTGGATCACGCAGAGATTTGTGAACTCTCAAACCCGCTGGGCCGCGAGGTGGAGAGGAGATGGTCGTAGTACAGCACGTGGTCTGGGTTCGTGAACTCATCTGTGCGGAACTTCGAGGAGGCATCATCTCCTGCACGCGCGAGGTTTTCTGCCTCCGTTTTATTCCCGCACACAGCAACATTTCCCATTCACGGAATGGGCTGAGCACCCCGATGCAGCAGAGCCCTCTTGAGAGGGAGTCTTGAGACTCAGCGTATAGCCTGCATGAAAGCGCGAATGAAAGCGTCGCTGGACTGTATTATGATCCCTGCTATTACAATGTTGCTGTGACTGATTTGTTGTGTAAATTGTTCCTAGAGGTCAAGGAGGTGATCGGTCAAGCACGGCACGTGAAGGACTGTGGAGTGGCCCAGGTCAGACATGAGTGCGGGAAGTCCGACTCCACGTGAGTGGGGGAATCCTGGACGAAGGAGAAATTAATTGTGCGAATCTTCCCTCCTCCGTGTGCAGCAACAGCAACAACAACATCCATGCAGATTCGTGGGTGAGTGATTGACAAGCAGAACGCGAGGGAGGGGTGAGTGCAGGGGGTAGGTGGGGGCGGGCGGGTGGCAGGAGCAGCGGTGGTGGTAATGAATCACTCAAATGAGAATCGGCCCCCGTTCATTCGCCGCTCCGCGTGTCGATTGTTCTCAAGGCGTGACCCAAATAAACGCATTTTCCATCCAATTTGAATTTCGCACAAGGGGTGCGAGTGACGGTGGGGGTTGGGTCGGGGGGCGAGGGGGGGGTTCGCGTTCTCACGCGAACAGCGCACGTGGACGCGCATATGAATGAGACTCGCGCCCGTGTTTGTGGTGCCGCAAGACCGCAAGCGATGTCGAGGTTGCCGTGCGCGCCTCCACGTGCCGGGAGCTCCGAGACATTATCCCCGAGACAACTCCCCTCCCCAACAACGCGCTCGACTACACAACAACGCGCTCGACTACACAACAACGCGCTCGACTACACAACAACGCGCTCGACTACACAACAACGCGCTCGACGACGCAGCCTGAGACACACACCGGGGAACGAGACAGCGCCAGGTCTACAGCACAACCGCGAACACCGGCAGCACAACCTACCGACTGTGCCCCCCCCAACTCACTGTGCTAGCTTGCTGTGTTTTATCCGCCCGGCGCTCTGCTCGTTGTTGTGAGTGTCACTCTCCCACCTTCCTCCTTGCTTCTACTCCCAGGCAAAGACAAAGGTCTCCCCCGTGTAACCCGTGACAGCGGGCTCCTGGGGCAAGTGCTGGTAGCCCGGAGCTACGGTACGTTGCATGATGGGGTGGCGTGTGGCCAGAATCCACGCCCGGCACTCTTTCGCACCAGGTACTCATTTAAGGCTGGGTAGACCTAAATGACGCATAGGACCGGTTCAGATAATCTATACTGATGCTAGCGTCGTCGATATTCTAACTCTGGTAAGCCGGTTTCGTATCGTGTTACGCTGACCACTATGCCACTATTCCCCAAACACATTGCATAACAAAGACAAATGTCCCCCGTATAGCTCTGAGAGACTGCAGAGCCAAGTGCAGCTGGCACGGCACACGAGGGGATGAATGACCAGCACCACGCCCGGCCTCATTTTTCTCCCAAGTGGCGATGTTTTCACACCGCACCAGGTACTCATTTAAGGCTGAGTGAACCTACGGGAGGCCCAGTACCGGTTCACACAATCGTCACTGGTATTGGCGGCCGTGATTGGGAATCGAATGCAGATATAAGAGGCGTCGTTCCCCACACCGCATCATCAACATCACACTGCATCATCACACCGCATCATCAACATCACACTGCATCATCACACCGCATCATCAACATCACACTGCATCATCACACCGCATCATCAACATCACACTGCATCATCACACCACATCATCAACATCACACTGCATCATCACACCGCATCATCAACATCACACTGCATCATCACACCACATCATCAACATCACACTGCATCATCACACCGCATCATCACACGCAGGCAGGCACGTCAGCAGCGAGACGAATCTCACCCCTCGTCGCCTTATCCCCGCATCTCGTCATCCCCTCCACGCGCGCATCTCTATCTGCACCCCACGCTGCGCGGCCTCGAATCCCCGTGACCTCTCGCGCACACTCGGCTGCTGCTCTGCTCCGGGATCCATATCTCACGGCATGTTCCCCACCTCGCTTGATAGACTGGAGGAGGTGGCAACGCGGCGAGCAGGAGCACAGTGGCCACAGCCACAACGAGATGAGGCCTTAATGGACGTGGTGTGCCGAGTGCGGAAATGTCCTCTTAGTCGCCGACCCCACACGGCCACGGCTGACATTAACGCTGTGCGGTAGGCGACCGGTGCGGGACAGGAGCAGCGGGCCGGTGGGAGAGGAGGTGAGTGGGTGGGAGGCGGAGTGGGTGGCTTTCAGATAAGGAGGACTTTGTGAGCGGTGGAATACCTGGTGGTGGTGGTAGTGGTGATGGTGGAGTTGGTGACATGCACAACATTTTCACAGAGCGACCCTATATATATACACACATACAGAACGATACAGACCCACACATGCATACATACACACAGACACACACGTGTGCACACAGACTTACAGACACAAATTAAAACAGTGTATAGAACAGGATTAACAAAGAACACATTTTCATGCACGGGCCTCAGCCTCCCCCACTCCGCCCCCAGTGCCGGCTGCTCCCCCCCCCCTCGCTCTCACGCAGGAAGAATTGGGAGCAGAAAGAAGAGCGCAAGGCCACTCCACGCTACAAATCGCTGCCTCTAATCCATCCCTACAGCTGTTCCGTCCCCTCTGACGCCGCCGTGGGTGAGATTATCCCGCGCGCTCTGCATGGCTGGAGACGCCTCGCCACGACGCCTGTGACGGCGAAACAACACTCACAAGTGCGCTGTCGCGGGGGATTGTGGATAATAAATAAAGAAATCGGGTAAAGAAGTCCCGTGCATTCGCATACAAATCGCACGTGTGTTTTTGTTTTGCGCAGTCCATCGGCCTACCTGGGTCCCAAACAAACACTGCGCCTGTGTCACACGTCACGCCACGCACGCAGATTCCTCTGCACCGGTATTCTACTCACATGAGTCTCACCAGCATGTTTGTGGCCTTTTAAACAAAGAATGCATGAACGATGCGTGTGATAGGACGCTAATGATGATGATGTTGATGATGAATGTGCGTGATGATGATGGTGGTGATTGCGAATAATTTACGATGAGTGATATATTAATAAATGGACGATGATTGGATATCATTCATTATCACATTGATTGTGGATAATGCATGGATGATCACGATGATTACAGGGTCATGAATAAATGACGATGCTCATAGATTGTGTTGGTTACTTCAGATGACGATCATCATTATCTATGTTGACCCACGAACTCCTATTGTTAAAACGTATACTGGGTACATAAACATCAATTAAATAGTCTCATATAATTTATATGTATAGAGCGCCTTCACCCAAGGCGCTTGACATGGCTTACAAAACGGTGACAATTGAATGATGTAAATGGCAGGGTCGTGCGACATGGATTGCGGAATGAGTGGCAGAGATAGGGGGGTACTGAGAGATTACGAAACGGTAGGAGAAGGATGGTGAGGATGGGAGGGAAGAGAATGGGCAATCGAGAAGAAGTGAGGCTTTAAGAGAGGAACGGAAGGAGGTTAAGGAGGGGGACTGCTTCATGTACAGGGGACGTTGATTCCAGTGGAGGGGTGCAAGGAGGGAGAAGGCCCGAACACGGGGATTGGGCACAGGGAGACGGAGGGACAGAGAGAGAGAGAAGAGTGGACATGGAAGGAGATGCGAGATGCCCGTACGACAGCATGCCGCCTGAACCCAGGGTCGTGGCATTACGAGTGTCAGAGCATAGCAGCGCCGAACCTAGGCAGCCAAAGTGGAGCCATAGCATCACCCCGCAGCACAGCCGGCAGGCCTGGGGCTCTCCCCTCTCCATTAACACGCCGCTCGATAGCTTCTGCCAATATCCGCCAGACAAAAGCGGTCGTTTATTTTCTCTTGGATACAAATGCATTGACCCCACCCCTGCCCCTCACCCCGACCCCCACCCCGACCATCACCCACAGCCTCCACCCCAAACGGTGGCGCATGGGGCAGGGCTCTGCGTTACGAACCCAGCGACCTGTGGCCGATTCCCACTCACAGCCAACATCGGTGGCGAGTGATATCTGAACCGGGTCAACGGAGTCTTCCTCTACGTCGACTCGGCCTTAAATTAGTACCTTGTGCGGTAGTGTGTAAACAAAGGCGGCCGGCCGTGGCGCTAATCCATTCAAACTTGTCAAAAAACTACGTTTGTTTGGGTCGGACACTCGTTCGAAGAGATGATGACCGATAGACGCGACTGATCACAGTGGCAGCCAAGGAACGCAGCGCGTCCCATAAGACTTCCGCGTACCCGCCAAGGAGATGGAGCGATGACATCATCTTGTGTGTTGGGTAGATCATTACATCACAGGATTGTGACAGATCCTGGCAGCTTGGAGAGGCTATCATCTAGCAGTGGATTGACCATGGCTGATGATGATGATGATATCAGTTACTTCCAAATTATCCCAACTGATTCAGCTCTTGACAGTGATGTCAGATGCCAACCCGCATCATCACCTCATCCTCCTCGTCAAATTCCCCCTCCTTCACCAACATTCCCTCCCCCCATACCTCGTCATCCTCTCATTCGTTCTCCCACACCCCTTCATCCTCTCTCTCCTCCTACACCACGCACCCATTCCTCTGTATCCTCTCATTCATCCTTCCATACCTGTGCATCCTCTCGTTCCTCCGCCCCCACCGACGACGCCACCCACTTCCACCACCACGACGGCACGCAGTAAATCCAGGCCGCCTGACGCTTTTACCGCACAGATGTCTCTTCATAAAACACCCGCCGCGACATTCGCCTGCCCTTGTGCTTGCGCGGCGTGGGAGACATGCTGGAGGAAGAGAAACCCTGGGATCCTCGGAGTTCTGGGGTCTCGAGGGGTCCAAAGGGAACACCTCCCCGAAAACATGAACTTCAAAGTTTGACCACCTCGTGGTGCAAAGGACGCACGTACGATTAGTACTGTTGCCTACGTACGGTGCGAAAGAAGTTCAACATATTGTACATACATACTGCTCGTCTCACTCCGCGGCACAGAATCCCCAGTCCTCGCCACCCACTCTGTCTCTTCTTAATAGTTTCGCCGAGATGTGTCGCGCAAACACAAATTAGCGGCTTTACGCTCGCTGCACGCGCCCGATGATTGGTGAACCGCATCCCACGGTCACGTGGACACGCGGAGGAGATCGTGGAGAGGTGGAGCCGTTACACAGACGCATGCACAGATCACAGACATCCGAGTTCTCACCACCCCACCATCCGGTCCGCCGTGACAGACTGCCTCGGTGCTCGCGAACAGCACTTGCCCCAACACGCACGCGGCGGTGCTGCAAAGGATGATGGCTCGACAAGGGCGAGGTTTAGAAAGAAGGATATCGACAGGATTACATTTCGTTCTTCGCATCCTGGTTACAATTGAGATGTTATTTCTAATATATACATGAACAAGATAAACCCCATTATAACAACGGAATTGGGCTTTTTTTATCACGGTGATAGGACGACCATCGGAGAGATGGGGCAATGGGATCAGCTGATGTGCAGGCTTGAGATGGAGTGTGGCATTGCATAAGTGCGAGGTGGCGACGGCATGGGGAGGCCTTCATCCAACAGTGGATTTAGGTCGTGGCTGATGAGGATGATGAATACATGTGAGAGCTCGGGTCAAGACTGGGGATATTGTAAATGATGCCTGGGAGTTAGGGTTTAGAGTGAAGATTAAGAGAGGAGTTATTGCCAGTATTAAGGCCATCGCGATGTGGTTGCAGCAGCCGTGGAAATTCTATTCGGGAAGGATCCACGCTCGCGCAGCGCAACTCTCATCGTGGCACTCGTCACTGCGTGTACTCCGAGCTGCGCTGGAAGCTGGGCTCGAACTCAGGTCTTGCTTCTCTCCTGCAACCCCACGCGGCCCTCTGCTTCATCCCACACTCAGCACCCCCACCCCAAACTCCGCACTGGGGCAATGGAAACACCGGGGTGCTGCGTGCGATGCTTCCTCTCTCTCTCTCTCTTGTTTTGATTTCGTTGCTAAGCGGAGAGGCGAGCAGGGAGCGAGCGGGCGTAGGGGGGGGCGACTGGAAGGGGAGGGGGGTGTAAATTAAAGGAAACGAATCCACCGCATACAACCCGTAATTGAAATGTACACAGCACCTACTAAGAGTGTACACGTAAACAGAATCGCCATAATTAACCATCATCATCATCGTCGACGTCATCTGCTTCACCATCATTAGAGCCGTAATCACCGACAGCGAGGAACGCCGTGAACGCCATCGCGATCACCATCATCGCATCGTGATTAACCTCTCGCTCATCACGCTGTGTGTTGTTGTTGTTGTCGCGTTCTCTGAATGCAGTAATCAAGGGGCGCGCACTCAGACACCACTAATTGGCGACAGCTCACGTGACTTCCACGCGATCGCGCCGCGTGCTTTGATGTCGCCGGCCGGAGGAGGCCGATTTCATCATCGCGAGCAACGTCGCATCCCGTGGCGCACTCCGCGGGAAGGGGAGTGGAGTCAAGGATGTAAAGAACGGGGCACCAGAAAGGAACGGGAGAGGGAAGAGAGCAGAGAGAAAGAGTGGGGAATGAGAGGGAAGGGATGGGAAGGGAACGGAGAAACGGGAGCAGAGGGCTCAGGAGAGTTGAGGATGGGGGAGGAGGAGGAGGGAGAGGTTGCGTGAGGACCTCCACGCTGCTGCTGCACGGAGGAGGAGGAGGGGGAGGAGGAGGGGGAGGGGGAGCACGGCGTGTGTTTTCACAGCGGGCGGAGTGGAGAGGGAGCGGTTTCGAGTGGGGATGGCCACACGGATGTCACGCGATTCTGGAGCTGGCTTGATGAATATAGAATCGTATTTCTTTATTTCGCTTCTTTACCCAGAATAGTATCACGGAGACTAAAACCTCCTTGTTTAGGAGGGGCCTGCCAAGTGTTCACAGTCAGGGGACGACACTGCTCTGTGTCATCCCAATGGAGCCATTTGTAGACACGCGTTTAGCATTGGAGAAGTAGCCAATGCAAGTTCCACTGTGTGGGGTTGTATTTAGCTGTGGGAGGCAATAGGAAGAACCCGCAGAGGGGGGGGGGGGGGCACGCACAGACTCACGCAGAGAGAGAGGCGACCGAGTCGGGAATCGAACGCACACGCTTCGAGCCGAAGCGCCAGTGGTCACCCCCTGTGCCACCCAATGTAAAGTCAGCTGCGATGATGATGTTGGCGATCTAACGGCTCTATGATGAATAATTCGTAGTGATAAGAGCGTCCATGATGATCTAGTGCCTGTAGTGATGTTGATGAAGACACGTGAATGGTTGCAATGATGGCGATTAGGTGGTGGTTACACTGATGATGATACATTATTAAAGATGACGATATTGATGATGAAGACGATAACGGTCACAATATTGACGTCAATAATTACATTCCAACGTGGTTGACCATAATGACATCGATACATATACCGATTAGCACGGTTGGCTACGTACGGTGCCAAAGAAGTTCAGCATCCACAAACACAACGATGGTGATTATAATAGAGCTGACATCAGCGAACATGACAAGGGAGACGATGCTATTATTACAATTATAATCAAAAATCCTCCTGCTGATCTAAAGGGACATGGGTGGGAGGGGCGTGGGTAGATTATTTACACTCCAACCTCGGCCTCCGGGGGAGGTGGTGGGGGGGGGCTGCTGCTGGATGGGGCGTGGGGGGTGATTGGAGATTGAGGATGGAGGCGGGGAGACGGTGGAGTCAGTAATTAGCAGCCGGACGAGTTTAATGAGGGCGCCAGCTGCTGCATCTTGGCTGTGGGCTGGGGGTGGGGGGACACGGGGGGACACGGGGGGAGGGAGGATCGGGTCCAGTTGTTGCCCCCTCGCCAGGTGCGATCGCTAATGCGTGTAATTGCACTTTCGAGGCGCTCACTATCGTTTGCAAATTGATATCAACGGTCTCAAGCAGTCGGGACGCGTCAATCGACTGCTGGATGATCCGATTCATGACCGAGAGAAGTTGGACAAAATAATGCACAGGCACGAAGGCTTGTCTCTCCAAGGTTTGGGGATAAACATTGGTTCAATTTGGCCGGTTTAACACAGGGTAAAACCCCTCGCAGCAACTCGATTTTATACTAAGCACATTATTCGGCGATGCTCTCCGTTGGCAGTGGTATAATAAATATGATGAAAACGCAACGTGTCAATAACCCTCTGTGTGGCCTTAAACATAAACATATAAAAGACGTTTTGGGAAATGCCCCTTTTTCATAGCACTATGTGCTAAAGTTTGGTTCAACCTGAATCGTATTTACGGGAGATATCATGGTCTCCCATTACAGACGGAGGGACAAAGCGGATGCATCCTGTAGTTTTTTTAAACATTACAATTAGCCACGAGTTTTACCAGCTCGCAGCCTACTAAACCGAGATTTCCCAACAGAATGTATTTCACTATCAATACTCTGGAGCAATGTCCACCTTTCCTGTGGCTCATCGTTCACGAGCAGCCACTGCTGTCAAAAGCCGCTTACGAAACACCGCCGCCCATTGTTGTACTTGACTGAACCAACCCGCACTGTGACCAGGGGTGGTGAAGTATGGTCAAACAACCCCCATGATCGTCACGGTATGGAGAGGCAACAACAATGGAAACGCGGTGGGAAGCGAGGACGACTGAGTTTGTAAAAGCCCGGCTCAGGATGTGCACGTGGAGCTGGGATCGCCGTTGCCAAAGGCACGTGGGCTCAGAGTTACAACATCCCAGGACACGTCATGGGAATACACATAATCACACCAAAGACGGTGAGAATCCACATGTAGCCGCATTACTGCGGAACTCACAACCAACCTGGATTTTAATGTCCCGGATTGTCCAGGTCACCAGCTCCCTTAAAAATAGGTCGTCCTGGGAAAACCAGGATAGGTGGCAACCCCAAAGTATATCCCGTGCTCCACCCATCCCTCCCGGCGAAGCAGCCCCTTCCCCTGGATCCTGACTGATGGAGGCTCCAAATCAATGCGAGCCGACGTTTTCGTTCTTGTTATATTATCAGGAATTCTCGTGGGAGGGCCCGAAAACTGGCGCCCCCTTTAAAGGTCATCCATATGAAGAAGGGGGCCCTTTTCTGATCCCCAAAGGTACCCGCCGGGCAGCGCGGTAATGAAGCAATAGGAGGGCGTGGGAGGTGGGGAGACCGGCGAGGGCGGGGGCCGTGGACCGTACGCAGCCCGCGACTTCATTTCGCAAGGCCCGCGGACGCAAGAGATCTACCTCCTCCAAAAACGGTCCAGCAAACAATGACCCACCACTGCAGGCCACGTAGCTGCACTAATAAGTCACGAGAGCCAGGAATAGATTATACCTGGCAACAACAGTTTCCAACAGTGTCACTGCAAGAAGCCCAGTGCAGTGAGGTGCGTTTGAGTGTGTTAATGTGGCCCATCGAACGGTAGAGTATTTGCAAGTCATATTCGGCACGTGGCAAGGGAACGTTTCACCAGCGCTGTGACCCCTGGAAAGTGACCTTGTTTAACAAACTGGAACAAGGGGGTGGGGGCACACAGCACAATGTCATACAACCCGAGTGTGACTTTTCACGTGTCTGTGAGGCTGCGACGTCCATCGCTCGTCATCACAGGCGTTAAATATTACGGACTTTCTTCACGAATATTGCAGGGGTGGGGAGGGTGCGGGTTCAGCCCTCTCCAACCCCCCACTAAATGGCTGACTGGAGACAAGGGTGCAGAGGTGGGGGGTAATGGAGGAGAGCGAGCAGGGCACGCAGGGGTTCGTGTGCAGATGGACACACACGGGGCACGAGCTTTGCTCCTGCTCCAAAGATCCTCATTGCTGCGTTTGATGCCCTCCGCAGCAGCCTCGCTCTCGGTGTAAACGCGCCGTGCTGTTTATGGAACACGAGCAGTAATTTACCGTGAGTCACTGTGCAACCTCCCCTTGGCCCTGCCGGTAACTCAGCAACTCGGCGCAATAAACGTCCAGGCCGTGTCCTCCACCACCCACACGTGCAAGATACACTCACGCACGCACATGCATCACGGTCCCGAGCCAGTGCTGGAAATTCAGCATTTCTATGACAGTATCAAGTAGTTTTGGAAATTTAGCATTCCTACGAGGCCGATCGGGGGGGAATTATAGCCAAGGGGTAGGGGGTATCGCGCCCCAGCTAATGCCCACCGCGAAGATGGAGGCAATGGAATCCAGGTGTTGGGCGAGTGCCTTGTAGGACCTTGAGAGCTGTTGACAGCTGGAAGGGGCCTTCATCCTGCAGTGGATTGGCCAAGAGCTGTAAATTATTAAATAATATACCACGAGAAAGCGTTGTGACCAATGAGCCTTCTGAGTAAAGGGTAAACGTTTGAACTCTGCCCAAAATATTATCCTTACTCGAAACTGCACACCGTGTTACACAAATAGTTATCTTCACACTCGATTCGAAGCTTTCGTGTTTTGTCTCTAAGTTAGCAATCTTTGGAAGAACGTAATCAACCAGGTGGATCTTTACTGTTTTGTTGGCCGACTGTGGTATTGCATACTTCCAAGTTTACTGTTTGTTTTCTCATTCATTTGTACCTGATGGTTGCTTGTTGCAATCGAAACGTCGTATTCTATTATTTAATTTCTTTCTACGTGACTTTACTGAAAGAACCAGTTTTCTTTATTTTAGGGAGATTTCGCAAGTGGCACCCGTTATTAATTCACGATTTTTTCGACGGGTCCCAGTCTTTCAGCATAAGCGCACTGCTTGGTTTCCTCTCGCCGGGTGCTTTCATTTGACGCCTCGGGGAGCAGTGACATTGATCATGACCAGGGCTTCATTTTACAGGGCTGCAAGACGAAAGTAAATCCGTGAGCAGCACACCACATTCAGTACGCATTCTGCTGTGGAGACGAATTATGCCCCCACTGCAGTCTAGGAGCGGCACGGTATATAACATGAAGCCATGGCCATCGACGTTCACCTCAAGGCACCATGCAAAGGGTTTACCCACCCCACCCTACAGGAGGCACAGAGTAGCCCTTGATCCGAAACTCGATACTGTGCTTTGTGAAGATGAAAGATGGTGTGAAGACTCTGGCGAATCAAATTAACAAGCCTCTTAAAGATGCAAATCGAAAAGCAAATCTGTCATCTTGCACACACGTGTATTCACGGACTATTGCCAAGTGTCGAGACTAAGGCTTTGTTCATTCGACAAAAGCTTGCAAAGTGTTAGAGTGCTTCCAGAAAAGCTCCCCTTCCTCACGAGTTTTCAAATGCATTAAGGGACATCTCAGTTCTCGAGGTGTATCCAAAAGGGCTCGTTTGATTTGACTTTTTTTCCTCTTAAGAGTGGTGGGGATACTTCAGTATTCACACTCAACCAGGGCAATTCACATGCAAATCCCATCGTCCGCACCACAGTACACTTGTTAGCTTTCATTATATTCGAGCATCTTGCTTCTGTGCCGCCTAAGTCTCACCTATCCACTCATTAAAATGTCAAAACTCATAACCCTATTTGCCAAAATGAAAAGCTTTCCACACTTAATCTTCACCATTAAATAGACACTTATATAATTATTGGGCAGTTCATTTAAAAACCATGGGCAGCGGAGTGGAGTTTCCTTGTCGGTACCCAATAGCAAAACTTTTGTTTTTGAAAAGGTCTATAACTACAATCACATGTGGATACACTGACGGAATGACAATTCACCTTTATAAGCCAAATAAATTGGTACAAAGTTTGTTTTACCATCTCCCAACTAATGTGTTCCAGCCTGTAGAATAAACACATTTGGATGTGACTCGTGTTATTGATCAAGGTGCCACACAGCACCTTGGCCTCACCGCATTCATAAACTCCTTCCATGGAGAGCTGTGATATCTGGAGATGGTCATGCATTTAAATAATGTATAAAGCCCAATTTTAAGTACTGCATATTGGAGTATATAATACAATTTCTAAGCAGTCATGCTGGTATTCCAACATCTCAATAAATTGGATTCCCATTGCAACCAAAGGCCCATGGCTGTATTTTAATTAGCAGCCAACTACAGTTGACATTCATCATGCCCAGAGTACAAATCCTTGAAGGCAACACTTATTTTGCTTAAAGGTCGCTTCCTTTTAATAATGGCACAGTGATAAACCAGTGGCCTGGTGGCCTCTGCCTGCCCCATAAAGTACTTGTGCATCACCCAGCTTCATGTTAATGACCACACAAGTTAATTGCTGCCTGCGCTCGAGTGGTGGTTCCAAACCTTCCTGGACCCCAGAACCACCACCGACTGGTCGGACACATTTTGGTGGAGCACCATGCAACCAAACAGCTTTCAAATTAAACTCTAAAAGCACCGAGATTTACAATTATAACCCCATTAAGGAGCCATTAGCTTTATGTGTATAAAGTTGCAGTTTCTATATAAATGGTTGTGCAACGGGCAGTAAAAAAAAGTCATGAGTATCTGCAACAGCTCCACAAACCACTGCGGATGAATGGTCAGACGGGCTTTAAAACTGTAGATTGGGCACTACCACCACCTGCAGCCCAAAGTGAGAAAATGCAGGGTTGAGAAAATACACACAACATGTCATTGTAATATGAAAGACATTTATTCACACGCACTGCCAAAATGTATGAAGTTGTTCAAGGAAAATTAATACAATAAACAAAAAAATAACAGTATATATACGTCTCTGCCATACATACTGTCAACACAGGGTGTTATAAGCATAAAAGGTTGGAATTACCACAACCAGAGGCGCTTCCACCTATCACAACAGGATTCAGAAACGGGCGTCTCAGAAAGAGCTCAAACTGGCTGGCTATCCACAAAGACCTGGCTACAAACGAGAAAGAGACCAAGCTTTTCACTATGCCTCGGTTTGGAATTCACATGTTCCAGTTCCCCCTGCCCATTTTTCCCATGGCCGAACCACCCATTCCCATCCCGCTGTTCTGCGTACTGCCGCTGTAGAAGCCACCCCCTGCCCCCATGCCGCCTGTGCCTCCTGTGTGAAAAAGGTGTGACACGAAAGGTAGAGATTTAGGACTGAGCATATGCACAGTGTCCCTCTATGTATTTCACTCCCCAGCCACCCTCCCACCCTCAAATCTTAATCCCCCCCAACCCATCTCTCCGCTAAACAACCAATAGCTCATTGCACACTCGCACGAATCCGAGTGCCCAACGGCGAACAGTCGTGAGACCGTTTGATGCCTGCCCACAAAAGCATGCTTGCCCTTGCTGCCATGGCACCAATGAAAAGAGCGTTGATCCCAAATTCCCACTTCGGCACGCTGACCTCACCCACACCAAACTCCCCCTGGCTACAAGGCTAGCAAATTGCTTGGTGCCAGCATCAGTCCAGAGTAAATAATGGGGTGGCCATCACTAAGAACAGAAGCCAATCAAAGCTGCTAACCGAGGAATCTAATCATGGCTTATCAATTGGACAGGGCAGCATAATATCCACTATGCATTTAGTCTCCTCCCCTCCTGGTGAACAAAATTATGGCCATACTTTGACAAACCGATGTCACAAATGTTTTGTTTTACAGCAGTGCATGGCTTCATTTGGAGCCCGGTCAGCCCCCCCAAAGATGTTGAAAACAAAATGAATTTAAATTCCTCTGGCCAATACCAGTGGAAGGCAAAGTAAGGTGAAATACCACTTGCAATTTTAATTACTGGCCAACCAGCGAGTGCCTCCCAAGACCCCTCCCCTCCTTGAACCTCCCCCCCCCTGTGCTCAGAGCAACGTGGGGAAAAAATATATACGCCCGTTTCAACCTTTACACTCACCAACACAAACAGCGAGAATTGAGATGATATACAAAGTCAGATATTTGTTCTTATGAACTGGCAGCCACATTTCTCATCCTGACAAAATGTGCAATTTTTTGTGTAAACTGCATGCAAGCGATGAATTTAATTTGATATAACCTAACGAATCCTTTTACTTTCAATTTTCACAACCACATTTTTTTTACTAGAGCTAAAAGGGAATTTAGTTTTTTGTAACTTCAGGTGAAAGGTTCAAACTGTTGCACTGCCCTCACTCACCATAGCCTCCTCCCATGTTACCGCCATAGCCATCGGCGCTAAAGTTGCTGTTGCCATATCCGCCAGACATGCCAGCGGCAGTTGTGTTGTAGCCGCCCTGGTTACCGGTGCTGAAGCTTGACTGAGAGCCTGAAAAACCCGCAAAACGGCCTCCATTATAACCACCACCTAGACACACACACACAAAACACACACAGGAATATAACTTATGGGGATTTTAACACTTGTCTTAAACAATGATGCAACACAAAAGACAAATAACTCAATTTTACACGCATGTGCCAAGGCTGTGTTGTCGCCGGGTTGTCTGACAAGAGTTTCAAGCCTCATGAGTAAATGGACTTTTAAGCAGAGCTGTCACTTCACCGGCATCACACAATTATATGATAGCACACCAAAACTAATTAGTCAAATATTGCAGGAGAGCCAAGCACACAAGTGAAGTGTGTAACTACATAGCAATGAGCCATTTGGTTTTTTGGTTGTCTTCCTTTAAAAACGATGCAGTTAAGATTTCAATCGCAGATAATTAAACCCTACAAGCTTTTTGGCAAAGCAAGAGACTGCTTGTGATATTTCAAAACAGATGTTAACCTTTCAAAAATGATAATATATACATTTTTTAACTTTTGCACCATACTTAAGTCAACCGTGCAAACTCGGAGGTGTGGGAGCTCGACCAAGTATTGGAAAACCTCAAGAGCTTGGGGCGAGCATTAAGTTCCCAATTAGGATAAAAGCCAAGACTATCCACCAAGTTGCTTTTGGTGAGGAATCCAAGAGATTGGTAGAATGTGAGTTAGCTCTGGCACCCAGCCTATTTGACAATGCATCAACAAAAATTACACTAAGACAACACTGTTAAAAGGAAGAGGCTTTGTATTTAACATTTATTGCATTTAATTGCCAAGGGCGCTAGATAAACTATCTTGCATTTGGTTCTGTATGCAACCAGTAGGTTGCTTGTTTTTGGTTACCCCCAGCAAGCAGAAATAGTTTTTAGGGACCACTGCTGAAAGAACTATCAAGACAAAGCAATGGGTAGGTCCTGTAGGGGACCTATACCCTGGGAGTGTGGGAGCTGCCATCCTCCCCCATTGCGTGGGGCACCTACCCATGCCGTTGCCACCACCGTAGTTACCCCCACCCATGCTGGCTGAAGCAGAGGAGTTGAGGAAGAGCTCGATGTAGCGATGTTCTGTGGAGAAGCAGAAAGACGGGACAACGTTATGTCACAGTCTGGCAAGCATGTCAACCAACAAAGCGCCTCTCAAACAGTACAAATCCTAAGAATATTGAAACAAAGGGAGTTATTTTAGCACACGTACGGGCTCAACCAGCCTATTTTAACTACCGCTATCTCATCATCCGTTACATCCCGCAACCTCCGATCAGCCTCAAGCGGCCTCCTCGTCAAGCCCGTCTCTTGAATCAGACCAGGCGAACGTTGGTTCTGTCGCAGCTTCAGGTCGCCTGAAACTCAACAACTTTTTCACTGCACATTGGCAGTCGACCTCCAGTCAGAATCTGCAGACTTCCTTTAATTCACCCGCACCTCCAAATGTCATATTTAAGCTTGATACATCTTAATAATGAAATGATCCCCGACAAGCTTGCATCACCATCATGGGTGAACCAGTTGACTATTGTGCAGTACCTCATTTGAATTACATAGCCAAACAACTTGCATGCAAACAGATACCACTTGTCATCTATGCGGTTGTACATTTACAAATCCATTTCACAGTTAAGCGATGCCATTTGTCACAATCCTTTGCTGCACTGACAAACATTTAAAGTGGCTTCAACATGTCGAGGCTTCTCTTAACAGGTCCACTTTAACAGCATGGACTCATATGTTACCATTCACTCAGAGCTATGCTATGGACTGAGTTAAATACATCTGTAGAAACCATAAACACCGACTTGCGTACAATCGTCTAAACTACAGACGTGATTGATTTAGGCATTTGTTTGGATGATTCGAAGTGTCTCAACGCAATTACCAATGAGAATGGCCCCTTTTTAGGGCCAAAAAAAAATAAAGGATTCATCACTAGGAACTATGCAGCGATCCATTTATAACCCCCACCGATTTATATTGACCTACCTACACACCCAAGACATGGAGCGATGGCTCCATATCTTTATGTGGAAAGACTTAATGTGCATTACGATCAGTGGGAGGAGACAGGCTTGGAATGTAAAATGTTGTTCTCTAATTTTCCTCGTGGGGGCAAGTAAAAGGATGGATAAGCAGATTGTTCTATTGCTGCAATGTAGGACAGTGACAGATGGCAACGATTTGGGCAGGCCTTAATCCAGCAATAGAGTATGTAGAACGATTCATCAATAATTCTGTAAAAACGTTCCCGCCGCCTTTCAAAATGCCACAGCAGCGTGTGCAGCTTACGCATGTGAGCCTTGTCCTTGGCCATGGCGGTCACGGCATCCTCGTGAGAGGCAAACTCGACGTCACACTCTCCCGTGGGCCTCCCACTCCCGTCGTACTCGATGTTCACGCGAACTGGGTTCAGCGGCGTGAAGAACTGCAGCACAAAGCACACAAACTATGAGGACGGATGCAGCTCTTTGACTTTCACTACTGCTGCAAACTGTGGTTGAGCTGCGAGCTGGGGGCAGCAGGAATCTGAACCTACGTTGTTAATGTCCAACTCTGTGGCTCTGAAGGGCAGGCCCCGCATGTGCACAAAGTGTCCAGAGGAACTCTGGTAGGTGGATTCTCCTCCTCCTCCACCTCCATAGCCACGGCCAGACATGCCTGCCGAAGCAGGCATGTACAGAAACACTCAGCTCAAACGTTCACTTTACAAAAGGAAAAAACGTGCATTAATTCCAATTCCTTACAAAAGAGAGCTATACAAAAAGCACAATGTATTTCCAGTGGCCAAACCGATATTTACTTGAGCATAGAGTACACACCTCTGATTAGCATTGTTGGCTAGATATGGGGCATAAGTTCATACATACATTTAATGTGCAATAGGAAAACAACAATAAGTCTGACACATAATAAACTTGAGGCAAATAGCATAACCATTCTAAAATAGCCAAGTATGGTTCTTTAAGTTTTATTGTCAGTGTAGAGATATCTAAATGGAGAGATCTCAACCCCCCACCCCCCAAAAGCCACCTTTTGACGTTTGGGAAAGCTCCATCAGTCACCCAATCTTCAGAACAGCACAAGGGGTATATGGGGGGGGGGGGGGAGTCATATCCCAGCCACACAGGAACATCAACTCACCTCGGGACATGCCGCCACCTCCCATGCCACCCCCCATACCCATACCCATCATGCCCTTCCCACCCTGGTCAAAACCACGGTCATAGCCATAGTTGTCATTGTAGCCATTGAAGCCATCGTCATATCCACCACCATAACCTTAAACGAGACACACCACACGTTCGACACTCAAGTCTATACAATCACTTTACAAGTGTGAATATAATCAACATTCCAAAGCGGGCACATGGTTCACAAACTTAAACCTGGACATATAAAATCTGATTATTTTATTTAGACTGGAAGACTTTGATGAGCGAGGAAGTGCTTAACCACAGGCACAATCGAATGCAAAAATATTTTTTGCATAAAACCCCTATATTTGTTTGGATTTCATTGAGATGTGATCAACATGGGTTTTAAATAGAAATGTTTTACTCAAAGTGTTTAAAGCAATCCATTAAGTCTACGTGTCATACAGTAGAAGACAATGATACAAAGCATTGCATATCTTTAAAAGGTAGTTATATATTTAAATTGTGTGTTAATCTGAATTCACACATGGCTATACATAAAGCACTTTTCTCTTTACAGTCAATCTCACAAAGGTCACTCATGAAGCCAAGGAGTATTCAGATAAGCATGTGGATTGCAGAGGAATTGGGGTAGAGGGGGGGGGGGTCGTCGTGCTGCAGTTGCTTCACCTCCATAGCCACCGCCTCGGCGCATGCGGTCAAAGCCTCCACGCATGGGAGGGCCCCCACGGCCACCTCCCATAGGCCGATCGTAGGGCCCGGGCCTCTGCATTCCCATCATTAGCCGCTTTGGTGGGTCGTAGTAGGCGCGTACCTCACCCCTGTTACTCTTGAAAACCTCGATGTACCTGCGGGAAACGGATACAATTCAAAGTGAGACTTTGCACAAGCCACATCGCAACGCTTAATGTCACAGTAAAATGTGAACATGTGCACTAACACGAGTCGAGTTATCATAAATGCTACATTTCAAAATTGCAGTTACTTAATTTCACAGGTGTGTAAAGACCAAACTTCTGAACAAGTTGACTTTTTGAAAATGTGTGCAAAGCCAAACTATTTAAAGTTGCAAAACAGACAAGTAAACGTTGCGCTGGAATTTACGTTGAAAATTTTATTCAATGTTTGAAGAAAGGAGTATGTGAAAGCTAACCAAATGATCTTTACAAGGAGCAAACAATACACCTGTGTATGAACTGTAGACCGGACACTTGTTTGCCCTGCCATGTTTCACCCACCTCCCACCTCCGTTCAAAGCAATCGCGATTCCCAGGACATCCGTATACCACCTTACCCCGGCCAGTCGCACTAAAGAGGGCCCAGGGGAAGGGGGGATGCTTTGCCCAGCACCCACTCCCCTTCCAGCTCAATGCACAGTCCCACGCAGCCTCCCCCCTCCCCGCCAGGGAGAAAAAGAAGTCTCTCTCTTGCCGTCTCCCCACCTGTGCCCTATCCTTTCCTTGTGCTTGCCCAGAGCCTTCTCGGCTGCCTCTTGCGAGGCAAACTGAACGAAGGCCTCCCCAGTGCTCCGCCCCTGGTAGTCCACCGGCAGCGTAATCCCGTTCGGCACGATTTCCAGCCCTTACAATTAGACAAACCCAAAACCAACATCACTTAGACGAGGGAACGCTAGCCCAAGGCCCGCAACGTGTCAGCACTTCCATTCCAGGTAAACAGGTGTCAGGGTCATGGAATCGCGTGTAAAAGCGATGATTAAATAAATCAAGCGCCCGCCGTTCCCTCGCCCGTCCCCCAGCGACTTAGCGGAGGAGTCTCTGAAGAAGCAACGGTTTTAATGCAATCTGTGGAAACGTCAGCAAAAGCCATTGATATACTTAAGAGATTAAGGTGTTCATTCAGACCACCCCAACCCATGTCCTGCTGGCGTCCCTGAAATTGTAACAGTTTTGGTCAGAAACTTTGGGCGTCTCTTCCCCCCACCCCTGGAATAAAAAAAAGCAAGGGCTGGGTTGGAAACATCTCCCACCCACCCCCCAGGTCCCCATCGATACTCAGCCTAAAACAATCCCTGAAACAACAACAATGTTATGAATACGACCGAACAGAGTTGGCTTTTGAAATGCAACACTGGGTGAAGGCAGTGTAGAGATGCTCATGGCCTCCCCGCCCCACCCACCCGAACCCCAACCCTGAAAACAGCAATAGGGCATATATGCCAACAAATTAGAAACAGCAGATCATGCAGAACACGGTTGATAATTTTGCACTTGACACAAAACAATGCACTGTTATCAGCATTGTACTAGGATGTGGCCGATGCAATGTTACAATAAAATATGAAAACACTGTCAAGAGAAGATAAGACATTTTGGACAACTGGCTCTCCATATGATACCGACATTTAAGAGCCTGCAGTATATTGAGTAAAGTTCGGTGCTGCATGGTTGAATGAATCCATTTTAGAAAACAGATTGACTAAAGTGTAGTTTTTTAATTGTGCATGTTTAACCGGCCAAATGCGATTAATCAAGTTGCTGCTTCAGCTAACACATGTAGCACAATGGGGTTTTTTCAGCCCTAGTCACATTACTACACGTCAGGAAATCTGCATATTATCTTATATCATGAATTATATTTTTTACCAAGGTTGAAAACCCTAGTTAGTTCAGCTGAAAATGACAGTCGTACACTAAAAGTCTTTTCCTCTGTAAAACTCAATATTTCATGAACACCAGACGGTTACAAGATGAATATCTTCCTTTCGCTTATAATAACATAAGCCTTTATTTTACACAAGTTAAATGAAACAGCAACTTGATAGCTACAGGTCAGCAATTTTGAACCACAATTTACTTGACTAACCAGGAACACATTAGCCAGCTATTCTCATGACCAACATGGTGTTTGAGAGGCTTCCTTCCAGCAGTGGATTGTCAAAGGGTTAATTATATTCGTCACAATAAATCTTCACCAGAGAATATATACAATTGCAAAAACATTTTGTATTCCAATGAACAAACATAACCACTTGACTTACCTTCCGGTTACATTTTTTTCCAGATAAAAAGTTAACAAAGCCATCTATGAAAATATCTGGCATGATGAGGTACAACACCTGTTATGCTCTACCAATTTCCATTAGTTTTTTATGTATTAATAACTTGAAATTGAGTGAGCAATAAAGCAATTAAACTAAGCAGAACTACTGCTTAATCAACAATAATGTCACTTGACAAGTAAACCTTGAAAATGCCCAAGACAAAGTATACAAACCATAAACCAACCAAAAAACACAATTCAAACTTTACCAAAACAAATTAAATTGAGGCTATAATGGGTACAAAATTCCTCGGGCAGCCACACTGAAATCAAGCAACACACCCAAAGCTAAATGCACCACATCTGAAATGAATTAACAATGTTGCTAAAATGTAGTTCAAATGAACTCTTACGTATTTCTAGCCAGTATATGCCATTTAACATTTCCAGCTCAGGGCTCAAAAGATGTGTTACATGCTGCGATATGATTTTTAGTCTACACCTTCACTGCCCGTTTAGACTTGGGCTTTAAAAGTCAAGTGATCCTCTCCCCTTCTCTTGGTGACAACTTACCAGTAAAGAACTGCGCAATCTCCTCCTTGCTGCAGGAGAAGGGCAGGCCGCGCAAACGCACGCAGCCCTCAGCCTCCCCACTCTCGGGCAGCGCCACCGGGTTCTGCTGGTTCAGCACCCAGTTGAGCTCGCTCAACTTCGATCGGAACACTGCACGGCAATAATAAACAACCATTAAAATACCATGGTGGGGGGGGGGGGGGGGCTTCTCGCACTGGTAAACTGCTTCACTTTTTAAAATCAGGATTAACGGAGGTGGAAGAAAATGAGATTACGTGTAAGCCTACAAGTAATATTCAAATCAAGTCACCAGAATTGAGTTCTAGCATACACGTTAGAAGATATTTTACATTTGGCAGTCAGGCAGTACAAATGAGTGGACCTGGCAGTGAGCAACTTTCCTAAAAAGTAACCCGTTAACTCAAGGGCCCTTAACTATTGTGTTCCAAGAATTATACTGTACCGATCACCCAGGGAATTAATCACCATCGCAGCTGTGACAGTTTTAACTTGCCTTCAATGTAGCGGTGCCCCATGTTCTTGTGGTCACGTTCCAAAGCCCTATCCAGGTCCTCTTCCGACTCCAGCTCCACAAAAGCCTCCCCGCTGGGTCGGCCTTCACGTGAGTTGGTGAAGTGTACGCCGTCGGCACTATTCACGATGGCACATCCTGCACAGCAAGATCATCACTGCAGCGTTACATACCTTTTTCCTTATGGCAACATTTTTCAGGATACAATTTTATAAAGATTCAATTGAATTGAATGAAAACCTCTTTTAAGTTCCTCGCCATCAAATGTTATCAAGTCCAAAATGAGTAATTACCCTCTGGCTATTTGCCCTGCTATAGAGTTGTGGTGCTGTGGGCTGTACGACATCTTTTCATAAGAAAATCAGCTGTGTGCTCACCGTCATAGTTTTACCCAAAGTAAAAGTGGTAACGTCACAAGTACGCCTGCACGATATTGCGTTGCTGGCCTTCACTTACACCGAAACCTATTAACTATCTGTCAGTTAAAATGACCATCATTCACTTTAAGATATCTATTGAAGATGCCTCAAGTAAAAAAAAGCTAAATACATGACTTAATTACTTTCTTGACCAATAATTAACAATAAATTATAAGCGAGGTTTATTTCTAGTCTCCCAAACGAATGATAATATAATTACATAGTTCACGTAAGTAATGCAACTCGTATGACCTGGTTCACATTGCACAAATTGCCACCACTCCTACAAAAATTTGTTTCGTCTCACACTATTCAACTAAGTAGGTAAAACACTTCTTGCAGCTTGTTTCCTCGCACTAATCAATTTTGGAATACCCTATCGTTTCTTTCTTATAACCGTGCTAAATTCAATAATTAGTATTATCTATTACACCTTCAAAATTGCCTCTTGTTGCTCGTCATTTGGCGCCCTTTCTTAGCAAACATGATTTTGTTAGACGCAAGTCGCCCGGGTTGTACCTGAGAGGAACTTGATGACCTCCTCGGATGAGCAAGACCAGGGAAGGCCCCGCAGCCGCACCACGAACCCTTCCACCACTTCATCAGCCATGACGTTAAGTGTTGTGCTAATTCCTGGGAAATGCAAACAATGGACGAGGTGAAAAGACTGGCACGAGACCACGCAAGCTCATTTACACGCGACCGCCTCGTGGGTGCAATCGATTGTCTGAATGCGGAAAGACTCGGTTAGAGGCATACATCGAACCTTTACGAAAACATGTATAAGCAAACCCGAATTCAATACATCTGACATGGTACGCAAGTTGAAACACGTGCCAGACAAACATTGTAGATTGAACAAACTTCGAATATAAAATGCAAAAATCCAAAATGTAATCTAAGTTACATTTAAATGCAGGGTAAACCAATTATTAAAACTGTAAATCGAAACTAAAAACGAGCTCAGGTCTGGGCCGAACGAGCCGAAAACAATAACAAAGCCAAATCGAACACCGCATGGATGTGGAATCAAATTTTCACTAAACCCAATACGAATACACGTGGAATATCAATTACAGCATTGACAATCCAATTATGGTCGATGGCAGAGTTCAGACAAACTTCGACACTGAAATTGTCATCGACGACATACAATCCAATCTATTCACCCGAAAACGCGATTTAACGATATTCAAGACAAACCCCACACGACACGTGGAATGTATCCCTCCCATGACACAACTCCGTGATGAACTCAAATAAACGCTAAATAACCCAAACCAAATTGAATGTGCACTCGAATTAGAACGTTTAAAAAGGTTGGATTCGGGTCCCACGGAAACCTTCCCGAGATGGCGGCGCGGGGCAGGACGCGTGGCGACTCAGGGCCCAGGATCCCTCGGGCTCCCCTGCCTCCCCACTCCTTACAAACTATACAAACGACGCCGCACGCAGAGAATACGTTAACGAAACCCGTTAATTGACCCGCTTAAGTTAATTATTCGTCACAAATATCCCGATTCACTTGAAACCTTGGGGTGAAAAAGGCCTAAGCGTAGTCAAATTAGGAAATGGCCGCGCAAGGCCGCAATCTCGCACTATGCCGGGATCCAGTCCCTTGCGTATTCAATCTTTGCAATGAATTACCAACTCGAGCCGCACACGGTGTTGTTACTACTATGTAGCATTAATACGACTCCTCGTCGTGCGAGTGCACACCGAGGCTGGGGCTGGGGGGTGGCGGTTAGGCCTCGGCCTTCTCGTCCCCGCGCCGCCGCCATTTTACCGCCTCGCGCGCAACAACGAAACCGACTCCCGACGCCTCTCGGGGCCGCGATCAAAGATAAAACAAAATAAACTTTACAGTTTAACAAATCACGTCAAAAGGGCCACGCGCGTTTCAATAAAACAGCGCTAAATCCAAAAAAAATCGCGACCGATGAATTGTCGTGAGGAAACGCAACGCGGCTTTTACGCACCTTACAAACACGCTGACGCTCGCTCGTTCTCTCGGTCGACAAGAACGCGGCTGCGCATGCGCGAGGCCAGCTCCCTTTCTCGCCCCGCCTTTTTCCTCCCCTAGCCCCGTCCTTTCCTTCGCTCAGCCCCGCCCTTTTCTTTGCTCAGCCCCGCCTTTTATTTTCTCTAGCCCCGCCCTTTCCTTCGCTCAGCCCCGCCCTTTTATTTTCTCTAGCCCCGCCTTTTATTTTTTCTAGCCCCGCCTTTTATTTTCTCTAGCCCCGCCCTTTTATTTTCTCTAGCCCCGCCTTTAATTTTTTCTAGCACCGCCTGTTATTCTCTCTAGCCCCGCCCTTCTATTTTCTCTAGCCCCGCCCTTTATTCTTTCGAGCCCCGCCCTTTATTCTCTCTAGCCCCGCCCTTTATTTTCTCTAGCCCCGCCTTTTATTGTCTCTAGCCCCGCCTCTCTGGGCTCTGGCTCCGCCTTTTTATTCCTTAGCCCCGCCCTTTTCACTCCCCTTCCTCCCCCATTTCGCCATCCCGTTCGCGCGAGACCCGCCCAAGATGTCGCGAGATCTGCCAGGCGACAGTCGATTAAATTGCTGTTTGATTGTTTCACAAATCGACTGCAGGCCCGTGCCTCCAATTCAACCACTCGCGGTGCAAGCGCAATCTAGAATGGACGTGGGATTGTTTTAAGACTATCCAGTGCCCATTATCGATGTAATAATTAGTCGATTCTTACTCTCATAAGCAATAGCAAGACAATCTTCAACACATTCGTTCTATGGCACTGCTTCACTGCTTTAGAAAAATGCAACGACTGCTTTACAGCACAAATATAGGCCCTCGGTGTTAACGGATATAGAGAGTCTATGATACACGATTTATTTTAGTTAGCATTTTGTTTTATGTTCATCGGATAACGCTCCGATAGAATGAATGAGGCAATATTAAACTAGACCATTTTTAAGTTGAATTGTGAGCTTTTAATCGATCTGATTAAACAATCCGACATGTTGCGGTGCACGTGACAATGGCTGCAGGTGTTGCGTAAGCGAATCATGGGGAGCGAGTCGCAATCGATAACCCTTTAGTTTCATGTGCAAGAGTAAATAAACGTGCCGTCTAGCAATAAGAATGTAAACAATGCAAAGAATGATGTCTGGTGTAGGCCAATGCGTTTCGAAGACAAGGCATAATATATTCTTAGAGCATGTTTATTTGCATGTTCACCAGTAGTACGTGTGGTTAATGCAGGCTTGATTCCTTGCAAATGTTATCTATCTGGTGTTTGTACATCTTAACACCTGTTTTATTGGCAGAAAGGGTAAAACAAATTTCATAATGTAAATAATCGATTCGTATTTCTTGCCCAGTGGCCTTAACTTCAACGCAAGGCACGAGGCTTGGGCGGTCTTGACAGGCGACATGTAACTACAGTACTGTACACTGGTAGCAAGTTTTAAGTATTCATAATTATTCCACACGAGTTACCTCAACGATTGGATTCACATGGAAACATTTGCATTACAAATACGTCATCTGGCTCCCATTAGTTAACACATGGAAATAAAAACTGAACCACTCACGTGGCCACGTTACGGGCGCCACCAAAAGTCCAAATAATTACTCAACATTAAACTTAAGTTACATTAAATGCCCCTTAGATGAGTTTGGAATGTAAAGCGTTGTAAGCCATGGTGAACATTGCTTTTATGCGATTGGTACTGCCCAGTAACGTGTCGATGCCCTTTAGTGGAAGGAGTCAGAACTTGGATGTCAAACACACTGTACACACTCAACCACATCCCCTTGGGGTGTTTATTTAAATATACGTTTACAATGTGTTCCCTAGATTTCAGTACGGAAAGTGGAGTGCACGAATAACAAAAGGAAAACTTAGAAACACATACACACATATACCTGTGCAGTAAGACATGCAACCTGGTTAAATGCTGTGCTACGATTGCATATTCACAGAACGCTAATACTAGCATTTAAACTTAATATGGTCATCATAGTGCAATGTGGTAACTTGTAGAAATTAAATTGTTCTTTAAGCTGTGTAGATGTATTACATCAGTAGTGTCGAGAGCACTTGAAATTCGTTAATCTGTTGTAGAACATTCATCATTCGAAGTTTATAATCTAGAATTTCTAGATGATCTTACTATTGCTTGACTACAATGTAGACTATCCTTATTTAAGTATATAAGTACCATCACATTTATACTTGCATCCTAGAATCTGGACACTGCAAGTACAGTATTACATTGTATAATCCAACATTTCGAAATTAATATAAATTAGTCTACACTCTGAACCCTCTTCACTGGATTCAATAAAAATCTTCATACTGTCGGGAATCTAAACACTAATGTGCTGCTCTAGCTAGTTCAGTACAATCTATATAATATACAATATGTCCATATACATGCAGTCTATACTGTCAGTAATCTCGACTCCTGGGTTGCACAAACATCTCACACGTCCAGCAGGAATCCCGACTCTCTCCACTACGGGACTCACATTAGCAGACAGTTCTAGAAACACACCGTTTACACACAGCATAGACACAGAGACTGCATGTGAACTGTGTACACACAGCATAGACACAGAGACTGCATGTGAACTGTGTACACACAGCATAGACACAGAGACTGCATGTGAACTGTGTACACACAGCATAGACACAGAGACTGCATGTGAACTGTGTACACACAGCATAGACACAGAGACTGCATGTGAACTGTGTACACACAGCATAGACACAGAGACTGCATGTGAACTGTGTACACACAGCATAGACACAGAGACTGCATGTGAACTGTGTACACACAGCATAGACACAGAGACTGCATGTGAACTGTGTACACACAGCATAGACACAGAGACTGCATGTGAACTGTGTACACACAGCATAGACACAGAGACTGCATGTGAACTGTGTACACACAGCATAGACACAGAGACTGCATGTGAACTGTGTACACACAGCATAGACACAGAGACTGCATGTGAACTGTGTACACACAGCATAGACACAGAGACTGCATGTGAACTGTGTACACACAGCATAGACACAGAGACTGCATGTGAACTGTGTACACACAGCATAGACACAGAGACTGCATGTGAACTGTGTACACACAGCATAGACACAGAGACTGCATGTGAACTGTGTACACACAGCATAGACACAGAGACTGCATGTGAACTGTGTACACACAGCATAGACACAGAGACTGCATGTGAACTGTGTACACACAGCATAGACACAGAGACTGCATGTGAACTGTGTACACACAGCATAGACACAGAGACTGCATGTGAACTGTGTACACACAGCATAGACACAGAGACTGCATGTGAACTGTGTACACACAGCATAGACACAGAGACTGCATGTGAACTGTGATCGTAGTAAGTGGAGCTGAGCAATGTAACAATCTGGTGAAGCGAGTGGCTTCTGTGGCGGGCGGCTCACGCAGCGGCCACGCGGGGCGCTGCCCCCCGGCCCCGCCCCCTCGCCCCCCCGGCCCCGCCCCCCTCGCCCCCGCCCTCGCCCGGACGCGGAACGAGAGGACGACTGCCCCTGTGTGTGTGTGCAGGTGTCTCCATCTCCTCCTCCTCCATCTTCCTCGTCACCCAGTCTCACTGCTCCCTCCTCCATCTTCCTCGTCACCCAGTCCCACCGCCTGCCCGTCCGCCTGCTCCCGTCAGCCCCTCGTCAGCCCCTCGCCGCCGTCGTTCGTGCCCCCTCCTCCGTCGTCCCCTCCCTTGAGCGACCAAAGCACAAGACGAGCAGCCGGCGCCATGAGCTTCCTATTGTGAGTTTCGTCTCCACAAACACTCTGCAAAGCGACACGCATACACCGTGTGCCTGTGACTGTTACTAGCATTGGGCTTGGGCTAGACAGGTCCTGCCTAGGAGATGCGGTGAGGCTGATGGTGAGCGGCAGGTCGGGGCTGTGGTGACAGGAATGGCAACTCGAGGAGGAGAGAGGAAGGCGAGCGAGAGAGAACGACCTCCTCCGGCGATGGAGCGATGAGATCGGCTGATGTGAAATACATCAGCTGATCGTCGTGTGGCAGCGCAGACAGAGAGTCGAAGGGTGGCAAAGACTTGGTAAAGACGCCGACACGGGCAATGGCTACTGCTGATGGTCCTTATCTCCCTGCGTACTGTACTCGCACTCCGTGTGTTGATGCGCGATACGTCGATGAAGATGAAAGCCATCGCAGCATCACGAGGATAGAGGGAATTCACTCGGTAGTGGATAAACAGCTGCCGCTGCTGACGATACTAATCTTAACACTATTTCGCCGCGTATGTGATAATGTGAGTGTGCGAGATGGCGTGAAGACGGCAGTGAGATTAGCAATCGTCCCGCGAGCTTGAGGGAATGGGGGAAACGTGAGACGATGTCCATCCAGCAGTGGATGAGACGATGTCTGCTACTCATGACGATGCTGCTGATCGTGATACCCTCGTGAACACCCCCCGTGAACACCACCCCCCCCCCCCCGTGAATACCACCACCCCCCCCCCCCCCCGTGAACACCACCCCCCCCCGTGAACACCACCCCCCCTCCCCGTGAACACCACCCCCTCTCCCCGTGAACACCACCCCCCCTCCCCGTGAACACCACCCCCCCCCGTGAATACCCCCCCCCCGTGAACACCACCCCCCCGTGAACACCACCCCCCCGTGAACACCACCCCCCCCCCGTGAACACCACCCCCCCCCCCGTGAACACCACCCCCCCCGTGAACACCACCGCCCCGTGAACACCACCCCCCCCCCCCGTGAACACCACCCCCCCCCCCGTGAACACCACCCCCCCCCGTGAATACCACCACCCGCATGAACACCACCGCCCCGTGAACACCACCCCCCCCCCCGTGAACACCACCCCCCCCCCCCGTGAACACCACCCCCCCCCCCGTGAACACCACCCCCCCCCCCCCCGTGAACACCACCCCCAGTGTCCCCGCCAGGACGAGCGCCATTGTGGTGCTCCCCTTCGTCCCCGCCGCACGGCGCGACGTGACGCAAAACGCCGGAGAGGAGACCCCCAACAACTCTCATCTAGCCCGAGCTCACACAGCCGGCACACACATGTACACGGCACGCACACATGTACACGGCACGCACACATGTACACGTCCAGTGAATCATTAGCACGGTGAAACACTTCATCACGCGAAGCCGGACGGAGTTCGTGACTCAGGCTTGTATAGGGCCTTGGCATCTTCCTCGTGTGCGCAGTGATGACGGGTGGCTTCGTGGCGTCTTACTTGCTGACATCACACACTGCACATTTAACTTGAATATTGCTTGTTTTACAATGTCAAGATTTTCCTGCGTTTTACATTTCCGAGGGTCGCCTACGCCGTTACCACTGTACCGTAGTCATAACATGGCTACAGTACAGGAGTGTAAGTTGATATCATCACCCATCAGCGGCCCAAGTGGGTCTCTCCCTGGCTAGTTGTGTCTAGATTGTAACGTCGGGGTCAGTGCACAGACACGCTGTTGTAATTGCACTTGTATTAGCAGACTGCCGGTGGAATGTCGCGATTTATGTCCCCATCCACATGACTTAATTTTCATTGGATGCAAACACGCGGAATTATTGTTTACAGAAACATGCAAATTAAACACGTGTACTCACGTACACGCATACTGTGCTTATACACGCATACTGTGCTTATACACGCATACTGTACTTGGCCATGGCTGATTGTGAAGACATAAAGACAAAGATCCCCCGTATAGCCTTAACATACTGTAGGGACAAGCGCTGTTAGCGAGCACCGATGAAGGCCGGCACGGCGCACGAGATGGTGGATGGCCACTCCCTCGTGATGTTTAAAAATCGCACCAGGTACTCATTCGAGGCAGAGTCTACCTAGGGGAAGCCCAGGACCGGTTCATATAATCGTCACTTGTGTTGGCCGTGAGCTGGAATCGAACTCTGGTGACCGGGTTGATATCGGATTGTGCGAACCGCTATCAACTACCGCTCCCCCTACATACATATACAGTACACACGCACCAACACAGTTATTCAAGTACTCATACAGAGATTTGCATTATACATATACTCGCTTATATATCAGTATAAACATACATTGTTTTATACATGTAAATAAAAGCCCGTACACTAACTTGCTCATATACATACACAAATCTATATATCATGGGACCTCCTTTTCCCGTAACAAAATATGAGAATAGGTTTCCCCCGTTTTTATTGGCAACAAAACAATTGTTAAGATGTTAAAACACCAAACTGAAACCTTGTACTCGTACAGAGCATACACAGCTCGGATGGACAAACCAGTTATGGCACAAATGTGAACCTTATTTGTGTTCCTTAGCCCCCCCCCCTCTGGCCCTCATAATTGTCTTGTGGGCCCATGGCATTTCCGCACAGGAATGGGAATCCTTTCTGAACGAGAGCGAACATGAAACCGTCATGGCTTAGGTGCAATTGTCAGCAGTGGAAACCGATGTCGATTGATCCATTCATTCGGCAGTCCCTTATTTAAACAATGTTGGCACACTGGTGGGCAGTGCCCTGAGATACAGGTCATGCTCACCATCGTTAAGCAAATATGCTGATTGTTGATGTATTACGATTATCAATGTTTCGAGGTACAAAACTGCTTAACTGCGGATTATTTTCCCCTGTGACCACACGCTATAGCTGATAAAACATTTTTTTAATATGCAGTGCAGTACTTACTGTACTTGTGAAATGTTATTGATGCATTCAAGTGTGGCATTTTAACATGAGTTTGACACAAAACACGCTGCTCAGGGTTGGTTAGTGCGTGTCATACCAGCAGAGTACGTTTTGTAATTTCCTGTAGAAATGACTGGTTCTCTGTGGGGGGGGGGGCGCTATGCTGCCCAGAACACACAGCTGAGGTCATGGAGAGTATGTCTCTTCCTGTTGTGGTGAACATTGTTTATATCAATAATGTACATTAGAAACAAAGCTAAATGTTATTTTCACTGCAGTACTCAACAGAGCAGACTTCAGTCTGTGACGGCAGTATTTAGTCGAACGGCAGTGTTCAAATATGAGCGTTCCCACTTCCCCACAGGCTCAGCCCGTCGTATTTACCTACATCTTCCATCCACGTGTGAATTGGGTAATTACACGTGACTTGTCACTAGTGAACGTTGTCCTGGACTACAGGGAGGCACGACAAGCTCAGTGAGATGGCTTCGCAGAGACTTGCACTGGAACAGAATCTGTCATCCGAGCCATAATTTCCTGGGTAGTCCATTGTAATAAGTGGCGATATCATGACTCAAGCCAATACATTTTTTTTTTCTCAAATCCTAAGGCTCAAGCTTAAAGTCCGTGTAATACCACCCGACTCCCAAACGGCGCTACTTTCTCTCCCTCCCAGCCTTTACGGCGGCTACTAGGTCACACGCAGTAGGGTCCCTGCATATATGTCTGATCAGTCTTCTTCTTTTCAATGCCTCCAGAACGATGCCTTCAGTCCACCTTTTCCATAAACGTCCTCTGCCTCTGTTGCCTTCAGCTATCATTTTCACTGATTTTGATGCAAATATGTTAGATGGCATTATTCTAACATGCCCACACCACAGCAATATCAATTCTTCCGTTTGTATTATAGTTCTTTCCATTTTCAGTTAATGTCTTGATGAATGAATTCCTTATGTTGTCCAGTCTGGTGACAGCAAAATCACGTCATCCCCTTCACAACCAGTTTTCACATAGTAGGTCAAAACACACATCGTTTTGCTTCTTCCCTCGCACTGCTTGACTTTGGAGTTGCATCCCAAAGTTTTTACAACCTCGTTAAAATTCAATAAATGTACACATTTACATTTTTTGCACATTTAACAGTGCTGTTTTTTTTAGTGACTTGGGATTTTGGGCCTGTGCTTAAGTAATCGTGATGCCAAAAAACATAAGCATGTATAATGTGGTGGCCTCGGATCAAACTATTGAGAACCTCCTGTGCTATAAGCCCTCTCCTTTCCATTTCTTCTGGCCCCTGCAGCAGCGGACGCTCGTCCAAAACATTCAAGCCGCGCAAGGCTCTGCCTGAGGGCTCACGCCAAGCGGAGCTGCTCAAGCACGCGGAGGCGACGCTGGGCTCTGGAAACCTGCGGCTCGCCGTCGCACTGCCCGAGGGAGAGGACCTCAACGAGTGGATCGCTGTCAACAGTAGGCCTTCCTCCGCGTGCCGGTGGTGATCGGATGGATGCAGATCCACGGGGTCCCGTTCACGTGCATCGAACGTTACGAGTCTCTTGAGAGTCCTGAGTTTGTTCGTAGTGAATAAATCTTCCTGAGCCCTGGGCCTTAAAGGAAGACGAAGTTCAAAGTAAAACACCTGCATGTGTAGTCTTTCCAAGTTAGACTATTTGTGCTGAGCATGTCTTCTCGCAAGCTTTCGCCATAGAATACTGTGGGAATATTCAACTCCTCAAGATGCAGTAGTGAGTGGCCAGAACTTGATAGAAGAAATGCTCTACACTCGACTTAAACCGGAAGAACACATTTTGATTTTGGTTGGCTTCGAAAACCTACATGTTAAACAGATGTTCCCTTCTAAATGCATGCCTAATATTGTGCTGGCCTGGCATGAATTGGAATATTTTTTTTATTGTTGCTCATCAGTGATGTCACAGCATTGACGGTGTGTTAAAACTTTGGAGTGACATCTCTAGAGTGCCATAATGACACTCGCATTTGTAATTTTGAAGTATGCTAAGCCTTCAACGCACATTGCACAGTGTGGGACACAGAGCCTAGATATGCACAATATCCACAAGGGATATTTGTTTTTTGGGTTTTGTCTTGTAATAGTGGCTCTGAAACTGTAAATTGTAGTAGAACTTTGAGCTTAAATGGCCCATCTAGCCTGTCAACGTTTTCGCCAGTTTTCCCATCTCCATTTATATAAAAGGCAAAGTTGTGAATGTGTGTCTGTTCAAAATGTTTAGCGTACTTCCCGACATGCAACAAAATGCAAATTTGCCATGTGGGTACTTTCCAGACTGTACACCATGCAAAAATTAAAAATATACACTTTTTTATTCTTTTGGGGGGGGGGGGAGCTCAATATTGCATATATTTTTTGCACGGTAAGTGAGCTGTGACATTAAATCTGTCACGTGACCCGCGTATGTGGAAGCGTAACGCATGTGTAGTGTAGCGGTTAGCGCGCTGCGCTACGAACCCGGCGACCCGAGTTCGATTCCCGCTCACGGCCACCACCAGTGACGATAATTTGAACCGGTCCTGGGCCTCCCCTAGGTCGACTCAGCCTCAAACGAGTAACTGTTGTGGTGTGGACATCGCCACTGGGGAGACAAAGGCGGCCGGGTGTGGTGAATCCAAGTCCCGGGCGAAGCCGGGTAGTACAGCTAGTTTGTTATATAATACACGTCTATAAAGAGACTGAGCACGTTTCCACACCCATGTTCATAAGAATACACACACGACAAGACAAGGATGCCTTTCATCGTTGTAACATCTTGGGCAAGTGCCAATTGAGTATCCGTTAAGGGGTTGGCATAGCACATGACACCGCAGCCGGCTCCGATTCCAAGCAAATGCAGAATGCCAAAGCCAGTCATGAGGAAGACATGCTGACACACGCGGGTGTACGGAGACACGCACACTCTCATACACGCACCCCCAACCGCGACCAAATTCCTGGCATCCAAAAATGTGGCGGCAAGCTGGACATAATTCGGCAGCAAGTCGCAACATTTGCATCCTCTTGCGAGACATGCAAACTCTCGTTGCCAACTGGGAAGCTTTCCTAATTGTGCACTTGCATGCGCACCTGGTGTTAATTACTGGAGAGCGCGAGCCACTCGGCATTTAGAGAACGGGCGGCAGCTGCTGACGCTGGCCCTGGGTCCACGCCAGGCCGGCACGCTTGATTTGGCTCACAGCTGCAATGTCAGAAAGGTAAACACACGGCTGGAAGTGGCTGCACGGTTCACTGGTGTCCCCGGGGCCTGTTGCGTTGCGGCATGTCGGCCCAACCCACTGCCACCCAGCCCTATGACCACCTACCCATAGCTCTGATGAAGAATTCATGTCTCGCTGAATATTTCATGGGTCGCTGGCAGACAGACTAGAGTAGGTCGCAAGTGACGCGTATCTAATGCTGTTGTGAGAGGTATACTTGATGTGTGCTGGATGTGGAAATAATTTATGGGGCACCAACCCAAACAGACCTGGCTTCGATCGTGGAGGTTCGACGATGTTGAACCTCTTAATCACAGCAACTCCAGCATCACGCCTCGCCATCGTGGGTTTTGTCTGCTCGCTCTGATGGTGGTTTCATTTCTACTTTTTTTTGTTTCTTTCCTGTTCTGTGTCTTTTCACAGCCGTGGACTTTTTCAACCAAATAAATATGCTCTTTGGAACTATCGCCGAGTTCTGCACAGAGCAGAGTTGTCCGGTTATGTCTGCAGGGCCCAAGTGAGTGCCACCCCTCCTTCACTAACACAAGTTAACAGCACTGTTCAGAGATAGCTCGACGGTCCGTAGCGAAGACCGGTGTTTTTTTTTATATTTCATAGTGACCTTATGGGTAATATTTGAAGCTTGTGACCAAATCACCCGGAATGCTTCCAATCTTGTCAGATCTCACAAGTTCTCAAGTTAAGCAGGGTTGAGCTTTGATAGCGCTTAGATAGAGTGCCAACCACCCACTAGCGAGTGGTCATAGCGATTGTATAGGGGCTATGTGGTGGGCGGTAGAGGGAAATGCAGCAACATCAATAGTTGTGCTGTACTTCTGCGTATCCACATCTCTGCTCTGAACCAACCCACATTGACCGGCGTGGTCAAGTAAGGTCAACCCACACAGGTAGTGGGGAGGACCTAATCCTGCAATGGATTGGCGGGAGTGCTGTACGCGCACATATTACAAAGTTAAGGTTTAGACTTTAGCGAACACCGTATTGCCACTGCTACTACTACTATTAATATGTTACCAGGTAAGGCCCACTGAGCTGTACAGCTCTTTTTCAGAAGCGACCTGACCACATAGCTCAACCAAGGGGCTTATCATGTGGAAATTGATAGCAGCCAAATACTCTAAAACGCAAGTTGATTCTAAATGTTGAGGGAAAAAACCAGCACTAGCCAGCCACTGCCACAGGAGCAACGGGGACTGTTTTGTTCCAGATAATGCTTCCAATCCATTGTTTGTAACATAGAATGTCCAAGGATGCAGGCCGACAAGTGCGTTTATTATTAAAAGCGCCGTCAGTATTCGAAGTCTGTGGGCAAGGGTTGATAGCTTAATCACGAGCATGGTGACAGGTGCGCACTAGCCAAATCCTGTAACTCCATTTGTCGCAAGGTCAGAGCGTGGGCTAAGGGGAAACTACTGTACGGGTATTTCGCATGTTTTTAGTTTCTGCGCAAGCAGCAGTCACATGACTTCCTGTAAACAGCTGTGACGTTTCTCCTTGAGGTTAGCTTCTCGCCATGGCGATAACACAAGGCCTGCCTGCCTGCCGCTTCCTTGTTCGTCGCTGTCAGCGTTTTACATAGCAACCAACGTGGCCTCCGCTACCTTTTTAACCTGGCTCTGTACGAGACACAGACGAGCACGATAAACAGAGACGACAAGTGCAAACTTAATGTTGGTGATGAATCATTCCCATCTGTTCCAATATTAGAGAGACCTCCACTTTCGTTGTTAACTCTGCCTTGCAATAACACATTGGCTGGAGCGGTGCCATGGTAGTTAACGCATTGCGCTCTGAGCCGGGCAAACCCGAGTTCGACTCCCGGCCAGTGCTATCATCACTTCACATCAAGGTGAGTTATATCCGAACTAGTCCTGGGTATCAGCTCCCCATGCCAGTTTGTATTATTTATCGTACCTTTAATGATTTTGTGAGGTAACATATTGGTCTTGTACCTTAATTTAGACAGAGGCCAATTTTGAACAAGGTTGTAAGAACCCTTGGACAGACACCCTAACCCTGTAGAGTAAGCTGACCCCACGGGGAGGGGGGAAGTCATTGCTTCGATATAATTTTTTACCGCGATGTTCAAATAATATATAGTATACTGACCCCTGCGGTCCAAATTCTATGGGGTCAACATTACGACATCTCCGGTAGGTACGAGTACCACTGGGCCGACGGCACAAACATCAAGCGCCCCATCAAGTGCTCGGCGCCCAAGTACATCGACTACCTCATGACATGGGTGCAGGACCAGCTGGACGATGAGGCGCTCTTCCCCAGCAAGATCGGTGAGCAGCCGCCGCCGCCACCCTCTGATTCCCAGAGGGAAAGGGCGGTATAGGAACTTCATGCTCCCTTTATAGTGTAAACAATTAAGAGTATTAATTCGATTGTTTACAGATACATTTTGGGCTGAAGCATGGGTAGAGAAGTTTAAAATTTTATATTTGGTTAAGACCATTGACTCGTTCATTAAGCCACATTATCTTCCCCCTGACAATACCCAAACCCCACGAACCTGCTACACAATTTGCCCTCATCACAAATATTCTTACACTACAAGTCGGACATGACAATCATTTGGTTGACTTTTAGGGTCTAATGATCAAAACAATTTACTTCAAGAGTCACGCTCCACAACTTTGAAATTAGGCATTACAACTTTGTATTCGATATTAAAAAATATACATTTTAAAACAATCTTAGTAAGTCTGACTTCCCAAACAAAAAATAATATATTGTTTATAAAATCTTGTCACAGTAATCATATTTATTGTTTTATCCCAGATCTTACTCTGTGTCACTCGCTGGAGGTTGTGTAAAACTTAAACTACTTTGTCTTGTTTCTCCGCCTAGACGTTGCGACATGAGAACATTTACTATTGCTACTACCCAGCCACCCCGCGCACCCTGACCAACTTCCAACAAAGTCCGCCCTCACCTGACCCACGTCCCCACCTGCCCGCAGGTGTGCCCTTTCCCAAGAACTTCCTGTCGGTGGCCAAGATGATTCTGCGGCGGCTGTTCCGCGTGTACGCTCACGTGTACCACCAGCACTTCGGCATCGTCACGCAGCTGCAGGAAGAGGCGCACCTCAACACCTCCTTCAAGCACTTCATCTACTTTGTGCAGGTGGTGTCCCCATTGCCCGTCCTGCTTTGCGCGTTCCACCGCCACCCACACCACCTCGGAGGAACGGCACGCGTGTCGTCCTTCGGGAGAGACGTCCTAAACAATGCTGCGCATTTGCCGGGCTGCTTTATGCAAATACCGTCCCCGAAACATTTTCTCTATGGTGCGGCGCTCCGTGGTTACCGACCGTTGGGGGCATGCAGTGTGCAAGTGGATTAATTGGCATAGGAGTGGGAATGGTCATCATGCATGGGCTGAATGTGGGAAAGGGGTGGGGAGGGGTCACTCCTTGGAGTTGAGAAACACTGTTCAGGGGGACCTCTTCTTAAAAATAAATATTGACCTTAAATCTTGACTTTAAGCTTTCGGGACTGCAGGAATTCATCTTCTTTGGGTCTTTCGGTAAAGTCACGGAGCAACAAAAGCGGTCGATGACGACCTCTTTTGTTGCGATCGAAACGTCGTAGTTTTTTGTTATTTTCTAAGAACCTATCCACGTGACTTTACCGAAAGACCCAAAAAATATCAATATTGACCTTATTTATTTGGCCGTTCACCTGTAAGTGGACTCATTTGATGTCTAGACTTTGGGTAAAGCCAGGATAGAGCAAGAAGGATCCTACGGCTATTTGCTTTTTGTTGTTGTTGAGACTCCGCATCAACGGCAGTCACGAGACTTCTGAAAAACGGCCGTGGTATTTCTTCTGCAAAGTTGCTCCGAGGTCAGCCTCTGTGTTTCCACAAGGGCACCGGGCCTGCGGCACCGCACCGTTTAAATTTCCACCTTTGCCCAACGGAAACCAGCACGGCCAAGTGAAGCGCGCTCCGTTGAACATCAGCTAGGGGAAGTATGACCGGTCTGCTACAACCGCCGTAACCCGCTCCTCCCCCCCCAACCCCTCCGGTCCCCTCCCGTCCCCTCCCCTACTGCGCACCATCTCATCCTCTTCCTAAGGAGTTCAACTTGATCGATCGGAGGGAGCTGGCGCCGCTGCAGGACCTCATTGAGCGTCTCACCGCCAAGGACAGATAGACGGACCGCACAGCTCTCGCCACGGTCACCGCCACCGTCCGTCGCCGACAAAACCACTGCCCGTCGCCGGCCACGACGAAAGCCCCGGAGTGAACGATCCACGGCGCGTGCGGTTGAAGCAGCAATACCCGAGGGGGGGCGGCGGTGGCGTCATTGCGGAGACGGCGCCACCGGTGCGGGCGACGCATTCCTCCTTTCCTCTCCCGCCCACACGGAGCTCCCATCGCCCCCACCCTGAAACGTTCCGATCCTCTTTCCGTTGTACAGAGTCCTATGTACCAGGTGACCCAACCAGTTGTGCGAGCAGAGGTGTACTGGGTGATTTTATTGTAATTGTTTTCGATTTTCTCTTTATTTTTTTTTGGTTAGCTTCATTGCTTTGTTTAAATTGCATAATGATTTTATGGCCAGGATCTGTAACAAAAAAAAATCCTCGATTTCGTTGGAAAGTAAGAGTTTTGACGTACCACATGAAGGTGAAAGGACAGTGTGTTCATCGTTATTCGTTTTATTTTGTACCATTAATATATTTTAACAATATTTCACTTATTTTAGTTGATGGTAATGTTATGAACAAAGATATACCTAGTTTTAGCAGGCTTTTACGTTTTAGTGCATGTGTGTAGGAAGCTTTGAGCTCACCTCGGACGTGTGGCGATACAGGCGTGCTTGCGTGTGATGTCGTACGACATTGTTAGCGTTTATCGATCGACATTGTCCATTTTCAGCGGAGTGAGGGTGGAAAAAAAGTGCCTTTCTTGCCGGGTCGACGCGCCCGTTGACGTCTCCCACGACTGCGGAGAACGATGCGCAGCAGCCCACATTTGCGGTGCAGATGCTAAAAGGCCTTGTAAACACCTGTACTCGCACAGTTGCATCCATAAATGTGTTTGAGGAGTCTCAGTTTGTGCCGGCTTGACAATGATGGGCCGAACACAATGCTGCCTCCTTGACAAACGTTGCCCTGATTTTAAACTGGGGTCAAAAAACTTCAGATGACAACTTGATGGAAGGAACACGGATTGCTTGCAAATTAAAATCGCAAAGCCTCGTGGAAGGCAAACACATTTCTGGATGAAAACACAGTTTGTCAGTGTTCTGAGCCTTTTAGTGCCACAAGTAAACGCATCTGGAAGACATCGACGTGTGATTTGGCAGGTCTGGGTGTACAATTGGGACACAGAAAACTTTAGCGCTTGGTCGGTCGGTTAGTCCCCCCCCCCCACCTGACGTTCCACATTGCTGCCTGTCGTTCGTGACAGCGCTGCCATAAACTTTACTGCGGAGACATTTCCCCGGCACCGTCCCCTGCCTGGGCCGCTCGTCGGGGTCTCTGCTCGAGTTGCACCACTGCCTGTGCAGTTTCGTTTTGCGGCTGAATAATGCCGGTCTGGCCCACCAGCACCAGTACAGCTTGTGTTTTTTTGGGACGTAGGCTTTTTCATGGGATATTACAATTTTAATTGACTCGTGCGCTCTATAGGTTAACTTTTAGCGTTATGAAGGTCATCAAGCATCGGTTAAAACAGTGTTTTGCTCGGATTTGTTAACAACTGCCTTAACCTTGGGGGTGCGTGAAGGAGTTTTTCATTGAACTCATTCGGGCAAAGCAGTTCCTAACAAAGCGCGTTATTAACTCGTAGGAGGAGTCGTTTGCTCGCTTAAGGATTGCTCGTGGATTGTACGAGGCTCACGTGATCGTGACTGCATGCAGCCCCCCAACACCCGGGGGGTCAGATCCACACCCTCCAGGATGAGCCCAGGGTTTTCCTGGGCACGACCACATGGGGGTATGATTTTTTTTATAAGCGTCGTTTTCCGTTCCTAAAGAAATACATTTTGAGTTCGTTTTAAGAGTAAAATAAAATGCGGTGCGAACTCAACGTTTCCCGCCCGTTCATTTTGTGTGGGTGCATGCGTGGGTGGGTGGCGTGTGGGGGTGGGTGGCGTCTGCGTGTGTGGGTTCGTGCATCAAGTCCGTGCTTGTTTCAGTGCCGCCAGCATTCTGAGTCGGCAGGTTGCTGTCAATACAAAAGCGGAAAATGGAAAGACGATGATTGAGAATGTGGGGAGTGGCAAAGAGGGTGGGGCACCAGGAGACAACTGAATAGTTCAGCAGTTCCACTGCTGGATTATGTTTTCCGCTTGACGACCGCTTGTGTTGCGATCGAAACGTGATTTATTTTATTTTCTACCTACGTGACTTTACCAAAAGAACCAAAGAGTATGAATAGCAGCCCTCCTATGCCGTATCCTCACCACTCTCCCCTACTCCACATCTGTCGCGCTGCCAAACCCAAGATTTACTGTTTGTGTTTAGTGCCCAAACACTTGCGCTTGTTTACCCAGAAAAGCCTCACTGATTCTCATCTACCAAGTTTTCGAAGCAGGGATTATGATTGCTATGTATATTCCAATGGAGTACTTTATGGGTAATTTTTCAATTTGGACCATGACACCAGCATCAAATCGCCTACTCTTGCGAGTGACATCACAGGATTTTTCACGTCCTCTGAAGTGGACGGCACGCAGTAGTTTCATGGTAAATACACCGATAGTATTAGTCGAGGCAGCCTCTGAGTTCGAACCGCAAATCTCTTGCAACAAGCGGCGAACTCACTCCTGTACCGCAAGTCTGTCCGAGAAATGACTGCTGTGGTGTCGTGGAGAACTCGCTGGACTTGTAATCCAAAGGTCACAGGTCAGTTGGCCGTCCTGCAGCAAGAGGTCAACGGTGCAGCCAGTCTCCTCTCGCCTGGCCACTCAGCAGTAGGTACACCCCAGTTGATCGGCAGGTCATGTGTGGTGGGGTAAAGTGTGGGTAAATCTTGACTTAAAGCTTTCGTGACTGCAGGCATTCATATTCTTTGGGTCTTTCGGGAAAGCCACGAAGATAGGTCACTCGCCACTGATGTCATCTTCGTTGAGTGTGAACACGCGGGTCGACGGATGGGTCCGTCACGTGAACATTCAGAGACAGCTTCATAGCTCAAAGGATTTCATCCAGTCTGAATATAGATTTTGATCTTTTCTGATTAAGCCACTCTAGGCTTCAAATGTAAGTTGCAATGTCTGAACACGTGGGATTGCGTACAGTACACAGTACAAAACAATCATGTGCAGTACGCAGATCAATTGGTGACGCTGCTTAACAATGTAAATTGCCATAAATTGGTTTCAAATAATATATAATCGATCATATATACTGAAAGACCCAAAGAATATATAATCGGTGACGTTTCAGGAAATATCCCTTCATGGCACATGCATGGCGAAGAGACCGGTGGGTGTGTAAGAGTGAGAGATTGCAGCACACACACGATGGGGCCTGATGAAAACGAGACGTCCTCGCCGTGCCTCTTGAAGGCGAGAGTTTAGAACGTGGCCCTGTCCGTGCAGTGCACGGCGCGGGACGGCGGGAGGCAGCAGCGAGCTAGAGGGCCGCGCCCCTTGGGGCTGGGTGGGGTGGGGGGGCTTTAATTACCGGACTCGCGTTCATTTGTGTCCGGCCACTCGGGTCAACAAACGGATGTGTTTGACACGTGGCGAATGTCGCGGCCTTATCGTGGCTGGGGGTGTCCGCGTGCTAACTCGTTACAAATGAATGGTAAACATTGACTTTTCTTGCGTGCTTTGATGCTGGCCCTTTTGTTAAAATCCATGTACACCGTAAGGGGCAGTCCATAAATGACATGCCATTTTGGACCCCCCCCTCTCGTCACACAGCGTCACAAAGTCAGACCCCCCCCCCCTCAAATATGACGTCACAAAGCTCTACCCCCCCCCCCCCCCCAAATAAAACATGCTTCAAATCGCTTTAAACTAGTCATTGTAGTGCGTATTTAATGTGCCGCTGCACTGATGTCGGAGAAAACATTTATTAAAAAGTCTTTAATTAAGTAGAACGTGTTGTCTATATTTATTTAAAGTTGCGCATTTTTATGTGACGTCACATTTCTGACACACCCCCCCCCCCAGGTGCGTGACGTCATTTATGGACAGCCCCTAAAATGTGAAATGCTTCCGATGACAGGACGGCAAACTTTCCTGCAGTCTCAAGCAGGACTTTTAAAGAGTCGATGTCCGTTTGAGCCGGCCGCGGGTGTCTCCTCGTGCCCTGCGAACCGCTGAGGAGGCAGTCGCCAGGGTTGGTGGATCACGCAAATGTTGCGAAAGTTCCTTCCCAGAGTGTAACCCCACGAGTGCCACGGGGCAATGTTCGATCCCCGCACAGTTGGCGGGGAGTCAGTTTGGGTCACTGGTTCCTCCTGGCGAGCCAGGGTATGACACCTCGACGCAAGTGTGATCCGCCAACCCCATGATGATGCCACCTGGCAACCCTTTAGCATAATGCACTGAGAGTTGCTCTCTTCTGCCACCGAGATATTCTTCTTCGCATAAAGTCCCGTGTTTTTAGATCTCAGAGATGGCAAGCCGAGACGATGATGCTGTTGAAGCAGCCGTCTCTCGTTCCCAATGTCCCTCGCGCTCCATCTCCTCCGCGCGTTCAGCAGTTTGATGGACACGATGCAGTGTTGGGTGCAGACTAATTTCCGCATGGAATGGGTAGGCACATTACAAATAGCCGACAGCCCACGGCGATACATATACAGTGGATGTGGTGTGCCGGGTGCAGTAATAATCCATGGTCGAGGTCTCGAAGCAGAGATCCCAGCCCCGCGCGTGGAGACAGCACTGCGGAGCATCGAGTCGCGGCCGCCTCCACCCTGACCTGACCACGTGCGAGTGTCACTGAAGTGGTCATCACGCAATCACTCAATTAAGTAGCGACTCTTCCGTGCAGTTAGGTTGTCGTAAAGTACACGGAGTCTCTATGAGCAAGTGAGAACCCGTGAGCAGTCTCGTTTCCCAAGAGGGGCCTGGGTGTGTGCGTGGCAGTCCAAGAACGTGGATGTTTGCATCTCTGTTGCATGTTGCCGTTCTGTGATAACCACGTGTTCTTGTGCTCCTATTTGTGCTTTTCGGTAGTATGCTTATGACCAGCTCCGGTTTGGCAGCAGAGGTCTCACTCCGAATCAGTTGGGCGGCTTTATATTTTAATCAGCTGCGTAATGCTGTGTGGAAGTTACCTGGTCTGTCGCCCCACACGAAGCTCTGCGTCTTCTCGGTCACAGCCTTGCGCTCCCTTCTCTTTTCTGGGGTCACTTGGAACCCTCCAATGGAATATTTGCGCCGGTTTGAAATCTTCAGGCTGGCCTGCCTACGATCAATCCTAGGTTGAACCAGGCTGAATTGTGTGAGCTCACGAATCCTTGGAAGGCCTGGACACATTCCCATCAGTGAGCTCCTCCGGCAGGCAAGGCTGCATTGGCTGGGTCATGTAGCACGCATGCCCAGCCACCGCATGCCCAAGTAGCTTCTGTTTGGCCGCATAAAGGGGGCTAAACGAGAACGACACGGGCTGGAAAAGAGATGGACGGATGCGGTAGATGATGTGGAGCCGAGTGGACTTGCCGATGACTGGTATCAACGGTTTCAAGATTGGCATCTATGGAGGAGGCTCGTGAAAGACTCTGCTACTGGGCAGTTGGAGGCAGTCGCCCTCCAACTGCAGAGGAGATTATCGACGCTCACGAGGGCAGCGCCAGGCGGCTAAAATTCTGCAAGTTGGCACAGTGGGGGGCACAGGTTTAGTATCTGCCAGTCATCCGAGTCGGTCAACCTATGGCACCTGGATGTCACATGACCTCCTGTCAGCCAGCCTTCGACATTTCACGTGGCCTCCGCGTACACCTAGCCTGGCACAAGCACCGTGGTGACGCCACCAGAACTTAGTGGCCAATGGCAGCTGTTGTTGTGGGGAGCGGTCGTGTAGTTAGGGTTCTGCGCTTCGAACCCGGCTACCAGAGTTCGATTCCAGATTACGGCCAACACGAATGTCAAATATGTGAATCAGTCCTGTGGTTCCTCTAGGTCGACTCGGCCTCAAATCAGGAATTGGTGCGGTGTGTAAACATCAGCACTGGGGAGGAAATGACTATGCGTGTGTCCCTTGCCGCATAGACACACCCCGTACAACCTTAACAGACTGTTGGGGCAAATGCTGTTAGCGAGCACCTATTAAGGCAAACACGACACACAAGCGTGGGTGGCCAGCACCACACGCGACCGCCTTTGTTTCACTGATTAGTGTTTATACACCGCACCAGGTACCCATTTAAGGTTGAGTCGACCTCTATAGGGAGGGGCCCAAGGACCGGTTCAGATATTCGTCACGGATGTCGGCTGTGAGTGGGAATCGAACTCCAATCACCACTGTGTTTGTAGCGCACTGCACTAACGACGACCGCTCCCCACACACGCACAAATCCTCTCACATTCTCTCCCACACTCCATACAGCGCACTCATCGAAGAACGCGCGCACACCGCGACACACGCCCATCCAGTACAAACGCACGGTGGTGTGGCCGCAGTTCGTACAAGCAGCTTGTTTAATAATTCATACGTTTGAAGCATAGTAAATCTTAAATCACGCTCTTTGTTTGCGTATCTCCTATTATAAAGTAATATCTTAACAGTACGTGAATCGTAAAAAGCCACCGCCATCTGAGAATGACAGCAGACTAATAAGGGAAGCCACTGCACTCCGCTCTCAACCATCGCTCGTCCCCGAGTCTGTGACTGAACACGCAGCGCGATGGGGGGTGGGGGGGGGGGTCCCGGAACGCGTTGCTGCCTGGGTCAGCAGCTGGGTTGGCGGTGGAGGTCTAGGCCAGGGGTTCCAAACACGATTGTGCATTCATGTGGCAGCTCACGACCTCAGCTAGAGGAGGTTGCAAACTCCACCCCGGGTCTTCAAGTCTCACACGGCAATTAGTCAAATGAGGCCAAACCAATTTCACATGTGGGTTACACTTGTGGTGGTATAACTTTAACGGTTCCAATTTGTTTACGTGGAAATAACAGTTAATTTCGATAACCATTGGAAGTGGGTGGATTATCAAATAATGAACCCTTCTGAGCCATATAAATAGTACATCAGTGCTACTCAAGATTTGCTACCTTGGGGGGTACTAATTCATCACATGCTGCGATCAGTTTAAAATCGTAAAGGAATCTACCTGCACATGCCGCATCACCTGAGAATGGAAAACACAGCGCAGAGCTTGCAGCCTCTCTTCAACCTCGAGCTCTGAACCACCACAAACTTCTTAGAATTCCAGGGGCTAGCCTCCTGAAGCTGTAGGAGCCTCCCTCGTCCAATGCACAGGGATCGAGGTCCCCCCCTCCCCCACGGAGTGCTGGAGACCATGAACTCGGTGCGGCCGTGTGGCAATCGCTGACCCACAGTGGCACCACAATCGCCGGGGCAACGACGAGCGGCAGAATCTCCTGACCGTCGCATCGCAAAGCCAGTCAGCTGTGAGAGTTCATGGAAACCGAGAGGAACCACACGGAGCCACACGTGTGTCTCTCATCACCCACCCTGACCGCCAACATCACCACTGTAGTAAAGTGGAAACCACCCCCCCTACTGAACAGATAAACCAGGTCGAGCGATGGGAACGGCTCGGGGAGCGCCCGACTCGGTGAGGATGGATCTGACCGCCACTCAAATCAGGGATGGATTTCTCTGGAGCCCGGACAACACGATCGATCCTCAAGACGCATTCATGTTCCCATTCATGCTGCGACAAGAAGCAGCCTTCACGTGACCTCCAGACGCACACTGCTGGATTTACCTTCGCAAGGGTTATCCCGCACCTCCGATTAGCACGGTTGGCTACGTACGAGAAGGAAGTTCAACGCACGCACGTACATTCGTTTCCACACATCCGGTGTTTGTCTCTCTTTACACAGACTCCACGTGGTGGAAACCCAACACAGCGTGAGCGTGACAGCCTCAGGACACTTGAGTTAAAGTTGCTTTTGGAAGTGCAATTCCTCCGCTTTACATTGCCTCATTTTTTTCAAGCAGCTATTTTTCTTCTTTATGAAATTAGGTTTGGCAATTTAGAGTTGATTTGTAGATGTGAGGGGGGGGGGGGGTGCTAAAACTGGTTCTTAAGAAATTACTTCACATTATTTCAATTGGATAGGAACACGGAGCTTGACTCGGATTAGCCACCTCATGCTGCGCAGTCCAGAGTTGCCGCACGTTCATCATTGGGCGGCGAAGAAACACTTCCGGATGCAACCAGGGGACTAATGTTCCGAGGGCTTCACACGAGCGATTTTATATATAAAATAAAAACCACAGTGGTGACAGAAGGTGGAGGTTACCACTCGAGAGGCACTCGCAGGATGTGAATGAATGGACACGTGGCTGCCTTGGCCTCGTTCGGGACTCGCGTGGTCTCGGGACTCTGTGTCCGCATCGAGTCCCTTTCGCAACACTTTCGTGAGAACCGGCTGCACGGGAAACCAGAGACGCCAGCCGTGGCCTGCCCCCCACCGAGCCCTGCCCCTCAACCCTCTTGCACCGTCTCGCTTGCTCGCCCGTCCGCCGCTGCACGACATCACGGATATTACTCCTCACGGCAGGATTGGCCGATACAAAGTGTTCCAAGTTTACCTAATTGCACCGGGTTAATCAACATGTATTTGTACACGTCTGCGCCCCTCATCTTATCGAGTTTCAGCTTCGTTTGTAAATCGATTGCATAAATACAGTCTACATTAATTCGTAACGCAACTCACGCTAGTTCGTGTCCCGTGCACTCCTAATCGCTCACTCACTCGCTTGCTCGCTCACACCACAGCCTGTCTCGGCTGGCCTGGCTCGAGAGTTGCGCCGATAATCACAGCGATGCGCGGGAACTCGTCAAGCACCACAGGTGTGCGCGCACGACCATTCGTGCCCCCGCACCTCCCTCCTGGCTACTGCCCAATCTCTCTACTGCCGTCCCACAGTTACACAGGCACGTGGAATATATCATTATCATCGTCGTGATCATCATCGTCATCTTCTAAGCTTCCACCCCACCCCCCCTTACGCTCTGAAAACATATTTACGAAGCATTTTAAAGCGTCGAGATTAACAAACCGGAAGGCGGGCGATTCGCAAAAATGAAATTTCACACACTCTGCGCATAACCAGCCTCCTCACCTGGCGAGGAACCGGTCAAGCGACGGTACCACCCGGTGGTGAGATAAGAAAAACCAACAACATCCGCACACCGAAACACACCGCAGCACAGCGCACCTCCTCTTGGGCGCACGCAGGAGAGCGACCTCGCTCGACACAGCAACAGGGCTGGGCCCCCCCCCCCAGGGCTGGGCCCCCCCCCCAACTCGGCCCAGACTCCACCGAAGGCGGCGCCTTATTTACAAATTTATCTTCCGTGAATCACGCATGCCTGGAACTGGTTAATTAGTCCATTTGTTCACTCGTTTGTAATTTTTGCTTATTCAATATAAAGTGCTAATTTACTGCACTTTCGACTGGACCAGTGAGAGAGGCGAGCGGGGCCCGATTGAGTCTGTGGGCGGTGGACCCGGCGACCCGGCGACCTCCACGATTCCTGGCCACCTGCTCCGGGCTGCCCTCCTCCCGCGAGGCACGGAGACGTGCAGGGCGCCGCTCGGTCGTCGCGAGCCCCGCACCGCCGCTGGACGGCGTGTAGGAGCGAGAAGGGCGGGGGAGGGGGCGGTCGGGGAGATCGGAGCGACGGTGCCACGGTGGGGGAGCGCGGAGCGTCGTGCCGTTTCCGGCGGGGCCCTCACTTGCAGACCTGCTGCTGCACGTGCAGCAGGAGCTCGTAGTAGGACATGGCGGACTCGGTGCGGTCCTCCACCAGGCTCTGCACGAAGGCCGAGCGGCTCGCGCCGTCGTCACTGGCGCGGCGGCGCAAGTAGGACACGGGCGCACACGCGCGCACGCGATCGCACACGGGACACACGCACAGAGACGAACATTAATTAGCCACACGTGCAAATTCCGGCTGTTTACTTCAAGCTCATTAAACAAACAACTGCTTCACTTAACATTTTCCTAAGTGAAATAAGACTGGGTGAATATAAATATTTCGATATTAAACGTTATCAGCAGCAGTGGCTATAGAAGGGGGATAGAACGTGAAGAAACGTGAGTGGGACTGGACAGGACGGAGTGGAGACTCGTGTTGGAGTGGCAGCAGCCGCAGGAGAGAACGGGGCCCAAGGAGAGATTCAATCAACTCGTGAGATATGGCAGCGGCTTGAGGACGCATTCATCCAAGTGGCTGCTGACGATGCCGTGAAGACTCACCGAATGATCTGCAGTGGCGGGGGGAAGGCCCGGTGACGCCGTAGCCACGACACGAAGGAGCGCACGCGCTCCGATGCCGCGTTGGGCAGCTCCGGCAGGGACCATTGCTGCAGGGATGCACAAAGCACACACACAAACACGTGTCACACACACACACGTGTTACATACAGAAGACTTCACACACAAGATGTGGACTCCACTCAGCATGGGCCACGTCGCGAGAGCTCGTGTCGAGGAGAGGCACTCGTGGACCGTCCATCTCCAAACCCATACCTTCCTCTTCGTCGCATGACTGATCTTGATGTAGAGCAACAGCTACAATTTCATGTTTAGGTGCTTGAGCGAGACGATTGTGTCAGGACTAGTGGACTGGTGAACCGCTGTTATCGTGCCTCCTTCGTATTTGTGACTTGGGCATTGAGTCATTATCTGTTCTGCGGTTCTGTTCTGGGTGGTGACCACAGTCACCGCAAACTGTTCGTTTTCAATTTGTGCCGTGGTTTGTGCAGATGTGTATTAGGCAGAGGTGTGGACTCGAGTCATGTGACTTGGACTCGAGTCAGACTCGAGTCATGAATTTGATGACTTGCGACTCGACTTGGACTTGCATAACAATGACTTTGTCCCACCTATGAGATGTGGACTCGAGTCATGTGACTTGGACTCGAGTCAGACTCGAGTCATGAATTTGATGACTTGCGACTCGACTTGGACTTGCATAACAATGACTTTGTCCCACCTCTGGTATTAGGGGTTACGGCCCATAAGCTTCACGGAAGATCAAAACCGAGGATCTTCTGCGTCAGGTCTGACAGTGATGAAAGGATGGACACAGGTGTTACTAGCTGGCGCTAGTGACGGCAGTAGGGGCACGGGTGAGCCATCGATCGTTACCGTGTTCGTCTGGATGGCTGCGACGTTCTGCACACCCAGCACCTCGTGCAGGAAAGCCAGCCCGACGCCCCTGCCCACCCACAGCTGCAGTACCTGGACACACAAAGACAAAGATCCCCCGTATAGCCTTACCAGACTGTTAGGGCAAGTGCATTTAGCGAGCACCGATCAAGGCCTGCACGGCACACGAAGCAGGTGGGTGGCTAACAGCATGCCCGGCCGCCTTTGTCTCCCAAGTGGTGATATTTACACACCACACCAGGTACTCATTAGAGGCTGAGTTGACCTAGCGGAGGCCATAGGACCTGGTTCAGATAATTATCATTGGCGTTGGCCATGAACAGGAATCGAACTTGGGTCGCCAGGTTCGTAGCGAAGCGCACTAACCACTACACCACCACTCTCCACATACGCACACATGCACGTACACATATGTAGATGACCCCCATACAGTCTCACAAACCAGAGCAACGAGCAGCATCAGTGAGCACCTATCAAGACCAGCACCCCGCACGACAGGTACACCTCGGTGTTAGATCGTGGTCAGGTGAGAAGCAGGAGTGTGACGATGGTGCCGCGTGCTGCCATGGCAATGTGCAGGTGGCGCCCGTGCCAACTCACGGTGCCCGAGTCGAGCAGGAAGGCTCCGTCCCCAGACAGACGCTCGGCAGACAACTGCAGCAACGGCGGCTGGGGCACCAGCACGTCGCCCTCCATCACCCCGCCCTGCACACGCCATGAACACACAGGTGCCCCACACGTAGAGCCTTTCAGAGACTGTTGGGGAAAATCTTGTTCCTGAGCACCTATGAAGGCCAGCATGGCACGCGAGGGGTTTGGGTGGTAAGCACCAATCTCGGCTGCCTTTGTCTCCCCAGGGCTCATGTTTATACAATGCACGAGGCACTATTTTAAGGCCGAATCGACCTATACGACAGGCGGCAGCCCTGGACCGGTTAAAATATTCGCCTATTTTTATTGTCTGTGAGCGGGAATCAAACAGGCGTGGCTGGATTGGTAGCGCAGTGCGCTATCCATGGCACTACCGCTCCCCACACGGACACACAAACGCACTTCCCAAGTGGCGTGACCAACTCTGTAGGCGAGGGGGGGGGTGCAGGGCAGGGGAGGGGGGCAGGGGAGGTAAGGGGCGGCTGGCCACACCTTTTCCGTGAGGTTGTCGACGCGGTAGAGGCTGGGGTGCACAGCGCGCATGAGCTGGCCCAGTGGCTGGTGTTTCATCTCACACATGGCAAACGCTCGCTCATCCAGGCGCACGCTCTTTCCCGAGCCAAACGCTTTCTGGAATGAAAAGACGACCAAAGTTAGGACGCGGCAATCGCCACCGCCATCGTAGTAGCAGTGCGGGTGGTACTTCATCAACACTTACTTCAACACTTACGGCTGTTTTGTTTGCTGCCCCACACTCAAAAGGCACCCGCCCACCCGCCCCACGGTTCAGCGCCGCCACCCTGCAAAACGCCTCCCACCTGTTTCAGCAGCGCCAGCGCGTAGAGCGGCAGCAGCCGCAGGCCGTGTGGCGCCGTGAGCCCGGATTGCGCAGGGCCGCCCCCCGAACCCCGGTACGCAGCCAGGAAGTCCACGGCGGCGTTCACCAGGGCGTCACGCGCGTCGCTCAGGCTCGACGAGAGCGTGCGGTCCACCGCTACAAACGTACACAACGTGCACACAAAGATCACACGGGTAGACTCTCAGAGCATATCGGCGCAAGTGCCTTTAGTGAGCACCTGTGAAGGCCGGCACGGCACACGAGTGGGTGGGAGCGTGGCCATCACCAGGCCAGCCTTTGCCACCACTCCCTATACGCAACAACAGCTGCCATTCGCCACGAAGTGATGGCGAAATCACCACAGCGCTTATGCCAGGCTAGGGCCACTTTGAGGCATGTGAAACATCAAAGGATCACTGGCAGGAGGTCACGGGACAGACCCAGATATTATGGGTTAACTGACCGAGATGACTGACAGATGCACCACCCACGCTTCCCATGGTACCAACTACACACCAGCCCTTGCACCTGCGTGCCCTTTCACCTAAGTGCTGGAACCAAGAGCGCTGGCAGAGTCGGTATATTAACTTCGCCGGAGCGAATGGGGGTGCCGTGCTTAAGTCATGGGGGGGGCAGCATCTGTGGGGGTGCGCCGCGGGCCTCACCCATCTTGGCGAGGAGCGCCGTGACGGCCTGCACGTCGGCGCCGGCGTAAATGTCGATGAGCGTCGTGACCACGGGCAGGCACAGCGTGTGCACGCGGATCCGCCGCTCGCCTGCAGGGCGCCGCGAGACCACATTGGCAAGAGAGTAAATAAATAAGCGTGATCGCACAAACATTAACAATTAAAGGTAACCGCAACAATCATCGTTCCCATCCTGTTGCCATCCCTCACAGTCCAGTGCTGCTAAAATCCATCACCATGCATCCATCTCTTACACGTAAATTGATCTCATCACTCTCCATCACCAGTCTCATCCATCGGCCATCAATCATTATCATCATCCCATTTAAGCGATGTGTCTTGGTCCAAGCAGATTTACTTATCTTATCGGTAAATGTGACATCTCAGATTGGTGCTTGTTTCTTAATCCAGGTGTTCCTCTTTCAATATTATGGTGTAATTCCAAACATGCTCCAATCCATGCTTCTTTGCAAATTTCGATCAAGTGATCTTGGTTAAATAAAGACCAGCGAATTTAAATCAATGAGACAGGGCGCAAGGGCAAGAGGCACGGGTCAACGTAACCTGGATGCCCCCCCCCCCATGTCCCCCACGCACCCTTGCTGGACGTGTAGAGCAGCGCCGCCTGGAAGGAGACGGTGGCGGCGTCGCCGAGCGCTTCCTCGATGGAGACCTGCACGGCGAAGCCGGCGTCCGGGTTGACGTTGGGAAGGGAGAGGAGGTCCGTGGAGCGGACGAAGAAGTTCCCGTGGAACGTGTGGATGGAGAGGCCTGGGTGGCGGCACGAGAGCAGCGCACCGCGGTCACGCGTCCCGCCTTGTGTCCCCCGCCACCGCAACTCTCTCCTCTCTATGGCCACCCCAAAATCCTTCATCTCAAAAATTCCAGATGATCCAAAATGCCGCTGCCGGACTCCTCGCCCGTAACCCATAGGCGTGATCGGATGAATCCAATACTCCTGATCGTTTCACTGGCTCCCAATCAAATTCGGGGTAAAGTTTCAAAATCGCACTCTGCCTACAAGATTCTGTAAGGGAAAAATACAAAATCAAAAAATAACGAATCAAGACACCAACGATGACAGCGATGACAAGAGCCGCTCACCCTTGGTGCAGCGAATCCTCATGACGGCCTCGAAGCCGATTTTTCGGGTGAGGTAGCGCTGCAGGTCGCTGCGCAGTCGCTCCAGCTGGGCAGGCGCGTGGACGGGATGCGGGGACGGGTAGTAATAGACGGCGCCCGAAGAGAACCGCGATATGCAAGCTGCACACGGAAATCGAGCGCACGTACACACGCACCCGTGGTCAACAACAACAGCCGCCAGTCGTCGTGATGGTAATGTCACCACAGCGCTTGTGCCAAGCTTGGTGCACTTTGAGACCATGTGGAGTGTCGAAAGCTTGCCGGCAGGTCACAGGACAAGCCCCACGTGTTGTGGGTTAACAGACCTCGGGGGGACTGAGATGACTGGCGGACGCACCGCCTGTTTTAGCCACCCGGCTCTCTGCTCATAATGATAAGGTCACAAAACCATAGATGGAGAGTTACAAGAATGAAAGTGAACACTGCTCAGGTGAGTTTCATTCGTCTAGCCATGAGGTCGTCTCCAGGAAACGGTGACGGCATCGGTGTGACCAGCTCAAAAGAGCACCCAGGGAGTGCGATATGCGTCAGTGTGGGACTGCCCGGGGACACTCACACAGCGTAGCCAGGTCGGCGTACTGGCTGCTGAGCAGGAAGAGATCGACGGCCGTCTGCTGCGCCGAGCAGTCCAGCGCTAGCTTCTTGTAGAAATCGGTGGCTGGAGAGAGGCCCTCGGTGCCCTGATCAAACACACGCACACAACGCCACGACCCACGCCGCGTCGATCACCACTCGCTCACACGTTCACTCGCTTGCTCTCTCGTGTATGGAAACTGTAAGAAGCTTTGGATGCTGTAAATGAACGCGATGCCAAGGACAATGACACTGCTCCTGTTTTTGCCGATGCTGATGATGAAGACCACGATGACAATGGGACACACACCTTGGCGCCGACCTCGCGTGGCTTGAGGGCGCCGGGCCCCACGGAGGGGAGCTGGCTCTGGAAGACAGTGACTCGGCCTCCGGTCGCTCCTAGCAGGCGGTGAGCGGCCTGCAGCGCGGGCCCCAGCGCGCTCTGTGTCTCGCGCTCTGCCCCACTCGGGAACACGGTCGGCAGAGACTGCAAAAGCTCGCGGAACAGCTGGGGAGAGCACAGCGTGGCACGAGTTAGAGCCGCGCATATGGCATAACTCTGTAACGCTCTTCAACACACGTTTGTCATTGCGAGTTTTTGGTGGGATGCCGTTATCTTTGGAGCCGCACGACGCGATTACACCGCACGTAATGAAATCATCTTGTGATGTCACAAATAATGATGTTAGCCATTGCATATGGTGGTGAGGTGAAACCTTTTCGCACTGGTTATTAGTGCAAAGTGTTAGGTAAGGCTTTGATGAATTTATTGGGTTTTCTATCAGTTAAGCCCCTAATAGCAACACAACATTAAACAAAAACTCATAGTATATCCGATCATCTTAGAATGAGTTATTGTGCCCCCACTGTTACAGACAGCCAGAACTAACGCACAAACGCTTTCGCTCTTCGTTGGAAAGAGTTACTAAATGACGATGGCTGGGCTGGCTTGGCTTTGATGACGCTCACCTCTTTGCTTTCCTGCAGGTTCACAAGGAGGCCTTCGGGGCTTGGGATGAACACATCTGTATGGAACACACGACGGAACAACGGGCCGTCTCAACATTCCGACCGCCGTCATCACGAAAGCAACGACGAGACCACCAAACGGCTCCAAAAGCACATGTGCACGCACGCACCGCATTTGTTTTTTTTTCCCGCATGGAATAGTTTGCTTGTCCATTCAATCTTGTTAGCAAGCGAGCTGGTACAAGGCTGAGCGTGCGTGTGTGCATGGGCCCTTACACAACTTAACTGTGAACTCATTCGCCAAGCCAATCAGGTACTCAGAATCCATTAATGTGTTAACACAATATTCTAAACGCTCTTTGTTTTGAATTATACAGTAAGACCTTGCTTAATTGCATGTTCACACAACGCGTTTTCGCTATGTGGTTCTCCCATGAGGGAAGATTTTTAGCACAACACGGAATGCGCCCGTTATAACACGGAATGAGTTATTGTGTCTTATACAGTGCTTTGAGACCGTTAATGAAAGGTGCTTTATGAAAATAAATATTAATATTTCTTCTTATTACTTCGGGGTCCGGGGAAAGTCGCCTTTGTTTGTGTGGGTGCGTACCGTCGATGTCCGTGACCACCACCATCTGTGGCCGTGCCTGCCCCTCCTGCAGGCTGTAGAAGTGGATCGCGCTGTCAAACGTCACGATGCCCACCTTCGTGCGGCTGTCGCCCGGTAACCTGCGTCAGCACGGGGTTGGGGTGGGGGAACTCGTGACGACGAGGCCTCTACCATTGTATCAATAGGAACCAAAACACTTTGAGGAATCATATGAGTTTAGTTTCACTTGCAGATAGACTACGCTTCATCAATTTTTGATAGGCCTTTTATAAAGGGAGTCCAGTACAACCGCCCTCTTATCGACACTGACACTTGTAACTAGCAATGGAACCTCTTGGTCTGTCAATTCCCGCAGGAGCTGTGCACGACCTCGCCAGGTGACTTGACAGATGCACACACACAAGCACACAAACACCACACACCTGTCCAGGTGCTCCAGGATACTGTTGCACACGACGGGCAGGTATCCGCACTCGACGGCGTGGAAGGACACGTCCAGCAGGAAGATGTAGACGGCCGGCTGGGGCGGCCGCACCTGCACACGGTCACGCACGGACAACGAGCACGTGACGGCCTCGTCGTCCGCCCCTCGCCACGATCGCCCGACGCCACGCGCTACTTCACACGACCCCGACCGTGGCAAACCGCTCAGCGGGCGGCAGGAATGGCTCTCCGTCACGGAGCAGTGGTCGGCATCGCCTATCGGCGTGAAAGACGCCCAGCGGCCGAACGGCCCGACGTTCCATGAGGCGGACCCCACGCCTCGCCCAGTTTACCTACTGGGCCAACTGCCCCCGACCTGGCTACTGGGCCACATTGAAACATACAAAGACAACCCCCCCCCCCCCGTATAACCTTGTGAACAGACTTTTGGGGCAAGTTCTGTTATTGAGCAACTGTGAAGGCTGACAAGGCATATGAGGGGGTGGGTAGATGACCAGTACCATGACCGGCCACCTTTGTCTCCCTCGTGGCATTGTTTACACGTTGCACCAGGTACTCATTTGAGGCTCAGTCGACGTATTGGAGGCCCAAGATTGGTTCAAATAATAGTAACTGGTGTTGGCTGTGAGCGGGAATCAAACTCGTGTTGGCGCGTTCATAGAGAGCATTGCGCTAACTGGGCCACCATTCACCACACTTATCCACAAAAAGACACACAAAGACACCAGTGCTGGCCGACACAAGCCAGCACACAATGCGATACTCATGTCCTTCATGGTCGCTCCAGTCGTACGCTTTGAACGGCGGTATCGACGTTGCACGTTTGCTCACGTCGCCCAGCACTGCCGTGTAAACCCTCGACATAAACAGACCCCCACCCCCCACCCCTACTCACCATGTACTCGGAGGGAGCGATGAACTCGATTGTGGCGTTGCGGATTTCGGGCCGCTTCTGGGGCTCCCCGTACGAGCGCGTCAGTGGGTTGTACATGAAGTCGTCCGGAACTGATGTCGGGGAACGAGCACAAGCATGGAGTTTTTATTATTTGTTAAACTGCGGTGAAGAGTAGCGCCGACTTAGAGGCTACGGCCTCTTTGTCAGGCCACTGCTGGGCGAGTACCGGGCAACTAGCGAAACGGGATCATCCGTGTGAAACAAATCAACTCAAAGGTGATAAGGGTTTTTCCCCTTTCTGGCAATAAAACAGGTGTTAAGATGTTAAAACACCAAACTGAAACCTTTGCAAGAAATCATGTCTCCATTAACCACATATACATGTGGTGAAAATGAAAAACCATGCTCTGACAGTATGTGTCTTTGAAAATGACAATGCCTTTTACTGTCAGAGCATGTTTTTTTGTTTTCATCATAATTTCATACTGGAAAAGGAGATCTCATGATACAACTCAAAGGTATTTGGCAATGGATTTGCAGACCCAGTTGTACGAATCCTAATTAACATATTCGTTGCAGGCAGACATACGACTTTACGGATGCGTTGCGGGCGTCGCGTTTAATATGAGAAGCGTTACGCGAGCGGCGCCTACCTTCGTTGACGCGGAAGCACAGGTTGCACTTCCAGCGGCGCTGGTCGATGAAGGTGACGAAGGGGTTGATGTAAGTACGGCAAGCGCGGCAGCGCACGATGGTGCTCGCGGTGATCACCGGCAGCTGCTGCTTGCACCGCGCAAACGAGGGGGGACGGAGAATACGAACGGCACGCGGGCAGAGTGAGGGTGGGTGGGGCACGGCGCCAAGTGGAACGTAAATCGTGAGCACGAAAAACACCAAACGGAGAATGTAAATGCGATAAACGGAGCGCAGAATCTCACCCAAAAACACGTCGCACGCGACAGCGTACCGCACACACGCAACACATTATGCAGCGGGCAACAACATTAATGAAATAAACGGAATGGTGTAACTCAAAAATACACAACAGCATATCACACAATACAAAAATCTTACAGTGCATAACAAAAATCACAATTTTAAAAAGCACTTTAGCACCCAATATACAACAAAACATAGAACATAACCCACAAAAAATGTATAACTTAACATACAACCCACAAAAGACACGCTGCATCACATAAACACAGCAGAAAAAGACCTCAAAAACAAAAACCCAAAACAAACAAAAATATCAGTCCCCAATGCAAAATATTAAACAGAAAGACACTCATCAAATTACACAACACCACAATAGACAACACGGATCAAAACACACAAACAAGACAGACCACATACAACAAAGCACAACACAACACACAACACACGCTACATCATAAAACACACACACAAATAACACACACACACACGAGCGTGTTAAGAGACAAGGGTCACACATAATCGAATCCACGTGGCGTGCCTGATGCTGCCGCTGGTGACTGTACGACGCGTTGTTTTCGTCCCAGTTTCTCCGAGTCTCCAGCTCGTGGGCTCCGGCGGCAGTGGTGTTGGCGAGAGGGAGCGCTCACCTGCAGGTCCTTGAAGGGGTGGAGCAGGAGACCCAGCGGAAGCTTGGCCTTGCCCAAGAGGCTTGGCGTCTGTGGTATGTTGGTCAGCGTGCAGCGGAAGATGCTGCCAAACGAGCACAAGGGAACGCGCGTCAGCGTGGATGTATTAAATGCACGTTCAGCGCACGTGCGCCAATCTGTTGATCCACTCCTGGATGAGGGCCTTTCCGTGCCGTGATGAATCGTGGAGGTTACTTGAGCATGCTTTATCAGGCCGCTCAGTCTGGATTTTCTCGTGTTTCCTTGCTCTGCACCTTAACAAAGCGGCTGCGGTTCAAAGGAATTTAAGTTTACGCAAAGTTTAGTTGGGGAGTTTAACACACAGGCTTTCGTGACCAATAGCATCCATAAGAGGTTTTTTGGTTAATTTACACGATCTTATCCAGAAAACCTCTTATGGTAGAGCTGGCGAGATGCCATAGATGGCACTGCAATGTAAATCAATGTCACACCCAGCGTCCCTGACGGGGGCACATCTCTGCTACAAGTTACTTGTACACGTGAGCTCTCTGAGCAGGCTGGCTTGACCGGCTTAGCGATACACATGCCCCGTCACTACTCACTCAGGGTGGCAGTTGCGCTGCTGCATGTCGGGGTGGAGGTTGGGCTTGGGGGGTTCCACCGGCGTTGGGGGAAGGAGGTTCCTCTCTTGAAGCAAGTTGACTGGCCGCAAGCTCTCAGGTTGGACCGACAACCCCCCCATTGAGGAGGACAGTTGGTTGGGTCCAAAAGCAGTCTGCAGACATTGACAACACATTTTACATGCACCGTAAGCACAAAGAAACCCATAGAAATGCAACCGATTTGTGAACATCATTATTACCCTGAATCAGGGAAACCCATGGGAATCACTGCAAGGTGAACCATTAGGTACCAATAGTTACACAGCCTCGCAGGAGCGCATTTGCCACTTGTTGCAGAGGTTTCCGGTTCGAATCGAGCTGCCGTCCTGATTATTAATGTGGGTAAATTAACTGTAAAAAAATACACTGCGTCTACATTACAGTAGACACTGTGGCCTTAAAGAAAGAAAGTATAGAATGGGTGATGTCTCAGCCAATGGCCCTCTCTGTCAAAGCACAGGAGAAGCCAGAGGGGTAGATTATGTCTCTACCCCTCTGGTCTCTCTAGGTACTGTGAAGTGCAATTGCCCGAAACGTCATTCTTTTTAAGGCCGCAGTGTTATTGACAAACATGTTGAATTTCTCTTTGGTTCTTTCGGTAAAGTCACGTATAAAGATAAAATAATATCTTTATACGTGACTTTACCGAAAGAACCAAAGAGTAATCCCTGCAGTCACGAAAGCTCCAAATTAAGATTGAATGTTGAATTTTTTGTTGTTGTTAACTGTGCTTGTGCAACTCTGCCAATGCAGCAGCATCGGTAAATTATTTGTTTATGAAGGTATCCAGACTCCTGGCGTGGGAGAGCATAACGCACCTGTGGGTACTGCGGAGGGTAGCTGGACATGGCCGCGTTGTGGAAGGGGGTTTTCGGCGTAGCGTGCGGGTAGCCCGGCGGTCCGAAGCCACCACCACCACCACCTCCGCCCATGGGAGGTCCCGTAGGGGAATTTGGTGCCGCTGATAACAACGATGAAGATGATGATGATGCCGAAAACAACAAAGTAATGTCACATATGTCATGGACTTGCTCATGCAACGCAATGATAGGCAGCTACGCTTGTCATTAAATAAGAAAGGTTATGACATTTTATCCACAGATTTTGACGGATGAAGATCGCAGTTCAATTCAAGAATGGGTAAAATGTTTGATCTTATGTTCTATCTCTCTGCCACAGCAATGGGTGTTGACTTTTTTTAACAAGCGTGTTTTACAGATGCTGACGATTCAAGACCGCAAATCAGTTAAAAATTAAATAAATTATTGTGACATTTGTACTGCCTCCCTTTTCTATATTTGTCTGTATTCCACGAGTATTGTCGATATCTTATGTTCCATCCCATTCATTGCATTAGCCTAAAGGTGATCTTATTCGAAGTGATGATTAAAAAATTATTAATATCCCTTTGTCAATCCACTACTAGATGAAGGCCTCACATATGTTGTTTGTCATGTGGATTATGTGCCCATACTTCACCACGCTGATCAGTGAAGGTTCGTGACGTGAGCCAAAGCTAATCATTCAATTCAACTCAACATGTTCAGTGCAGTGCACAAACTACTGAACACACTGATCCCTTTATCCCATTTTGCATATAGTTTGCATAAAATTTGAATAACTTTTAAGACACTTTTTTTTAAATACACTTTTACACTGCTATTCAATACACGTACATGTGTAAAAAAACATGAATTTGTCAGAGAAAATAAGGGAGCACTATTAAGATTCCTGGATTTCAAACCAATTTCTATCTAAACAAAATGTAACACGTAGGCTAAACAAAATTGTTGACTAAACTAGCTTCTCCACTCTTGAGAATCTGGGTTCCAATCTGATTCAGCTGCGAATTACTACAGTGGATTCTGAAACTGTGAGTGTAGTCTCAACCCAGCGAAAGATTTCAGAAAAATTTATAATCACGATAAATTTGGTGTCATTTGTGAGATAAAAAAAAAAATCTAAGCATTTCACTGCCATATTATGGACATTCTTTGCAGGGCAAATATACGTGTGAAAAAGCAGCCTAGAGAAGGCAATTAAAAAGTAGTTCTACGAACGCTGCTTTAGGGACCGTTCCCTGACACAAGCTGAGAATGCTGCTTTCTTCCACTTCCAGAAAAAAACATTTATTCATCTCCTGACACGATGTGGGCCGCACGCACAGAATACATTTGGTCGTTTTTTGTGTTTATTACCATGCGAATGCATTCCCGTATCTGCATACTTAATGCTGTTACCATTATGTGTGAGAAGGGCATGAGAGGCTGTGTCCCCTGTGAAACAGCAGACAGTGGGGAGAGGGGATATGGGTCGGTGGGTGATTATGGAGATGATGGTGGCGCCGGGGTACAAGGAACGAGTGTCACAAGCACCCCTCGCTGCCGCAAGAGCCAAATAATTATGATCGTATCATCGCGTTCAAAGGCAGCCGCTATTGTTGCACAAATGAATGGATGCGTTCTGTTTCCACTTCGCACCGATGTTGGCGCGCGTGGGAGGCTTTTGGCGCACACGCTCATAAGAGCGCACCTACGCCTGCTGCGATTGTACGGGCTGTTGCGTAGGTAAGGGGGGGCCTGCCCCCCACCCCACCTTGCAGGTAGGTTAATTGGGACAATGTATTTATGGGCAGTATACAAAATTGGTTAATAATTAGAAGACCCAACATCGTGACTTAAGGTGTCCCTCCCTTTCCTCCTGCTTCCTAACCCCAGAATATCCCACTACTGCATTTGTTATAAACAGCACCGTACAATAAACTCACTTTTGCACTATTAATTACATGTACATCAGGTACAAGTACGGCCCTCTGTTAATGCACTGCTGGATGGGGAACCTCCCCATGGCTTTGTGGATTGTGGGGGTTATTTGACCACCTTTGTTCAGTGCGGATTGGTTAAGGCAGGGGACACAGATGAGGGAGCCGTAGCACAGTACAACACTAGATCTTGCAGCATTGTCCTCTGTGGAACAACGTAGGCCCCCGCGGCCGATAATGCCCGTCATACACAGTGGTCAACCACGCAGGCACTATCCAGGCTCAATCCTGCTTAGTAGCTTCCTAAATCTGCAGAGCAGTGGGTGCTTTCCATGTGATTTGGCACAGGCGAATATCTATCAACAGTTTGGTGAGATGTTAACTACCTTGCTGGCATACAGGAGGTCGTGGGTTCGAACCCAACCCTGACACCTGCTGCTGTATATTTGGAGTTTGCTCGCGTGGATTTTCTGTGGATCCTCCGTTTTTTTCCTCCACAGTTAGAAACACGCTTTAGACTATTTGGCTACTATAATTTTACAAATGATAAGCCACTTCGTTAAGCTATCATTTGTGGCCAGGTAGCTTCTGAAAAAGAGGTACATAGCTCAGTGGTACAAAATAATTTATAGTTAAAATTTATACAGAAACAAATGAATGTGGCGTTTGAACTACCAAACCACCAATAGCAGCCGAACTGTGAAGAACCACCCGGTGAAGAAGAGGCACCGCTCTGCCACCTCCTCACCGCCCCCCCCAGGGAAGCCAGCGCTCGTTTCCAGGGCTGCAAGCTGCTGCTGCCGTCCTCTAGAGGCTTGCACAGCGGTCGGCAAGCCCCCCGTAGGCTGCGGCTGCTTGGTTGGCTAGCAGCAACTGGAGCTGGACTCACCGAATAGTGAAATAATCGATCAGACAACCGATGATGGGTTTGATTACTTGAATAACACCAACATTACTGGGGGGGGCGACGATGAAAAGAATGCAGGTTGGGTGCTTCGAGGTGATTCGGCACTGGGTTGGGCTTGCTCAGTGCTTGGAAGGGGGACCGCCATGTACAACAGAAGAGGGCGGAGCAACAAAATGCATTGTTGCACCGTACTTCTATGTTCCTCACTTTCACAAACCCACGCTGAACAGCGTGATGAACCACAATAAAATATAACCCGCGTGGACCTGCACGGGGTTGGGGGGACCCTCTGAAAGAGCCGCATGTGTGTACTACTGCACGTGACACAGCCGACGGCAGGGTGCGACGCAGCGGGCAGGGCACGCTCACCGATGATGCCTCCGCCCTCCACGCAGTCGTAGTTGCTGAGGCTGGACGCGGAGTCACCATCTGCAACACAGACGCCATTTAGTGGCAGCCAGCACCTTTAGGTTGGGGAGCCACACCGGGCCATGGTTGTGGTGACAGCGTCGGCAAAGAATGTGTCGCCTCTAAGTGGTGACCGAGCAAACCAGGACGAGCACAGTGCCGACACTTTCCAGGTTGGAGCCTGCACCGACACCTATGCATGCATGCACATTGCACGTAGCCAACTGTGCTAATGGGAGGTGCGGAAGAAAGACACAATGTACAATACAGCTTAGTAAGACATAATATACTATACAGCTTAGTAAGACACAATATACACCTGCACTGTGTACACACGGGTGTGCACCTATACATACACACATAACGTGTGCATGTATATACGTACACATGAAGAGACGCAGGCAGATACACAGACACGCATGCAGTGTACATGCAGACTCGGACAGCAAGGTGTACACGAAACGGAGATCGCTCACTCTGGAGCCTGCATCGCCTGCTGGGGCAAGCGCTGTTTGCAAGCACCTATCAAGGACCAGTGAACAAATGTGTGGCACAAACAGACCCATGCCCGACAGCCTTTGTCTTCCCATTGCTGATTTTTAAACACTGCACTAAATATAAGACCCGAGTAAACCTAGGGGGTGGGCAGGACAGGTTCAGCTGTGGCCGGGAATTGAATCCGGGAAGTAACTGCGGATCCCTGAGCCCTGTAATAATAACATGACACAAGAGCTCCCACGTACAAAAACAACACTGTACCTGTCATACCCCCCAGTGACTAGCCTGCTCAAATTAATCTTCGTGACAACGAACTCTCAAACGGCCAAGCTGCACAGGTGAGATAATCCGATCCAAGACTAAGCACGTACATGCGTGCACACGGGATCAATGTGCCGATCGCCGCACGCACGGCTCCCCTGCGCCGACCGACCGCGTAGTTAGCTGCGCTTATTCTGCAATGTGTGTTGGGCTTGTACCAGAACACAGTGACGACCAAACACAGCGGTCGTTACTAGGTGCCACGGCTGGCAGGTACCCTGCACACTAATTCACAAGTGTAAAGGTTAAATGACGATGTCCCCTTTGTGCGGCTGACTGAGCTCCATCACATCTGGATGGTCACGAACACAATTTGTGATGCACGCGACGTAACGATGACTGGAGCACCTGCACATGAGCCGATTGCATCGCCCGGTCTCTGCAAGCTCACCTGCTCTTGGGAGATGTGTCCTGCCCAAGCCCAATTATTATTCGTGACAAAAGTTTTCTTAAAAAACATTTCCACCCATCCACCAAGATCTGGACAATAAAACTGACCGATCCCCTATCCCCGCCACATGTTGCTGTCACTTCACGATGCCGCCTCCGTCTCCGTATCCCACATGGCCCACGTCTCCCCTTCTCCGAGAAATGGTGACAAATTTAGGGCCACTCCATGCATCACCCCACACACTCCCCTCACCCCAACAACGCCTCCCCCGCCCCACGTCAAACCCACCTGCCCGAAACGGGTGAACTCTTTTGCGCTTGATTTTAAGCATCAGCAAAAGCGTCATCGTTGACAAGCGGCGGCAAAGAAAGCAATAAAAAATAGAATACGACTAACAGTGAAGACTCAAAGAACGTTATCTTGCTTGCTATAAATCCCAGGCACCGGAGGCTCTCCTAACACGATGGCAGGGACGGTACAGCTGGGAGCGAGGCTGGCTGCTGCCTCGCCCAAGCCCTCCGCGGCGGTTGTGATGCAGATCGCCCGTCCTTTCAGCTCTATGCCGGGACAGCAGCGGTGGCGGTTCAAAGGGAGCGGCGCGGAGCGTGTTGCCAAGGTGAGGGGTGGAGCCTGGCTCCTGAGTGCTGGTTCACGGAGCGGAGGAGGGAGGGGGTCTGAAGGTACTAATGGGCACATGCCACGAGATGCTGATGGAACCACGCAGATATGGAGACACACACAAACTACACACAGACACATGTAAACACACATGTATAGGGACACGCATACCCGAAGGCATACGCATTGGGATCCTAGGATGGAATTATCAATTCAATTATTATTACTAACTTGTACAAAAACCAAGATCCCCCGTGTAGCCTTAACAGAATGTTAGGGCATATGCTCTTAGCGAGTAGCACCTATGAAGGCCGGCAAGGCACACAAGGGGGTGGGTGGCCGGATGTGGTGCTGGCCACCTTTGTCTCCCTCGTGGCGATATTCACACATCACACCCTGTACTAATTTGAGGCAGAGTCGATCGAGGGGAGGCCCAGGATCGGTTCAGGTAATCGCCACCGGTGCTGGCCGTGCGCGGGAATCGAACATACACGGTGGCACGCAACCACACACAGACACGCCGACACACAGATTTGGGCGTGGTCACAGAGAGCCGCAGGCCGTGTGATACCTGTCACCCTCCCCCCACCCCCCGGTACTGCACCTGAGTCGTTGTCCCCAGCGAGGCCGGGAGAAACGTCATGCGCCGGACTTTGGTAACCGCGGAGCAAACCTAGTTGCCCCGTTTGCGACAGCGCAAATAATAAAGCCGAGAGGGATGGCAAATCAAAACAATGATAGAAAAGAAGAGAAGGAAGAGTTTTGGAAGAGAACTCAGAATTAACGAAAAGGGAAGAGAGACAAAATAAGAGAAGTTGTTAGGCAGAGGCAAGCGACAGGAATTCCATAAGATGGTAATTTACAAGAAGCTCTGTAAGCCAAGTAGTTTAAAAAAAATACGAAGATTGAATGTAAAAGCTGTTATCTTGTTGTTACACATCGAAGCCGTGTGTCCTGGCTTGTCACACGTGAATAACGAGCTTAATTAATCGGGAACAAGACTTTGGTAATGGTCAGAAACGTTATTATGGCACCTTCATGACATCGCTGCAATGACCATTTTGTACATTTTAAGAAACACTCATGCAGTCCCGGTCACTCGTGGCATGACATTGCACTGCGACTGTAATGTAAAATATTTCTAGAAATATTTTTTTTTTATAGAACCTTCTGATGGGGAAATCCTTATTAGCCATGGTGGACTTGATAAGATGCCTGCAAACAGCACTTGCCCCAACAGTCTGTTAAGGGCGATGTGGGGGCAGGGGTCTGCCTTTATGAAGGCCTGCAATAGATGGTGGGGTGCTGCAGACAACACGACGCCTCCCAACACCACATCTGGCCGCCTTTGTCTCCCCAGTGCTGATATTTACACATCACAGCAGGTACTCATTTAAGATTGAGTCAAGGTAGCAGGGAGGCCGAGGACTGGATCAGATGTCACTGGCCACTTATGCTTCACTGATACAATACATATACACACACATGGCCACAAAAAACACACAAATACATGTACACATACAATTATACATTTGTGTTGGGCAGCCAGGAATACAGCATTGATATCTATATTTTTACAAGATAAGAGCCATTTGTTTCCTTGGGTCGCATCTTCCCCAAAGAATTACATTTAGTCACTTATAATCACAGCAGACCAGGATAGTTAATTGCAGTTGCGTACATTGTACTGAATTGCCACAATGTACTTGCAATGAGATAATAAAACTGCTGGGAATTACAACTGACCCCAGATCTGAATGATGGAAATGTAAGCATTGGCCTACCAGCATCTGGACTGCCAGACATCTGGCCCTGTCCATGTGGAGGCGGATGGTATGAAGACGACTGAAGAGATGCGGGACCCAGCTGATGTTGCTGCTGCTGCTGCTGTTGTTGAGTGGGTGGAGGCGGCAGCTGCTGCTGCTGCTGAGTGGGTGGAGGTGGCACCTGCTGATGCTGCTGCTGCTGAGTGGGAGGAGGTGGCACCTGCTGATGCTGCTGATACTGCTGCTGCTGATGCTGCTGCTGAGTGGGTGGAGGCGCCACCTGCCGCTGCTGATGCTGCTGAGTGGGTGGAGGCGCCACCTGCCGTTGCTGATGCTGCTGATGCTGCTGAGTGGGTGGAGGTGGCGCCTGCTGCTGATGCTGCTGATGCTGCTGCTGAGTGGGTGGAGGCTGCACCTGCTGCTGGTGCCACGACTGCATGGATCCTGGTGCCATTCCGGTTGGAGGTGGGGCAACCAGTGGTGGCTGGGGCCTCCCACCCATAGCCATGGGAGGGCGACCTGCTGATGGAGCGCCTGATGAAGGAGTGGCCATTGGTGGAGGCCCCGCTTGTGGACGACCCAATGATTGAGGGCCCCCAGATGGAGCGCCCATTGGTGGGAGGCCTAATGATGGAGCGGTCATTGGTGGAGGTCCTAATGAAGGGGCCCCTGATGCAGCTGCCATTGGTGGAGGGCCCACTGATGGAGGGCCCAGTGGAGGAGGTGCCATAGTTGGTATCGCTCCATATGCTTGCCCGGCCTGCGGTGGTCCTGGTTGGCCTGAGACGCACACGACCATCAGACAAGTCAGTTACATAATGCGTAACGACACATCGGCTTCATCAAATATAAATGTAGGATCCTTACACGCCCGCGATAAATACGTCATATCACGTGTGTAAGGATCGATTTTTTTACATATACGTTATATGCAATGAGTTAATGCGGTCACTATAGGCTGCGATTCTCACAATTAATTGGATTGGAGGAATCATTGCATGCATACCAGTCACACCGCATTAAACAAAATGACATGTCTTTACATTAAACATTTCCAGTGAAGGAGACTTTCCGCGACAGCTGAAAATGCTGCATTCGCCGGGCAGATGTTCCGGTCACGTTACGGCTCGGAGCCCAGCACAAGCAGTTTCAACCGTCTCTCCAGTTTCATGCCACGACCCGCTGCTTACTGCCCCTAACGGCAGCGCTGCTCGATGCTGCCATGCCAGGAATTCTAATTCAGGCCCAGATTATTCACGCTGGCAAGGAGTCCGTTCCACGTATTTAGAATTTCATAAAACGTCTGTGTGTGAAGTTGGAAATCGCAATAATAAAATCTCACTTAAATAATATTTTTACTGGCTACATTACGGACAACTCAGTAAAATCAATTGTTGTACGGTGCTAAACTCTCAAGTCTATGCTTCCCACCCTTCACCAACTCATGCTAACCAGCGTGATGAAGAATGTTGAAATAATTCCCCACAATCCGTATAGCGTGGGGAGGCCCTCAATCCAGCAGGGGATAGACAACAGGGCAGTACATGTACATGCACTTCCATTGGCATTGCCAATTAAATCAGCATAAGCAGGCACTGAACTAACGAGACTACTTTAAACAGTCCGCTACTCTGACAAGAAGTCACAATCGTTACGCTGCCAGAAACACATGTGCAGCAGCTGCTGCAGGGACCGCACTACTGATGGGGCAGCTCTTTCCATATGCAAGCAGGCTTCACCTAATACTTGCACTAACACTGCGTGACCCCTTTGTGAACAGGAGGAAGATGACCTGTTTTTTGCGAATAGTTGAAGGTTCATTGAGCAATATTGCATCATGCATTGGCATGCATGCACACAGATAGGCACATCAATATAATGGATAAAAAACTGTATTCCAACACGAATTTTTTCTATACCTTTTCAATTATTTTACAAAATACCCACTTTGCAACAGGAAGAAAATGACTTTCTCATGATTATGCTAAGATATGTTTTGTATGAATTCCATCTTGAAACAAAAAAAAATTATTTGTGAATAGATACACACACGTGCAGGAGGCATGCCCTTCATTCTGCAGTTAGTAAAATGCCCTCGTGTATAAACGAAGAGCATTGCGGAGCCCCAGCGGTCCGCGTGCGTAGAGGCATTCCTCCCATTACCTACAGCAGCCGCCTTCCTTCAATCATTCACTTGCGAAGGAACTTGTTACGTGACTTACTAATGGTGCAGTACAGCTGCCAAGTTCCTAATAAGCGAACGTGTAAGAGTCTGTTTAATCAACTAAGCAGCAATTGTTTAAACTGGGAACATCTTGGAATGTTGTTGACTCCTCTGAGTCATCAGCAGAGGTTATGATGACCGTGATGATGATCATCATCATAACATCATCATTAGCCATGATCTAACCACCGCTGAATGAAGACCTCCATAAGTCATAGACAATATTACGGTCCCACAATGCATCAATCCATCCAGCTCCTGCACAGAAGAAAAACTCATCACTCCATCTCCCCTGTGGATATATTTTATAGCAGATTTCCTCCTTTGGCTGTTTTTAGTCTCGACCACCAGCCATCATCTCTTCCCATGACATGAGAAGCATGTCACGCCCAAGCCTACCAACTTTTCTTCACAGTCAATGTTGTCTCTAACTCTAACTTGGATCTTTTTTCCGATCCATGAATTAATTTGTCTCTAGGTGTAATTAGATGCATGTACCTCTTCATGCCTTTGTTAACTTTTAAACTTATGTTCTATCTTATTTGTCATTGTCCATGTTTTCAATCTGCATGTCATAGCAGGTAATATACAATTCATTTAAAACTTTAAGAAAACTTTCCAACATCTGCAGTGTGGCCTGTTAAATAAATGCTGCTTGGTTACTTGGTGTTCTAGGCAAGAGAGCTCCACAAATACTGAGTGCTCATTCAGCAGAGGATTGAAAACTACCAAATTATGTTATGTCTTGGTGGACGGTGGGTTTCCCAAAATAATTATGACAAACAAGCAAAAATGTGGAATTGCCAAAATGTAAATAACAATGTCAGCCAACCAAGGGGTCTTTAATTAAGTTCACATGTTGCTTTACGGTTATGTTCTCGTAAGAGAATGCTATCATGTCACGTCTGCAAATGCACTTTTGGCACAGAAAATGTTAGTGTTGATTTGAGTTACCGCAGCATCTTAATCTATTTAAATTAAAGGAAGATGAAACCTAAATAAATAGTTGTCACCTTGCAGACGAGTGCATAGGCGGCCTCTCCTGCTATCCAACAAATGTATGAAGCTTCGTTAAAGGGAAAACTTTACAAAGTGATTTTTTTTAAACGTCTGTTCCCAGGCACTTGCCTACTCCTCAAAATGTCACTGACAGTGATGTTAAGTTGGAACACACAGCATTTGATTTTAAAGTAAATTAATCATTGACGAAGCTTCATATTCGTATCGTACAGACTACTGCACACAATTTAGGGATACATATACGTGAACTTTGTTTGTTTTTAAGTAGCACCTTCCTTCAAAAACATTGACAAAGGTAGTTTAAAAAAAATCACACACGGTCCAAAAATCAAACACCAATAACTAGTTAGTAACTATTAAGCGTGCTTGGTGTAGTTTTAAAATAAAAAAAGCATAGCTATGGAGGTTGCAGATTTTTTTTACAGTGAATCAGACAACCAGCGAGCCAGCAATGTGACCCCATTACCTCGTCTTTGACCTACGGACTTGAGCAGAGAAATGGGAACATCTCCTAAATAGACACACCCTCTCTCCGCTTCACAGACACACAGAGAAAGTGCGGGAGAGAGAAGGCTGAACACACAAGCTCACTCCACGAGTCCAAATAGACAACAGCATCACCAAATAAGCATGAACATGAAACTCAAAAAGGATTTCCTTGTAAAACATAAGGAATGAAGAACATGTAGGAAGTGTGGGAAAAAGTCAGTTGGGCACCTTAAAGCAAAACCAATTCAAGTACCTGGACGTGGTGCGGGGTACGGCGCAGCAGCCGCGTGCGATCCAGGCGGCTGATATAGCCCAGCACCCTGGCTGCCTGAAGTCGGGGGAGGCCCTGGCCTGGGATTGAACCCAGGCTGCTGCGCAGGGACAGCGGTGACATTGGTGTTGTTGCTGTGAGGCGGAGGTGACGGAGCCACCGCCGATGATGCCGACCCGTACTCGTGGCTAATGGGCTGCGTGTACATGTAAGTAGGCATGGGCTGGGAACCACCCATCTGCTGCCCCTGACCACCTTGAGCAGGAGCGTAGCCGTTCCCCGACATCCCTGCAGGCCCCAAAGGTCCATTCGCCGGCCCAAGCTGAGGACCAGACATGTGATTCATGCTGGTCCCAGGCGTCGGTGCCCAGTGGTTGACAGGGGATGGCCGCTGCTGGTGCTGCTGAGGAGGGAATGGCTGGCCCGTGCCAGGCATGGGCGACACCCGAGTCATCATGGGTGAGCTCCGGTTTGAGGGCGGGCCCGAACCGCCTCCTGCGTGATGGTGGCCCCCCGTGCTGTTGGGCGCTGTCGGCGGAAGGCTGTTGGATATGGGAGACAGCCGGGGTGGCTGTAGGGTCGCCAAGTTGCTAGGGTTGAGTGTGGCAGGGTGGCCGCCCATGGGATTATACGGGGGAAAGCCGGGCATGGCAGGAGGGGGCACATGCTTTCCGTCCGCTGGCGGGTGAAAGGTGCCTGGAGGTAGCGTTGCCTGCTGTCCTTGCACAGGCGAAGAGTTCTGATAGGGTCCTGTTGAGGGAGAAAATGCTTATTCAATTAATTTCATAAGGACGTGAGATGAATACCATCTAATAGATCCGGTTTGCAAAGCAATTCACTTGGTCTGGGGGTTTCCAGTCTGAGAGGACACAAGCAGGTGGCTTCTTTGAGTAGCTGAAATGCAATTACAGTGGCTTCCTCATCAAAACGTTTCCTGGACTCAATGGGCACTGTAGTAGGCAATTCTGCTGCTATAAATGTTGTGGATTTACTCTCAAACACACCGCTGGGATGAAGTAGTAACTAATTGGCGCATTTTGTTTACGTGACAAACCTTACTGGCTGTACTAATAGGGTTTTTCCCCTTTTTTCTGGCAACAAACCTGACACCTTTTGCAAGGAATCATGTCTACATTAACCACAATACCTGCAGTCAAATGCAAACAAAAAAACAACACTCTGGTAATTTATGCATTGTCTTTGAAACTGATTGGTCCACACCAGAGACAGCTTTCTTTGGAGCCTCGTCTCATATGGTGTTCGACCAGATGACGCTGTGTCGGGTGGTGGAGGGTTACGACACATTTATATTTATGGGATCTAACCCAAAAACCTTTATAATGATTAAATTGGTTGCGAAAGCCTACGTGTTAAACTAATCAAAATTAGTGTTGGAACCATTTGGTAGTGATATTGCTAGCGCTAACAAATTCTCTATCAGTCCCCATTTTCCCCTCTCATATGTATTAGCTCACCCAATACTGTGCCCTACGAGGTCCAAATCAATTATGGTTTGTGGTACCAGTATATTTTAAATCCGGTGTGTGTCACTAAAGCAGATTCAGGCAATAATGAACAATCACATGTTGCCTGTGCATAATAATTATTAATTAATCCACCTGCAAGCATCACTCCTGACACTAGAAAGAGCCAGCTGGAGCTCCACACCTCCTCCACTTGAAACATGATCAATCACTACACAAGATCATTGTTAAAACACAACTATGGCTGGCCATTCTACAAGATTATAAAACAGGCTCAGGGTAATGAACATCTTCACCGCTCTTTCCCCAAATCATTCCGGCCTTGGCATCCTATGCTGCGTTCAGCTCCTTGCGCGACCGCTGGAAGCGAGTGAACTTTGGAATGAGAACGGCGTCGTGGCCGCAATCACTGCCAGCCCCCACCACCCAACTGCTAGGGGCTGATCGGTGGCATAGCTACTGAGTGTGCAGGTGGTGCGACTGCAACGCAATGCATGGGCCAGAGGGGGAAGCCCAGCACCCGTCTATGAAGAGGTGGGGGAGACATTGGAAAGCGAGCAGAGAAGTGGGGAGAGGTGGTCTATTCCATACACCAACCATGCTACGCTGCTGGTAGTGAAGCATCAGATTAATTATCTATTCGTATTCAATCTTAAATTTACGATACATGCATTGAATAGCACATGCAATAATTCATTATTTTAGATTGGTAAATGTGTTCAATGGCATGACCATTACATTCCCGACCATGTTAAAGGTTTCCAATTTTTATGTATTACTACGGTCTCTCCACATACACATATAAAAAACATGTTAAGTCCATCGGCCTATTGTCTTTCGAGTTTTAGCTGAATTGCAACCGTGAATTCCAAATGTTAGTCATTGGATTGCCATGATTGGGGAAGTCGGAAAAACTGTTACACCTCTGCCGTGTGCCACCACATTGGGCTACAACTCCAACAACGGCAAAGCAAACAAACTCAGGACGAGTGGGCTTGGGCAGGAACCATCGTGAGAAGAGATGACCAACGATGGATAAGACTTGGTAAAGAATGTCAGTCAACTGAGGGTACACACACGATGCACTCAAAACCTCTACCTCGTGACCTCTGAAAAAATCCTTCGCAAGATTATCCTTCGTTTCCCTACCTATTCACCCACGCGGCCATTCGGATCACGTATTCCTCTAACATGTCCCGAGGAGTATGTGTGGCCTTTATAAATAGTTGCTATCATATTCAGACATATAAAAAACCATTGACTGTATTACATCACTCGTGATCATTAACGATGACCCTCACGGCGACAATTGGGTGAACGCTTAAAGTGATTTTGCCACTGAATTTGATATGTTTCCTCGCACAAATAAACTATGGTCCTGACACCGGTCGGACCTTCCACCAGTCGTGAGAAAGGCGGGGCGGCCTCTTTGATAAAGGGAATCCGGCCAGAATACGCGTTAAGCTTCCCCTTCTTCTAAGCCTCACCCTGCCTAGCGGCTTAAGTCCCCGACTGTTCCCCGCCTGAAGTAGAACTCTCACGCTGCGATACGAGCAATGCGTGAGAGCGGTGAGCACACGGCGTGATGCCGACTGGTATAATGGTGGCATTAACGAGAATCAGCGTGAGATCTGAGTGGGGACGTGGACTCGGAGTGATTGAAATAACCTCAATGTACGACTGGGTAGCAGAGGCCTGGATTTAGCGTCGGTAAGAGATTGATGATGTGCCGGCGTGAGAGCCCTAACAAGTAGCTGGAGTCGAGAAGGGTGGCAAATGTGGCATCACAACATTCGCTACACACAACACCAGCAGCACTCCTCACGTACGGCCTACCACCACACCGACAGACCCGCATCTCACACCCGAAACGCCAGTTTCAGACACAAACCTCGCGGAACTCCCTTCCCCCAAACCCCGCAGCCTAGGCCGCAGACCACGGCACTCGGCTAGTCACCCTGCCGAGTTCGGTGAACCCTCCCCGGTTGGACCGAGCGGCCGCGCACCGTTAGCGTGGGGCCTCTGCCCACCGGCGTAAGGCGCCGTCGCCGACATCCCGAGGCGGCGCCGCCTTCGTCGAGTCTCCGCGTCGCTAAGCGGCTGAACCTCCTCGTGCCGTCCCCGCCTCTCCGTGTGGGGCTCCGTGTGGGGCTCCGCGCCGCCGCTGCCGCCTTCGTGGTCTCGTCTCCGTCCGGAGTCCCCGAGTCGTCACGTCCCTTGGCGGGGCGGGGGGGCGGCCGCGTCACTTCCGACACCCGCAGGAAGTGACGCACCGCCCCGCGCGTGCGCGCTTGGGACACGTGGCAGTTTACCCAGGGTGCGCAGCGATTGGGGAGGAGGAAGGAGGGGGCGGGCGCTGGTGTCACGTGACTTGGTAGTGACGGGAGAGGGAGGAGCGATGGGGCAGCACGTGGCAGTGAGCGCGCACGTGGTCCATGTACTCAGTGACTCGTTCGACTGCACGAGGAATCCGATGAGCTATAAAGCTCGTTTTTTACAGATGCGCAGTAGGGGCGCGGGGTCAGAATTTTACAACAACAAACAATTCAAAACACGATAGGAGTGCAAAATGTGAAAAAGTTACCAAGTAATTAAATATAAATAAAGGTTTATGTCCGATTTTTCAATTCTGAATGTAAGCTTGGACAAGGCAGCAGAACAACAACAAAATTAGTCAAGAGATCACAGAGTTCCTCAATAAAATGTCACGTAAAAATTGTGTACGGAGCAATGGTGTAGTGGTTAGCGCACTGCGCTACAAACCCAGAGTCCCGAGTTCGATTCCGGCTCGCGACCAAGGTCAGTGACGAATATTTTGAACCAGTGCTGAGTCTCACCTATCGATGTTGATTCGGCCCTAATTGGGCATGTGTGGTGTGGAAACATCATCACTAGGCAGACAAAGGTGGCCGAGCGTGTTGTTTGCTACAACATCCCCGTGGGCTGTGCAATTGCCCCAAGAGCCAATGTACGCTATACGCGGGATTGTTGTGTGGATGTCAAAACAGGTTGCCGCGAAAAATAAAGTTCTATTTTACACATCCGATGGGCCTTCTGGGAGTGCATTTTTCTCACAGCATTGGCTTCGTACAAGTAAGCTCTAGATCGGTTTCGACATCCAATGTCTCATCAGCAGTCAGTTACTAAAACCAATGCTGGTGAGCCGTCCATCTCTTGACTGAGGGGTAGGTACTTCGTACTTCCCAATACTTCCTCGCTGGCCATGAGTTATTCGAGGTGGGAGTACCCTGACGTCACACCACAACGCGGGATCTGCCGATCAACTAACTCGTGTACCCATGGAGAGCAGTGGGTCTCAATCGGGGGTACGTGGACCCCTGGGGGTACGTGACAATGTTCCACGGAGGTACGTGAGGTGATTTATAAATGTGTGAAATTATATCGTACTAGCATTGTGCCCGTCCAAGGGCGGGTGTATTTCAGTAAATCTGAAACTTGCAAGCGAAAAGCAGACGGCGACGTGATATTCATTGCATCAATTCGTGTGCAATTTGTAAAGTGACACAGACTTATTCCACTTAAAGGGGGAGGTGCCTCGCTCCCCCATGTAGAGTGACGTCACCCACTAATTAATATTAATGAGGAGGGGTCCATGTGGAGGACGTCACCTGTTCATGAGTATTAATGAGGGGGGCTGGCTAACGTGGAGTGACGTCACGCGCGGGACACACAGACATTATTGGCTCATTATAGTAGTAAATTAGAGTAATTGGTGAATAATTATGTATAAATATGCCAATATTGTATAACATAGCTACGATAAAAATGTAAATGCACATGGTAACCTAGAACGATATAAAATACCTTTCTAACTCATTGATCGTAAACAAGGTGGTTTCCAAGAGCAACCAGCGAGCGCAAAGCGTGCTGAGCGTCCATTGATTTGTATTAAATTCGCTGGCAATTAGAAGCTAGTTAGGATACTTTAAAAACATTACCTTATAGTACCCGGCTCTCGCAATCGACTCATCTCGACGAGCTGTACACGATGCACTATTCAAAGTGGAAATTTTCGATAACGGATTTTGTTATGCTGATGTTCGGCGTTTCGACATCGCGGAGTTGCACTGATTTCGGATTGATTGGTACCCCAGTCGCGGAGTTAAGTACACCCCTGGAAAAAATAGTGTCCCAGAAAAAAAATATTAAATTGCCTCGGCCATTTAGTATTATTTGGTACACGAGTACTGCCATAAGGATCAAATGGACAATTGTTTAAAATATTGATGTTCATTATTCATACATTTATTTCTCAGAACCATGTTTGGTCAGGAAAGGGGGTACTCGGTTGCGCGTTACAAGTTGACATTTTCATTAATTACTGGATATAGAAATCTATTTTTCATATACTTGAGACCTGAACTTTAAATCCTGTATCCTCCTGTGTACTGAGTCCCAGAACCCACCACTGGCGTCACGCACTTCTCAGGAATGCGTCGAGGAACGCAGTGGGCGGGCCATGAGGTGGGGGCGCTCTCACGTGGTGTTCCGCGCGCGTGCAGAACCTGACGCACTTGCGTGACGTCATGACCCATTCACAGGTGAGGATCGCGACTGAGTCACAGTTGTGTTGCGTGAATGCCCATCGAAAAACACCGACTCTGTGTGCGTGCAAACAGACGTATGGGGAGCGGTAGGGGGCCGTCCATAAATGACGTCACGCACCTAGGGGGGCGGTCAGACATTTGTGGCGATGTGTGACGAGGGGGGGGGGTGTTTGAGAAATGTGACGTCACATCAAAATGCGCAACTTTAAATAAATATAGACAACACGTTCTACTTAATTAAATATACTTTTTAATAAATGTTTTCTCCTACAACATCAGAGTGCAGCGCCACATTAAATACGCACTACAATGACAATGGGGGGGGGGGGCAGAGCTTTGTGACGTCATATTTGGGGGGGGGTCTGACTTTTTGTGACGCCGTGTGACGAAGGGGGGGGGGTAAAAAATCGTCCAAAATCGCGTGACGTCATTTATGGACGGCCCCTAAGCATCGCCACTAGGGAGACAAAGGTGGCCGGGCGTGGTGATGGCCACCCACCCCCTAGTGTGCCGTGTCGGCCTTCATAGGTGCTCGCTAACAGCACTTGCCCTAACAGTCTATTAAGACTATATGGGGGATTCATCTTCTTGGTTTTTTCGGTAAAGCCACGTAGAAGGGAAGTAATAAAATAATAAAAATAAAACATAATAAAATAATTCTCACGACGTTTCGGCTACAACTTATTATTTTATTATGTTTTATTTTTATTATTTTATTACTTCCCTTCTACGTGACTTTACCGAAAAAACCAAGAAGATGAATCCCTGCAGTCACGAAAGCTTTAAATCGAAATTTATATGGGGGATCTTTGTATCTGTGCCTGTCTCATTCCGCGTATGCTTCTCCTCTGTGTGCGTGCTCAAATGTGTAAATGACCAGGAACACCCGACATAGGAGTGTAACAGTGCTGGCTGGACAACCACACGTTTCAAACAACAACAACAACAACGGCAGCAGCACCACAGAAACGTGTTAAAATCCTCTGCATTATGCAAAACACCAACTGCAGTTCCTGTTAGTTGCTCACATTTATTGTGATGGTGGACAAAGACAAGAGGACGAAAATGCAGTTCTTCAGGTACTGCTCATATTCTTTGGGTCTTTCGGTAAAGTCACGTAGATAGGTTCAAAGAAAATAACAAAAAACTACGACGTTTCGATCGCAACACAAGCAATCGTCGAAACGTCGTAGTTTATTTTTTATTTTCTTTGAACCTGTCTACGTGACTTTACCGAAAGACCCAAAGAATATGAATTCCTGCAGTCACGAAAGCTTTAAGTCAAGATTGAACTGCAAATAGCTTGTTTTGTTAATGCACAGAGGCTGAGTGGCCTTTACACACTTCTGTGTTGTTTGAAACTCCGTGTGTGCGTTTGCCTCCCTGTCTCTGTCCGTGTCTATCTCAGTCCGTGTCCATCTCCGTCCGTGTCTATCTCCACAGCTTCTCTTTCCCCTTCAGCATGGGACCTCGAGCAGTGATGCGACGAATTTGCACCAACAGTTCCGAGTTTCATAGAATGTCAGTCAACTGAGGCTACGAAGTTTGCTGCCAAAGTGTTGCTTCCTTAGGTGGTACCAATTAAATTATTCTTCTGGCTCATTCACTCTATGCGCTGCCAGTAATTAAAGGACGTACAATAAGTAAATGCATAACAATAGTTAGTAATTACACGGTGTATGTTTTATTAAAATCTCCACCAAAGACTCGCGTTTCTTCAGCGACGAACATCCAACGGTATAAAGCAGCTTAGACATCCTCCTGCACCTTCCGTGGGTTGGTGGATCACGCAGAGATCTGTGACACTATTCCCCATGGGTCGGTGGATCATGCAGACTTGTGAACACTCCCAAACCCACGCTGAACTGCGAGGTGCACAGGAGATGGCAACACAGCAAGTAGGTTGACGAATCCAGGATGGTGTTAACCCACTCTCGTCCACTTGGCAGTTTTTTTCTGGGTTCTCCGGTTTCATCTCCCACGTGAAGTTAAAATAAAAACCCTCGTTATTCATTTTAAGGTATTCCAAATATATCAAGGCTCTTGTGAAAAAAACGTATTTATAAAAAATAATACTTTAAAGTTACGGTCAAGGGAATCATTACAGTCCTCTATTGATGTCACGTTGGATTGCCGTATAATGAATAATATAGTCCATGTGAATTATGCCACGGTGATGCCAATGGGTCGTTGTAATGGCACGCTTTGCCAAACCTTCAAAGCGATCTTTGCGTCTCAATAACGAATTTTGCAAATGTCGTGTGGAGTAGCCTGGGACACACCGCCTAGATTTTGTGTAGCTACAAGAGTTGCATAATAGAGTTTGTTTTGGGTTAGATCGCGTAAATATATGAATGTGTCGTTAAAACCCGCCACGACCCGACACAGCCAACTAGTAAGGGTTGTCACGTAAATAGAACGTGCCAATTCGTCACTAGTACAGCACACCGGTTGTGTGTTGGAGAGCCAAGCCACAACATTTACAATCTGAGTACGACGTTTCGCCAGTAAGTGCAACTAGCTTCATCAGGCGACAGCCATATTTGTGGAGAAGTCCACCTGTTGCGTTCCTCATATAGAGGCGTAGATGTGGTGACCACGCAGCTGCGCTCTTGCGCAATGTGGAGGGGGGATTACCGAGTCAACGTACATGATGCACGTTCTGTTTACGTGACAACTCTTACTAGTCGGCTGTATCAGGTGGTGGCGGGTTTTGACGACGCATTTATATATTTACGCGATCTAACCCAAAAAACCTCTATTATGGATATTGGTCGCGAAAGCATCCTACGTGTTAAACCGACAAGAGCTGCGTTTATGTGTGGAAGCCCAGCAGGTTTTAGCCCGGATAGTGCTTGTGGTGGGTGATCAGCATGCATACACAGCTTGATGCAGGGCTGCATGGTGGACAGTACAGGAGGCAGTGCAGCAAAATAAATTGTTGTTCTGTACTTCTATGTCCCCAAGTCTATGCCTTGCCCAGTTAAACAAACCTGCACTAGCGTGGTGAAGTATGGTTAAACAACCCTCCAGGACACACACGGCGTGGGGCGGCCTCATCCACCAGTGGAAAGATAAAATGGCCGCAAATGTGTTTCTCTGGAGGGGTACACACGGACGAGGCAATATGAAACTGTGATCACACTGGGCGGAGGTATGCATCGACTGTGTTCGACACGACTTCAACGACAACAGGTGACGACACCGCGTGGTATATAGGAAAGTTTTGTCAGGCCAAAATTATCCCCTCTACCACCCGCTTAGTGCACATCACATATGTGCAGTGATGGTTAAATATCGTTTGCGGTCCTTTAAGTATCTGTGGTATGCCTCATCTGGCCACTGGCCGTATGCGGTGATGTCACGAGTCGTGTGAAATGAAGCCACGTGCCGCGTGAGATGAGTTCATGTACGCGGGGCATTGACGACCGTCAGTTACCGTCCCTGATTTGTAGTGGACGTACGTGGAACTCTTTCATGCGAGTGCGTGCCATTGCCACCAAAGTGCCCTCTCTCTCGAGTGTGCGATGTGTGCACAAGTGTTCACTTGCGTTTCAAGTGCTTCGCTTCATTCCACGTCACAGTGTATAACACAAGTGGTAACCACTTTAAATTATGTACAGTAGTATACGCGTGTATGCGTGTGTGGTCTTTCTTTTTTAAATAGACTTTTAAATACGTTTCCGTTCTCATCAAAATACAAACCTCATTTGCAATTACAAATAACTGGGGAAAACAACTTCTAATCACAAGCAAAATTGCAAATAACTTATACCAACGTACAATATATACATACGCACTGCACAAACCACAGTGATGACTGATGGATAAACCACATAGCAACGATGGTGCTGCCCACGTGGTCGTGATGGTGCCGCCACGTGGAAACCATAACGGTACAAAGTGGCTGAGACGTTCTGCCACGTGGAAAAGCTGCGACACGTCTTGTTGCCGCATGACATTGATGATGGTGCTGGTACGTGGCGACGATGGTGCCACGTGGTAACGATGAGGTGTTCCATCAAATCACTACTGATGATGCCCGCCAAGTGGCAACGGCGGTTCTGCCACGTGGAGGATATGGGGCAGCTACGTGGCAAGGCAAGTAACGGATCTCCGTCATAGCTCTCACGGCACCGACGTATTCCAACTTTTTTTAGAGCGATTGCGCGGTGACGTCACTGCAGTGCCAAAACGACGAGCCTGAAAGTAACTTTTTTGGGGAAATCAATGCGGAAGCTTCAAACTCGTGCGTGGCAGCACTGGAAACACAGCCTACAGGCGCGTAGCTACGATCCAAGAGCTTCCTGTAGTAATCTGCCAGAGGCAATCTTGGCGCTGATGATGTCCCCTGTCGAAGATTGTTGACATCCAATTGGCTGGCGCGCACGTGTTCACGCGGCTGCCAAATACAAACCCAGACCATTGCTAATCTCACGATCCTTCACGATCCACCACCACCACCACCAATATCACCACCCTTGCCCTGCCTCATCCCAGTCTCCTCTGGCGTTCCCGAGCGCCCATAATTACAGTTTGGTGACCTATAGTTTTGGGAAACATTCATACAGAATAAAACTTTGGGTTTATATAACGTCGTAAATGCGACCCCCGTAATCACGATGCTGAACAGCAACAATTGGCATATATTTTTAGTTTTTATGCAGTCAGTCATAGGTCTCTGTAAGTTCATTGGTCTCTAAACGAGTCTATCGGTCTGTGTGTGTGTTGAGGTGGCCACATGGCTGAGTGACTGGTTAGCGCTCCAAGCCCGCACCAATGTTTAGATCTCAACAGGTTCTGGTAAAGTAGTCAAACAATCCTCATCAACAAGCCTCATCGGCCACACGGCATGGGGAGGTCTTCGTCCACCAGTAGATTCACCAAGGGCCTGTGTGTGGGACTTTATTTTTTCTTGATATGTGTGTGTCATGTGTGTGTGGATTAGATATCAAAGACAAAGATCCCCCGTATAGCCTGCACATGCTGCTGGGGCAAGTGCTGTGAGCGAGCACATACTGTGTAAGGGCCGGCACTGCACACGAGGGGTGTTTGGCCAGCTTCACGCCCGGTCGCCTGTCTCTTTGTCGTACTGTGTACGTTAGAATATTCTCTCTGATCTCCAATAGGCTCTCTCCAGTATAATGATCATCTCACTCTCTTCACGAACAGCGATGTTTACATCAACTATACTGTTTGAACACGTAGAGCATTTACAATGAGAGATAAATTAATCCACTCGCTTACAAATATCTATAGGAAAAAAATCATCACTTGTGATGATAATCGAATAAAATTGTCTCACAAACGTGGATGGATTGGGACGAAATGTGGAGGTTGTTTAAATATAAGACACAAGCCCGAAGCAGCAACGCGATCCCAGCTCTGATCTCGTAGCGCCAGCGCGCACCTGGCCACGTATGATGGGCTACCCCCCTCGGCTCCCCGCTGGCCAAGTCTGGAACTCACAGCAGTGACGAGGCGAGCGCGCTCTGGTGGCGGGGCAGCTACGAGATACGAGGTCACGTTCCTGCAAGGGCGTGTTTCGTGTAAACTAAAATACTACACGGAGATGGAGGCTGTGACAGGGGGTCCAGACCAAATGCCCCGCTCGCCCCACACTCACGAGATCAACTGGCGATCTTTTAAAGAGAACTACTGTAGAGTCGACTGTGATTTTAAGGCCGGCAGATCAGCTACGCATTGGTACCCCCCCCCCGTCCGACTCTCGTGGTATTTGGACCCCATTCATATCGAGCCCCAACACCCAAATCTGAAATATCCAACGGGTTGGTACCGACAAATACTGTGTAGTATATAGATCCCTCTGTTCAGCCTTTTAGACGGTTGGGGAAAGTTCTGTTAGCGAGCAGCACCCGTTCGGGTTGGTGCACAGCAAACACAACCATGCCGTGGACAACACAAGCGCATCAGCACTCATGTATCAAAGACAAAGATCCCCAGTATAGCCTTTCACTGACTGAGTGCAAGTGCCACTCTCGAGCACCGATTAAGGCCGGAACGGCGCAGGAGGCGGTGGGTGGCCAGCACCACGCCCGGCCGACTTTGTCTCCACAGTGTTGATGTTTACACACCACACCAGGTACTCATTTGAGGCTGAATCGACCTAGGGGAGGCCCATGACCGGTTCAGGTAATCGTCACTGGTATTGGCCGTGCAGCCACCCTCATCCATCCACTCCCCTGCATCGCAGCACACCCCCAATGCTCACAGAGCCACCCTAAGGCACCCACCCCGATTGTGAGCAGGGAGAAGACCCCTGCCGTCAGGGTCACAAGAGTTCGTGACAAGAGACGGGGGGGGGGCTGATTACAGGGGCACACGACTCTCGCTGCTGGCACTGGGCGAGGGGGTCGGGCACCAAGTCAGGGTTTAATTTCAGCCGCGCACGGCACACCACATCCAGTACACATTTCGCTATGGGCGTGGCTACTGGTCAAGTGGCCTGCTCCTCCAGTCTACCAGCTACCCGTGAAGCACTCGGTGAGAAAGACGGAGCCGTGGGGTGCAACGGGGAAACGAATCCCTGCCCCCCCCCCCTGCTCCTCCTCCACCGGGTAGATAACGGTGACCCCTCAAAGGTCACAGTAGTCGCGAGTCACGTGGGCGCTCGGCCACGTGGAATTAGTCCCAGGGCAGATGAAAGGAGGGGAAGAGCTCCGGCGCGCTCCGTCTCGCTTCACTGAGCAGCGCGCACAATGGTGGCGTGAACAGCATCCAAGGGGATTCATTTCAGACGGAGCTCTCCGGGGCTAAACTCCGGAAACGAAGTGGGGGTGGCGGCGGGGGTGGGGAGGGGTCCGGGGGAATGCGAGCTTGTGGGACCACTGGAAAATATTCCGTGAGAAATGAATCCCTCTTCAAATCGACAACGAGTACGACAAAGCGAACGTGAATGGCCAATAAGGAGGCAACGTGACGCCCCTCGGGACGCAGCCTGTGAAACTAAAACACCCTCAACACGTTGCTCAATAAACCTGCCTGCACAGGGACAGACGCGTCTCGGGCAATGACTCTTGTTCGTGTGCTATGAATAAGGGCCATTGCCCGAAACGTTGCGTGGTGTGTGTCATTTTAAGTCCATAGTGTTGACGAATGTGTTGAGTTTCGTGTCGTTGTTTGTGCGCCACTCTCAACACAGCAGCAGAAGCAGCAGCACATTCCTGGTGGCAGGTTAGCCAGACGCCTGTGTCTTGTGGACATGCATCCTGCTGCAACCGAATCTCCCTGAATGATGCTCATCTCGTCAAATTTCAGAAGCTAAGCAAGGTCGCAGCCTGGTGAGGAGGTCTTGGCTCTGGTGGCCACCAGCAGCTTGCCAGCTGTCGCGTGGCGCTGCGATGCCCGCGCGAAGCCAGGAGATGGCAGTCGAGACGGAAGAGACAGTATGACACGTGGTCTGCTGGCTCGCAGTGCACGTCTCTGGATTGAATCTGTGCGGAGATTTGAATGGAACACTTAAAACGCGGAGTGGCTAAATAGAAAAAAACATGGCATGGAACAGTGGAAAAAAAAATCACGGAGTGGATCAGAGGAAAATACGGAGTGGATCACTCAAAACTACGTATGTATGTTGAACTTCTTTCGCACCGTACGGAGCCAACCGCGCTAATCGGAGGTGCAACTACGGAGTGGATCAGTGGAAAACACGAAGTGGATCACTGAAAAATACGGAGCTGATAAGCGGAAATCAAGGAAGGGACATGAAGTAAACACGGAGTGGATCATTTACAAAAACGGAATGCATCTGTGGAAAATACGGTGTGGATCACAAGACAACAATGAATCACGTGGACTATATCACAGGAACACAATGAATGGATCGCTGAACAATGCGGAGATCAGACCACTCTTCCCACCCCAGATCTAAAGCTGCAGTCTTCTCAGTCCGCCCGCACTGCTCGTGCATTAGACGGCAGGCAGCAGAAGGGAGCACGCCCCTCCCCATCACACGGATGGGTGCTGGAAACTGAGGCTCCTTGCTCCACTGGGTCTATACTCCAGGCCGCACTTCACCACGAACCACACATCACCATTATCGCAAGTGCACACTCAGTGGAGATTCTATTTTGGGTATTCTAGGGGGCTCCGTTCTCACCGCCCCCCTTTCCTAACCAACAACAGTGCCCCCCGAAAGCCGCGTGTCCTCCCAAATTCGAAAGCAGCTGGGGGGCCACTCAAGTGTCAGTTCCAGAGGTCATTTCCAACACCGCTGTTGGACGCCAACCCACTCCTCGCCAACGCTTCTTTCTTGCAAGATACCGCAGCAGCAGCAGCAGCACGGTCGTCACCACGCAACCCCAAGGTCCGGAGTCCCACTCGTAGAGTCCTAGAACCACCGCTAGCTGCTGCTGCCTCTGGGTTCACAATGTCCGTCTCTCCTCACGGCGCGAGGAGTCTCCGGCGCTGAGATGCTGCAGGGCTCCCGCCATGGAGCCGCGTGCTCACGTCGAGTGGCGACTCCCCGTGCGCTCTGCCCGCTCAATTTCGCTTTGGCGTAATCCTCTTCTCATCCCACTCGGGGTGTGGATTATTATTATTAGCCCGTGTGCCCCCCCTCCCCCAAAGTTAAGTGATGCCCCCCTCCCCCCATTTCGTCGCCCCATCTTCACTGGGCACGACACCCAGCACTGCCTCGCACACACAGCGCGTGGCTGAGAAGACCCTGACAGAGACAGCTGGGCGGTGGTGAGCGAGGGGTCGGTTGTGGTGAGCTAGGGGTCGGTTGTGGTGAGCGAGGGGCCGGTTGTGGTGAGCGAGGGGTCGGTTGTGGTGAGCGAGGGGTCGGTTGTGGTGAGCGAGGGGTCGGTTGTGGTGAGCGAGGGGTCGGTTGTGGTGAGCGAGGGGTCGGTTGTGGTGAGCGAGGGGTCGGTTGTGGTGAGCGAGGGGTCGGTTGTGGTGAGCGAGGGGTCGGTTGTGGTGAGCGAGGGGTCGGTGGGGGAGAGAGCGAAGCGATGATCTCCCCTCTCTCCACGGACTCTGAGTGAACTACCTCTTCCCCCCCCCCCTCCACTGAGGCCGCTTACCGCCGCAGTTTCCCGTTGATGGCCTGTCTGTAGCTGCGCCGCTCAGACACATTCCGGGGGGCGCCCTTCCCCCCCGCCGCGCCCGACGCAGTCTCTCCCTGCTGCTCCCCCTGTTGCTCCCCCAGCTGCTCTCCCTGCTGCTCCCCTTGCTGCTCCCCCTGCTGCTCCGCCTGCTGCTCCCCCTGTTGCACCCCCTGCTGCTGCAGTTGTTGATAATCTTGCTGCTGCTGCTGCTGCTCACTCACTGAAAGGCCAGAGCAGGTCTGGGGCAGGGTGCCAGGACTCTGGCACAACTCCCGCCCCTCCCCTTGCCCTTCCCCTTGCCCCTGCGCAATCCCTTGCTCCCGCCCGTGCCCTTCCTCCAGGCCTTGCCCTTCCTCCAGGCCTTGCCCTTCCTCCTCATGCTGCTGCTGCCGCTGCTTCGGGTGACGCTGCTGAGGTTGCTCCGCTCGGTGCCGAGAGCCTCCTCTCCGCTCCAGAGCCGCGCCCTGCTCGCTCTCCTGCCCAATGCCCAGGGCAGCCTCCACCACGGCCAGGTCATCGGTGCCGGCCGCTATCTTGTGTCTCAGCAGGCGTAGGTACGTCTCGTAGCGCGTCTTCTGCTCAGACGCACGGGGAGCGGAGGGGGGTGGGGGATTTGGGATCGTGTATCAGTCACACGTGGGCCGCGCATGCACCGCACACAGTGGCCTGGCGCTCGAGTGCTCGAGCGGTGCACCGGCGGGCGGGGCGGTGACCAGCTCCTGATGGAGTGCTCGCATGCGAAAATGCAGACCCCGATTCTCCTGCTCGTGTCCTACCACCACCGTCAATATGCTTACCCAGTATTGGACACGTGACGATGAAGACAACGATGGTGACGATGATGATGATTATGACATGGCTCGGTCTGCAAGCCCTGGCGAGATTCCGCACGGTGCACCGGTCCCGGGGGAGCTGGCACGGCGGTGTTGGTGCGGCGCTGTCTGCGTCTGTCCGCGGCGACACGCCCGCTAGAGTAGCTGGCTTCTAACCTGCCCACCCCGAGGAACATCCATCATTCGGGGCTCGCAGATTCAATTCAACTCACTGGGGCCGTGACGAGAGCGTTCCTGCTTTGGCCCCCGAGACCCCCCCCCCCCCCACCTGGTGTTGAAAGGTGCCGTCCCGCGTCCGTGATACGGATTCTGCCTCCAGGGGGAGCCCTCACACAGCGCAGCTCAACCTCAGTTGAGTGAGGACAGTCGCTGGTGCGGTTGCTTAACGTCCGTGTGGTGCCGGTCACCCACCCCCCTTGAGAGAAGGCTACGTGGGGCATCTTTGGCACACACGTGCAGGGGTGCACCTCGAGCAGCAGGTAGGTCTCGCGCAGCCGGTGCTCGTGCTGCTCCTTGGAGCGCGAGCGCCGATCCGGCCGCGCCTCCTGGTGCTGGGCCAGCTCCGTGCAGAGCGCCGCCAGCCGGTCCGCGTGGCACCGCATCTGCTCCTCCTTCGAGCGCCAGCAGAATCAGTGCCAGCAGAATCAGCGCCAGCAGAATCAGCAGCCAGCAGAAGTATCGGCACCAGTCGTACGCGCATCAACAGCGGCAACAACACCAGCTCAAGCATCAGCAGTATCGAATCTAATTGTATATTTTGGGCGCCTTTACTCAAAGCGATTGACATGGCTTACAAAAGGGTGACAGGGGCGTGCTACAAGGATTGAGGAATGATTGACAGTGATACAGGGGTACTTAGGGGATCAGGAAAGGGCTATAGGGGTGGGACGGGAAGGAGTGGAGGGGCGAAGAGGAAGAGAATGGGTAATAGAAAAGAGGCGATACTTTTAAAGAGGAATGGAAGGAGGTTAAGGAGGGGGACTGCTTCATGTACAGGGGACGTTGATTCCAGTGGAGGGGTGCAAGGAGGGAGAAGGCTCGAACATGGGGATTGGGCACAGGGAGACGGAGGGACAGAGAGAGAGAGAAGATTGGGAACGAAGAGGATGAGAGCCGACATGGAAGGAGATGACAAAGTTTCAGCAACACGTTCACCGTCATCAGAAGCAATGTCAGCAGCAGGAGCATTCGCAGTATTAACAGCTGTCTAATGCAGCAGTAGCTTCAACAGTATCAGCAGCATCAGTATCAGCATCAGTATCAGCAGCAGTAGTAGCAAAAGTGTTGACACCAGCATTACGAAGCATCATCATCATCAGAAGCAGCACCAACAGCTATATCAGCAGCCGTGTCAGAAGCAGCGCCATCAGGAGTAGTGATCTGAGCAGCAGCAGTAGGATTAGCATAGTTGGTTTGAGCAACAACAGGCAGCAGCAGCAGCAGTAGCTGCAACAGCTGCACCAGCACGATCAACACCAGTAGAAGCAGCAGCATTAGTATCAGCAGCATTAGTATCAGCAGCATTAGTATCAGCAGCATTAGTATCAGCAGCATTAGTATCAGCAGCATTATAACAATTATCAATATGTTATGATCATGCTAATTATCATCGTCATGTTTTGGTGCTTTATTGTCGTAATCACCAACAGCATCAGCATGTCATCACTTTCACCTCCATCATCATCAGCACCATCACATACTCACCCCATTATCCTTACTGTCCCCCCCACACTCACACTCCCCCCACCCCATACAGCCGTCTCCATCCACAGCCCCCTACCACCCCCACCGCCACCCCAGCCTCTCTCCCAGGAGGACATCGTTAAACCACAGCGAGTGGCCACACGCTTCGGAGTCAAATATAAAATAACTCCCCCCCCTCCCTCCGCCTCCTGTGCAAGCCACCTGCAGCACCCGGCAAGATCACCAGCATTGATTCCAGCAAGCTCGACTCTGCTGATGAGAAGACTCTGGGTGTCAACACCGGTCCAGAGTGCTGCTTGTCTTGCATCGATGCTGCTGACATGAAGCACTCCCAGAAGGCCGTGCGGCTGACGGGTTGTGTAACCAAAATAGTTTTACTCTGTGGAAGGGCGGCCATGTGAAGGAGGCGACGGATCGTCTGCGTGAGTTTATTTTGCGCAAGCATCGCTTCTTCAGCGGATTTCAGCTCTAATAGATATTTGAAAAACAAAGCTGACATTTAGCGCGAATATCGTCCGGCCTGTGCAAGTTAATGATACAACCATTGTTGGCTTGGCATGATCTCAAAGGGAAAATCTTCTCTTCTAAGCCCATTAAATATTACGGTCTGGCGGGTGATTGATTTCCCTACGAGGGCAGGGTCAGGCTAAAGTCCTACATCGCTCCACGTCTCGCGCTCGAACACTCACACTCACCATCCCCATCACTCGTCCGCGCACAAAGTCACTTGCCCCCCCCCCCCCCCCCCGTGCAGTGTGACGCCGTCGCCCATAGAAACCGGATGAAGCCGGCGAGCACGGACTGGTGACGAGAATGATGGAGTGGTTGTAAGTTCCATCGAGCTATTCCACCCCCCGCCAATTACACCGGGGGCGTCTCACAGCGCTGCACCTCATCGCATCTCGACGCGTTTGAAAGGGCGCACCCCGAGTGGCAGCTGTCCCTGTGCAGCACGAGGCGACTCGTCACCTGACGTGCACAGGGGCTTCAGGCTGCCCCTAGGCAGGAGAGGGCGGTGGTGGTGGCCGCTCCGCATCATCCCAACTGAGTGACCTGCGGGGGCCGTTTTAGAATTTGGGCAAATATATACCCTGACGTCAGTATTCTGTCAGCCAATTAGTGAGGAGTGTTTCTACACGTGGGAAGAAACAGGAGCACCTGGAGAAAACCCACGCGTGCGAGGGGGCAACACTCTATCCCATGCAGTAGTCCGTGAATACATGATGCCGCCACACTGGTGCGCGATCCACCAACCCTCGCGGCCTCCACCACCGCCCGGCTATGACGTGTGGGCCAGGAGATGGCAGTACAGCAAGTGGGTTCGCGGACTCATCTCGAGGCAGACCTTTAGAGAAGGCCATCCCCTTGTTTGTGTCGCGAGTCCCTCCGGTTTCCTCTCACTCAAAGCCAAACAGCTCCGTGTGTAACCAGCGAACTCTGAGCTCCACAGCCACTAATTGCTCGCCGGGGTGCAATTAACATCACCGCCAGGACCACACCGCCCCCCCCCCCCCCCCCCCCCCCCGGGTGTTAATTTGTACAGTGCAGAGAGAGCGCAGGGTGAGAGATTGTGATGGGTTTGATGTAGGTCACCATGGCAACCGTTGGGCTGACATACGTACAGCCCACGGTCGATCCACTGCTGCACGAGGGCCTCATGCCGTATCGGTCATGGTGGGGGGGGGGGGGGGGGATGTTCGGCCATACTTCCTCGGCCCCGTTTAGCCCCACCCACCTGCCGCCTGTGAACCCCGTGGAGCTGGGATTTGGCCCACGAGACCGGGCCGGACATTTCACTTTGTCAGTACCACCCGAGGTGGAGTGACCTCGGCAATTCCAATTTCTTTTTGCGACTATTAGTCGGGTTATCAAATACGTCGTCGTTATTAGCCGTATCAATGAAACAGTACAGCTAAAGTGTTGCTACCTCAGGTGGTACCAATATCTGCTCTGGTTCATGGGCGAGGTGTGTTTGGAGTGGTGGGGTTGTCGTGTTCGGGATGTAGGGGTTATGGCGGTAGGGGTGTAG